>NC_092334.1:81150000-81897500 GCF_046630445.1 Rutidosis leptorrhynchoides
TACATTCTATGGTTGGATTATTAATCCGAATATCGCCCTTCAAGTCTGGTAACCTAAGAATTAGGGAAATGGCCCCTAATTGACGCGAATCCTAGAGATAGATCTATTGGGCTTAACAACCCCCATTCAGGTTATGGATGGTTTAGTACTTCGAGATTATTATACAGACGAGAGGTTCTGTTTTGGGGATATTCTATGCATTAAGTTAACGTCGGTTACCAGGTGTTCAACATATGAATGATTTTTATCTCTATGCAGTTTGCGAAATGCCTGATATGAGATGTGTTATAAAAATAAAATCTTGTGGTCTATTATTATGATTTGATAATATATAGGTTAAACCTATAACTCACCAATATTTTTGTTAACGTTTTAAGCATATTTATTCTCAGGTGATTATTAAGAGCTTCCGCTGTTGAATACTAAAATAAGGACAAGATTTGGAGTCCATGCTTGTATGATATTGTGTAAAAACTGCATTTAAGAAACTTATTTTTGATGTAATATATTCTTATTGTAAACCATTATGTAATGGTCGTGTGTAAACGGTATATTTTAGATTATCATTATTTGATAATCTACGTAATGCTTTTTAAACCTTTATCGATAAAATAAAGGTTATGGTTATTTTAAAAATGAATGTAGTCTTTGAAAAACGTCTCATATAGAGGTCAAAACCTCGCGACGAAATCAATTAATATGGAACGTTTATAATCAATATGAACGGGACATTTAAATAGATTCTATTTCATAATAAATTAAGTGTATTATTCAAATACATGTTTGATTTTACACTTTCATTTTCGATGTACTTGAAACTTTCCAGAAAACATCATTCGTACCTTGCGAATTTAGCACGAGTTCCATAAGCACCAACATGATTCAGTGACGAAATATTAATAAAACTGAATAACGAAGTATTGATTACATTAGTGAAATACTCCGCGAAGATTATGAAATCTTTAATGTTTTAGAGATTATTCACTTCTAATCCAGCCGAAAATCAAATGAGCTTAATATGATATTAACTCATTAAATCTGTATTACATCTGAAGAAAATATACACACATATATTTTCATAAAGACTGTAATAAAATTCTCTGGTACAAAATATTACTTGTGAAACTTTTAACGGGTAGGTAATACCAGAAAGATATATAAATTCACAATTAATATGTTACATTCTTCGATTCTGATTCAACAAATCATCAACTATACTCACTACTTTCACAACGAGATATATTCTTTCATAGAAATCAAAACAGCCATATTCATTCAAATTCAATTACATATTCTGATTTTAACTTATCAGAATCCAAGTCAAGATATAACCGATATCATCACTCTCAGATCCCTACACCTTTCAAAGCTATACTTTGACTTCTAAATTGTGCTAGAACATCACTTCTTTCATAAAACCCAGAAAAATATTCGTATCATTCAAGACTATAAAACATCATATGTATATTGACAATTACAATCTTCATTCAAACCCTTCGAACTCTTGAAAACACCTCAGATTGATAACCGACGATTCGGTTATGATAAACTTTGAATGCTGATGAAGCAGCAAAACTGTAAATGGTCTTAATGGCCAAAAGTTTGATAATAAAGAGTGGTGTGTTGAAAAAGCTCAGATTTGGAACTCAAAAACGGATTGAGCAAACTATGAAGGAGACTGTTGACAAATCACAAAGACTAAATCTGCCTTCAAAGAATCCAAATGATTCAGTGTCTGCTGAAGCCTTTAGCGAATACCTTGCTCCTGACTCTAAACCTTTACGGACAAATCTTCTTTATCATCCTTCGATATTAGAAAATTTTAAGATATCATCGTATCTTTCATTATAAATATCCTCGATATTTCTGAAGATATTTTCATAAGTATTCTTATCTGAAATCATTTATCTCTTCGCGATATCTGCGTTACATCATAAAGGAAACTATTTTAGTTTCTAAATTCTGAAAAATTCGAATTTAAAATATGAATGTTTTGAAGTAGTGTTGGGAACTGAAGCATGAGTTAGTATAATATAATGACACTTGATCAACGTGATTATATTACAGTAAGTCATGCTGAGTTTCTAATGGAACGTGATAAAGGTTCACAGATCATATCCTCATCATGAACCATGTTACATAACTCTTTCATTCTATTTAACCTCTAAACTATCAAGAAAAATATTTTTCTTGATGATTCGGTGATAGGTCAGATCATGTTGAGATCAGAAGAAAAGACAAGTTAGAATGAGATTCGGTAAGTGTGAAGGAGATTCGGTATTCGAGAGAATTAACAAGATTTACATTCCACAGCTTTTAGAACTCAGTTACAATGCAATGGCTATCTAATTAGGACTACTTAGGTTCCTTATATAGCCCTCTTCTAAGAAACCATCAATTAAGCTTATTTCACATTAACACTATACAACTTCGGGGTCCTAACAATCTCCCCCTTAGTGTTAAATGTGAACTTTACAATATAATCCTATTTAAAACATCTAAAGGAATTTTGTTCCTCTGAAGTGAACTTTGGATTTAAATCCATTGAGATTCTCATATCTTCGTATGTTCACTCTTGTCTTTAGACAACTTTTCAATCTTGTGAGAATGTATTTGACAATCTCATTATCTTCAGTTCAATAGCAGTTATTGATCAGTCTCCATCTCAAATATTTGAAAGCATACATCAACGTTTCGTCTGAATATCTTCTGAAATCTGAGACTCTGATGAAGATCTTTGTATAGTGAGAATTGACAAACACAAACCCATAAGGACAGTCACTTACTTCAAGTAAGGACATATATCTTAGCTCTTCGATTACTTGATTTGGCGGTTTGATTCTGAGCTTTTTGTGTCCAGATTCTAACCACATCTGAAAATCGTGAACGGACATCCATCTCATCGAGTTAAGAATAAATCTGTAGACTGCCTTCATCGCAGTAGCATGGTAAATTGTTGCAGATTCATTCAAGTTAATCAAGTAGTTGTAAATGAAAATAATGTCATCCATCTTCAATCTATCAAAATCTGCTTCAGAGAATTGATAATCTTCATCATCCATTCTTGTTACCTAAAACAATGGCATCTTCACTCCGTCCTTGTAAATCATCAAAATCTTATTTATGCTTTTGATCTCTGAATTTTGCTGAACTTGAAGTTTCTCTTCATTCTTCAATTTATATTTGTCACGAACACTCAGATAAGCTTTGAGATATTCTGGTTTCTTATGATATTTCTGAAATGTCCCGTTCATACTGATTATAAACGTTCCATATTAATTGATTTCGTTGCGAGGTTTGACCTCTATATGAGACGTTTTTCTATGACTGTATTCGATTTTAAAACAAACCATAACCTTTATTTTATCGATAAAGGTTTAAAATACTACGACAATTATCAAATAATGATAATCTAAAATATAATGTTTTCACACGATTATTACATAATGGTTTACAATAATAATACACAACAATATATGTCTTCGAATGCAGTTTTTAAACAATATTATACAAACATGGACTTCAAATCTTGTCCTTAATTTAATATGCAACAGCGGAAGCTCTTAATAATCACCTGAGAATAAACATGCTTTAAATGTCAACAAAAAATTGTTGGTGAGTTATAGGTTTAAATCTATATATCAAATTGTAATAATAGACCACAAGATTTCATCTTTCAATACCATGCAATCTGCATAAAAATCATTCATATGTTTGAACACCTGGTAACCGACATTAACAAAATGCATCTAGAATATCCCCATAAATAATATCGAAGTACTAAAGCAGTTCAAATTCTCTGACTGGAGCGTGTCAAAGCCCATAGATCTATCTTTAGGATTCGCGTCAACTGGTGGCAATTATAATAAACACCAATTCTTAGGTTACTAAGTTCAACAAGGGCGATATCCGGTATAACTATTCAACATAGAATGTAGTTTCAATTACTTGTGTCTATTTTGTAAATCATTTTCAATCTGCATGTATTCTCATCCCAAAAATATTAGATATTAAAAATGGGACTATAACTCACTTTCACAGATTTTTCCTTCATCGAGAAAATAAGACTTGGCTACGAGTCGATTCACGAACCTATAACAAATATGTACATATATATCAAAGTATGATTGAAATATATTCACAACCTTTTTTTTATTACGTTTTTATGATTTAAGTTTGTTAAGTTAGCAGTCCTCGTTAGTAACCTACAACTAGTTGTCCACAGTTAGATGTACAGAAATAAATCAATATATATTATCTTGAATCAATCCATGACCCAGTGTACACAAGTCTTAGGCTAGATCACAACTCAAAGTATATATATTATTTTGGAATCAACCTCAACCCTGTATAGCTAACTCAAGTATTACTGCATATAGAGTGTCTATGGTTGTTCCGAAATATATATATAGATGGGTCGATATGATATGTCAAAACATTGTATACGTGTCTATGGTATCCCAAGATTACATAATATGTATAATACAATATAAATTAGTTAGGATATGTTTAGTCTAGATTTGTTACAAAATTTTCGTAGCTAAAACTAGCAAATTTATCCAATTTTGTTTTACCCGTCATTTCTTCGTTTTAAATCCGTTTTGAGTGATTCAAGTTGCTATGGTTTCATAATGAACTGAAATTTATGAAACTAAACAGAAAAAGTATATGTTTATAGTTGGAAATACAAGTTACAAGTCATTTTTTAAAGAGGTAGTCATTTCCGTCGAAAGAACGACATCTTGATGACCATTTTGAAAAACATACTTCCACTTTGAGTTTAACCATGATTTTTGGATACAGTTTCATGTTCATAAGAAAAATCATTTCCCCAGAAGAACAACTTTTAAATCAAAGTTTATCATATTTTTTAATTATTAAATCCAAAACAGCCCGCGGTGTTACTACAACGGCGTATGTCCGGTTTTACGGTGTTTTTTCGTGTTTTCAGGTTTTAAATCATTAAGTTAGCATATCATATAGATATAGAACATGTGTTTAGTTGATTTTAATTTTCAAGTTAAAAGGATTAACTTTATTTACGAACAAGTTTAGAATTAACTAAACTATGTTCTAGTGATTACAAGTTTAAATCTTCGAATATGATAGTTATATATATATATATATATATATATATATATATATATATATATATATATATATATATATATATATATGAATTGAATGATGTTATGAACATCATTACTACCTCAAGTGTAGTAGGTAAACCTACTGGAAATGATGAAAAATAAACTTGAGCTTCAAAGGATCTTCGATGGCTTGGAAGTTCTTGAAGTAGAATCATGACACGAAAACAAGTTCAAGTAAGATTACTACTTGAATTAAGATAGTTATGTTTATAGAAATTGAACCAAAGCTTGAATATGATTCTTACCTTTGATTTAGAATGAAAACCTACTGTGATTAACAAAAGTTTCTTGATCTTGGATGATTACTTGGAATGGATTTGAAAGCTTGGAAGTAATCTAGCAAGTTTGAAAGATTTATTGAAGTGTTCTTGAATGGTTGTTTTTATGATGATTAAAGCTTGTAATTGAAGATAAAAGATAGTGAAAATGCTTGGAGATGATCAAGTATGATGTTAGGAGTATTTTGAGAGAGAATTTGGAGTGTAAGTATGAGAAAATGGGATGGAAAAATGAGGTGAAATCATAAAAACGTTTTTACTCATTATAAAGAAAGAAAAGATTCTTAAGTTTGTTTTCTTGCTAAATAATTCATGCTAGTTGACAAATGGTTGGTTCCACATGTTCCTTAATCATTTAAGGCTGCTAAGGAGCAGATTTTTATGTGTATATACCAATAGTGTGTACATCTAGGAGCTGGGTATTGTACGAGTACGAATACGGTTGCATATGAGTAGAATTGTTGATGAAAATGAATGAGGATGTAATTGTAAGCATTTTTATTAATTAGAAGTACTTTGATATGTGTCTTGAAGTCTTTCAAAAGTGTATTAATACATCTAAATACACTACATGTATATACATTTTAACTGAGTCGTTAAGTCATCGTTAGTCGTTATATGTAAGTGTTGTTTTGAAACCTTTAAGTTAACGATCTTGTTAAATATAATTAATTCATTGTTATTATACTTAAATGAGATGTTAAATTGTTATGTTAACATGATAACATGGTGTATGAATTTATCTTAACATCATATATATATATATATATATATATATATATATATATATATATATATATATATATATATATATATATATATATATATATATATATATATATATATATATATATATATATATATATATATATATATATATGTTAAAATACTATTACAATGATAATCGTTACATATATATATTGTTTCGAAATCCTTAAGTTAGTAGTCTCATCTTAGTATATCAATATCTTAATACAATACATATGTATTTAGTAAGACGTTGTTATAACGATAATCGTTATGTATATCGTTTCGAGCTTCATAATTCAATATTCTCATTTTTTATGTATATCAGACATTGTTAATATACTTAGTGAGATACTTACTTATCATTATCTCATGTTAACCATATATATGTCCATATATATATATCATCATGTCCTTTTTACAAGTTTTAACGTTCGTGAATCGCCGATCAACTTGGGTGGTCAATTGTCTACATGAAACTCATTTCAAATAATCAAGTCTTAACAAGTTTGATTTCTTAACATGTTGGAAACATTTAATCATGCAAATATAGTTTTCATTTAATATATAATCATGGAATAATCATGGAAAAGTTCGGGTCACTACAGTACCTACCCGTTAAATAAATTTCGTTCCGAAATTTGAAGCTGTTGGAAGTGTTGACGCATCTTCTGGAAATAGGTGCGGGTATTTCTTCTTCATTTGATCTTCACATTCCCAGGTGAACTCAGGTCCTCTATGAGCATTCCATCGAACCTTAACAATTAGTATTTTATTTTGCTTAAGTCTTTTAATCTCCCGATCCATTATTTCGACGGGTTCTTCGATGAATTGAAGTTTTTCATTGATTTGGATTTTGTCTAGCGGAATAGTGAGATCTTCTTTAGCAAAACATTTCTTCAAATTCAAGACGTGGAATGTGTTATGTACAGTCGCGAGTTGTTGAGGTAACTCAAGTCGATAAGCTATTGGTCCGACACGATCTATAATCTTGAATGGTCCGATGTATCTTGGATTTAGTTTCCCCCGTTTACCAAATCGAACAACACCTTTCCAAGGTGAAACCTTAAGCATGACCATCTCTCCAATTTCAAATTCTATATCTTTTCTTTTAATGTCCACGTAGCTCTTTTGTCGACTTTGTTTTTAACCGTTGTTGAATTTGAATGATCTTCTCGGTAGTTTCTTGAATTATCTCCGGACCTGTAATTTTTCTATCCCCAACTTCACTCCAACAAATCGGAGACCTGCACTTTCTACCATAAAGTGCCTCAAACGGTGCCATCTCGATACTTGAGTGATAACTGTTGTTGTAGGAAAATTCTGCTAACGGTAGGTGTCGATCCCAACTGTTTCCAAAATCGATAACACATACTCGTAGCATGTCTTCAAGGGTCTGTATCATCCTTTCACTTTGCCCATCAATTTGTGGGTGATAAGCAGTACTCATGTCTAGACGAGTTTCTAATGCTTGCTGTAATGTCTGCCAAAACCTTGAAACAAATCTGCCATCCCTATCAGAGATAATAGAGATTGGTATTCCATGTCTGGAGACAACTTCTTTCAAATATTAGACAAATAGTATCATAACCACTTGCAGTCCTTGGCAATTTAGTAATGAAATCCATGGTAATGTTTTCCCATTTCCATTCCAGGATTTCAGGTTGTTGAAGTAGACCTGATGGTTTCTAATGTTCAGCTTTGACCTTAGAACACGTCAAACATTCTTCTACATATCTCGCAATATTGGCTTTCATACCCGGCCACCAAAAATGTTTCTTGAGGTCCTTGTACATCTTTCCCGCTCCGGGATGTATTGAGTATCTGGTTTTATGTGCTTCCCCAAGTACCATTTCTCTCAAATCTCTAAACTTTGGTACCCAAATTCTTTCAGCTCTATACCGGGTTCCGTATTCTCGAATATTAAGGTGTTTCTCCGATCCTTTGGGTATTTCATTCTTCAAATTCCCTTCTTTTACGACACCCTGCTGCGCCTCCTTTATTTGAGTAGTAAGGTTAGTACGAATAATTATATTCATAGCTTTTACCCGCTTAGGTTCTCTGTCCTTTCTACTCAAAGAGTCTGCTACCACATTCGCCTTCCCCGGATAGTAACGAATCTCGAAATCGTAATCATTCAATAACTCAATCCACCTATGCTGCCTCATGTTCAGTTGTTTCTGATTAAATATGTGTTGGAGACTTTTGTGATCAGTATATATAATGCTTTTGACCCCATATAAGTAGTGCCTCCAAGTCTTTAATGCAAAAACAACCGCGCCTAATTCCAAATCATGCGTCGTATAATCCTGCTCGTGAATCTTCAATTGTCTAGACGCATAAGCAATTACCTTCGTTCGTTGCATTAATACACAACCGAGACCTTGCTTTGAGGCATCACAATATATCACAAAATCATCATTCTCTTCAGGCAATGACAATATAGGTGCCGTAGTTAACTTTTTCTTTAACAATTGGCGTATGTGTTTGTCACACCCCCTAAATGGAACCGGGGGTAATATGTGACTAACCAATATCATAACACAAGTGTAAAGCGATAACGACTCTATATGAGACGTTTTAATTAAAAACCAATGTATTAACGCAGCGGAATGTATAAGTCATTACAAATGAATCCTTTAATAATGTAAATGTAATCTAAGCATTTTAATGCAATAATGTAAATGATAAAATGCGGACTCCAAAAGCAGCAAAGTCCAAATAGCACACAAAATCTTTAGCAATCTTCACCTGAGACAAAACATGCTTAAAGTGTCAACCAAAAAGGTTGAGTGAACAACATAGGTTTAATATATATAGTTTTAGACCACAAGATTTAGTTATCAAAAGTAAATGATGAAGTTATGATATCGAGACGTAAACAAAGTTACCCCAGGACACCTTGAACTGTCAGTGTCGTTTAATCATTATTATGTAACCAAAGACCAACGGTCAAATGGTTAGAGACGTCACTCTCAATAGCGCTATTCACAATAACTAAGCTTGCCTTTATACGTAGCAATTAACGATATTATGGTAGGGATTTAGCATGAATCAAAGCATGTCAGCACAGTTAAACAGTTTTCATGTACTTGTGTCTAAGCGTAAAATAGTTTGAAAGCAAGCATGTGTCTCACACCAAAAGTTCTAAATAAGTAATAGTGAAAGTTAAAAGTGGGGCTATGAAGTTCACCTTAATAGCAGGCAAGAAAATCCACGCAAGTAGTATGAATGGAGTGTGTAATCGGAGATCTCAACCTAGAGATATAATGTTCAATTAATTAATGTCTAATAGACATAAAGTTTGTTTATTAATATAATAAACTATATTAATAGCGGCCATTTTTCGAGAAAGTTATATTTATATAAGTGATAATATACTTAGTGTTATTAAGTGTTACTATATAATTAAGTGTATAAGTTATACTAATAATAGTATTATTATTTACTTTAATCAATTACTATGTATATCTATCATTATATGTTACGTATATAATTATATCTATGTGATACATACATATATATATATATATTCTTTATTATTATTCATGTATGTGTTCAATACTATATGATATATATATATATATATATATATATATATATATATATATATATATATATATATATATATATATATATATATATATATATATATATATATATAGTAGGTGTATGTGTTACATATATAATAGTGTAAGATGGTACATATACATATACTTATTACTTTTATTATTATTTTTACTAATCTTATATAACTTATATAATACACATTCATATATACATACATACGTACATATACATACATATATACACATATATACACACGTATGCATATATTTATATACACACACACATATACATACAGTGTATACATGCACATACGTACGTATGCATGCATGCATGCACATGTATTATTTTTATCATTATTCTTTACTACATTACTAATGTTACCATCAAAACTTTAATCTTTAACCTAATCAATACATAAAATCACAACTTTTCAACATAATTACTAGTTATATTCATTAACCCTAATCTTAATAACCATAATCATACTCGTTATCATCTTTTAATTATAGTTTTACTTTGATCATAACCATTAACATTATTCATTATAATTATCCTTATTCAACGTGATTATACCTAATTCATACTAACATAATAACTAATCAAGATCATTCTTCATATTCAATAATACTTATAATTATTCATACATGATATTCATAACTCATTAATACGTAATACTCATAATCATTTTCATGTACATAATCTTAGTTCTTTTAATCACAAACTTATTAATAATCTTGAAATCCTTATTCATAATCACCATACTTATAACAACTAATTAATCCCATTATCATAATATCTTTAACCATATTCCTACATAAAATCATAAACTTCTTATTAATAACTAATTATAATACTTGATCAAATTCTTTATCATTAATCATTATACATAACATAATACTTATTAATATACTTATAAGTAATTGATTTAAACACACAATGACTAGGGTTTAAAAGGATACCTTAAGCAAGTTTGGAGACAAGGATTGGTGATGAGTCTGGTACGAACAGAAAACAGAAAACAAGCAGCAGCAGTACGACCCAATAGGGGGTCTGTTTGGGTTTGTTTGATCGACAGACGACAGATGCAGGTACAGCAAGTTTATCAGCAACCAGGAACGACTCCTAGCCTGTCTTGATCACGTACAGAACCAGCAAAAAACAGAAGAAATGCAGCAGGTTTGAATGGCGATTGAAAGGGTTGTGATGGTGGTGGTGATTCACGACTGCAAGTGGGGTTTTGTGGAGGATGTTGTCGACAGAAAATCAGATGGTGCAGGTGATTAGTCGACAGAAAAACTGGAGAGAATGCAGGAGATATTAGTCAACTGGATTGTAGGTTTATTTGTGGTGATTAATCTTAGAAATCACGAGGCCTTTTTATAGGTTTGTAGGTTGCCTAATTAAACTAGGTTTGCTTGGTGATCAAGAGTTGGATTTAGAGTTTAACTAGGAGTAATTAACTTAGGGATCAAACTTGATTTCCTAAAAAAAAAATATACAACCGATTTTATTTTTAATACTTACATGTTCCTCTTTTTTTTAATACGGTTTCCATTATTTATTATTATGTATTTTATATATTTTATTATTAATATTATTATTATTATTAGGGTTACATTTATTTTAATTACATTTTATTTATTAGACCCTAATCTTTTATTAGTTTGAATTGGTTCCAATAAATTTCTATTAAATTTTTAAAGGTTAAGAAATATCATTTTTTAATAATACTAATAGCTTTATAAATATAAAACACAAATGCATAAACTTTACATTAACAAAAATATTGATCAAAAGTTAATATTGAATCAAAGTTTATTAATTAAAGTTCATGAGTACAAGTAATCCTAATAATGGAACAATTAAAATAGAAATGAAAAATTGAGGGTCATCATAGTACCTCCCCGTTAATAAAAACTTCGTCCCGAAGTTTTAGGTGGACTTCCCGAAGTTTGAGAAGAGATGGGGATATTTCCGTCTCATTTGGTCTTCACTTTCCCAGGTATACTCGAGGCCTCGTCGCGAATTCTAACGGACTTTAACAATAGGTATAGTGCTTTGTTTCAAGCGTTTCTCGGTTTGGTCAACGACCTCAATTGGTTCTTCTATGAAGTGCATCTTTTCATCAATGCGAATGTCATCCAAAGGAATAACGAGTGTGTCATCAACAAGACACTTTTTCAAATTTGAGACTGAAACACGTCGTGTACCTTACTAAGCTCGGCAGGTAGTTCTAATCGATAAGCTACGGGGCCAATTCTTTCAATAATCTTGAAAGGTCCAATAAAACGCGGACTCAGTTTGCTTCGTTTACCAAAACGAACGACTCCTTTCTAAGGGGATACTTTCAACATGACTTTATCACCAACTTAGAATTCTAAATCTTTCCGACGAATATCAGCATAGCTCTTTTGTCGGCTACGGGCAGTTTCTAATCGTTTCTTAATTTGAACGATCTTTTCGATAGTTTCATGAATGATTTCCGGACCAGTTATTTGTCTATCTTCTAGTTCATCCCCACACAGTGGAGATCTACATTTTCGTTCGTACAGGGCTTCGAAAGGTGCATCCTTAATACTTGAATGATAACTGTTGTTGTAAGAAAATTCAGCCAAAGGCAAGTGTCTATCCCAACCTTTGCCAAAATCGATAACACAAGAACGAAGCATATCTTCCAATGTTTGAATGGTTCGTTCACTTTGACCATCAATTTGCAGATGATAGGTAGTACTCATGTCGAGTTGAGTTCCAAGATCAGATTGTAAAGTTTGCCAAAATCTAGGGATAAATCGACTGTCGTGATCTGAAATGATTGAAATAGGGACTCCATGACGAGATACAATCTCTTTGATATAAAGCTGTGATAATTTCTCCATCTTGTCGGTTTTCTTGATCGATAAGATGTGTACAGATTTAGTAAGACGATCCACTATGACCTATTTAGTATCATTGCCGTTTGAAGTCTTAGGCAACTTGGTGATGAAATCCATAGTGATACATTCCCACTTCCACTGCCGAATATCCGGCTGTTGAAGTAAACCAGACGGCTTTTGATGCTCGGCCTTAACTTTCAAAAAAGTAAGGCACTTGCTCACATAATCGGTAATATCGAACTTAAGATTAGGCCACCAATAAAACTCTTTCACATTGTGATACATTTTACTAGAGCCCGGGTGAATAGAATACCTAGTCTTATGTGCTTCATCCAAGACTAGTTCTCGAAGATTTCCAAAAATTGGGACCCAGATTCGGTTATTGAAATACCTTATTCCATTTCCCTTGAGTTCAAGTTGTTTCGCGAGACCTTTAAGTCCCTCGAGTTGGACATTCTCTTCCTTCAATGCCTCAAGTTGTGCTTCACGGATTTGAGATGTAAGATTCGTACGAATACGTATGTTTAAAGCCCAGACTCGGATCGGTTTGACATGATCTTTTCTACTAAGGGAATCGGCAACAACATTCGCCTTACCAGGATGATATTTATGAAAGGACCCGTTCATATACATTATAAACGATTCACAATAGTTGATTACATTGCGAGATATTTGACCTCTGTATGATACATTTTACAAACATTGCATTCGTTTTTAAAAGACAAACTTTCTTTACATCGAAAATTGACAGACATGCATACAATTTCATAATATCCACTATCCAACTATAAATTGATTTAATAATAATCTTTGATGAACTCAATGACTCGAATGCAACGTTCTTCGAAATATGCTATGAAAGACTCCAAGTAATATCTTTAAAATGAGCAAATGCATAGCGGAAGATTTCTTTAACACCTGAGAATAAACATGCTTTAAAGTGTCAACCAAAAGGTTGGTGAGTTCATTAGTTTATCATAATCATTTATTTCCATCATTTTAATAGACCACAAGAATTTCATTTCCAGTTCTCATAAATATACGTCCCATGCATAGAGACAAAAGTAATCATTCATATGGTGAACACCTGGTAACCGACATTAACTAGATACATATAAGAATATCCCCTATCATTCCGGGATCCTCCTTCGGACATGATATAAATTTCGAAGTACTAAAGCATCCGGTACTTTGGATGGGGTTTGTTAGGCCCAATAGATCTATCTTTAAGATTCGCGTCAATTAGGGTGCCTGTTCCCTAATTCTTAGATTACCAGACTTTAATAAAAAGGGGCATATTCGATTTTGATAATTCAACCATAGAATGTAGTTTCAATTACTTGTGTCTATTTCGTCAAACATTTATAAAAGCGCATGTATTCTCAGTCCCAAAAATATAAAGGGTAAAAAGGCAAATGAAACTCACCATACTGTATTTCGTTGTAAAAATACATATAACATCATTGAACAAGTGCAAGGTTGGCCTCGGATTCACGAACCTAAATTAATTATATATATTTATGTGTTGGTTAATATTTGTCTAACAAATTAGGTCAAGTCATAGTGTACCACAATCCTAATGCTCGAGACTAATATGCAAAAGTCAACAAAAGTAAATTTGACTCAAAATAATTTCCAAAAATCTATACATGATTAATATATTGTTTAAATATCGTCGTTTTATATTTTTATATATTTTTAAAAGATTTATTAGAGTAAATAATATAATTTATTTATTAATAAATAAAATTTTATGTTAAATTTATATAATAAAATATACTTTTATATATATTAAGTAATAAAATTTATAGGGTTCATTTAATATCATAAAGATAATATGATAGGTATTATTAAAGTAAGTTATTATACGTAGTAAAATATGTTTGTATCACATATTTATTTGATAAAATAATATCTATAATGATAGTAAGTAAAATTTGTATTATTTTGTAATAATAATTATTATTATAAAAATATCAATATTTATAATTACAAAGATGACATTATGATAAAACGATAATTCTAATTATGATAACTTTAATATTTACGATAATTTTTAATATTATCTTTAAAATAATAATTCTATTTAAAATAATAATAATAATAATGATATTTTATAGTAACAATGTCATTTCTATTAAAATGATAATTTTTGTTAAAATGATAGTTTTAATACTAACGATACTTTTAATAATAATAGTAATGATAAAAATAATAAGAACGATAATTTTATCTAAATCAATATCTTATAATATTTTAATTTCATCATGATACTCTTACTCATTATTTCCTAATCGTTTCGTTTAATAGCTTTTAATCGTCTTTTATATCGTGTTCATAATAATGATAATAATAGTAATCAATATAATTAGGTGGTACAAATATTTGTTTTAATTACACTAATATTAATAATGATAGTTAATATAACATTATTAACGATAATACTAATAATTATCTTAATGATAATATAGTAATAATAATAATAACAATAACAATAACCATTTTTAAATAATGATATATATATATTAATAATGATAATAATAATAATAATAATAATAATAATAATAATAATAATAATAATAATAATAATAATAATAATAATAATAATAATAATAATAATAATAATAATAATAATAATAATAATAATAATAATAATAATAATAATAATAATAATAATAATAATAATTGGATAATAATAATAATAATAATAATTATAACTTTAACGATAATAACGATAGTAATAATAAAAAAAAATAACAATTTTTAATGATAAATCCCTTTTATTGATAAAGATAATAATAATGATAATAATAAGATAAAACTAGAATGACGATAAAAACGACGATAATAATAATCATTTTTAATAAAAATATCAAAAATTCAATTGATTATAACTTCTAATCCGTTCATCGAAACCATTCGATATCTAAAGGAAAAGTTCTTAATTTTTCGCTAGCTTTCCAAGGACATGCATATCTTATACCTTATCTCAACCGCAAGTGTAACTAATTCAAGATTCAACCTAACCTGGCTAAGGGCAATATCAAAAGTACAAGTATGCATAATCCTAAATACTCGAGCACTAGTCAGGGATACACTATTAGTATGTAAAAGTTAAATTATGAGTACTCACGTATCAATATTGAGATTCAATATTGCAGGAAAGGTACGTAGACGCAACGGAAATGATAAACACTATATTGACCTCACGAGCATACCCATGAACCATACTCAATCACCTCCATAGCTATAACCATAATTTCCTTAATCCTATCCTACTCGAAAAACAATTTCGAAATCACTCGGACAGCACTCCGTCGTAATATTTTATGTATACTAATAATATCTTGAAATAATACGGAGTAAATATATATATATATGTAAATCGATTGAGAGAGTTTAGAGAAAAATATTTTCAAGTTTCTATGAAATAATGAAACCTATTGAATTCTATATATAATAGATTTTTGAATTATTAAAGTGAATTATTAAAGTATGAATTATTAAAGTGAATTATTACAGTATGAATTATTAAAGTGATTTATTAAAGTATGAATTATTAAAGTGAATTATTAAAGTATGAATTATTAAAGTGAATTATTAAAGTTAAAGTAAAGTAAAAATAAAGTAAAGGTAAAGTTTAAGTATAGTAAAAGTATAAAACTATGTACGTATAATACACGTATAAATATATATAATATTATTTTAAATCGTTATACATATTTAATAAAATAAAATATAAATATCGTTATCTTTATCATACTAGTTAAGTAATGAGTTGTCAAAAGTGGTTCTAGATATTTATAAAAGTTATATACGTTTTAATAATAAAGTTCTTTTTAAACTGAAAACGTTTTTGTACGTTTGAAACTAAATAGATCAATCGAGTCTTTATGAGATTCAATCTTCCACTATCCTTTGTCTAGTTCTCAATGATTGACAATTTGTTCTTATTTATAAATCACTTTACCATTTTCCGAATATTGTTAAAATGAAAAGATTTCTCAAATCAACGTGGGCCTTTTAACAGAGATTGTAATCATAATTCAATATATCTGATAATTCAATCATTTGATCTTATCTTCTAATTCCATTAATAAACATTTTGAAATAGATACAATCATATAAAGTATTTAATCTAATATTTTGTTTACGTTTCAAGTTATAATATATATACACATATACATATATAATCATATTCGTTTAATGGTTCGTGAATCGTTGGAACTTGGTCGAGGTTGAATGAATGTATGAACATAGTTTACAATTCTTGAAATTTAACTTAACAAATATTGCTTATCGCGTCGGAAACATATAAAGATTAAAGTTTAAATTTGGTTGGAAATTTCCGGGTTGTCACAGTACCTACCCGTTAAAGAAATTTCGTCCCGAAATTTGAGTGGAAAGGTCGTGAATGATAATAAGTATGTTTTCATGATGCATTCGGGCTGAAAATTAGAGTTTTATCATCAGTGAATAATTTGGATAAACAATCCATTTATATGAAGAGTATGAATGAAGCTAACATAGAAGAGTGAAATGAGTAAGTGTAGATTCATCTTATCATTTGACGTAGATATGATTGATTCCCAGATTTCAAGGGATTTGAAGAAAATCTTCTTAATAAGATTTGACTCTCCGGTAATCAAGGGAATTAGGATCCGCTTTAAATGCGATCGTCCATTTTAATTGTTTTGTCAGAGATTTTCTTATAAATTCACCTCCTTCGTTTCCTTACAACTCACACCTTCTGTTGATGCATTTTATGCAAGTCCCTAGACATCTACCCACGTCCATTGCAGGTACAACAGTTTACATGCCACCATGATTACTCGTTATTATCCTATCCGTGTTTGTATGTGGTTACAGGAACTGCAGGAATGAGATTTAGATGTTTGACTATGTTAGACTTAGCTAGACGTACGAGTGAAGCCTCACTAGTTCGGCTGATAGGCTCATACGCACGGTTGATGCTGAGCTAAGTCACAATTACAACCTAAATGAGAAGACACGAGTGAGTGATCACCCGTACGGCTGATGAAGCCAACTCGTACGTGTGATGAATGAATCATATGGGTGAGTCAACAGTAGGGATATAAAGTCTTATGTTCTTCATTTTAGGTTAAGCCTCTCATTTGTTACACACACTCAGATCTAGTGACCTCCTCCGATTCTCTCTCAGTCCAAATCACCCAGGTGGTGAATAATAGCTCTAGGTGTTGATCTAATCACACTTGATTTAGTTGTGGTTTGACTAAATTAATCAAAAAAAAAAACTTAACCTATTCACTAGAGGGTTTGATTCACTTATTCCGTCATTGTGTGAGTTAAATCTGTTGATTTCTAAGTTCCTAGTCATGTTTCATCACCTTCTATTCTTTTCCCCTTAACTCATATTTTAAAGTATTCATCAATATGCTCCATCCAGTTCTGATTCTCGATATACTTCTAACTTTCATATCGGTCATTCTTCTTTTTCATCTACCGCCGGAAGAATCTATTTACTTCTACTATACTCTTGGGTTTATAGTGTTTCTAGTTCTCCCGTGTCTTTATATTGCTATATGCATCGATATATATGGTTTATAATTTTTGGTTTGTCATTGGGCTTTATATGTTCCCTTATATTTCAAAGTCTCTGCTTCTGACTTATATAATCATTATCATTCACAGTTAATGCTCTCTTTTATTTGCTGCAATTTATACCCCAATTTCTATTTCGGAGTTTTGTCCTTTCGTTTCTTCTTCTTGCGATTAAGCACCGCTTGTAATGGTCCAGAATTCACAGATATGAATTTCGGAATGAACATTGTTAATGTTCTAGGAAGAAAATTGTGATGGCACGATCTTGACTTGTTAAATTACTAGAATACCTTGGAAAAGGCTGAATCATCAAGAAATATTTTCTTGATATTTTAGAGGTTAAATAGAATACAATAGTCGTATAACATGGCACATGATGACGTTATGATCTGTGAATCATCACGTTTCATTTAGAAACTCAGCATGACTTACTATAATATAATCACATTGATCAAGTGTCATTATATTATACTAATTCATGCTTCAGTTCCCAACACTACTTCAAAATATTCCTATTTTAAACTTGAATGTTTCAGAATTTAGAAACTAAAATAGTTTCTTTTATGATGTAATACAGATAGCTCGAAGAGGTAAATAATTTCAAATAAGAAAAATTAAGAAAATATCTTCAGAAATATGGAGGATATTTATAATGAAAGATATGATGATATTTTAGAATTTCTAGTATCAGAGGATGATGAAGAATATTTTCTCCGCAGGGGTTTAGAGTCAGGAGCAAGGTATTCGTTAATGACTTCAGCATGTACTGAATCATTTGGATCCTTTGAAGTCACGTTCAGTCTTTGTAATTTGTCCACAGCCTCCTTCCTACTTTGCTCAATCCGTTTTCCAGTTCCAAAACTTCTCTTTTTCTGCGCTTTGCCAGCACACTTCATCACTATCATCCAGCTTTTACCGTTTAAAGTCGTTTATAGTTTTTGCTGCTTCATCAGCATTTTTTTTTTCATTTTCGGAGAACCAATTCGTAGTTCGGAGTGTTTTTAAGAAACTTCACATTCAAATTAAGTCCAGAAGATAGACGTTATATATACACATATAACTGTTGGCGTAGACATGCTGCAAGATTTCAAAATACTGATTACTAATTCCCAATGATTCGTATGGCAATTCTCATTACAAGATGCGAATGAGTAAATGATGGGGTTTCAATGAATAATTATAATGACTTTTTGGAGAGGCTAAAGTCAAAGGGTAATGAAGTTATTGGTACATCTGCTAATAATGTGGTGGAATGTAAAAGGTTCCCTGGTAACGATGGTGTATATCTCAAGGTTATAATAAGGTTAGTCTGATTGAAAAGTCGAAGTTGACTTGCTGGAACTGTGACAAAACTGGCTACTTTGAATAGGAGTCGCAAAGTTATTTTTGCTAATAAATGCCAAAGAATCTGACGCGAATATTTTGTTTAAACTTTTACTTTGGTTTCAAGAGTTTTTCGGGTACATAACTGTGAGTAACATGTGGTTGGATCATCATCTCGATTGCTCATCATTCGAAGTGTCTTCAGAAATTTTCGAAGGGTTTGAACACAGATTGTAATCGTTAACATACATTTGATGTTCTAACACAGTTTTGAAGTCAAAATATAGCTTGTGAAAGATGTAAGGATCTAAGAGTGATGATTTTGGTCATATCTCAAGTTGAATTTTGAGATTTCAAAATCAGAATATGTAATTAAATTTTGAATGAGTATGGTTGTTTTGATTTCTATAAAAGAATGTATATTGTTGTGAAAGTAGGGAGTATAATGGATGATTTGCTGAATCAGATTCGAAGAATGTAACATATTAATTGTGAATTTATATATCTCTCAGGTATTACCTACCCATTAAATAAATTTCACAATTAATATTTTGTACAAAAGATTTTTATTACAGTCTTTATGAAAATATGTATACATATATTTTCTTCAGATGTAACATAGATTTAATGAGTTAATGTTAAATTAAACTCATTTGATTTACGGTTGAAACTAGAATTGAATAATCCCTAAAGGCTTTAAAAAGTACATAACTTTTACGCAGTATTTCTTTAATGACATTGAAATTATGAATCAATACTTCGTTATTTGTTGATGTATGATGTTCGGTTCGTGGAATTCTTGTGAATTTCGCAAAGTACGAATGATGTTATCTGAAAAGTTTCGGGTACATCGATGATGAAAATGTAAAATTAAATATATACTTGATTTATTATGAATTGGAATTTGTTGAATTGCGACAGAGATTGTAGTTAACGCTGGTTAAGTTGTGGCCGAAGGACGTACATTATTGCATATTTGTAATATGAATTAACCGAGTAGTTAAGATTCACACACAATAGCTTAGCACGGAAAGATTTATTTCAAAAAAAAATATATATATATATATATATATATATATATATATATATATATATATATATATATATATATATATATATATATATATATATATATATATATATATATATATATATATATATATATATATATATATATATATATAACATACATATAATTTCTTCAGAGGGAATGAGTTAATTCTTCATAACTCGTCGATACAATATACACGTTATTGATTCGTAATGATGTCCACCGTGATTCTTGAACTGACGGAGTTTGTGATGTTATCTGTGCTGTTGATTCGGATGTTGACTGTACTTACGATGCTGGTAACGCTGACGGTACTATTGATGCTGTTGGTAAAGCAAGTTTAGCTTGTTAATCACACACCATTTTTGTCAGGGTTTCTACTCTTCCTTCTATCATTTTGGCTAGATTAGATAATCTCTAAGACTTTAGAGATTACATAATCGCCGCGGAATGTTTCTCCAATGAAGTTATGAATTAATACTTCGTCAGTTATTGTTGTTGGTACTCCTTGGTATCTATGGTGCGTATGACGTTGATGCTCGTGGAACAGATTGTGAAGTTGAGGTTTACGACGCGGTTGTGGTTGGAGGTGGTAATGGTACTGTTGGCATTGATGATGGTGGTACTGGTTATGCTGCTGATGCTGATGCTGGTGTTTGTAATCTCTGCACCATATTCTCCAAAGCCACTACCCGAGCGCGAAGTTCATTGACTTCTTCTATTACACCGGGGTGATTGTCGGTTCGGAAGAGCGGATAAATAAAATCTAAAATTTGATGTAATAAATAATCGTGACGATATACTCTGGAAATGAGCGAGAAAATGGTGTTTCGGACAGGTTCGCCGGTAAGTGCTTCAGGTTCTTCGTCAAGAGGGCAATGTGGTGGATGGAAGGGATCACCTTCTTCTTGTCTCCAATGATTGAGGAGGCTACGAACCCATCCCCAATTCATCCAGAATAGGTGATGACTGATTGGTTGATCTATTCCGGTCACACTGCTTTCGGAGCTTGAATGGGATTCCATTTCAGAATCTGAGTGACTTGAACTGATGACGAATTCCATTTCGTACGATTGGATAAAGGATTTTTTTTTTCGATATGAAATGATTTTGGCTAACGGATGATATTCTAATTAAATAGAATATATATATATATATATATATATATATATATATATATATATATATATATATATATATATATATATATATATATATATATATATATATAGATCAAAAGATTTCTTAGATTACGGAGGACTTTGCGGGATATGTCAGGCAAAGTTTAAAGTAACAGATACGATAAGATATGATTTAGCAGATATGCTAAGATATGAATTTTTGTCTATACACTATTAATGCAATCAATGCAGCAAGACGTGTCTTAGACTAAAAATGATAAGCAGGTAATTTCCTGAGGATGATAAGTAGTTAATTTTCGACACAAAATGATAAGCAAAACTTTTGACATGCAGACACGGTCGAAGTCCAGACTCACTAATGCATCCTATCGACTTATCAGTTAGACACACTAATGCAGACCTGGTTCGCTAAGACCACCGCTCTGATACCAACTGAAAGGACCCGTTCATATACATTATAAACGATTCACAATAGTTGATTACATTGCGAGGTATTTGACCTCTATATGATACATTTTACAAACATTGCATTCGTTTTTAAAAGACAAACTTTCTTTACATCGAAAATTAACAGACATGCATACCATTTCATAATATCCACTATCCAACTATAAATTGATTTAATAATAATCTTTGATGAACTCAATGACTCGAATGCAACGTTCTTCGAAATATGCTATGAAAGACTCCAAGTAATATCTTTAAAATGAGCAAATGCACAGCGGAAGATTTCTTTAACACCTGAGAATAAACATGCTTTAAAGTGTCAACCAAAAGGTTGGTGAGTTCATTAGTTTATCATAATCATTTATTTTCATCATTTTAATAGACCACAAGAATTTCATTTCCAGTTCTCATAAATATACGTCCCATGCATAGAGACAAAAGTAATCATTCATATGGTGAACACCTGGTAACCGACATTAACTAGATACATATAAGAATATCCCCTATCATTCCGGGATCCTCCTTCGGACATGATATAAATTTTGAAGTACTAAAGCATCCGGTACTTTGGATGGGGTTTGTTAGGCCCAATAGATCTATCTTTAGTATTCGCGTCAATTAGGGTGTCTGTTCCCTAATTCTTAGATTACCAGACTTTAATAAAAAGGGGCATATTCGATTTCGATAATTCAACCATAGAATGTAGTTTCAATTACTTGTGTCTATTTCGTCAAACATTTATAAAAGCGTATGTATTCTCAGTCCCAAAAATATAAAGGGTAAAAAGGCAAATGAAACTCACCATACTGTATTTCGTTGTAAAAATACATATAACGTCATTGAACAAGTGCAAGGTTGGCCTCGGATTCACGAACCTAAATTAATTATATATATTTATGTGTTGGTTAATATTTGTCTAACAAATTAGGTCAAGTCATAGTGTACCACAATCCTAATGCTCGAGACTAATATGCAAAAGTCAACAAAAGTAAATTTGACTCAAAATAATTTCCAAAAATCTATACATGATTAATATATAGTTTAAATATCGTCGTTTTATATTTTTATATATTTTTAAAAGATTTATTAGAGTAAATAATATAATTTATTTATTAATAAATAAAATTTTATGTTAAATTTATATAATAAAATATACTTTTATATATATTAAGTAATAAAATTTATAGGGTTCATTTAATATCATAAAGATAATATGATAGGTATTATTAAAGTAAGTTATTATACGTAGTAAAATATATTTGTATCACATATTTATTTGATAAAATAATATCTATAACGATAGTAAGTAAAAGTTGTATTATTTTGTAATAATAATTATTATTATAAAAATATCAATATTTATAATTACTAAGATGACATTATGATAAAACGATAATTCTAATTATGATAACTTTAATATTTACGATAATTTTTAATATTATCTTTAAAATAATAATTCTATTTAAAATAATAATAATAATAATGATATTTTATAGTAACAATGACATTTCTATTAAAATGATAATTTTTGTTAAAATGATAGTTTTAATACTAACGATACTTTTAATAATAATAGTAATGATAAAAATAATAAGAACGATAATTTTATCTAAATCAATATCTTATAATATTTTAATTTCATCATGATACTCTTACTCATTATTTCCTAATCGTTTCGTTTAATAGCTTTTAATCGTCTTTTATATCGTGTTCATAATAATGATAATAATAGTAATCAATATAATTAGGTGTTACAAATATTTGTTTTAATTACACTAATATTAATAATGATAGTTAATATAACATTATTAATGATAATACTAATAATTATCTTAATGATAATATAGTAATAATAATAATAACAATAACAATAACCATTTTTAAATAATGATATATATATTAATAATGATAATAATAATAATAATAATACTAATAATAATAATAATAATAATAATAATTGGATAATAATAATAATACTAATTATAACTTTAACGATAATAACGATAGTAATAATAAAAAAAAATAACAATTTTTAATGATAAATCCCTTTTATTGATAAAGATAATAATAATGATAATAATAAGATAAAACTAGAACGACGATAAAAACGACGATAATAATAATCATTTTTAATAAAAATATCAAAAATTCAATTGATTATAACTTCTAATCCGTTCATCGAAACCATTCGATATCTAAAGGAAAAGTTCTTAATTTTTCGCTAGCTTTCCAAGGACATGCATATCTTATACCTTATCTCAACCGCAAGTGTAACTAATTCAAGATTCAACCTAACCTGTCTAAGGGCAATATCAAAAGTACAAGCATGCATAATCCTAAATACTCGAGCACTAGTCAGGGATACACTATTAGTATGTAAAAGTTAAATTATGAGTACTCACATATCAATATTGAGATTCAATATTGCAGGAAAGGTACATAGACGCAACGGAAATGATAAACACTATATTGACCTCACGAGCATACCCATGAACCATACTCAATCACCTCCATAGCTATAACCATAATTTTCTTAATCCTATCCTACTCGAAAAACAATTTCGAAATCACTCGGACAGCACTCCGTCGTAATATTTTATGTATACTAATAATATCTTGAAATAATACGGAGTAAATATATATATGTAAATCGATTGAGAGAGTTTAGAGAAAAATATTTTCAAGTTTCTATGAAATAATGAAACCTATTGAATTCTATATATAATAGATTTTTGAATTATTAAAGTGAATTATTAAAGTATGAATTATTAAAGTGAATTATTAAAGTATGAATTATTAAAGTGAATTATTAAAGTATGAATTATTAAAGTGAATTATTAAAGTATGAATTATTAAAGTGAATTATTAAAGTTAAAGTAAAGTAAAAATAAAGTAAAGGTAAAGTTTAAGTATAGTAAAAGTATAAAACTATGTACGTATAATACGCGTATAAATATATATAATATTATTTTAAATCGTTATACATATTTAATAAAATAAAATATAAATATCGTTATCTTTATCATACTAGTTAAGTAATGAGTTGTCAAAAGTGGTTCTAGATATTTATAAAAGTTATGTACGTTTTAATAATAAAGTTCTTTTTAAACTGAAAACGTTTTTGTACGTTTGAAACTAAATAGATCAATCGAGTCTTTATGAGATTCAATCTTCCACTATCCTTTGTCTAGTTCTCAATGATTGACAATTTGTTCTTATTTATAAATCACTTTACCATTTTCCGAATATTGTTAAAATGAAAAGATTTCTCAAATCAACGTGGGCCTTTTAACAGAGACTTGTAATCATAATTCAATATATTTGATAATTCAATCATTTGATCTTATCTTCTAATTCCATTAATAAACATTTTGAAACAGATACAATCATATAAAGTATTTAATCTAATATTTTGTTTACGTTTCAAGTTATAATATATATACACATATACATATATAATCATATTCGTTTAATGGTTCGTGAATCGTTGGAACTTGGTCGAGGTTGAATGAATGTATGAACATAGTTTAAAATTCTTGAAATTTAACTTAACAAATATTGCTTATCGTGTCGGAAACATATAAAGATTAAAGTTTAAATTTGGTTGGAAATTTCCGGGTTGTCACAATTTAAGCTCACAGTCATAGTCATTTAATTACTCGACCCAACGCCTTTGTCTCATGTTCAGTTGTTTTTGATCAAAGATATGTTGAAGACTTTTATGATCGGTAAACACCGTGAATTTAATCCCGTAGAGATAATGTCTCCACATCTTCAATGCGAATACCACAGCTCCTAAATCTAGGTCATGCGTGGTATAGTTCTTCTCATGTTTCTTCAATTGTCTTGATGCATAAGCTATCACTTTGTTACATTGCATTAAGACACATCCGAAACCTTGGTTTGAGGCATCACAATAGACTACAAAATCATCGTTGCCATTGGGTAATGATAGAATCGGGGCTGTGGTCAATTTATCCTTTAAAACTTTAAAATCAGATTCTTGTTCATCGGACCACTCAAACTTCTTCCCCTTGTGAGTTAGCTTAGTGAGAGGCTTGGCTAGAATTGAAAAATATTTGATGAATCTTCGGTAATAACAAGCAAGTCCTAAAAATTGGCGAATATGTTTCGCACTCTTAGGCACTTCCCAATTCTGAATAGCAGTGATTTTCGTCGGATCGACATGTATTCCTTCACTATCAACTACATGTCCGAGAAATTGTACGGTTCGTAACCAAAATTCACATTTAGAGAACTTGGCATACAGTTGTTCCTTCTTTAAGAGTTCTAGAATCAATCGCAAATGTTGCTCATGCTCTTTCTCGTTCTTGGAATAGATTAGAATATCGTCGATGAAAACAATCACGAATTTATCATGATAAGGTTTGCATACACGGTTCATATGATCCATGAATACAGCAGGAGCGTTGGTTAAACCAAAAGGCATGACAAGAAACTCATAATGTCCATAGCGAGTTCGGAAAGCAGTCTTAGAAACATCAGTTTCCTTGACTCTCAATTGATGATAACCCGACCTAAGATCAATCTTTGAATAAATACTTGACCCTTGCAGTTGGTCAAATAGGTCATCAATATGCGGCAGTGGATAACGATTCTTGATGGTTAGTTTGTTGAGTTCTCGGTAATCAATACACATTCTCAACGTGCCATCTTTCTTCTTGACCAATAGAACAGGTGCTCCCCACAGAGACGAGCTAGGACGAATGAAACCTTTTTGCGAAAGTTCTTGGAGTTGGCTAGATAATTCCTTCATTTAGGATGGAGCTAGTCGGTATGGTGCCTTTGCAATCGGTGCAGCACCGGGAGTCAAATCAATTTGAAACTCAACCTATCGTTGGGGAGGGAGACCAGGGAGTTCCTTGAGAAATACTTCGGGAAAGTCTCTAACCACTGGTACATCTTCAATACGTTTCTCTTCCAGTTCTACTTTCTTAACATGAGCTAAGATAGCTTGATATCCTTTCATTAGATATTTGCGGGTTTTGATACAAGAGATGATATTAAGTTTAGAACCACTTGTATCTCCTTGAACGATTAGGGTTTCACCATTTTCTAGAGGAATATTAATGGTTTTCTCATAGCACATGATTGCAGCTCTTAACGGGCGTAACCAATCCATTCCTACAACTACGTCAAAGTTTGCTAACACGACTGGCAAAAGGTCGATCTTAAAGTGTTTATCGGCTAGGATCAGATCACAGTTTTTTTATACACGTTGTCTACTTTCATAACCTTACCATTAGCTACTTCTACAAGTCGTTTAATTTCTAAGGCTTGTGGTTTTTCGGTGAATAAGGCACAAAATTCAGTACACACATAACTTCTATCGGCACCAGAATCAAATAAAACAGTATCATAGATGTTGTTAACAAGAAACGTACCTGTTATCACTTTATCATCCTCACGGGCTTCTTTGGAAGTTATCACAAAAGCACGGCTCTTAGCATTACCATTATTACCCTAGTTCTTTGGACACTGATTGCGGAAATGTCCAACTTCTCCACAACCATAGCAAGTTGGAACAAAAGCGTTTGACTTTGTAGCGAAAACTTTACAATACTTAGCTATATGACCCACCTTCTTGCACTTGGTGCAATGAGCCATACACTTCCCATTATGATGCCTATCACAACGATTACATTGTGGTTTTGTCCCAGCATAACCACTTCTAGAACTATCGGCAGCTTTCTTGTTTGAACCTTGGCTTGAACCTTGAGATGGTTCAAACTTTCTCTTACCCTCACTAGACTTAGCCTCGGCTTGTTTATTAGCCGCGGCCTTTCTCCTCTTAGCCATCATCAAATTTTGAGACATAAGTATCACAGCATCTAGGGTCTCCCTACTAGCAGCAATAACGTTTCCTTGAATCTCATCAGGAAGACCTTCTTTGTATCGCTCAATCTTCTTTTGTTCAGTTGGTACCATATCCGAACACAGAGAAACTAACTCTATAAACCTGTTGGTATAAGCTTCAATGTTAGTACCAATGACCTTCAATTCCCAAAACTCCACTTCCAGCCTTTAAATTTGATTCCTTGGGCAAAACTTATCCGTCATCATTCTTTTTACTACGGCCCATGGAATAGCATTAGCAGCATCTAGCCCCACAGTTTGGGCATAAGCGTTCCACCAAGTCAAAGCAAGGCCACCTAAGGTGTAAGTGGCATACTTCACTTTGTCGGCTTTCGCACAGTTACAAATACGAAAGATTGATTTGACTTTCTCAAACCAACGAGTTAACTCGACTGCTTCCTCATTCCCATTGAAGGATGGAGGCTTACAGTTCATGAACTCCTTGTAGGTACATGATGTAGGTGGATTCCCTTGGTTGTTCCCTTGATTATTGTTGCCTTGAGCGACAGCAAGCAGTTGTTGAAATTGTGCGGGAGTCAAAGTGACATTTGGAAGAGTGTTAGCACCACGATGTGATTGACCCATGATCTTTAATACATAAAAACAGTATTAGTTAAAGAGTTATGGTGCTAATAAGTTATAAATTGTTTAATAAATGCACATGTAAGACCCTAATCTTCATTGTACAACAGTGTAAATAGAGTACATAAAGTGTGGGTATGATTGTGCAGTTGAACAGAAGTCAGAAGCTGAGCTGGGCTTAGTGCGCTTAGCGTACACCTAAGAGTGCACGTGGCGCACTCTCTACTGTAGCCGGATTCAGCTCTTTTATTCAGATATTTTGATGGATATTTTGGTAATTTCATCTGTGGACGAGTTAAAGGCCAGTAGGTCAGTTTGTGGAGTATCATTCACTCCATTTTCAACAACCTTATCTTCTTCACTTTAATTTTAGAGAGAGAGTGTGATTTCTTGAGTGAGAAAGGTTAAATCCAATAGGAAGAAGTTGTTCGCGGGCCAAAGTGCGGGTATTAAAGTCGTTCATCTACTCACTAGCTACGTTGTGTTTGTAGTGGTAAGCTCTAATCTTGATTTCCTTGTTTTAAATTTGTGTAAGGGTTAGGGTTTGGGATAGTGATGAACATAAAACCCATATTTGATGATTTTGGGTGTTCTTGGGTAAGATTGAGTCATGAAGACACAATGGTAACTAACCTAGGGTTTCAAAGTGGTAATTGATATTTATGAGTCCTAATTGGTTAGTTAATTACTAGCACACCTAGCTAATTGGTAAATGGGTGTTAGTTAGGTTAGTGAATGACCCGAAATGGGTGTGTTGACTTTAAATGAGTCAAAGGGGTTAATGATTGACCTAGTTGGGGATTATGGGTATGAATTACCCTAATTATGTTATAGTTAGTGTTGTTGGACCTTAATCACTAGCTTTTAAGTGATTTATGGTGGTCTTGACCCTTAAGGGCGGTTTTGGTGAAAATGGGGCATTTAATGCATTAAGTCATTAAATGCACATAAGTGAATTGTTGGTATTTAGTCCAACTAGTTTATGTGTTGATTGAAGTACTTATTATATTAGGTACTTTGCTTTGAAGCTTGCGGAAGTATAAAACCGTCACCGAATCGTTAAGGTGAGTGGAATAATTATATATGTGCGTATATAGTGTATTTGCTTGCGGGCTTGTGGTTAGTGTTATCCGGGCATGTGGATTCACTGTAGTGTTATCCGGGCGTGTGGATTCACTACTCTTTTGTGCGACGAGGACCACGTGTGCGTGAAGGGTGGTTCGGTAAGTGCGGACGTCCAGCTTGGGGTTAGTTCATACTAACGGTCATTGTGCGAGTACCAACGGTCATTGTGCGAGTACCGTTCCCTTGTGTGTGTTATGGTTAACCATGGTTATTGTGTTGTAAGCGAAAGCATGTTATATTGTTTAAGTTATATATATTTATGCGATTGATATGCTAGCTTGTGGTATTGGAGGTTGATAGCCTCGTATTGATGATAAGCGAATTGTGTTGCTAGCATGTATGCGGTATGTGTATGAGTGTTTGCAAGTAGGTATATTATATATGTATGTGTATAATTATTGCACTCACTAAGCTTTTCTTACCCTCTCGTTGTTTATCTTTTTATAGGCTCCGGCGTTGACAAGGGTAAGGGTATTCGATTGGATTAGAGATCCCGCTTGTTGTTTAGGGGACGCTTTTCGGATGTGATAGCTTTTGGAGTTTGACCGAGAATTGGGTAGTTTAACCCCAAACACCATGCTTATAGTGTCGTTTGGAAATTAAACTAGTGTGGTCGAAACTCATGATTTGTACGAATCTCGTAAAATGGCCGATGTGGGCCCCGTTTTGTAATACTTATTTTATGTTTGAATCGTATGAGTTTTTCATATTAGAACATGTTGTGAAAAGCGTTTCGTCTAATTATCTCGGGAAGTGGGAGATCTAATTATGTCCGGTAGAAGTCGAAATTGTGATGTCATTTTTGGTGCCGAAAACTTTAAGATTGATCTTATCCCGAAGACCTTGGGTGATTTTGATATCGTTGTTGGTATGGGTTAGCTCGATCATAATAGAGCCGATATTGCATGCCATAAAAAATTTATTCGTGTGAAGACCCCAAGTGGGAAAGAGTTAATTATTCATGGTGATAAACGAAGAAGACTTGTGCCGATATGCACTTTTGCACGGGCACGTCGTTTCCTTGTTAGTGGTGGCATGGCTTTTCTTGCCCATGTTGTTGATACTCGTGATGAGCCACCACCCATTCGTAAAATTCCGGTGGTTAGTGAATTCGAAGACGTTTTTCCGGAAGAGTTACCTGGTGTTTTGGCGAAAAGACAAGTTGAATTTCGCATTGAGTTGGTTCCGGGAGCTACTCCCATTGCTAAAAAAACCTTATCGTTTAGCACCAACGGAAATGCAAGAGTTGTTAAATCAAACCCAAGAGTTGCTTAAAAAGGGTTTCATTCGACCGAGTGCTTCGCCATGGGGCGCTCCGGTTTTATTCGTGAAGAAGAAGGATGGTAGTATGCGGATGTGCATCGATTATCGGGAGTTGAATAAAGTGACGATCAAGAATCGTTATCCATTGCCTAGGATTGACGATTTGTTTGACCAACTCCAAGGTGCAACATATTTCTCTAAAATCGACCTATGGTCCGGCTATCACCAAATGCGGGTCCATGAGGAAGATATCGAGAAAACGGCTTTTCGAACGCGTTATGGGCATTTTGAGTTTGTAGTTATGCCTTTTGGTCTTACGAATGCACCGGCGGCATTCATGGATCTAATGAACCGAGTGTGCCAACCTATGTTGGACAAGTCGGTAATTATGTTCATTGATGACATACTTGTTTATTCTAAGATTATGAAGGAACATGAGCACCATTTGCGCGAAGTGTTAAAGATGTTGTGGAAGGAGAAGTTGTATGCTAAATTCTCCAAATGTGAATTTTGGCTAAGGAAAGTTCAATTCCTTGGTCACATAGTGAACAAAGATGGTAATCAAGTAGATCCAGGGAAGATAGAGACGGTGAAGAGTTGGAGACAACTGACTACGCCTAAGAAAATCAGAAGTTTTCTCGAATTGGCCGCTTATTATCGTCGGTTTATCCAAGACTTTTCTAAGATCGCTTCTTCGTTGACGAAATTGACGAGAAAGAACGCGAGATTTAATTGGGAGAACGAGCAAGAAATTACTTTTCAATTGCTAAAAGAGAAATTGTGTCAAGCTCCGGTGTTAGTGTTGCCAGAAGGTGTGGAAGACATGACGGTGTATTGTGATGCCTCTCTAAATGGGCTCGGGTGTTGTCATACCCCGTCCTAATCCGTCCGGACGAAGTCACCAACATCTGGTTCCATTGCGATGATCGACTCTAAATAATGACTTTACAATGAGCAAATGCACATCGGAAGTTTTCTTTCATACCTGAGAATAAACATGCTTTCAAGTGACAACCAAAAGGTTGGTGAGTTCATAGGTTTATCATAAAACAATAAAATTCATCATTTTGATAGACCACAAGATTTAAATGCTGCATGGTACAAATGGGCCCGAATCCTACACCCACATGTAATGTACATGCTATATCTTTTAAATACAGTACACCTTTCTCGTGTACGAAATCCTTTTTCATAAATCTTAATAACCGTACACATATCTCGTGTACAAAATATAATACACATAACCTGTGTATAAAAATCATTCTCTCGATACATAACATTCACATCAATTGGTGGCATTTATCATGTCCACATAATTCAATGGTGGCAATTATCATGTCCACATAATTCAATGGTGGCAATTATCATGTCCACATAATTCAATTGTGGCAATTATCATGTCCACATAATTCAATAATAATCCACAGAACTTCTGTCTGCATAATAATTCATTCGAGGAATGTTTTACTTGTGTCTATCTCGTCAAATATTTATAAAAGCATTTCATGTATTCGCAGTTCAAAATGTATTTCAAAAGCATTTAATAAAGCAGTTGTAAAAGTAGCGCATGTATTCTCAGTCCCAAAAATGTAAAGAGTAAAAGGGAGCAAATGAACTCACAATACTGTATTTTGTAGTAAAATACATATGACGATTTTGAACAACTGAATAATACAGGGTTGACCTCGGATTCACGAACCTATATCATTTGTATATATATTAATACACATAATCATAATCGAATAAGTTTATATTTATAATCTATTAATTATATTATTTTTATATTAATTATATATATATATATATATATATATATATATATATATATATATATATATATATATATATATATATATATATATATATATATATATATATATATATATATATATATATATATATATCATATATTCTTTTTGTATAAAAATATTAAATTTGGCTATGTTATATGCTTTCCATATAGTTTTATATATATACCTATAATCTTAATAATAATATCTTTAAAAAAAATAAAACTTTTATTTTCATAATCATAATACTTTTAATAGTAAGAATATTGATATTACTAATAATAATAATAATGATAGTAAAAAAAACGTTACTTTCAATGATAATACTGGTTTTAACACACAAAAAAATGACATATTTAAAAAAATAAATGTTTATTTTAATAATACTAATAATAATAATAATACCTATAATTAATTTATAACCATAATTTTTATCACACATATAAATTATATTTGTAATTAAGTTTTATAATAAATATATATCATACTCATAATATATAACTTCTTATTTAAATTATTATCATGAAGTTATCAGTAAAGTTTATAATTATATCATTAGTAATATCAATTATAATAAAGATAATAATATTACGAATACTAATTATACCTCAAAAATGTATACGGGTCAGAAGTTCTAGCTCACCAAAAGCCCAATCGATCAAGAAGTCCATCCTAGATTAATGGACTAGTCTGATTCTTTAATAAACCCAACTAGCAAAACTCTTTTTAATTATGGCCTAGTCCATTAACATCTAACTAAAACTATTAGTCCAAGTTTGAAATCTTTAGCCCAACAATAACAATCCACTTTAACTAAGTCCATTAATCCATTATCTGAAAAGAAAAAAAAATCTGGAAAAGATTCCTTAGTTTCATGAGTTCTAGTTTATCATCATCCTATATCATCATCTATCATCATCATATTCATCACCATGTACTATCATCATCATCCTTTATCCACATCATCATCTAATCATAACATCATCATAACTATCATCGTATATCATCACAATAACATAATCACTTCATCTTGAATCCTATATCATCATCATCATTCTTTTTCCATGATCATCATCATAACCTTAATATCCTACGTGAATCACCATTATAACCGTGGTCATCTCATCATCATCATCATCATGTTACCTTTATCATCTTCTCTCATTATATATTACGATACTCATCACCTTTATCATCATGTATCTAATCATTTTCATGATCACCAACATATCATCATTAACTTTCTCATAAATTTTTCTATCTCGTTACCATCTATATAATCGATTCAGTTTTTCTTCGGCCCATCAGAAATTCACAGGCCCAACAATTTAACTAAATGAATGCATGGCCCAACAATCATACCTCTCACGGCCCAAATCAGTATTAAAGTTTAATCTATGTATAAGTGATTCAAGTCAGTACTCCGTAATATAATAATAACTTTTGAGTGGGGGTTCATTTTATAACAGAGAGAACATAGTCATGGTATATTAGACGACAAAGAAAAAGAATGGAGGGGTCCTCCGTAACTGTACCATCATTATCACTTAATGTATCATCTTCAATTCTCCTTTTTATTATTATCGTTGAATTAGAAATGGAACACAAGTGGCAGCGTAATAGTAGCGATCGAAAAATAATTGAAGGATAGTGGCAGAATGTAACGAGCTTGGTTGAGTTGGTTGTGGCGGTTATAGTGATGGTGAGATGGCTATATACGGGTATAGTTGTGATGGTTGTAAAAGTGATGATAGTGGTGGTTTTGGGTTAGGTTTCCCCGGTTGTAACAAAGGTTGATCAAAGAAGTAATGAAGGTAGTTTAGAGTGTTTGGTTGTTGTCTTAGCAAAAGAAGAAGAAAAGAACTTGTTGGGTTTCCTTCATGGTTTACGACTTGAACCGTATAGAAGGCAACAATTTAGTTACAGCAATTTATGATGGGTTTTTGTTGATGGTGTTCCTGTTTGAGGGTTTACGAATTGTAACAGAAATAGATATAGCAACAAGAGATAACAGTGATAATTAGTTGGTTCGTTCTTGGTTTGATAAAAAAAATGAAAGTGTAAAATAGATTGATAGATTGTTTGGTGACATACAATGAATGGTGAGATGGTTAAGATGGTGTTTACTATCGAAGTAATGAAAGAAAGGGAAAGATGATTATTGTTCTTCAAGATGCAAGATAATATATATATATATATATATATATATATATATATATATATATATATATATATATATATATATATATATATATATATATATCCCGATATATCCATTTCGCATATCATCAATCTATGTCATATTATTAATCAACTTTTAGGTGGTAAACATGGGTGGGGTTGTTTGTAGAGATTCCTTGTGTAGACAATTGATCACGGGCTAGGGAAAAACAGGAAAAGAGAGAAAAGGCGAAATAAGATGATAGTGATATGGAACAATAATCATGCACAAATATCTATATATATCTATATCTTGTTCTTTGATTATATTATACGGAGTAATTAATATTTAATAAGCCTATTAATAATTATAATACCATTTATATTTATAATAATAATAATAATACTAATATAACAATGATGTTAATAACAACAACCTTGATAAAGATAATAATAATAATAATAATAATAATACGTATTCATTAATAATAACTAAAATTGTAATCTTACTACTAATTAAGATATGGATAATGATAACAATAATACTAATAACAATAGCGATTATACAACAAATCAATTGTATAAAATTTCATATTTATGTATTATATATAATAATAATAATAATACACATGTATTAAAATTCCTACCTATATATTTTATATTGAAAGTAATAAAATTACTACTACCGATATTAATATTAATATCAGTATTGATAATAATAATGAAAGTACTCATAATAATATTAATATAACCATTATGTTTTAATTTATTATTTATTATTAACTATGTAATATTTAATGATCATATAATATATATAACCTATATTGAATGTTCGATATTTATACATTTTATATATATTACAATATATATGTGATTATTAATTATTCATAAAATAAAAATCATATTTACACAAATATATGTATATTCATTTTAATAGCAGTTTAATTATTCTATATATTACTTTGACATAGTCAGTTCAAATAATTATATTGTATTTTATTAATTCAAACTATTATGTATGCTTTATATTTATTTTTACAATATATATATATATATATATATATATATATATATATATATATATATATATATATATATATACAACAATTGTTCGTGAATCGTCGAGAATAGTCAAGGTCAAATGAGTTCATGTAACAGTTCAAAATTTTTTGAGACTTAACATTATAGACTTTTGCTTATCGTATCGAAATCATATAAAGATTAAGTTTAAATTTTGGTCAGAAATTTCCGGGTCGTCACAGTACCTACCCGTTAAAGAAATTTCGTCCCGAAATTTGGGTGAGGTGGTTACGGCTAACAATAAAATTGTTTTCACGACGAATATGAGTTGATAAATAGAGTTTTATCATTATTGAGTAATGAAGATAAAACGATTCAATTATTCGAAGAGTACGAGTGATGCTATCACAAAAGAGTGAAATGAGTAAAAGCAGGTTCATCTTAACCAATGACGTAATCATGGTTGATTTTATAAAATAAAATGTATCATAACTTTTGACATAGTCATGGTTGAATTTAAAAAAAAAAAATATAAGGTGCATCTTAACTTATGACGTTGCCTTGGTTGAATTCCGTAATTCAAGGGATTTAAAGAAAATCTTCAAAATCTAAAAGATTTGATTCTTCGGTGAATAAGGAAATTAAGATCTCTATAATTACATACGGTGATCTGCCTCGATTACTCTGTCTGATATTTTCATTATAAATTAAACTCTTCCATTCCATTATTCTCACCATTCCTATATTTTCTTTCTTAATTCATACATTCAAAAGATTTTGAAAATGCTTAATCATGTTCTAATCCTTGATATTTTTTTAATTATCATTTCTGTCATCCTTCTTTTCAATCTTTCACTAAAAGAATCTGTTTACTTCTACTATTACCTTGGGGTGATACTATTCTTAATTATACCGTGTCTTTATATTGCTATTTGTATTAATATCCCTGGTTTGTAATTTCTATGTTGTTGTTGGGTTTTATATCTCCCCTTATATTTCGATGTCTCTGCTTCTGTCTCCTATAATCATTGTCATCCACAGTTAATGCTCTCTCCTATTTGCTACGATTTGTACCCCCCATTTACACTTCGAAGCTTTATGCTCTATTTTCTTTTCTATCCATTAAGCACATCAAGTAATGGTCCAGAATTCGTAGATATGAACATAGTCAATATTATAAGAAAGAAATGGAAATAACACGATTTGATTTGTCAGATTACCAGAATCACTGAGAATAGAACTATCAAGAATATATTTTCTTGATATGTTCAGAAGTTAGTCAGAATGAAAGAGTTATGTAACATGACACATGACGACGTTATAATCAGTGAATCATCATGTTCCATTTAGAAACTCAGCATGACTTACTGTAATATAATCACGTTGATCAAGTGTCATTATATTATACTAACTCATGCATCAGTTCCCAACATTACTTCAATAACATTCATATTTTTAAGCTCGAAAGTTTACAGAATATAGAAACTAACAATTTCTATATGATGTAACACTGATAGCACTAATAGATTAATGATTTTAGATAAGAATAGTTATGAAAATATCTTCAGAAATATGGAGGATATTTATAATGAATGATACAATGATATCTTGGAATTTCTAATATCGAAGGATGGTGAAGAAAATTTGTTCGCAAGAGTTTGGAGTCAGAAGCAAGGTATTCGCTAAAGATTTCATCAGAAACAGAATCATCAGGATTCTTAATGTACAAGTTTAGTCCTTGTGATTTGTTCAAAGACTCCTTCGTAGTTTGCTCAATCAGTTTTTCAGTACCAAATTTTCTATCGAGCTTTCCCAACATTTCACTCTTTATTATCAAACTTTTAACCGTTTAGACCATCTACAATTTTGCTGTTTCCTCTGCATTTAATGCTACCATATCTGAATCATTGGTTATCAATTCAAGGTGGTTTCAAGAGAATTGTGTTTTTAGATGATTAAACACTGATGGTAATATGGTGAAATATAAAAGGTTCCCCGGTAACAATAAAAGAGCATTCATATAAATCAAGGTGATAATAAGGTTGTTTCGAACGAAAAGTCGAAGTTGACTTGCTGGAGCTGTGACAAAATTTGCTACTTTGAAAGGAATTACCAAGTTATTTTGGGTAATAATAATACTAAAGGAATTTTCACAGATACGTGTTAACCGTTTACTCAGGTTCCGAGAGTTTTCAAGTGCATAACTATATGCATCAATCTCTTCTTACGTAGATAAGTGTGGTTGGTTCATCCTCTCGATTGAGGTGTTTTCAAGAATTACGAAAGGTTTGAACGCAGATTGTAATCGTCAAGATACAACTGAGGTTTAAGATGAAATCAAGTGGCAAACTTGAAGAATTGTTTAGTTTCATATGTTATAATCAATATTTTAATTCATTTTAATTGTCCAATCTTGGTAGTCCACCGTTAGCAGTCCAGAGTCACTAACTCAATAATTCATATATAGTTTAATATACAATATTCGAATTAATTAATACGTATTGTGACCCATGTACATGTCTCAGATTCGATCACAACTCAAATTATATATATTATTATAGAATCAACCTCAACCCTGTATAGAGAACTTGATCATTACTGCATATAGAGTGTCTATGATTATTCCAAATAATATATATAGATGCATCGATATGATATGTCAAAACCTTGTATACGTGTCCCGATATTTAAAGTGCGTAAAATAAATAACATAAATTAAATGACGATAAATAAGATTGCGAGAATTAAAATTGCGATAAATAAAATGCGATAAATAAATTGCGATAAATAAATTGTGATAAATAAAAGGTAATACGGAATTAACAGTTAGCTAGGAATAGTTAGCGTGGATTCTTAACAAAATTTCTCATAGTTAATTTGTCTGTTTCTAACAAATTTTATTTTGTCATATGTTTTCTTCATTATGCCACTTGTTGGATTCTAATAGGTCACAATCCAAATATGAAATTGAATGAAAATGGTTATTCTGCGGTGAACGGATACGTATATCTGTGGGTGTAAGTAGGATAGTAAGTGACTGTTGAATCAGATTCGAAGAATGTACAGTGTAACCTATTAGTGTGAAATCTAAATATTCCTCGGGTATTACCTACCCGTTAAAATATTTTCACCATTAACAGTTTGTACGAAAGAATTTTTAATTACAATCTTTGTGAAAATATACTTACATATATATTTTCTTCAGATGTAATCATGGATTTAATGAGTTAATATAGTATTAAGCTCATTTGGTTTACTGTCAAAGCTAGAATACATAATCTCTATAACATTAGAGATTACACAATTTCCATGAAGAATGAAGATAATTGATGTAGAACGATACGTAGAACAATGATTATACTCGAGGTACAGAATGAGATGTCGAAGCTGGTGATGCGGATGTTGTTGTTGGTGGTATTAGTGCTGTTAGTGCTGAGGCTGGTGATGTTACTGGTGTTGGTGATACTGTTGGTGCTTGCAAATTGTGTACAGTGCTCTCTAAAGTTAACACTCGAGCTTGGAGTTCTTTAACTTCTTCTACTAACCCTGGTTGATTATCAGTGTGAGGTAGGGATCGGATATCTTCTCTAGTTCATTTAATGGTAGCCTCAAGACGAAAAATTCTTGCAAAAAGGGTATAAACGGTGTTGCGAACAGGTTCGCTGCTGAGCGGGTCGAGTACTCCAAGGTTAGGTGGTAGATTCGGTTCATGATATGGAGTACCTTCTTCCCTTCTCCATAGGGTGAGTATGTCGCGAACCCACCCCCATTTTAGCCAGTAATCACGGTAGTTGATTGGTTGGTGTGCTCCTGTCACGCTGTCTTCGGAGTCAGAGGAACGTGGTCGATTCGTAGAGGCCATCTTACGCGATCACAGAAAAGATTTTTTTTGTATGAAGAGTTTAGTGACAGCAATTGATAGTGGATGTATTCTCAATGCATACTATGCATAGATATATATAGTACCAGGATCCCTTTAATTACGGAGAAATTTACGAGAGATATCAGGCAAGGTCTACAGTAACAGATACGCTAAGATATGAATTTTGTCTATACACTATTCATGCAGTCAACGCAGTAAAACATGTCTAGACTAAGAATAATGAGCAGGTAACTTCCTAAGGATGATAAGCAGCTGATTTTCAACAAAAATGATAAGCAAAACTTTTGACATGCAGACACGGTCGAAGTCCAGACTCACTAATGCATCCTAACGACTATCAGTTAGACACACTAATGCAAGACCTGGTTCGCTAAGACCACCACTCTGATACCACATGTCATACCCCGTCCTAATCCGTCCGGACGAAGTCACCAATATCTGGTTCCATTACGATGATTGACTCCAAGTAATGACTTTACAATGAGCAAATGCACAGCGAAAGTTTTCTTTCATACCTGAGAATAAACATGCTTTCAAGTGTCAACCAAAAGGTTGGTGAGTTCATAGGTTTATCATAAAACAATAAAATTCATCATTTTGATAGACCACAAGATTTAAATGCTGCATGGTACAAATGGGCCCGAATCCTACACCCACCTGTAATGTACATGCTATATCTTTTAAATACAGCACACCTTTCTCGTGTACGAAATCCTTTTTCATAAATCTTAATAACCGTAGACATATCTTGTGTACAAAATATAATACACATAACCTGTGTATAAAAATCATTCTCTCGATACATAACATTCACATCAATTGGTGGCATTTATCATGTCCACATAATTCAATCGTGGCAATTATTACGTCCACATAATTCAATGGTGGCAATTATCATGTCCACATAATTCAATGATGGCAATTATCATGTCCACATAATTCAATAATAATCCACAGAACTTCTGTCTGCATAATAATTCATTCGAGGAATGTTTTACTTGTGTCTATCTCGTCAAACATTTATAAAAGCATTTCATGTATTCACAGTTCAAAATGTATTTCAAAAGCATTTAATAAAGCAGTTGTAAAAGTAGCGCATGTATTCTCAGTCCCAAAAATGTAAAGAGTAAAAGGGAGCAAATGAACTCACAATACTGTATTTTGTAGTAAAATACATATGACGATTTTGAACAACTGAACAATGCAGGGTTGACCTCGGATTCACGAACCTATATCATTTGTATATATATTAATGCACATAATCGTAATCGAATAAGTTTATATTTATAATTTATTAATTATATTATTTTTATATTAATTATATATATATATATATATATATATATATATATATATATATATATATATATATATATATATATATATATATATATATATATATATATATATATATATATATTCTTTTTGTATAAAAATATTAAATTTGGCTATGTTATATGCTTTCCATATAGTTTTATATATATACCTATAATGTAGCGACCCGACCGAATCGTCATTGGCGGCGCCGACTACTTAGGTCCCGTTAGTGGTCGTAGTCCCTATATGAGACTCGTTTGACCAAAATTATGTCGCGTTCATTTGAAACGTGCATGACTTGCAAAGTTTAGTTCACCAAACGGATCGACAACAAGTTTAAGTTTACAAAAGTTACAAAGTGTAAATGAAATAACTTGTGACATAATATAAGTTGGAAATCACGGTTGCTATAAATAGCGTAAGTATGTAAACATTTGTTTGAATCCAAAGGTGCTATCACTAGCGTATACATGTATGCTTGACTCCAATCAAAGTAATCAAAGTGTGCGGAAGCATGTATCAATTAGCCAAGTATGAACCTGAGAAAACATGTAGAAAACTGTCAACGAAAAACGTTGGTGAGATCATAAATGTATTTGTAAAAGTATGTTTTTGAATCACAAGGTTTAGTATCAAAGCGTATACATCTATAAAGATGTTGTTTGTAAACCATAAGATTTAGTATAAAGTGAATATCAAGCGTATACATCCCAAAAGATGTTGTCTGTATCACGAGCACCCAATTACCAAAACTTAACTGAATCTTACCTCTGCATAATAGTGTTAGAACCTACACTATATTCCAAAAATACGTTTCATCCCTTAGATGAGGGTTCGTAAAACCCGCATGGCCACACAACATAAGTTCTCGCTCACACCCTACAAGTGTAACTAATGGTAATTGGACTTGAGGATTTTCGTTCTAACTCGTATGTATCTTTGCTCTTGTATTCGTATTTGTGTTCAAAGTATGAAAGTATAAACCGTATAAAATGTATATAAAGTATATGTTTCTCAGCCCACGATTTAAAAGTATAAAAGTATTTGAAAGGGTGGGACTATGATATCACCTCGAGTGCACGAGTATAAATGTACTTCACAAAGTAAACGCGTGCATGAAAGTTGTTTAGCCTTGACCTAAACAAGTAAGTTGTATCAATTAACCGGTTACGACACAAGGTCGGGCGAAATGTGTTCGATTAGTCCTATGGCTCGTTACGACTCGATTAAATATAGCATGTGAATCACGTTGTCAGGTTTCATGCAAGAATCAAGTATAAAATAAGATTTGAACGATTGCATAAGTGTTTGGTTAATCAAACTCGGTCAAAGTCAATGAAAAAGTCAACACGTTCGGTTCGGGTCCCGAACTATTTTTCTGTGCTAATTATTCATATTTAAGCATGTTAGAACAAGTTACATGTGAATCGGAGGTCCATAGCATAGCAAACATTTTGCGTGAAAATGAAAAGTGAAACAGAATCTAGAATGCGGCCAATGCCGCGCCGCGGCAATTGGGGTCGCGCCGCGCCATCAGGCGTGGCCTAATGCCTGGTCAGTCTCAATTGTTCAAGTCTTTTCCAAAACTCAATTTAGCACAAAATACAAACCGTAAACACTTAGAATGCGTATCTTATATCGTTGGAAAGCTCTTTTGACAAGGAACACAACTAAGAACATATTATCAATCAAAACATGCATTTAAAATAATCAAATTCTCGTCAAATGTTCAATGATCGTTCATAATCAAAGTTTCAAGTTTGTAAAACGCATTTCATGATTCGGGCAACCAATTTACATGTATGATATGCCGTTTTGAAGGTAATGAAACATACATTACAACTAAACACTCACAAATAACATTTCATGACATTCAAAGCACCAAAAGTTCATCTTAAGAGCTATCAAACCCTAACCAAGAATCACAAAATCATTAATCATGTTTTTGAAGTTTTCTTAATCAACCTACGCATCAAAACGAAGCTAGTGATACTAGTAACACAATTAAAACATGAACTTTAATAATTTAACAACATTAACTCATCCAAAATGCAAGATTAAGCAAATCCATTTCAAATGTTCAAACTAGTTACTCAAAACAACAAATCGAGTAAACAAATCATATATTCATGTTATACACGAGCCATAGACACTAACTACCACCATTTCAAGTCAAAAACACGAATTTAAAGAAATCTAGAGTTTTTAGAAAGTTACCCAAACGAGGTGAAATTGGTACCAAAATGTAGAGGATGAAGAGAGGATCACGAAAATGTAATTTGTTTTGATGTTTGCTTCTTGATCCGGATTTAGATGATAATTTTGTGAGTTGGGTGTTTAAGTTCCAAAAATGGAAGTATGAAGAGATAAAGAGGAGAAAGAGATGAGAAGGTGGGTGGAAATGAATGGGTGGATGAGGTGGGTTGACTAGTTGACCTAGTCAACTAGTTTGCCCACTTGGCAACCTCGGTCCCTCAAGTTTCGAAGCGGGTGCGTGAATTCGCCAAACGAATATTTTAAAAACGCTCGAGTAGACGAGTGATGTTATAATTAAATAACGGGAATATTATGAACGCTAGTCAACGGAAACTAGGAATTTAAATAACGAAAGATATTATTTAAAAAAAAAAGATAGTGTTAAAAATAAATTTAACCAAAAAACGCGGGATGTTACATATAATCTTAATAATAATATCTTTAAAAAAAATAAAACTTTTATTTTCATAATCATAATACTTTTAATAGTAAGAATATTGATATTACTAATAATAATAATAATGATAGTAAAAAAAACGTTACTTTCAATGATAATACTGGTTTTAACACACAAAAAAATGACATATTTACAAAAATAAATGTTTATTTTAATAATACTAATAATAATAATAATACCTATAATTAATTTATAACCATAATTTTTATCACACATATAAATTATATTTGTAATTAAGTTTTATAATAAATATATATCATACTCATAATATATAACTTCTTATTTAAATTATTATCATGAAGTTATCAGTAAAGTTTATAATTATATCATTAGTAATTAGTAATATCAATTATAATAAAGATAATAATATTACGAATACTAATTATACCTCAAAAATGTATACGGGTCAGAAGTTCTAGCTCACCAAAAGCCCAATCGATCAAGAAGTCCATCCTAGATTAATGGACTAGTCTGATTCTTTAATAAACCCAACTAGCAAAACTCTTTTTAATTATGGCCTAGTCCATTAACATCTAACTAAAACTATTAGTCCAAGTTTGAAATCTTTAGCCCAACAATAACAATCCACTTTAACTAAGTCCATTAATCCATTATCTGAAAAGAAAAAAAAATCTGGAAAAGATTCCTTAGTTTCATGAGTTCTAGTTTATCATCATCCTATATCATCATCTATCCTCATCATATTCATCACCATGTACTATCATCATCATCCTTTATCCACATCATCATCTAATCATAACATCATCATAACTATCATCGTATATCATCACAGTAACATAATCACTTCATCTTGAATCCTATATCATCATCATCATTCTTTTTCCATGATCATTATCATAACCTTAATATCCTACGTGAATCACCATTTTAACCGTGGTCATCTCATCACCATCATCATCATCATGTTACCTTTGTCATTTACTCTCATTATATATTACGATCCTCATCACCTTTATCATCATGTATCTAATCATTTTCATGATCACCAACATATCATCATTAACTTTCTCATCTACTTGTCTATCTCGTTACCATCTATATAATCAATTCAGTTTTTCTTCGGCCCATCAGAAATTCACAGGCCCAATAATTTAACTAAATGAATGCATGGCCCAACAATCATACCTCTCACGGCCCAAATCAGTATTAAAGTTTAATCTATGTATAAGTGATTCAAGTTAGTACTCTATAATATAATAATAACCTTTGAGTGGGGGTTCATTTTATAATAGAGAGAACATAGTCATGGTATATTAGACGACAAAGAAAAAGAATGGAGGGGTCCTCCGTAACTGTACCATCATTATCACTTAATGTATCATCTTCATTTCTCCTTTTTATTATTATCATTGAATTAGAAATGGAACACAAGTGGCAGCATAATAGTAGCGATCGAAAAATAATTGAAGGATAGTGGCAGAATGTAACGAGCTTGGTTGAGTTGGTTGTGGCGGTTATAGTGATGTGAGATGGTTATATACGGGTATAGTGGTGATGGTTGTAAAAGTGATGATAGTGGTGGTTTTGGGTTGGGTTTCCCCGGTTGTAACAAAGGTTGATCAAAGAAGTAATGAAGTTGGTTTAGAGTGTTTAGTTGTTGTCTTAGCAAAAGAAGAAGAAAAGAACTTGTTGGGTTTCCTTCATGGTTTACGACTTGAACCGAATAGAAGGCAACAATTTAGTTACAGCAATTTATGATGGGTTTTCGTTGATGGTGTTCCTGTTTAAGGGTTTAAGAATTGTAACAGAAACAGATATAGCAACAAGAGATAACAATGATAATTAGTTGGTTCGTTCTTGGTTTGATAAAAAAAATGAAAGTGTAAAATAGATTGATAGATTGTTTGGTGACATACAATGAATGGTGAGATGGTTAAGATGGTGTTTCCTAGCGAAGTAATGAAAGAAAGGGAAAGATGATTATTGTTCTTCAAGATGCAAGATAATATATATATATGCTTTATATTTATTTTTTAATAGCAGTTTAATTATTCTTTATATTACTTTGACATTTTCAGTTTAAATAATTATATTGTATTTTATTAATTCAAACTATTATGTATGCTTTATATTTATTTTTACAATATATATATATATATATATATATATATATATATATATATATATATATATATACACACACACACACACATATATATACAACAATTATTCGTGAATCGTCGGGAATAGTCAAGGTCAAATGAGTTCATGTAACAGTTCAAAAATTTTTGAGACTCAACATTTTAGACTTTTGCTTATCGTATCGAAATCACATAAAGATTAAGTTTAAATTTTGGTCGGAAATTTCTGGGTCGTCACAGGTGTGTTCTAATGCAAAGGGGTAAAGTCATCGCTTATGCCTCTCGACAATTAAATGAACACGAAATGAGATATTCGACTCATGATCTTGAGTTGCGGCGGTTGTTCATGCGTTAAAAATTTGGCACCATTACTTGTATGGTGTCAAGTGTACGATTTATTCGGATCACGAGAGTTTGAAACATCTTTTTGATCAAAGAGATTTGAATTATCGTCAACGTAGATGGATGAATGTGGTGAAAGACTACGATTGTGAAATACTTTATCATCCGAAAAAGGCGAATGTGGTCGCGGATGTGTTAAGTAGAAAGAGTCACCACCCGGCGTTACGATTAGGATTGTTACGTATGATTATTACTAATGATTTTCTTGAAAAACTTGGTGTGATTCAAATTGAAGCTTACGTTCACAACAAGCATGTGGAACGAATTGTGGGGCAATCGGAATTCATTACTATGGGTTCGCGTGGTTTGTTGTCTTTTCAAGGAAGAGTGTGGGTGCCTAAGATGGGGGATTATCGACGAGTACTACTTGATGAAGCACATAAATCAAAGTATTCCATTCATCCAGGCGTGACGAAAATGTACCTCGATTTGAGAAAGGATTATTGGTGGCCGAGCATGAAACGTGATGTTGTTAAGTATGTTGAGCAATGTGTCACGTGTTTGCAAGTTAAAGCCGAACACCAAAAGCCGTATGGTAAGTTACAACCGTTGGAAATTCCGAAATGGAAATGGGAGCACATTACCATGGATTTCATTACAAAATTACCAAAGATGGCGAGAACCCAATTTGATTCGATTTGGGTGATAGTTGATCGATTGACGAAAAGTGCCTTGTTTCTTCCCATTCGGGAAGCGATATCATCGAAGACTTTGGCTAAGTTGTTTATCAAGGAGGTGATAGCGAGACACGGAGTTCCTATATTTATTATTTTGGATCAAGATACTCGTTTTACATCTCGGTTTTGGGAAAAGTTTCATGAAGATATGGGTACACAATTGAAATTGAGCACGGTGTATCATCCTCAAACGGACGGTCAAATCGAACGTACGAATCAAACATTGGAGGATATGTTGCGGGCGTGTATTATTGATTTCGGTGGTAGTTGGGATGAGCACTTACCTTTGGTGGAATTCTCGTACAATAATAGTTATCATACTAGTATTGGGATGCCACCTTACGAGATGCTTTATGGGCGGAGGTGCCGAACTCCGATTTGTTAGGGCGAAGTTGGTCAAAAAGAAATCGAGAGTACCGATTTGGTCATAGAAATGAATAGTAAGATTGACATGATTCGGGATCATTTGAAAAAGGCGCAAGATAGACAAAAGTCGTATGCCGACAAGCGTAGACGAATGATCGAATTTCAAGAAGGTGACATGGTGATGCTTAAGGTTTCGCCATGGAAAGGTGTTATTCGGTTTCGAAAACGGGAAAAGTTAGCTCCTCGGTTTATTGGTCCTTTTAAAATTCTAGCTCGTGTTGGTGAAGTTGCGTATCGATTGGAATTACCCGAAGAGCATGCGGGGATCCATAATACATTTCATGTTTCCCATCTCCGTAAGTGTCTTGCGGATGATTCTTCTTGGGTGCCATTAGACGAGATTGAGCTAAACAATAAGTTAGAGTATATTGAGGAGCCTATTGCTATACTCGATGAGAAGGTCAAAAGGTTGAGAAATAAAGAAGTGAAAACTTTTAAAGTTCAATGGCGTCGTAGTATAGGTTCCGAGTTTACTTGGGAGCCTGAAGAGTTTGTGTTAGTTTATCTTCCCTCTTGTCATGCGGCTTGAATTCAAGTGGGGGAGAGTTGTAAGACCCTAATCTTCATTGTACAGCAGTGTTAATAGAGTACATAAAGTGTGGGTATGATTGTGCAGTTGAACAGAAGTCAGAAGCTGAGCTGGGCTTAGTGCGCTCAGTGCACACCTAAGAGTGCGCGTAGCGCACTCTCTACTGTAGCCGGATTCAGCTCTTTTATTCAGATATTTTGATGGGTATTTTGGTAATTTCATCTGTGGACAAGTTAAAGGCCAATAGGTCAGTTTGTGGAGTATCATTCACTCCATTTTCAACAACCCTATCTTCTTCACTTTAATTTTAGAGAGAGAGAGAGTGTGTGTGATTTCTTGAGTGAGAAAGATTAAATCCAATAGGAAGAAGTTGTTCGCGGGCTAAAGTGCGGGTATTAAAGTCGTTCATCTACTCACTAGCTACGTTGTGGTTGTAGTGGTAAGCTCTAATCTTGATTTCCTTGTTTTAAATTTGTGTAAGGGTTAGGGTTTGGGATATTGATGAACATAAAACCCATATTTGATGATTTTGGGTGTTCTTGGGTAAGATTGAGTCATGAAGACTCAATGGTAACTAACCTATGGTTTTAAAGTGGTAATTGATGTTTATGAGCCCTAATTGGTTTGTTAATTACTATCACACCTAGCTAATTGGTAAATGGGTGTTAGTTGGGTTAGTGGATGACCCGAAATGGGTGTGTTGACTTTAAATGAGTCAAAGGGGTTAATGATTGACCTAGTTGGGGATTATGGGTATGAATTACCCTAATTATGTTATAGTTAGTGTTGTTGGACCTTAATCACTAGCTTTTAAGTGATTTATGGTGGTCTTGACCCTTAAGGGCGGTTTGGTGAAAATGGGGCATTTAATGCATTAAGTCATTAAATGCACATAAGTGAATTGTTGGTATTTAGTCCAACTAGTTTATGTGTTGATTGAAGCACTTATTATATTAGGTACTTTGCTTTGAAGCCTGCGGAAGTATAAAACCATCACCGAATCATTAAGGTGAGTCGAATAATTATATATGTGTGTATATAGTATATTTGCTTGCGGGCTTGTGGTTAGTGTTATCCGGGCGTGTGGATTCACTATAGTGTTATCCGGGTGTGTGGATTCACTACTCTTTTGTGCGATGGGGACCACGTGTGCGTGAAGGGTGGTTCGGTAAGTGCGGACATCCACCTTGGGTTAGTTCATACTAACGATCATTGTGCGAGTACCAACGGTCATTGTGCGAGTACCGTTCCCTTGTGTGTGTTATGGTTAACCATGGTTATTGTGTTGTAAGCGAAAGCATGTTATATTGTTTGAGTTATATATTTATGCGATTGATATGCTAGCTTATGGTATTGGAGGTTGGTAGCCTCGTATTGATGATAAGCGAATTGTGTTGCTAGCATGTATGCGGTATGTGTATGAGTGTTTGCAAGTAGGTATATTATATATGTATGTGTATAATTATTACATTCACTAAGCTTTTGCTTACCCTCTCGTTGTTTATCTTTTTATAGGCTCCGGTGTTGACAAGGGCAAGGGCATTCGATTGGATTAGATATCCCGCTTGTTGTTTAGGGGACGCTTTTGGGATGTGATAGCTTTTGGAGTTTGACCGAGACTTGGGTAGTTTAACCCCAAACACCATGCTCATAGTGTCATTTGGAAATTAAACTAGTGTGGTCGAAACTCATGATTTGTACGAATCTCGTAAAACGTCCGATGTGGGCCCCGTTTTGTAAAACTTATTTTATGTTTGAATCGTATGAGTTTTTCATATTAGAACATGTTGTGAAAAGCGTTTCATCTAATTATGTCGGGAAGTGGGAGATCTTTATTTGAAAATTTGCAAAACTGGACAGAACTGATTGGGGGCCTGTACGCGCCGCGCACCCTCAGGTGGTGTGCGTGGCGCACTCCACTGTTATAAAAAAAAAAAAAATTTGTTCGCGTGTTCGGTTGGTTATTGGGTTGGGTCGTTACAGCACAAATTTCACACAACAAGTAACAGGGAATATATGTAAGAGAAAACAACGAGATGTAATAAAAACACTTAAATTTTATTAAACATCACAAGATAACTAACATCTTTTATTACACACGGTACGAAAACTAGAATAACACGAAACGAAACTAAGATAGTAGTATTTAGGCAAAGCCTTTACAATGAATGAAAACACTAATATGAAAATGAAAACATATGCTAGAAGAACACTATCTAATGGTACTCTTTGAAGAAATCTTCAAAATCCTTCATTGACTTATCTTGAAGCGCTTTCATGTCGGCCATCATCTTCCCCAATTGGTCTTGGTTCTTCTCGACCTTACCCAATCGGGCATGAACAGACGCTTGCTCTTTATCCCATAGGAGATCTTGAACATATTTCATGAAACCTTCAAATACTTGGTGCTTTTGCCTTTGGTACTTGATATAATCAGACATGAAATCAAAGATGCTCTCTTGCTCCATTGCCAACCTATCTTGGCGTTTAATGATCATTGCCCAGTCGGTGGTGTCTTGTTTCTTAGAAGGACCGGAGATATCATTAGTTGGGGTCTCGGGTTCCTTCCTCTTTAGAGAGGGAGGTAGGTCAACAGAGGGCTCGGATTTGGGTTCCTTCTCCTTGTCATCCCTATCATAATTAGCATTAGTGCGGGATTCTTCCATACGAGGAGAGTGTGGAGGAGTAGCGGGCGTGTAAACAGGTGATGTGGGCGGTGTAGCAGGTTCATAAACCGGTGATGCAGGTGGAGTAGTAGGTGTGTAGACCGGTGAGTTAACGGATCCTTCAGACTCGTTGTCGGAGATGATGATCGGGCTAAAGCGAGACATCCTAAAAGACACGAAAGAACTAAGTAAGGCAAATTCTAAGGAACACACAAAAGCACGAATTAAAATGTAAAGGAAAGTACTTAAAAATCGAGGCAGGAAAGGTTATAGACCTATGGATTACTAAGGCACCCTAACTAACACATAAGGCACACATAAAATGCAATCCTGGTTCTCTATAACAACCTGGCTCTGTTACCAATCTGTCACACCCCCTAAATGGAACCGGGGGTAATATGTGACTAACCAATATCATAACACAAGTGTAAAGCGAGAACGACTCTATATGAGACGTTTTAATTAAAAACCAATGTATTAACGCAGCGGAATGTATAAGTCATTACAAATGAATCCTTTAATAATGTAAATGTAATCTAAGCATTTTAATGCAATAATGTAAATGATAAAATGTGGACTCCAAAAGCAGCAAAGTCCAAATAGCACACAAAATCTTTAGCAATCTTCACCTGAGACAAAACATGCTTAAAGTGTCAACCAAAAAGGTTGAGTGAACAACATAGGTTTAATATATATAGTTTTAGACCACAAGATTTAGTTATCAAAAGTAATTGCTGAATTTATGATATCGAGACGTAAACAAAGTTACCCCAGGACACCTTGAACTGTCAGTGTCGTTTAATCGTTATTATGTAACCAAAGATCAACGGTCAAATGGTTAGAGACGTCACTCTCAATAGCACTATTCACAATAACTAAGCTTGCCTTTATACGTAGAAATTAACGATATCATGGTAGGGATTTAGCATGAATCAAAGCATGTCAGCACAGTTAAACAGTTTTCAGGTACTTGTGTCTAAGCGTAAAACAGTTTGAAAGCAAGCATGTGTCTCACCCCAAAAGTTCAAAATAAGTAATAGTGAAAGTTAAAAGTGGGGCTATGAAGTTCACCTTAATAGCAGGCAAGCAAATCCACGCAAGTAGTATGAATGGAGTGTGTAATCGGAGATCTCAACCTAGAGATATAATGTTCAATTAATTAATGTCTAATAGACATAAAGTTTGTTTATTAATATAGTAAACTATATTAATAGTGATCGTTTTTCGAGAAAGTTATATTTATATAAGTGATAATATACTTAGTGTTATTAAGTGTTACTATATAATTAAGTGTATAAGTTATACTAATAATAGTATTATTATTTACTTTAATCAATTACTATGTATATCTATCATTATATGTTACGTATATAATTATATCTATGTGATACATACATATATATATATTCTTTATTATTATTATACATGTATGCGTTCAATACTATATGATATATATAGTAGGTGTATGTGTTACATATATAATAGTGTAAGATGGTACATATACATATACTTATTACTTTTATTATTATTTTTACTAATCTTATATAACTTATATAATACACATTCATATATACATACACACGTACATATACATACATACATATATACACATATATACACGTATGCATATATTTACATACACACACCCACATACATACAATGTATACATGCACATACATACGTATGAAAGCATGCATGCACATGTATTATTATTATCATTATTCTTTACTACATTACTAATCTTACCATCAAAACTTTAATCTTTAACCTAATCAATACATAAAATCACAACTTTTCAACATAATTACTAGTTATATTCATTAACCCTAATCATAATAACCATAATCATACTCATTATCATCTTTTAATTATACTTTTACTTTGATCATAACCATTAACATTATTCATTATAATTATCCTTATTCAACACGATTATACCTAATTCATACTAACATAATAACTAATCAAGATCATACTTCATATTCAATAATACTTATAATTATTCATACATGATATTCATAACTCATTAATACGTAATACTCATAATCTTTTTCATGTACATAATCTTAGTTCTGTTAATCACAAACTTATTAATAATCTTGAAATCCTTATTATAATCACCATACTTATAACAATTAATTAATCCCATTATCATAATATCTTTAACCATATTCCTACATAAAATCATAAACTTCTTATTAATAACTAATTATAATACTTGATCAAATTCTTTATCATTAATCATTATACATAACATAATACTTATTAATATACTTATAAGTAATTGATTTAAACACACAATGACTAGGGTTTAAAAGGCTACGTTAAGCAAGGTTGGAGACAAGGATTGGTGATGAGTCTGGTACGAACAGAAAACAAGCAGCAGCAGTATGACCCAATAGGGGATCTGTTTGGGTTTGTTTGATTGACAAACGACAGATGTAGGTACAGCAGGTTTAGAAGCAACCAAGAATGACTCCTATCCTGTCTTGATCACGTACAGAACCAGCAGAAAATAGAAGAAATGCAGCAGGTTTGAATGGCGATTGAAAGGGTTGTGATGGTGGTGGTGATTCACGACTGCAAGTGGGGTTTTGTGGAGGATGTTGTCGACAGAAAATCAGATGGTGCAGGTGATTAGTCGACAGAAAAACTGGAGAGAATGCAGGAGATATTAGTCAACTGGATTGTAGGTTTATTTGTGGTGATTAATCTTAGAAATCACGAGGCCTTATTATAGGTTTGTAGGTTGCCTAATTAAACTAGGTTTTCTTGGCGATCAAGAGTTGGATTTAGAGTTTAACTAGGAGTAATTAACTTAGGGATCAAACTTGATTTCCTAAAAAAAATATATACAGCCGATTTTATTTTTAATACTTAGATGTTCCTCTTTTTTTTATACGGTTTCCATTATTTATTATTATGTATTTTATATATTTTTTATTAATATTATTATTATTATTATTATTAGGGTAACATTTATTTTAATTACATTTTATTTATTAGACCCTAATCTTTTATTAGTTTGAATTGGTTCCAACAAATTTCTATTAAATTTTTAAAGGTTAAGAAATATCATTTTTTTAATAATACTAATAGCTTTATAAATATAAAACACAAATGCATAAACTTTACATTAACAAAAATATTAATCAAAAGTTAATATTGAATCAAAGTTTATTAATTAAAGTTCATGAGTACAAGTAATCCTAATAATGGAACAATTAAAATAGAAATGAAAAATTGAGGGTCGTCATAGTGTTTCGGAGTTTTTGGGGTTTCCCATTTTTCAATGGTTTCAATCTTTGCCGGATCTACCTGAATACCTTCTTTGTTCACTATGTGACCGAGGAATTGAACTTCTTCCAACCAAAATGCACACTTTGAAAACTTAGCGTATAGTTTTTCTTTCCTCAACAACTCTAGCACTTTTCTCAAATGTTCTTCATGCTCTTGATCATTCTTTGAGTAGATAAGTATGTCATCGATGAAAACAATGACAAACTTGTCAAGATATGATCCACACACTCGGTTCATAAGGTCTATGAACACAACTGGTGCGTTAGTTGAACTAAATGGCATAACCATAAACTCGTAATGACCGTAACGCGTCCTAAAAGCCGTTTTCGGAATATCATCCTCCTTCACCCGCATTTGATGATATCCAGAATGTAAATCGATCTTTGAATAAACTGATGAGCCTTGTAGTTGATCAAATAAGTCGTCGATTCTCGGTAGTGGATAACGGTTCTTGATGGTAAGTTTGTTCAACTCTCGGTAGTCAATACACAACCTGAATGTACCATCCTTCTTTTTGACAAACAAAACAGGAGCTCCCCATGGTGATGTGCTTGGTCGAATGAAACCACGCTCTAAAAGTTCTTGTAATTGGCTTTGGAGTTCCTTCATTTCGCTAGGTGCGAGTCTATATGGAGCACGAGCTATTGGTGCAGCTCCTGGTACAAGATCTATTTGAAATTCAACAGATCGTTGTGGAGGTAGTCCCGGTAATTCTTTTGCGAAATACCTCGGAAAATTCTTTTGCGACGGGAACATCATTGATGTTCTTTTCTTCGGTTTGTACTTTCTCAACATGTGCTAAAACAGCATAGCAACCTTTTCTTATTAGCTTTTGCGCCTTCAAATTACTATTAAGATTTAGCTTCGTGCTGCTCTTTTCTCCGTACACCATTAAGGGTTTTCCTTTTTCTCGTACAATGCGAATCGCATTTTTGTAACAAACGACCTCTGCTCTCACCTTTTTCAACCAGTCCATGCCAATTATTACGTCAAAACTCCCTAACTCGACTGGTATTAAGTCAATCTTAAATGTTTCGTCAACCCATTTAATTTCTCTATGCCGACATACTTTATCTGCTGTAATTAGTTTACGGTTTACTAATTCGAGTAAAAATTTACTATCCAAAGGCATTAATGGACAATTTAATTTGGCACAAAAATCTCTACTCATATAGCTTCTATCCGCACCCGAATCAAATAAAACATAAGTAGATTTATCGTCAATAAGAAACGTACCCGTAACAAGCTCCGGGTCTTCCTGCGCTTATGTCGAATTAATGTTGAAGACTCGTCCATGGCCTTGCCCATTATTATTCCCTTGATTAGGGCATGCTTTGCTGAAATGGCCCGGCTTTTCGCATCAGTAACAAATAATGGAATTATTTGTTCTGTTATTTTTATATGCCTTTGGTCCATAGACATCACACTTCATCACACTATGTCCGGTTCTGTTACACTTGGTACACACTACTACACAGAACTTATCTGGATGATACCCTCCACACCTTAGACATTTATTGTTCTGATTGTTGTTGCCATTGTTGTTATTGATTTGGTTGTTGTTGCGATTGTTATTGTTGTTAAGACGGTTACTGTGGTTGTTGTTGTTGTTAGGATAGTTGTTGTTGCGTTTGTTTTTGCGAAAAATGGGGCGATTGTAGTTGTGATTGCTGTGTTGGTTGTTGAAGTGATAGTTACTGTTGTTTTGTTGGTGACTCTTGTCACTGTTTTCTTCCCACTTCCTCTTGACTTGTTTCATGTTGGCTTCTTCGGCCGCCTGCTCTTTAATTCTTCCCTCAATCTGATTTATGAGTTTATGAGCCATTCGACTTGTCTTTTGTATGGAGGCGGGCTCGTGTGAACTCACATCTTCTTGAATCCTTTCTGGTAACCCTTTTACAAACGCGTCGATCTTCTCTTCTTCATCTTCGAACGCTCCCGAACACAATAGGCACAACTCTGTGAATCATCGTTCGTACGTGGTAATATCAAATTCTTGTGTTTGTAACCCTCTAAGCTCTACCTTGAGCTTATTGACCTTGTTTCTGGGACGGTACTGCTCGTTCATCAAGTGATTAAATGCTGACCACGATAATGCGTAAGCAGCATCTTGTCCCACCTGCTCGAGATAGGTGTTCCACCATGTTAACACAGTACATGTAAAGGTATACGTAGCGTACTTTACTTTGTCTTCTTCAGTACAATTACTTATGGCAAACACCGATTCAACCTTTTCAGTCCACTGTTTTAATCCGATTGGACCCTCGGTTCCATCGAATTCCAAAGGTTTGCAGGCAGTGAATTCTTTGTAGGAGCATCCTACACGATTTCTTGTGGAATTAGTTCCACTACTAGAACCAGAGTTATTGTTGTTATTTTGTATTGCGGCCTGCACTGCGGCTATGTTCGCAGCAAGGAAAACACGGAAGTCTTCCTCACTCATGTTCAAGTTCTGATGAGTAGTTGGTGCCATTTCCTTTAAAAATAGCCAAAAGAATTAAGTTAACCATATAGAATATTAAGAGTAGTCAATAGTATTTCGTAGCATAATATGAACTTATTTATAAAAGCTTTTTCTTCATATTAGCGTTTTATAATTTTTCATTCGGGTAGTACCTACCCGTTAAGTTCATACTTAGTAGCTAATATACAATTCAACTACTACAATTCTATATGAAAAATTGATTACAATAATATTTCGCGTTCAAACTTTTATACAAAATTTTACAAACTTACAATACCGCTATTGATGTTAAAGCTAAGGGGTATAAAATATTATTAAATTTTACAAGGAAATACTATTAAATACGATACAATTTTACACAAGATATTTATTTATTTAGAGAATAGATATACTTAAACCTTGCTACAACACTTATAGGCAGTGTACCTAATCGTACAGTAGTGTAGTTTTTAGTAAGTCCGGTTCGTTCCACAGGGAAAATCTTTTAATCAAAGCTTAACGCTATATTAGTTTAATTTATAAAAATACAAATATATATATATATAAGTAATATTATTATTATAAAGGGGGGTTTTTACCGTTTAATGACCGGTTTGTCGATTTTAAAACTTTAGTCGCAGTTAAAACCAAATGTAAAATATTAAATAAATAAAAGACTTAATTTAAAGCGTAAAGTAAATAACGATAATGAAATTGCAAATAATAAAAGTGCGATAAAATAAACTTGCGATAATTAAAAAGTACGATAATTAAAAGTGCAATTAAATACAATAACAATAAATAAAAATGCGATAATTAGAAGTGCAATTAAATATAAAATAAAGGAAATTAAATATGAAATAAAAGAATTATGCTTATTTAAACTTCCGTAATCATGATGTTTGACGTGTTGATTTTAGTTTTATGCCCATGGATTAATTGTCCTTTGTCCTAAATTATTTAATATGTCCGTCTGGTTTTTGTCCATAACAGTCCATCAGTCATAAATATAAAGTGCGAGTGTCCTCGTCAAATTATCCTTATACCCGAAGTCAAATATTCCAACTAATTGGGGACTTAAACTGTAACAAGGTTTTATTACTTTGTTTAATAATTACACCAGGATGTCGACTGAGTGTAACCCAAGGTTTTAATATTTTGTTATCAATTATGCCAAGTGTCCTTGTACATAATTTCACCCCTGTTTTAATAATTCTAGTGACTATTAATCCATTCCCGTGTCCGGTTAAATGAACGATTATTCGTACATATAAATACCCTGCCCATCGTATCCGATCGAGTGTATATGGTTATTTATAGGGATGTTCAATTGTAAATCTTTATATTAAAATTAACAAACTATCATTTAGTTAAACAAATATAAAGCCCATTAATAGCCCATAGTCTAATTTCCACAAGTGTCGTTCTTTTGTCCAAACCCCAATTATGGTACAAAGCCCAATTACCCAATTAAAAAAAATATTTTTAGCCCAACATCATGATTACTTCAGATTAAATAAGCATAATAATAACTTAGCTACGAGACATTAATGTAAAAAGGTTGAACATAATTTACAATGATTAAAAATAGCGTAGCGTTACACGGACAGAATTTCGACTTACACCCTTACAACATTCGCTAACATACCCTTATTATTAGAATTAAAATTAAAATTAAAATATAAATATAAATATATACTACGTTGAATGAGGAGAAGAAAAAGATGTGTTTTGTGTTACACCAAAGCTCGATTTTTATAGGCATGTGGGCTGGAACTGTGCACCATGCGATCGCATGGAGTTTTTTCCTCCAGGCCATGCGATCGCATGGCCAGCTGGGGAGACTCAAAAGTCTTTGTTTTTTTATGCCGACGGTTTTTAAATATAATATATATATTAATTTTAAGAATTAATTATATATTATGTTATATTCATGTGCATAGTTAACTTGTAATTTTTAGTCCGTAGCGTAGAGCGTTGAGAGTTGACTCTGGTCCCGGTTCCGTATTTTCGAACGTCCTTGCGTACAATAATTGGAACCTCATTGATTGTATTTTGTACTTTTGAGCTTTTTGGTCATTTGCGTCTTCAATTCGTCGAATCTGTCTTTTGTATTCACCTTTTATTATTTAAAAGAATATCACTTGTAAATAGAACAGTTGCAACTAAAAGCTTGTCTTTCTTGAGGGATAATGCTATGAAATATATGTTCATTTTTAGCATTATCAAATATTCCCACACTTGAGCTTTGCTTGTCCTCAAGCAATATAGTCTTGAAATACTAGAATCACTTCTTTATTCTTCACACTTTGTACATCAGTGATTTCAATACGGTGGTATAAACAATGGTAGTAACGATATGGTTTACAGTCCCACATGACTTATGAAAATTTAGATCCTTTAGAAAATTGGATCTTTATGAAAACATTTGATTTTTTTTGAAAATTAAATCTAGCTTTTACCCTAGATAAGTTTTCCGGAATAACCCTTCACCGGTGTTTGCAAATTCTTTTTGTGGGTTTGGTGGGTTTTAGATTTGAAAATTTTAGCTCAAAACTTATGGTTTTGTGTCACCCACTTGCTAACCTTGTATTAGGAAAGCAACACGTCCAGTATACTTGCTCCGTATATTACCTTTCGGTAAACTACCATCCGGTTGTAAAGGAAAGCGTTGAACAAGCAACTATTAAGGCAATGTCCCCTGATATGCTTTTAATTATGGTCTATAACGTGTCGGACGCAATTACTATCCTTGGTAGGAGCAATAGTAAAGCTCACCCTTATGATTTTTCGGTCTGGCACAAGGTCCTGTCTTTGACCATGCTATGCAACCACCGTTCTTACGGTTGACATCCGATTTGGTTCAGGTGACCTAATGGATTCCAGGTTAATTCTTAGGATTTTACGTTCAATGGTAATGAACGCATTGAAAATGGGTTTTCAGAAAACAAATCGGTTTGTAATTTTGATCAAAATATTTTCTTGTTCAAGCTCGAGTTTAGATATCATTGAATTCCATGACTTTGTAATTCTCAATCTTTAAGGTCAATCTCAAGGATTGAGTAATATCAGGCTTAAAAGCTGATTTTTAATCTTTAAGGAGATTATCCTTTCTAGGAGTCTGATTTATTAGTCTTATCAAGCTAATTTGCACGGTGTCCTCCCCATTTTACAAGACAGATCCTCTCATGGTTAGGATAAGTCTGACCACTTGTCGACCCTGTTTGATGCTGAGGTCCGTGGATTTCCTGCTGATTTTAGAGATGACTTTTCTAGATTTTTCATCAACCTACAGCCGGTCTGGATGACAACTTCATGACCTAAATCAAGAAGCGCGTGTCTTTTTCGAAAGACTTTACTTCCTTTTAACGATGGAATTGATTCATCGTGTAGATCCATCTCTTCTTTTCTTTCATCGGGTAAAACAGTTTAGTTTAGTCCAAAGCAAAAGTATCTTCAATTATTTGTTACAGAAATATGTGACATATGTTTAAGATAACTTGGTAATTTTTCCCACACTTGGCTTTTATTTTCCTTTTTATTGTCCTCTATTCCATTTTAAATGAATTCTAACATTTTGGTTTGTTTCTCAATTTATGTCCTTTCCGAGTTAACAATAATTTCGGTGTTAACACCTAGTTTTATCGTTCATAAATATGTATAAACATAATTTTGAGTTCATTTAATTGAAAATTTTGAAACATTTTACTAGAATTGGGTAGTCAGTATATAAGACTAGGACTGTTCTTTATTATCAGAGAGCACTAGATTCTAATACAACTACTACTTTACTAGTATTTCTAATGGTAACCAAGTGTTCAAAGTAAAAAAAATTTAAAAATCCGAAAGAATTTAACCCCTTCCCACACTTAAGATCTTGCAATGCCCGCATTTGCAAGAAATCAGTAACAATTTAAATTATTGAGGGTGATTAGCGTAGAAATGATTAAATTTTACCAAAGTTTCCAAACATATTGGCGTTTGTTTGCTGAATGATAAATGGTGCATATCATTTGTTCATTCCGTCTGTTGTTACATCACATTTATTTGTCATCTTGTCGTCAAAATTAGTAGCTTTTGCTGAACTTAATGCTAGTCTTTGAAAATGCACTGTTTTACCCTGTTTTGTACAATCTACAATATACATACATACAAATATAAACATGCATGGCAATTTGAAATGGGACTTAATATCCCCCTTTTAAATCCTAAATGTGAAATATTGGTACACAATAATATTAAAAATGATAAAGATTACATAAGTATATTCAATAACATAAGTTTAAACATGAATAAGTAAAAACATAAAAACATAAAAATCATATAAATAACCAAATGGAACTAAATCAGTCTGGATATGGGTTCCAGTTCATCTCGTCAGGTGGGTTCCATTGTTGGTTATAGGTGTTTTGATAGGCTTGGTTATAGTCATACCGGTTAAAGGGTGGTCGGATATCGGGTCTGTGTGGCGGAAAATGAGCAGGTCGAGTAGGTACATAGTTATTTGGTACCTGATATGATAGCTGGCTCATGATTTGGTGCTGATGAACTAACCAGCTATCATGTTGGCATCGCCTATAATCCTCGTATACTCGCTCGGAGTTCCACTGCTCATACATACTATGTCTGGCCGCGTTCGTCATTGCTTCCTCATCTATACGAACGTGGACGTCAAGAATAGCATCTCGAAAGACATCCCTAATGTCTTCTGCCTCCTCCATTTCCTCATCTGAGCCTCTCTCTACCTGAGGATGAGATCCCTCATAGGGTACTGCCTGGTTACGTCTACTTTTCAATACCTTAGCACCCACATAAACTTTCAATCCTAAGGGCTCAACCTGTTCTCTACAAAGCTGTAATGGACCCCCTTGGTTCCTATCAACACCTAAATACTCTCCAATGAGAGTAACAAAAATACCTCCTCCTATTATACTCCCTTCCTGCATTCCCTCTACCATTTTAGATAAATAAAAAGCAACACAGTAAGGGATATTGACAAAGCTTCTAGGATCCCGAATACACTTTAGGTAGAATAAATCATGTAAGGTAATTTTTTCTTTATTGTGACCTCTCTGTGTAATCGAGTTAGCCAAAAATCTATGAATAATACGAAGCTCGGCTCTGTCAATATGTGTATAGGAGTGTCCTCCTGCTCGTGTAAAAACATCAAAATGTGACATACGCCTCCAAATGGCGTCAGCGTCAAAGTTGCTATCTACCCTTTCACCATAATGAATCAAATTTGTATAATCGGGTAGTAGCAACTCACCAGGAGTATATATCTGTAAAGCCCTGGCCATGTCCAGCATGGACATTCTGTACATCCTACCGCCAAGGATAAACCTAAGAAATCTTCTATCATCTATTCTAACTATATTTGTATCAAGTGATACAGTACTCATCAACTCAATACACCATTCCTTATATACAGGTCTACGAATGGTGAAAAGACGTTCCCAATCTGTAAAAGAAGAACTGCCATACCTTTGAACTAAAAGCTGTCTAACACGGTCAGCTAGAATGACCGTTTCCAAAGGGGCCCAATCGATTACCCTTGGCACCTCTACATTTTTTGTTACCAATTTGAATTTGTTCCTTTGATATGTCTCGTAATCTCTCCATCTCCTATCAAATCTTAGATTAGGATGCAGAGTGTGCTCAGGAATCGTTGGGAATTCTACTGGCGGCCTCATTGGGAATACTATGAATTCATCAACAAACTGTACCGGATCATAATAAGGTATGTGCTGATCAGGCTGTTGTTGTGGTTCTTGTTCGTGTTGCATTTCTGGTTCTGGTTCTGGTGCTGGTGATGGTCGTCTAGATGATGATGCTCCTGAACCTTCAGTATCGGCTTTCTGCAAAACACATTAAACACAAAATTTGTGTATCCAAATATGCATTAGTGTTAGCAAAATAACAACTTAAAACAATCACTATAACATGTTAAATCAAAATTAAACTTATACACATTTTCACAATTTTTCACAATTCTACACTTTTCAAATTAGCACATATGAAAATGTATACAAAGTTCATAAGCATTTATCTCAAATAACATGTTAAAATAGTCATTACTAATAATTAAACAAGTCTCAAATGGCAAATATATCAAATTAATCAAGTTCATGAATTTTGGACTTAAAAAGTCCACTTTAATCTCCAAAAATCATGTTTAGGATCAATGTTTAGATCATTTAACTATCTAAACATGTTACACTACTCAATTTAGCAATAATTCATGACGAAAATCGGCCATAACCTGTTTATATCAAAAAGCCCCAAATTGCTCAAGAACACAAACCCTAGATTTCTAAAAATTTTGAAGTTTTTGGCTTCAAATCATGTTAAATAGCATCAATATAGGTTATACATGCATAAAATACTAACAATTTAACACTAATTACACTAGAAATTAATAAAATTACATTAGGTAAAAAATTGGAATTATCACAAAAACTAGCAAATTTATGAGTTTAGGGGTGTAATTTTTACCATTTTGCTGAAGAATGAGAATCTAGGCATGATTAGAGCAAGAAAAATGACGAATTACGGTGGAAAATTGCGAATTTTAGAGGTGATTTTGGGGTTGGTTCGTATATGTGTGTGTGTTTTGTGTTGGGACAGAACCGCTGAGCTGCTTGTATCAGGCCTAAAATACAGGTCCATGCGATCGCATGGCTTCAAAGGCCTAACTCCATGCGATCGCATGGAGTCCCAGGTACAGTGTTCTGGGCTTTTTTTTTTTTTTTTATATAAAACCTTATAGTTTATAAAACTTATAATTAATTAAATTTTAAAAATTTGTTTTCCTTTAGGAGCGAGGGTGTTTCGGATCGATGTCCTAGTCCGTCCCTCGACAAAATTTTAAAATTTGTCAATTCAAAGCGCGGTTTTAAAAGTAAAGATTTTTAGGTTTTTTAATGTTTTTGGCATACTTTAATTCAATAAGATTAAAAATAATGATAATAAAAGTTCTCGTCCCTCCCTCGGGTAAAGCAATTTCGGTTCAACGACCTAGTCTTCAACTCACGACGAATTTTAAAAAATCATATTTTTAACTTAGCGAAATAAAGTAAATATTTGTTTTTAAATTCACACAACTTAAATTTAAAATATGCTTAAAATAAAAAATTCACATTTTTTTAAAAAATTAAAAATTCACACCAAACTTATATTATATTTTTGTTTTTATACATACAAACTTAAAAATATCAATTGTTCAAATATTTACAATTTTAAATATATTAATTTAAAAAGTCTACAATATTAATTTAAGATTTATATATTAATTTTAAAAATATGGTAAAAATAAAATTAAAAATCTTTTTGGTCTTTTATCCTACTTTAATCAATCAAATATTATCAAAAATATGCGCCCCTCTTTTCGGTAAAGTAATTTCGGTTCCATGACCTAATTTAACTCATGACGAATTTTTGAAATATTTTGGGTTGATTGATTAAAGATATTTATACCTTAAGAATAAACGTTAAATTTCGCAGTGATGTAATAAATTTTTGTATGATATCAATAATTTCGGTCGCCAAACCTAATTTTATTCAATACCAATTTAATACTTTATAGCGAACAAATTAGCGTTTATTATCAAAAGGTTAAAAATAAAAATAAAAAATAAAAACTATACAGACTTACCTGTGAGATAGTATTCTTAGTTATATGATCTATCCCATTCATAAGATAGTCGGTTTAATTGGTTTTCCATAGCTACATAGGCGTATCCTCGAGCATTCAGTGTTTTTTCTTCTAAACATATGAACGGTCCGTCTCTGCATAAAGTAACAAATTCGGTATTTGAATAGGTTTGATTATTTGAACATTTACCTCCATGTGACCATTTTCCGCATTTGTGACATCTTTCAAGGTGTCGTGCTCTTCTTTTCGCTGCGGATTTTGATTTTCCTTTACCAAATTGTAACTTATTATCTTCGCATCTGGATTCTTTTCTTACTTCGTCCAATCTTTTTCTGATTACTGATACTAGTTCACTCGAAAGTGTGTCATTATTACGTTTAGTGATCAAAGCGTGTAGCATTAGACCATGGTTTAGTTCACAGGCAGTCTTCATTTCGTAAAAACCTAAAAAAAAATAAAAATTCAGAATGGGGGGAGAAGACTAGTTCTTTAGGGTCTTCTAGGGAAAGACCATTCGGGTTCCATTTTCGAGAACTACACGAAAACAGAAAATCTAACTCTAACAGAAATACATATTATCCTTTAAAGACTTGATTCTCCCCACACTTAGTTAGCTGTGGTATCGAAATTGTGATTAACTTCGTTGTCGACTTCCATCGGATTATCTATGTAATGTTTAACTATGTGACCATTAACTTTAAATTCAATTCCATTTGAATTTATTAATTCTTTCGTTCCGTATGGGAAAACTCTTTTGACTATGAATGGTCCAGACCATCTTGATTTCAATTTTCCCGGAAATAGCTTGAATCGTGGATTGAAAAGAAGAACTCTGTCTCCTTCTTTAAATTCTTTTGAACTTCTGATTCTTTTATCATGCCATTTCTTCGTTCTTTCTTTATAGATTAACGAATTTTCGTATGCTTCATGTCTTAATTCTTCTAATTCGTTTAGTTGACTTAATCGTAGACGTCCAGCTTCATGTAAATCAAGATTACATGTCTTCAAAGCCCAAAATGCTTTGTGTTCAATTTCTACTGGAAGATGACATGCTTTTCCGTAGATGAGTTTAAAAGGTGTGGTTCCAATTGGAGTTTTGTAGGCTGTTCTAAAAGCCCAGAGTGCATCCTCCAATTTAATGGACCATTCCTTCGGATTTGATCCTACGGTTTTCTCTAGAATACGTTTTAAAGCTCGGTTGGTATTTTCAACTTGTCCACTTGTTTGTGGATGATATACGGTGGAGATTTTATGAGTTACTCCATATCTTTTAAGAACTTTCTCAAGTTGATTATTACAGAAATGAGTTCCCCGATCACTTATTAAAGCTTTCGGTGTTCCAAACCTTGCAAAAAGATGTTTTAAAAAGTTGAATACAACTCGTGCATCGTTAGTTGGGAGTGCTTGTGCTTCCGCCTATTTAGATACATAATCAATGGCTACGAGAATATAGAGATTATTATGAGATTTTGAAAATGGACCCATAAAGTCAATACCCCAAATGTCAAATACTTCACATACTTGAATGACATTTTGTGGCATTTCATCACGTTGATTTATTTTTCCGGCCCTTTGACAAGCATCACAGGATTTGCAAAGAAGGTGAGCGTCTTTGTAAATTGTAGGCCATCGGGACAACTTTTAAACAAATGTAGATCTTCCCTGAAATAGTGTTTTATATCACTGAAGAATTTCTTTCGTTTTTGGTAAGATAATCCTTTTTCAAGGAATCCACATACTAAGTAATTTGCATAGTCTGCAAACCATGAAATTTCAGTATAATCTATCTTCAATAGATATTCATCAGGAAAGTTGTCTTATATGGCCGATTCATTTAGAACTTCTAATTCGGGATTTTCAAGACGAGAAAGATGATCAGCGGCGAGATTTTCTGCTCCTCTTTTATCTCGGATTTCAATATCGAACACTTGTAAGAGTAAGATCCAACGGATTAATCTTGGTTTGGCATCTTGTTTCGAAAATAGGTATCTAAGAGCAGAATGGTCGGTATAGACCACCGTTTTTGCTAGAACGAGATATGAACGAAATTTGTCAAAAGCAAAGACAATAGCAAGGAGTTCTTTTCAGTAGTTGTATAGTTCATTTGTGCTCCTTGTAACGTCTTACTAGCATAATATATAGGTTGAAATCGTTTTTCAATCCTTTGTCCTAAAACGGCTCCCATTGCAAAATCACTTGCATCGCACATTAGTTCAAACGATAGATTCCAATTTGGTGTTATCATGATCGGCGCATTAGTGAGTTTCTCTTTAAGAATATTAAAAGATTTGATGCATTCATCTGAAAAGATGAATGGAGCATCCTTTTCTAGGAGTTTATTCATAGGAGTGGCAATTTTAGAAAAATCTTTTATGAAACGTCGGTAAAAACCGGCATGCCCTAGAAAACTCCTAACTCCTCTAACATTGGTGGGATGTGGAAGTTTAGCAATTACATCTACTTTAGCTCTATCCACTTCAATTCCTTCTTTTGAAATTTTATGTCCAAGAACGATGCCTTCTTTAACCATGAAATGGCATTTCTCCTAATTAAGTACTAGATTTGATTGTTCGCATCTAATCAGCATTCGTTCAAGATTAGCTAGACATGATTCAAATGTATCACCGAAGACTGAAAAGTAATCCATGAAAACTTCCATGCATTCTTCTATCATGTCGTGAAAAATCGCCAGCATACACCTTTGAAAGGTTGCAGGGGCGTTGCAAAGTCCAAATGGCATGCGTTTGTAAGCAAAAGTACCATAATGGCACGTGAATGTGGTTTTCTCTTGATCTTCGGGTGCTATTGGAATTTGAAAATATCCGGAAAAACCATCAAGAAAACAATAGTAACTATTTCCGGCTAATCTTTCTAACATTTGATCAATAAAAGGTAAGGGAAAGTGATCTTTTCTGGTGGCGTCATTTAATTTTCCATAATCAATACATACACGCCATCCTGTTACAGTCCTAGTAAGAATAAGCTCATTTTTCTCATTTGTAATGACAGTCATGCCACCCTTCTTAGGCACGCATTGAACTGGGCTTACCCATGGACTATCAGAAATTGGATAAATTAAACCTGCGTCTAGCAGTTTAATAATTTCTTTTTTAACTACATCTTGCATATTCGGATTTAGTCTTCGTTGGCGTTTCACATACGTTTTATGACCTTCTTCCATAAGGATTTTATGTGTGCAATACGAAGGACTTATTCCTTTAATATCCTGAATCTTCCATGCAATGGCTGGTTTATGAGCTTTCAACACAGAAATGAGTTGTGATTTCTCATTTTCAGTAAGAGAAGACGATATTATTACAGGTAATTCAGATTCACCATGTAAATAAGCGTATTCCAAATGGTTTGGAAGTGGCTTTAACTCTAATTTCGGAGGTTCTTCTGTCGATGATTTGTATCGATATCTGTCTTCTTCTTTTAGCATTTGAATTTCTTCTGTTGTTGGTTCATATCCATTAGCAATAAGTGTAGCTAACATTTCAGCTTCATCAATTGGTTCATTACCTTCTCCTAAAGAACATTCTCCTATTCCTTGTAATTCTGGAAATTCTTCTAACAATTCTGCATGTGAATCTATAGTTTGAATATAATAACATGTATCATCTGCAGATTGCGGTTGTTGCATTGCTCTATCAACTGAAAAGGTAACACTCTCATCCTCTATACTTAGGGTCAGTTTCTTACCAAACACGTCTATCATTGCTTTAGCCGTGTTTAAGAATGGTCTTCCTAATATGAGAGGAACTTGAGAATCTTCTTTCATATCCAGAACAACAAAATCTACTGGAAATACTAAAGTACCAACTTTAACTAGCATATTCTCTATTATCCCTCTAGGATATTTTATTGATCGATCGGCTAGTTGTATACTTATTCTGGTTGGTTTCAATTCTCCAAGGTCTAGTTAGTGTATAGTGAATACGGCATTAAATTTATACTAGCACCTAAGTCTGCCAATGCTTCTATTGAACTAAGACTACCCAGAAAACATGGAATTGTGAAACTTCCTGGACCAGATAGTTTTTCTGGTATCTTATTCAACAGCACTGCTGAACAATTAGCATTCATAGTAACAGCCGAGAGTTCTTCCATTTTCTTTCTATTTGAGATTAGATCTTTCAAGAATTTAGCATATCTAGGCATTCCTGAAATCACATCAATGAAAGGAAGATTTACATTTATCTGTTTAAACATATCCAAGAATTTGGATTGCTCGGCTTCAAGTTTCTCTTTCTTCATTTTACTCGGGTAAGGAAGTGGTGGTTGGTATGGTTTAACATAAGGTTTAGCCTTAACTGTGTTATCTTCATTAACCTTTTCAACTACCGGTTCTTTTTCCTTATCTTGATCAGGTTGTGGTTCTTTTAGAGTAGGAATAGCTTCATCAGAAGTTACAGGTATTTCAGGTGGTTTAAGTGTTGTACCACTTCTTGTGGTAATGGCTTTAGCTGTTTCATTCCGGGGGTTTGCATTTGTATCACTAGGTAAACTTCCCGGTTTTCTCTCACCTATTAACCTTACTAAGTTACTTACTTCTTGTTCCAAGTTTTGAATAGAAGCTTGTTGATTTCTAAATGCTTGAGCATTTTGTTCATTAGTTTGTTTTTGAGATGTGAAAAACTGCGTTTGAGTTTCAACTAGCTTCGTCATCATATCTTCTAAATTCAGCTTTTTATCATCGGGTTGTGGTGGTTTGTTTTGAAAATTAGGTCTTTGCTGGTTGTAAGTATTGTTAGATACTTGTTGATTGCTAGGACCTTGTTGGTTGTTGTATGGAATATTTCAGTTATAATTCTGATTTTGATTATAGATCGGTCTTGGCGGTTGATAATTATTCTGATAATTATTTCCAGGCCTTTGGTTTAGATATGAAACATTCTCTCTTTGTTCCATTGTTAATTCAATACTGAGACAATCTTTTGTCAAATGTGGTCCTCCACACTGCTCACAACTAATTCGTATTGAGTGTATATCCTTAGTCATCTTTTCCATTCGTCTCTCCACAGCATCTATCTTTGCAGAAATGGAATCTAAGTCATGGCTAGAATCGGCTCTAGCTGCTTTAGATGATCTAACGATATCTTTTTCTTGGTGCCACTCATGTGAGCGGAAAGCAGTGTTATCAATAATTTTATAAGCATCAGTTTCGGTTTTCTTCATAATAGAACCACCAGCTGCTATATCGATGTCTTTCCTTGTAGTGATGTCGCATCTTTGGTAGAATATTTGTACTATTTGACAGGTATCTAAACCATGTTTCGGACATCCTCTTAATAACTTTCCAAATCTTGTCCACGCCTCATATAGAGTTTCATTTGGCTTCTGTGTGAACGTAACAATTTCTCCTTGAAGTCTTACAGCTTTAGATGCCGAAAAGAATTGTTTAAGAAAATTTTCAACTAAAACATCCCATGTATCAATCGCCCCTTCAGGTAACGATTCCAACCAATCTTTGGCTTCTCCCTTTAAAGTCCAGGGAAATAACATGAGATATATCTGTTCATCTTCCACTTCTCTTATTTTAAATAGTGTGCAGATCCTATTAAAGGTACAAAGATGTTCATTTGGATCTTCCTTCGGCGCACCACTAAATTGGCATTGATTAGTCACCATGTGTAGAGTTTGTCCTTTGATTTCATAATCTGGCGCATTAATGTCAGGATGAGTAATTGCTTGATCTTGGCCAGTGCGTTTAGCTCTCATTCGGTCTTCCATACTTAAAGGTTCCAGATTCTCCATAATTGAATTTGTTGAATCGGAATCACTGGAGGATTCTGATTTAATGGTTCGTTCCTCAACAATCTCTGTTTGAATGATTGGTGGTTCCGGAGGAAATTTTAGTGGTTCAGGATCTATGAATCGTCTCTGAATATTCTCCGGATTCTCAATTGTGAGGTCGGGTTCAAAAAATGGATTATTGGAAATTTGAATTGGAGTACTTGGTCAACTGGATGACGATTCTAAAGAAAAATCAACGGCGGTAGTATTTGCTAGATGTCTTGATCTAGTTACAGGTGGTGAACGTACAAAAGGTGGTGAACGTCTTGCTCGGTGCATTCACTGAATATCCTATTAGTTTTTAAAAGGAAAGAAAAATTATATAAGTTATCCAATTAATAGACTTTTCTGATTTTGCCCACGTTTCGAATAGTCAAAAGATGCAGCAGAGGGGCAGGATTCGTTTGGTCTCAATATAATTGAGTACTGTTTGGCTCCAATAACCCGGTCCACGTACAAATCCAACTATTACTACGAACCAGAAAATTTTGATGTCTATCAATTTAACCACTTAAAATAAATTTTCGTAATTTTAAGAAATTTAGATAAGAAGTAGAATAAAAATCTATGTCCTAAAACTAGAATGGCGAGAAATAAGAAAGAAAAAGAGCGCGTCGAAAAAGGTCGAAAAAGAAAAGATCGAAAAAATAAGAAAGAAAAAGAGTGACTTATAAAACTTAAAAATACTTGACTAACCCAACCTTATTACTATCACTAACTTAAAATTATAATCGCAAATTGAGATTACTAATTGGAATGATAATTGATACATAGGTAAAAGGCGTCTAAAAATATTAAAGCTTACAAGTAAAACTGTATCCCAAATGGCAATATCTTAAAAAGGAACTAAAACTTAAAAAGGCGTCGTAAAATTCTAAAGCACCTATATCTTAGTCTAAAGAAAAAGCACTTAAGGGATTTTACGGCAAAGCCTAAAAATCTAGAAATAAAAATAACTATGGCAAAAACTATGAATTAAAACTAAATACGAGCGAAAAATACAAATATTACGCTAAAAACAATTAAAAAAAATAAAATATAAAAATATACTAAAAGTTGTAAAAAGTACAATTTTTATAAAAATATTATTTTTATATTATTTATTTTATAAAACTATTAATTTTAAAATTTAATTAAACTAATTAAAGTAAATATATAAATTAAATCTAAAAACTAATAACTAATTAAATAATAAAACCTAATTAGGGTTTATTAAATAATAATAATAATACCCGTAATTAATGCAGTTTTAGGGTTGCAGTTGGCGTGTCAGACACTCTCATGCGATCGCATGAGTTTATGCCTTCGGGCTCATGCGATCGCATGAGCTGAGGTTTTGGGCCAGGTTACGGGCTGCTACAGTAGCAGGCCCGAGTGTTTTTATATATATATATTTTTTTTTTCTGTTTTGAATTTTCTGTTTTATATATTTATGTAATATATTTATATAAATTAAATAAAACTTATATTTTTATAAAGTAAAGATAAAGAAACTTTTATAGAACCTAAATATTTAACAAACTCTTAAATATATTTATATTTTTGTTTTCTTTTTATATTTTCGAATATTTAAAACGTATTTTTACAAAAGCGTATTTTTTTTAAAAAGTAAACTAAAATTAATTTTTTTTTTCTTTTTAGCGTTGCACTTCCGGCTTTTAAGCCAGAAAGTTCCCCGGCAGCGGCGCCAAAAATACTTGATGTTAAAGCTAAGGGGTATAAAATACTATTAAATTTTACAAGGAAATACTATTAAATACGATACAATTTTACACAAGATATTTATTTATTTAGAGAATAGATATACTTAAACCTTGCTACAACACTTATAGGTAGTGTACCTAATCGTACAGTAGTGTAGTTTTTAGTAAGTCCGGTTCGTTCCACAGGGAAAATCTTTTAATCAAAGCTTGACGCTATATTAGTTTAATTTATAAAAATACAAATATATATATATATAAGTAATATTATTATTATAAAGGGGGGTTTTTACCGTTTAATGACCGGTTTGTCGATTTTAAAACTTTAGTCGCAGTTAAAACCAAATGTAAAATATTAAATAAATAAAAGACTTAATTTAAAGCGTAAAGTAAATAACGATAATGAAATTGCGAATAATAAAAGTGCGATAAAATAAACTTGCGATAATTAAAAAGTACGATAATTAAAAGTGCAATTAAATACAATAGCAATAAATAAAAATGCGATAATTAGAAGTGCAATTAAATATAAAATAAAGGAAATTAAATATGAAATAAAAGAATTATGCTTATTTAAACTTCCGTAATCATGATGTTTGACGTGTTGATTTTAGTTTTATGCCCATGGGTTAATTGTCCTTTGTCCTAAATTATTTAATATGTCCGTCTGGTTTTTGTCCATAACAGTCCATCAGTCATAAATATAAAGTGCGAGTGTCCTCGTCAAATTATCCTTATACCCGAAGTCAAATATTCCAACTAATTGGGGACTTAAACTGTAACAAGGTTTTATTACTTTGTTTAATAATTACACCAGGATGTCGACTGAGTGTAACCCAAGGTTTTAATATTTTGTTATCAATTATGCCAAGTGTCCTTGTACATAATTTCACCCCTGTTTTAATAATTCTAGTGACTATTAATCCATTCTCGTGTCCGGTTAAATGAACGATTATTCGTACATATAAATACCCTGCCCATCGTATCCGATCGAGTGTATATGGTTATTTATAGGGACATTCAATTGTAAATCTTTATATTAAAATTAACAAACTATCATTTAGTTAAACAAATATAAAGCCCATTAATAGCCCATAGTCTAATTTCCACAAGTGTCGTTCTTTTGTCCAAACCCCAATTATGGTACAAAGCCCAATTACCCAATTAAAAAAAATATTTTTAGCCCAACATCATGATTACTTCAGATTAAATAAGCATAATAATAACTTAGCTACGAGACATTAATGTAAAAAGGTTGAACATAACTTACAATGATTAAAAATAGCGTAGCGTTACACGGACAGAATTTCGACTTACACCCTTACAACATTCGCTAACATACCCTTATTATTAGAATTAAAATTAAAATTAAAATTAAAATATAAATATATACTACGTTGAATGAGGAGAAGAAAAAGATGTGTTTTGTGTTACACCAAAGCTCGATTTTTATAGGCATGTGGGCTGGAACTGTGCACCATGCGATCGCATGGAGTTTCTTCCTCCAGGCTATGCGATCGCATGGCCAACTGGGGAGACTCAAAAGTCTTTGTTTTTTTATGCCGACGGTTTTTAAATATAATATAATATAATATAATATATATATATATATATATATATATATATATATATATATATATATATATATATATATATATATATATATATATATATATATATATATATATATATATATATATATATATATATATTAATTTTAAGAATTAATTATATATTATATTATATTCATGTGCATAGTTGACTTGTAATTTTTAGTCCGTTGCGTCGAGCGTTGAGAGTTGACTCTGGTCCCGGTTCCGGATTTTCGAACGTCCTTGCGTACAATTTAATATCTTGTACTTTGCGTTTTGAATCTTGTACTCTTGTAATTTTGAGACGTTTCTTATCAATAATTGGAACCTCATTGTTTGTATTTTGTACTTTTGAGCTTTTTGGTCGTTTGCGTCTTCAATTCGTCGAATCTGTCTTTTGTATTCACCTTTTATTATTTAAACGAATATCAATTGTAAATATAACAGTTGCAACTAAAAGCTTGTCTTTCTTGAGGGATAATGCTATGAAATATATGTTCGTTTTTAGCATTATCAGCTATTATACATATAGCATGAAATATAGCACACAATAACTTTGATACAAGGCAATTGTGAAGAAAATTCTAGTTAATACGCAAGTCTTTCAGCAAAAGCAATAAAGACACGTAATTCATAAGTCCAGAAACAAGTCATGCATTCTGGTTTTACTAAGACTACTTCCCATCCTTGGTCTTGTGGAACATAACTGTTGTGGCCGTTGACAAGACAGTATGTTGTAACGTCATCAAAGGGACGAGGGTTTCGTAATGCCCAACAGCACCGTAATAATCTAAGAACCTTGTTTCTCACCTCAACTACTGAATCCGTCACTTGTGGGAAGGTTTTATTTAAAAGTCGTAATTCGATGTTCTTTTTCTCACTTTGGTGAGAAGCGAACATCACTAACCCGTAAGCATAACATGCTTCTTTATGTTGCATGTTAGAAGCTCTTTCTAACTCACGAAGTCCTACGTTGGGATATGTTGAGTCAAAACAGGTTCTTAACCCGTAGCGTAAAATTACATTTGGGTTCCCCGCATTTAACGCTTTAAAGAAAACACGACGTAACTTACGGTGTCCCCAATGTGATATACCCCATCTTTCAAATGAAAGCCTTTTATAAACTAAGGCATGCCTGGAACGTTCTTCAAATGTTCTACAAACTAATTTTGCCGTAAATAATTGTGCCGACGAATTCTGACCGACTTTAGACAAGATTTCATCAATCATGTCCCCGGGTAGGTCGTCTAAAATTTTTGGTTGTCTATCCTTAACGTCCATTGTGTCTTTATACTGTAAAACAGACGAGAATTAGATTCGTAACAGATAATTATCAAATAATACAAGCAAATTTTTTTACATACAACAAGAAAGTACAAGCACACTTATATTACATATATTACACCGCATAATTACAACTCTTTATTCCGACTCACTTATTTCTTCTTCTTCGGACTTGGTTTGTTTCGCTAATTTTCTTGGGATATATGGTACTCCCCTAATACGAGCCGTTCTTTTCACAAATTATCTAGAAGGACCCGGTGGCTTAGATGTTCCCAGGTTATAGCTAAAACTTATGAAATACGGGTGTTGACGGTATTTTCCATCGGGACATTTCATGTTAACATAGAGGTCATCGGGGTTGGACTCGGGTTTTTCTATTATTATACCTTTTCCCTTATTATTTTCTTTTGTCTTTTCAAATTGTGTTGGGGTAATTTCTATAACATCATCGAAATCCTCATCGGGATCCGATTAATCAGAAAATTGGTAATTTTCCCAATATTTTGCTTCCTCGGCGGAAACACCATTGACCATTTTTAACATTGGTCCATTGGTTGAGGATTTTCTTTTATTTAACCATTTTTCTGTAGTTATTAATATTTCTTCATCCGGAACCTCTTTTTCTTTCGGTTCCTCTTCTTCTGGTTCCTCCTCTTCCGGTTCCTCCTCTTCCGGTTCCTCCTCGGGAATTCGCGAATCTTCCCAAACTATATTCGACTCTTCATTATTATTAGGTGAGTCGATGGGATTTGTACTAGAGGTAGACATCTATCACACAATATCAAACATGTTAAGAGATTAATATATCACATAATATTGACATGTTAATAATATATAGTTTCCAACAAAAAGTGTTAAGCAATCATTTTTAAAGAATACACGATCGAAGTCCAGACTCACTAATGCATCCTAACAAACTATGTAAGACACACTAATGCAATTTTCTGGTTCTCTAAGACCAACGCTCTGATACCAACTGAAATGTCCTATTCATATTGATTATAAACGTTTCATATTAATTGATTTCGTTGCGAGGTTTGACCTCTATATGAGACGTTTTTCAATGACTGAATTCGATTTTAAAACAAACCATAACCTTTATTTTATCGATAAAGGTTTAAAATACTACGATGATTATCAAATAATGATAATCTAAAATATAACGTTTTCACACGATTATTACATAATGGTTTACAATAATAATACACAACAATATATGTCTTCGAATGCAGTTTTTAAACAATATTATACAAACATGGACTCCAAATCTTGTCATTAATTTAGTATGCAACAGCGGAAGCTCTTAATACTCACTTGAGAATAAACATGCTTTAAATGTCAACAAAAAATTATTGGTGAGTTATAGGTTAAAATCTATATATCAAATTGTAATAATAGACCACAAGATTTCATCTTTCAATAACATGCAATCTGCATAAAAATCATTTATATGTTTGAACACCTGGTAACCGATATTAACAAAATGCATCTAGAATATCTCCATAAATAATATCGAAGTACTAAACCAGTTCAAATTCTCTGACTGGGGCGTGTCAAAGCCCATAGATCTATCTTTAGGATTCACGTCAACTGGTGGCAATTATAATAAACACCAATTCTTAGGTTACCAAGTTCAACAAGGGTGATATCCGGTATAACGATTCAACATAGAATGTAGTTTTAATTACTTGTGTCTATTTTGTAAATTATTTTCAAATCTGCATGTATTCTCATCCCAAAAATATTAGATATTAAAAATGGGACTATAACTCACTTTCACAGATTTTTCCTTCGTCGGGAAAATAAGACTTGACCACGGGTCGATTCACGAACCTATAACAAATATGTACATATTTATCAAAGTATGATTGAAATATATTCACAACATTTTTTTTATTACGTTTTTATGATTTAAGTTTGTTAAGTTAGCAGTCCTCGTTAGTAACCTACAACTAGTTGTCCACAGTTAGATGTACAGAAATAAATCAATATATATTATCTTGAATCAATCCATGACCCAGTGTATACAAGTCTCAGGCTAGATCACAACTCAAAGTATATATATTATTTTGGAATCAACCTCAACCCTGTATAGCTAACTCAAGCATTACTGCATATAGAGTGTCTATGGTTGTTCCGAAATATATATATAGATGGGTCGATATGATATGTCAAAATATTGTATACGTGTCTATGGTATCCCAAGATTACATAATATGTATAATACAACATAAATTAGTTAGGATATGTTTAGTCTAGATTTGTTACAAAATTTTCGTAGCTAAAACTAGCAAATTTATCCAATTTTGTTTTACCCGTCATTTCTTCGTTTCAAATCCGTTTTGAATGATTCAAGTTGCTATGGTTTCATAATGAACTAAAATTTATGAAACTAAACAGAAAAAGTATAAGTTTATAGTCAGAAATACAAGTTACAAGTCATTTTTTAAAGAGGTAGTCATTTCTGTCGAAAGAACGACATCTTGATGACCATTTTGAAAAACATACTTTCACTTTGAGTTTAACCATGATTTTTGGATATAGTTTCATGTTCATAAGAAAAATAATTTTCCCAGAATAACAACTTTTAAATCAAAGTTTATCATAGTTTTTAATTATTAAACCCAAAATAGCCCGCGGTGTTACTACAACGACGTATGTCCGGTTTTACGGTGTTTTTTCGTGGTTCCGGGTTTTAGATCATTAAGTTAGCATATCATATAGATATAGAATATGTGTTTAGTTAATTTTAAATTTCAAGTTAGAAGGATTAACTTTATTTGCGAATAAGTTTAGAATTAACTAAACTATGTTCTAGTGATTACAAGTTTAAATCTTCGAATATGATAGTTATATATATATATATATATATATATATATATATATATATATATATATATATATATATATATATATATATATATATATATATATATATATATATATATATATGAATCGAATGATGTTATGAACATCATTACTACCTCAAGTGTAGTAGGTAAACCTACTGGAAATGATGAAAAATAAACTTGAGCTTCAAAGGATCTTTGATGGCTTAGAAGTTCTTGAAGTAGAATCATGACACGAAAACAAGTTCAAGTAAGATTACTACTTGAATTAAGATAGTTATGTTTATAGAAATTGAACCAAAGCTTGAATATGATTCTTACCTTTGATTTAGAATGAAAACCTACTGAGATTAACAAAAGTTGAATTAAGATAGTTATGTTCGGTTGGTTATTGAGTTCAAGTAAGATTACTACTTGGAGCAGATTTTTATGTGTATATACCAATAGTGTGTACATCTAAGAGTTGGGTATTGTACGAGTACGAATACAGTTGCATATGAGTAGAATTGTTGATGAAAATGAATGAGGATGTAATTGTAAGCATTTTTATTAATTTGAAGTACTTTGATATGTGTCTTGAAGTCTTTCAAAAGTATATTAATACATCTAAATACACTACATGTATATACATTTTAACTGAGTCGTTAAGTCATCGTTAGTCGTTACATGTAAGTGTTGTTTTGAAACCTTTAAGTTAACGATCTTGTTAAATGTAATTAATTCATTGTTATTATACTTAAATGAGATGTTAAATTGTTATGTTAACATGATAACATGGTGTATGAATATATCTTAACATCATATATATATGTTAAAATACTATTACAATGATAATCGTTACATATATATTGTTTCGAAATCCTTAAGTTAGTAGTCTCATCTTACTTGTATAGTTCATTGTTAATACACTCAATGATATACTTAATTATCATTTTATCATGTTAAGTATAGTATATCAATATCTTAATACAATACATATGTATTTAGTAAGACGTTGTTATAACGATAATCGTTATGTATATCGTTTCGAGCTTCATAATTCAATATTCTCATTTTTTTATGTATATCACACATTGTTAATATACTTAGTGAGATAATTACTTATCATAATCTCATGTTAACCATATATATGTCCATATATATATCATCATGTCGTTTTTACAAGTTTTAATGTTCGTGAATCGCCGGTCAACTTGGGTAGTCAATTTTCTACATGAAACTCATTTCAAATAATCAAGTCTTAACAAGTTTGATTACTTAACATGTTGGAAATATTTAATCATGCAAATATAGTTTTCATTTAATATATAATCATGGAATAATCATGGAAAAGTTCGGGTCACTATAATTTCCATGCACCCAGAACACTCATTGATGCAGAAAGGACGAGATCAGAATCACCATAGATTCTATACGCTTGTTGTTCAATGAATGGTGAACGAAGAATCATCTTCTCTTCTTCCTCACTTAATTGGAAATCAGCATCACGCTCAAGAACAATCTCTGCAATTTGAAATGGAACATTCAGATCACGAGGAGTCGTAGAATCTTCCTTGCTGATAGTGCTCCAAATGAACATATATTTAGTATCAATATCCTTCCAATATGTAAAGTTTTCAGTTGCAATTGTTCTATTTCAAGTAATATTCGTTTATATTAAATAAGTGCGAAGACAAAAGGCGAAAACGAAGATTTGAAGACGCAAACGTCCAAAAAGCTCAAATGTACAAGATACAATCCAAGTGGTTCAATTTATTGATAAGAAACGTCTAAAATTGACAAGATTACAAGTTGCAGAACGAAAAGTACAAGATATTAAATTATACGAAAGGACGTTCGAAAATTGGGATCCGGGACCTGAGCCAACTATCAATGCCCGACTCAACGGACCAAAAATTACAAGTCTACTATGCACAATAATATAATATAATATTTAAATAATTATATAAATTATTTATATATTTTATTAAGTAACGTCGACAAAGAAGAAAACAAAGCAATGTACCTGGATCCAGCTGGCCATGCGATCGCATGGCCTGGAAGAGCAAATTCCATGTGATAGCATGGAGCCCTGTAGCAGGCCAAGTATTATAAATGCAACGAATTTCGGCCAGTTTTAACACACCAATTCAATCTCTTTACTCCCTCTGTATAATAAATATATATATATATATATATAATATATATAATATAGTGTAGTTTTATATTAGTTAGTTTTGGGTTATGCAAAGGTTATTTTACGGGTTTTAAAGTCGAAGTTCTGTCCGTGTAACACTACACGATAAATAATTAATGTAAGTTATGTTCTCCTTTTTAAATTAATGTCTCGTATTTAAGTTATTATTATGCTTATTTGAGCCGAAGTAATCATGATGTTGGGCTAAATATTAAGACGGGGTTATTGGACTTTGGACCATAATTGGGGTTTGGACAAAAGAACAACACTTGTGGAAATTAGACAATGGGCTATTAATGGGCATTATATTTGTTTAATTGAATGATATTTTGTTAATTTAATATAAAGATTTACAATTGGACGTACCTATAAATAACCACATACACTCGATCGGACACGATAGGCGGGATATTTATATGTACTAATAATCGTTCATTTAACCGGACACGGGAATGGATTAATAGTTAATAGACTTATTAAAACAGGGGCGAATTACATACAAGGAAAATTGGTGTAATTATAGTTTAAGTTCCCAATTAGTTGGAATATTTGACTTCGGATATAAGGATAATTTGACGAGGACACTCGCACTTTATATTTATGACTGATAGACTGTTATGGATAAAAACCAGATGGACATATCAAATAAACCAGGACAAAGGACAATTAACCCATGGTAATAAACTAAAATCAACACGTCAAACATCATGACTACGGAAGTTTAAATAAGCATAATTCCTTTTCTCATCGCATTTTAATTTTCGCTACTTTAATTATTGTCATTTATATTTACGCTTAAGTTTTAAAATCGACAAACCGGCCATTAAACGGTAAACCCCCTTTTATATATTATTATATATAATTATATATATTTTGTACAAATATAGTTATTTAAAATATAGTGTGCAATAAGTCGTCTCCCTGTGGAATGAACCGGACATACTAAAAACTATACTACTCTACGATTAGGTACACTGCCTATAGTGTTGTAGCAAGGTTTAGGTATATCCCGTTTGTAAATAAATTATATAAAACTTGTGTAATATTTCATCGTATTTCGTAGTAAAAATAATAGTATTTCATACACACCGCTGCACACATCAAGTTTTTGGCGCCGCTGCCGGGGACTCGGCGAAACGCTATATTTTTAATATATATTTGTGTAAATATTTTTATATATAATTTTTAGAAAAAATATAAAATCTATTTAAAAAAAAAAACAAAAAAAACCTGGAATCCAAGCCTATGCGATCACATGAGCTTACCGTGATAATTCCATGCGATCGCATGGTAAACTCTGACACGCCTGATCAAACCCTATTCCATCATTAATTACGTATTATTAATTATTATTATTATTTAAACCTAATTAGGGTTTATTAAATTATTATTCAGTTTTAGTTTTTAATTTAAATTTGTATTATAAGTTTTATTTAGTTTTATTAATATATAAAATTAATACTTTTAAAAATAATAATATAAAAATAATATTTTTATAAACATAAGTAATTTTATCATTTTTTGTCTCTTTTTATAAATTGTATATTTTAGTCATTTGTATATTTATCGTTCGTAATTAGTTTTAAAATTAGTTTTTGCCGTAGTTTTTTTTTATTTCCAGATTTCTAAGTTTTGCCGTAAAATCCCTTAAGTGCTTTTTCTTTAGAATTAAGATTTAGGCGCTTTAGAATTTTGCGACGCCGTTTTTCGCTTTAGTTTTTAATAGATTTTAGTGCCTAATAACGTAATTGAGGTTTTCCGAATAAAATTGCATTTACCTTCAGACCTTTAGGCGCAACTTTTTAGATATAATTTTTAGACTTTTTAGTTTTGACATTTTTCTTTCTTATTTTTATTTTTTGACGTTTTTCGACGCTCTTTTTCTTTTTCGTTTCTACGCGCTAGTTTTTAGGATATATTTTAATTTAGGATTGTAAGCGATTAAATTAATAGACACCAATTTTTTGGTTCGTAGTAATAGTTGGATTTGTTAGTGGCGAGTTGTGGGCTTCCGATTTAAAGGGTCCTGGCTACCTGCTGCATCTTTTGGCTATTCGAAACGTGGGCAAAATCAGAAAAGTCTATTAATTTAAAATTTAAGTAATAAGTGTAGTATGTAAAATCTCAAAAATATTTTGGAAACTCTTTATGACATACGAAATCAATACCCTCAAACGAGCGTTGATGATAATTCGTTCAGTCAATCTTGGATCACGAATGACGAAACAATAACTGGTTGTGAAATCTGTGGAGATTATCACTCAACATGGGAATGTTATTATTACGTTCCTATGGAAAATTATGCACCCATGGAACCTGAATGGAATGATTATGAAGAATACAATTCAAATTGGGATTATTCCCAAGAATATATCCAAACTAAACAACCAGAGGACGAGGAAAATTATGTATCTGAAAATTCTTTAGATTATATGAAAATCAAACTCGAAGAACTTGATGCTCAAAATGAACAAATGAGAGAGTTTGTAAATAGGCAAGCTGAAACTCTATCAGATTACACACCTGTTAATCTGAGGAGTATTGTGCAAGAAAATCTCATATCATCAAATTTTGATGAATTCGAGAGCTCCGAAATCACCAATTATCTCGATGATACTTTTTATTCAGCTTTACCAATTTCACAACATATCGACACATTAGCCTCTACCGACGAAATCATCGATCAATCAATGAATAAAGAAGAAGTAAGGGTGACAAATTGGTACTCTTGGGAAAACGATAACGTTGAAAATTTTACCCCCAAGACCAAAGTAGTGGGACCGATAAGTACCGTTAATGAAGAAGAATCTACTTCGATCCTGAAATTCACCATTCCACAACCTTCCAACCCAATATTCTCAATAGACGAGTCATCTACCGAAGATGAACTACGAGCTGTAATAGATAATGACACCTCAGATTTCACCCAATTGGGTAATAGAGGTGAAAACTTTGATCTCGAGAATAAACAGAAGGAAATGTTAGGAATTGTCCACCCTATAGAAATATGTATGTCGGTGTATATCAATCCATTTGACCAAGAACCAGAAAAGAGACATATACATTTACTAAAAGCTACACTTAAAAAAGAATTAACTAGTGATACTCGGATAAGTCTAAACTTTAAACCCATTGATATATTATACACCACCCGAGATGTAAATAACTGGCTCACTATTCTAATTCGTGGAACTTATTTTACAGACTTCACATGTCGTCAGCTAAGTGTGGGGATAACCCCACTTAACGTTAAATTAGGGGTTCGGGTTAGTGCATAACTCGTTAATAAAAATACACGATTAGGGTAAAAGAAGCATTTTCAAAAATTAGCAAACCGTTCAGAAAAGCAACCGTTTTTGAAGAAAAACATGTGTGATAAAACAAGAAGGAATGAACGATTAGGTGCACCATCTATTATTCGACGAGCTTTGTAATTACAAACTGGGTATTTTTAATCACTTTTCTACACTAATCACCCTCATGAATTTATAATTATAGTCTGATTTCATGCAAATGAGGGCATTGCATGATCTCAAGTGTGGGGAAGGGTTATAAATTCTCTCGGGTTTACACTTAGTTTAATTGCCAAATTTTCTGAAAATTTGAAAAAAAATTTCAACTAAATGAACTCAAAATCATGTTTATACATATTTATGAACGATAAAACTAGGTGTTAATACCGAAATTATTGTTACCTTGGAAAGGACATAAATTGAGAAACAGCCCAAAACACTTGAATTCATTTAAAATGGAATAGAAGAGAATAAAAAGGCAAAGAAAGATAAAATAAAAGCCAAGTGTGGGGAGAATGTACCAAGTTATTCAATTAAAAGCTATCTATCACATGTTTCTGTAAAGTTATTGCAGGTGCTTTTATTTTGGACTAAATTAACCGCTTTACCCGGTTTATCTGAAAGAATAGATGGATCTACACGATGAATCAATTCCATCATTAAAAGGAAGTAAAGTCTTCTGAAAAAGACTCGCGCTTCTTGATTTAGGTCAAGAAGTTGTCGTCCAGACCAGCTGTAGGTTGACGAAAAATCTAGAAAAGTCATCTCTAAAATCAGCAGGAAATCCACGGACCTTAGCATCAAACAGGGTCGCCAAGTGGTCAGACTTATCCTAACCATGAGAGGATCTGTCTTGTAAAATGGGGAGGGCGCTGTGCAGATTAGCTTGATAAGACTAATGAATCAGACCCCCAGAAAGGATAATCTCCTTAAAGATTAAAAATCAGCTTTTAAGCCTGATATTACTCAATCCTTAAGATTGACCTTAAAGATTAAGAATTACAAACTCATGGAATTCGATGATATCTAAACTCGAGCTTGAACGAGAAAATATTTTGATCAAAATTAAAACCGATTTTTTTTCTGAAAACCTATTTTCAATGCATTCATTACCATTGAACGTAAAATCCGGAGAATTCATCAGAATTCATTAGGTCATCTGAACTAAATCGGGTGTCAACCGTAATAACGGTGGTTGCATAGCATGGTCAAAGACAGGACCTTGTGCCAGACCGAAAAATCATAGGGTGATCTTTAATATTACTCATACAAAGGATAGTAACTACATCCGACACGTTGTGGACCATGAACAAATGCATGTCATTAGACATCGCCTTAACAGTTGCTTGTTCATTGCTTTCCTTTACAATCGGATGGTAGTTTACCGAAAGGTAATATACAAGGCAAGTATACTGGACGTGTTGCTTTCCTAATACAAGGTTAGCAAGTGGGTGACACAAAACCGCAAGTTTTGAGCTAAAATTTTAAAAATCTGAAACCCACACAATCCACAAAAACATTTTTCAACACCGATAAAGGGTTAGTCCGGAAAACTTATCTAGGGTAAAAGCTAGATTGAATTTTTAAAAGATCAAATATTTTCATAAAGATCCAATTTCCTTAAGGATCTAAATTTTTATAGTCATGTGGGACTGTAAACCAAAAATGTTACTATCATTGTTTATACCGCCGTATCAAAATCACTTATGTATAAAGTGTAAAGAATAAAGAAGTGATTCGTGTGATTTAATTTCAAGTTCTGTATTGCTTGAGGACAATCAACGTTCAAGTGTGGGGATATTTGATAGTGCTCCAAATGAACATATATTTAGTATCAATATCCTTCCAATATGTAAAGTTTTCAGTTGCAATTGTTCTATTTTAAGTAATATTCATTTATATTAAATAAGTGCGAAGACAAAAGGCGAAAACGAAGATTTGAAGACGCAAACATCCAAAAAGCTCAAATGTACAAGATACAATCTAAGTGGTTCAATATATTGATAAGAAACGTTTAAAATTAACAAGAGTACAAGTTGCGGAATGCAAAGTACAAGATATTAAATTATACGAAAGGATGTTCGAAAATCCGGAACCGGGACCTGAGCCAACTATCAACGCCCGACTCAACGGACCAAAAATTACAAGTCTACTATGCACAAGAATATAATATAATATTTAAATAATTATATAAATTATTTATATATTATATATTATATTAAATAACGTCGACAAAGAAGAAAACAAAGCAATGTACCTGGATTCAGCTGGCCATGCGATCGCATGGCCTGGAAGAGCAAATTCCATGCGATCGCATGGAGCCCTGTAGAAGGCCAAGTATTATAAATGCAACGAATTTCGGCCAGTTTTAACACACCAATTCAATCTCTTTACTCCCTCTGTATAATAAATATATATATAATATATATATATATATATATATATATATATATATATATATATATATATATATATATATATATATATATATATATATAATATAATGTAGTTTTATATTAGTTAGTTTTGGGTTATGCAAAGGTTATTTTACGGGTTTTAAAGTCGAAGTTCTGTCCGTGTAAAACTACGCGATAAATAATCAATGTAAGTTATGTTCTCCTTTTTAAATTAATGTCTCGTATTTAAGTTATTATTATGCTTATTTGAGCCGAAGTAATCATTATGTTGGGCTAAATATTAAGACGGGGTTATTGGACTTTGGACCATAATTGGGGTTTGGACAAAAGAACGACACTTGTGGAAATTAGACCATGGGCTATTAATGAGCTTTATATTTGTTTAATTGAATGATAGTTCGTTAATTTATTATAAAGATTTATAATTGGACGTACCTATAAATAACCACATACACTCGATCGGACACGATGGGCAGGATATTTATATGTACTAATAATCGTTCATTTAACCGGACACGGGAATGGATTAATAGTTAATAGACTTATTAAAACGGGGGTGAATTACATACAAGGAAAATTGGTGTAATTATAGTTTAAGTCCCCAATTAGTTGGAATATTTGACTTCGGATATAAGGATAATTTGATGAGGACACTCGCACTTTATATTTATGAATGATGGACTGTTATGGACAAAAACTAGATGGACATATCAAATAAACCAGGACAAAGAACAATTAACCCCTGGTAATAAACTAAAATCAACACGTCAAACATCATGACTACGAAAGTTTAAATAAGCATAATTCATTTTCTTATCGCATTTTAATTTTGCTACTTTAATTATTGTCATTTATATTTACGCTTAAGTTTTAAAATTGACAAACCGGTCATTAAACGGTAAACCCCCTTTTATATATTATCATATATAATTATATATACTTTGTACAAATATAGTTATTTAAAATATAGTGTGCAATAAGTCGTCTCCCTGTGGAACGAACCGAACTTACTAAAAACTATACTATTCTACGATTAGGTACACTGCCTATAGTGTTGTAGCAAGGTTTAGGTTTATCCCATATGTAAATAAATTATATAAAACTTGTGTAATATTTCATCGTATTTCGTAGTAAAAATAATAGTATTTCATACACACCGCGGCACACATCACTTGCCATTAGAGAAAATATCCTTCTCAAAGTGTATCCTAAATTCATCAGTTGGAAATGACAAGTTAACAAATTGATGATCATTGAATTCATTGGCGACACTCGACGACCCCTTCAAAATATCTTCAATATTATCGAAGTTTTGATTGTCCTCTTGAGCTGAATTATTCTCTACTTGATCAGCTGAATCCATAATCATAAGCATCTCTGAGTCACCCTCTCTCTGACCTTTTGATTCATCTAGAAAACTTTCACACTGAATTTCCTCAATTTCATCGCTTTCAGAATCAGATATATCAACAACATCTTGATCCTTATGTTGACTAGATGTACCAGCTTCATACGTTGATCTTTGAAAACCACTGGACCGATAACCACCTTGTCTATTCTCCCCCTCATAAAGATTGTCGGGATCGAAATCATCATGATCAGGCATGTGAATTGGTCCAGGTGACTTGCATGGAGTTAAAGGATATACTATCCTTGCTTGTTAAAGATAAATCATCATAGTCTCGCGAACTTCATCAAGATCAGTTTGTTTAGCAAATTCAGCAAGATATAGTTCCTCCACCTCATTGTCAGAGAGATATTGCAATCCATATCTATTTGAAATTCGAGAAGGTGACCCAGTTGGTGAAGCAACGGTGTAACCACGAATAATATCAGCATCAGCAGCAACTGTTGAAGGCGATGTCGGTGGAAGTGTTTGATTTGTCATGAGGTCAGGTAAGGATATATGTGCTGTATTATACTTATATGTAGGGCTATACATACTACTAGTCAGATTCATGCTATCCCCTTCTGATGGAGGTTGGGCAACAACCGGAGTTGTCACCGGAGAAGTTTCTTTCGAAGCATCCGCCTCCATGACTTTAGTCTCATGGGACTCTGACAAAGTAGTAGAACAACCCTTCGGTTTTGATCTCGCAGAGATATTGCTATCTCCGACTCCTGAAATCATTGATATACCATGAGGTGGTACATCTCTTTCAGTTATCGACTCTTCCTCCAGACCCTGAGATTCAGAATCTAGAAGAGAAGTGGTTTGAACCAATGGATCATGCTCATGAACCAAGGGATCAGTCTGCTAGAAGTTTGATAAATATCCCGAAGGATTTTCATGTTGACTCGTTTCCATGGGACGTGACAGATCTCCCTCATCAAGATAAGCCGGACCTCGAGACCCTGTTCTACGTTGAGGCATAGGAGGATTTCCAGCCGATACGCAGGGTTCCTTTTCAAGACTTTTTGGCTCCCCTTCAGCTGTTCTGGACTTCAATGATTGATTTTCCTCAATCGATTGAGTTAACGCAGACTTTACTGCAGAGGAAGACTTTACTTCCTTAGATGCCGAAGCATCTTACTGTGTAAGATTTATTATTAAGTCTTGTTTAGATTAGATGGGCTTAGTGGTCTTTTTACCATCCTTGCATTTAGCTCTCTTGCCTACAGAAGCTTGCGCTTCATTTAGCGTAGGGCTTACTGTTATTATTGGATGTGATACGGAGATGGGTGAGGGTAACCTAATCAGCTCTAGGTCTTGGTCCGTATCACCAACGGTTGGAGTAAATGTTTGGTAGACGATAGGTGTCGAAGTCCTAGATCTAGTTACTCGTTGGGTTGGCGGAGTCTAAATAATATCATCAGGCATAAATTGAGTTCTCTTAGGAGAATTTTTAGGAGATGACTCAATTGCTGAAGAATCAGTGTCACTGCTCACTTTGGGTGTTGTTGAAAAGGTTGGTTCAATCCTAGGTGAACTAGGCTCCCTGATCCTCACGGGTTGAGCTTGGTGTATTGCCCTAGAACGTTTGAGGTTCACCCTAAGTGAAGGATTAGTTGGCCCAGGTGGTTGTACTACAGGTTCCTCTGCAACTTCTGAGGCTGGAACCGCGACGGGTTCAACTTGTTCTTGTTGTGCCGGGTTCGGAAGAGGTATTCCTACAGCCTCAAAATAAGAACGCATTCGAACATCTTGGGGTGCAGCTAGCCCCACAAGCCAATTTGGAATCAGCACAGTGAATTGATTGTCTGATACCATTGGGGTATTCATCTTCAGCTCCCAAATCTTTTCATCTGTAATCCATGTGTACCTGGGACAAATATATTTGCATTTCTGCAAGCAGTGATTGCATCATGGATAAAGATACAAAAAAACCTTTCACAAGGGTGTATGAACCCCTTGGCTTATCAACTTGAGCCTGAACCAAATCCCATAATATTTCTGCATAATCAGGAGTCTCTACTCTTGTGAAAGAGTAGAATAATCTCAGCATTGGCACAGTTAGGCTGTCGAATCCACTTCTGGTCATCAGCAAGCATCTGTTGATGATTGAGAAGATCACATACCACCTTGAGTGCAGGTATATCTTCCGAAACTTAGCCGGTGGAACATTGTTTGCTCCAACATAACCAAGATAAAAATTGATGACATCATCTGCTGAGTAGCAGGGAAAGCAGGAGCATTCTGTACAAGAGGAAGCCTAAAGATCCTCCTAAAATCAGCCTTAGTGATACTCCTTATCCCTTGAACTTCTCTTAGCTCAAACTCAAATCGAGCTTGTGTACCCTCTTGATTTGCAGCAGTAGGTTGTGTAGCTTCCACAAACCTAATGGTTCTATTGAGTAGCTCCAGATCTATCACAGGTACACTGATAGTTGAGCTTAGAGCAGGCCATAGTGTATGCCTCTCTAGTATTGCAGTCCAGTAATTGCAAGGAATGTTGGTTTCAGAGTTGATGAAGTGATTGTTCGCCATTTAGCTGTATAAATAAGAAATAGAAAACCACAAGATATTTAACATAAAGCACATATCTCTATTCTTATTTGCCTTTGAAATCCTTTGTATTTTTCAAGTTTTATAATTTTTATGGTTTTTCTAAGTTATAAAAATCATTTATTCCAAATATGAACAAGTAATTGACAAACATGACATTCATATGATATTCATCACAGTACAAAATCATCATGCAAAGTCAATTATATAACACAAAGAATCAGAACAACACTTAATCAATTTTAAGTACAATTCAAGCAGATTCGGTAGTCATAAAAACTTGAGATTCTGTAACCAAATAAGCTTGAGTTTACATACCAAAGACTTAAATAAAATATGCAAGATTTATCAAGTTGAAAATCTCAAATTTTGAAAGTACCAAATAGCAGACTCGGTATAATGCCAATAACAGATTCAGTATCTTCAAAAATCACATATTATCACCCAAACATGCATATTTAGTCTTATATCATGCAAAAACATAGTCACAATCAATTAACAACTCAAACAAATCAGAAAAACATGTTAATGACTTGAACAGACTCGGTACTGTAGCAAAAACACATTCGGTATGTACAGAATCTATCAAATACTCAATTAAACATACAATCAGACTCGGTCAATTGATAGATCAACTAATTTAACATCGATTTGACAAGATTTCATGTTAATTAACCAAATCAGATGAGTTTAATCAAAGAATTAAGAAATACGACTCAGATTCGGTATAAGCAACATTTTTCAAAATTAAGTGTCACAATCATGTTATTTGCTTGATTTTCTGGTTTATAAATGTTCAATTATCTCAGATCTACAACATTTGATACTTAAATTTAATTAAAACAAGAATATACCAAATATTTGAAGATACAGAGAGACGGATTCGGTAGATTAGGCAGACTCGGTAGTTTAAATCAGATTCGGTATGCAATTAGGTAAAAGTAAAAGAAAGTTTGACTTTGACCCTGCTATTTATAGATACCGAATGTTTTGAACTTAACGAATCTGTACTGTTGGTTGTCAGATTCGGTATAATGCTAAAATTAGCATTTATTCATTTAAATTTAAATATTTTTGGATTTTATCTTTTCCAATTTTTATGAATTTTATCAAAACAAGATTTGTACTTAGAAAATTTTGAATTTTGTACAAAGTACAAATCTTCAGTGATACCAATTGTTAAAACGGGTTGCATACTGAGATGTATACAAGTCTTAGTGAATTATTTCAGATAAAAACAAAGAATTTATGAAATTCACTTTTGAAAAAACATTTATCTTTTCATTTTCTCCCTTTTTCTCCCCCTCAAAAAGTGATATACAAGAAAGTAAATCACCATTTTGATATATTCCCAAGAAAATGAGTTAACTCCCCCTTGAAATATGATATCAATGAGTTACCTCCCCCTTTCGTAACCATTGAAATTTAATCCCAGTAAGTTAACATAATTCTAAAAGTAAGGCTCCCCCTTAAAAAATGTTATCTAAAGCATATGAAATCAATTGCTCCCCCTAGAAAGTGTTACTCCCCTTAAACACAATATCCCAAGTATAAGTCCCAACAGATCTAAAGAATGTCCAGCACTATACTCTACCATGCCAATCTCTTTGATCAAGAACTTTAGCCTAAGTTTATCTAAGGGCTTAGTGAACATGTCAGCTAATTGCACTTTGGTAGGCACAAAGTATAACTCTACATCCCCTTTTTCTACATGGTCCTTAATGAAATAATAACGAATTTCAATGTTTTTAGTCTTAGAATGCTGGTCCGGGTTGCTCGTAATTGCAATAGCACTTTGTGAATCACAGTAAATTGGGGTCTTAGAAATCTTAAAGGCATAGTTCAAAAGTTGAGTTTGCATCCACAAAACTTGTGAACAACAGTGAGCTGCAGCAATGTACTCAGACTCAGCTGTTGATAAAGACACACAGTTCTGCTTTTTGGATGACCAACCAACTAGCCTGTTCCTCAACATCTGAATTGATCCAGATGTGCTTTTTCTATCAACATGGCAACCGCCATGATCCGCATCAGTATAAGCAGTGAGATTGAAATTGGATCCATGAGGATACCAGATCCTAAGGTTAGGTGTACCATTAAGGTACTGAAAAATCCTAACAACCGCTTTGGAGTGAGATTTCTTAAGGTTGGACTGAAAGCGGGCACAGACAGTTACAGCAAGTGTAATGTCTGGTCGACTTGCAGTCAGATACATTAAAGAACCAACCATGCTTCGATAAAGCATAACATCAAAGGGTTCCCCATTAGCATCAGTATCCAGTAAAGTCCTCATTGGGGTTTTCATTGGTTTTAAATCAGTCATTTTAATACGTTTTAGCATATCATTGATATACTTTGTTTGACTGATAAAAATCCCATTTGGTAATTGTTTTACTTGTAACCCCAAGAAGAAGTTTAACTGGTCAAGCATGCTCATTTCGAATTTGTTGGCCATAAGGTCACCAAATTCTTTGCATAAGGCCGGGGATGTGGAACCAAAAATAATATCATCAACGTAAATTTGAACCTAGAGAATGTGACCGTGGTTTTTACGGATGAATAACGTTGTATCAATCGTTCCACGAGAGAAGCCATTGTCCAGCAAATACTTTGTTAAGGTCTCATACCATGCACACGGTACTTGCTTCAGACCATATAAAGCTTTCTCCAAGTAGTAGATGTGGTTTGGATGAATGGGATCGACAAAGCCTTCTGGTTGATCAACATAAACTTCCTCTTGAAGATGACCGTTGATAGTGCTCCAAATGAACATATATTTAGTAGCAATATCGTTCCAATATGTAAAGTTTTTAAATGTAATTTCCTTATTTTTAGTTGTAATAGTTAAATAAATAAGTGCGAAGACGAAAGACGCAAATCGCTCGAAAATGAAGATTTAAAGACAAAAACGAAGATTTGAAAGACCAAAACATCCAAAAAGCTCAAATGTACAAGATACAATTCAAAAGGTTCAAATTATTGATGAAGAACGTCTAAAAATGACAAGAGTACAAGTTACAAAACGCAAAGTACAAGATATTAAATTATACGAAAGGACGTTCGAAAATCCGGAACCGGGACATGAACCAACTCTCAACGCTCGACGCAACGGTGTAAAAATTACGAGTCAACTATGCACAAGAATAAAATATAATATTTAAATAATTCATAATAAGAATAATATTAAATAATAAAAAGTTGTTAATTGAGCATAGTTCAGGGGTCGTAAATGAAAATTCAATTTCTAATTTGCCTATAAAAGGAAGATTACGTTCGATGAATGAGAAGGAGGAGAATTTTTATCCGATTTTTTTTTCTTCCATCAATTATCAATATCAATTATCAATATCTATATTCTATATCTCTATCATAATGTTAATGTAATAAGATATAACAATAATCTTAATTTTAAGTTTAAATTATGATAATAATAAGATTTATGATAGAGATCTTTTGAGTATGTAAGTCGAAATTCTGTCCGTGTAACGCTACGCTATTTTTAATCATTGTAAGTTATGTTCAACCTTTTTACATTAATGTCTCGTAGCTAAGTCGTTATTATGCTTATTTAAAACGAAGTAATCATGATGTTGGGCTAATTACTAAAATTGGGTAATTGGGCTTTGTACCATAATTGGGGTTTGAACAAAAGAACGACACTTGTGGAAATTGAACTATGGGCTATTAATAGATGGGGGGTATTGTCTAATTGAGTGACAACTCATTGGAGTCTGTCGAACCTATCTTCAAATTAATTAACCTAATAATTAATAATGATTATGGTTGTCCTATTTAGTGATGTTCATATGGAATCTGTTATAATCATTTAATTAATCAATTGGGTTGGGTAATTGATTATTCATTCTGATCAAGTGGATGAATTAATATTCATATCTAATCAAAACAGGGGTAGATTACATACAGTGATAACTGGTGTAATTGTTGACAGAAGTGATAACTGCGTCACAGTTTAAATCCTTAATTAGTTGGAATATTTGACTTCGGGTATAAGGGTAATTTGACGAGGATACTCGCACTTTATATTTATGACCGATGGACTATTATGGACAAAAACCAGATAGACGTATCAAATAAACCAGGACAAAGGACAATTAACCCATGGTAATAAATTAAAATCAACACGTCAAACATCATGATTACGGAAGTTTAAATAAGCATAATTCTTTTATTATATTTCTCATCGTATCTTTATTTACTGTCATTTTATTACTCGCAATTTTATTTTCTGTCATTTTATTTATCGCAATTTATTTTACGCACTTTAATTTTTGTCATTTATTTTTACGCTTAAAATCGACAAACCGGTCATTAAACGGTAAAACCCCCATTTTATAATAATACTACTACTTATTTATATATATATTTTTACAAATAAACTTAATAATATAGCGTTAACTTCACCAGCTCCCTGTGGAACGAACCGGACTTACTAAAAACTACACTACTCTACGATTAGGTACACTGCCTATAGTGTTGTAGCAAGGTTTAGGTATATCCCATCCGTAAATTAATAAAACTTGTGTCATATTTTGTAGTATTTTGTATTAAAAATAATACTATTTCGTACCCTCACGCTACATCATCAAGTTTTTGGCGCCGCTGCCGGGGAGCGCTAAAACGCTATATTTTTAAATATAATAATATTGAAATAGAATATAATAATATAATAATATTGAAATAGAATATAATAATATAAAAATATTTAAGAATCTTTACGTAAATTTTAAAAAAAAAAGTCGTATTTATTAAATACTTCAGGGGTATATTATGTAACTTATAATTAATAATTGCTATCATGTCGCTTTCATGTGAATAGTAAATTAATTAATTTATTTTCATTTACTATTCATGAATAGTAAATGAATTAAAAAAAAAAAAAAAAAAAAAAAAAAGGTTTTAAAAAAAATTATAATTATAAAAAAATTATTAATTTGTAAAAAAAAAAAAAAAAAATCGTTTTTTTTAAAAAAAAAAAAAAAAAAAAAAAAAAAAAAAAAAAAAAAAAAAAAAAAAAAAAAAAAAAATTGTAAAAAAAAAAAAAAAAAAAAAAAAAAAAAAAAATCGTTTTTTTTTTTAAAAAAAAAAAAAAAAAAAAAAAAAAAAAAATATATGTATTTTTAAGACTTTGTTAAATAGTTAAGTTTTAAAAGTTTCTTTATTTTTATTTTAGTTTATAAAAATATAAGTTTTAATTTTAATATCTTTTATTTAATTAAAAAACAGAAAAATAGAAAAAAAAAAAAAAAAAAAAAAAAAAAAAAAAAAAGAAAAACGCGTAAAAACAAAAGCTGTCAACTGAATTCCTGAACCCCGCGACTCGCGGAGTTTTCCTCTTTATTTGCCGCGACTCGCGGAGGCCTTCTGACACACGGACAAAAACCCTAATCACGGGTTATTTTTAATTATTATTATTATTAAAACCTAATTATTATTATTATTATTATTAGTTTTAAGTTTTATTTTTTATTTATGTATTTAGTTTAAATAAGTTTTTATTAAATTGTAAAATTAATAGTTTTATTAAATAAATAATATAAAATAATATTTTTATAAAAATTGTACTTTTTACAACTTTTTGTATATTTTTATATTTTGTACCTTTTTAATCGTTGTAGCGTAACTTTTGTATTTTTAGCTCATATTTAATTTTAAACTTAGTTTTTGCTATAGTTATTTTTACTCCTAGATTTTTAGGCTTTGCCGTAGAATTCCTTAAGTGTTTTTTTTTTTTTCTTTCTTTAGACTAAGATTTAGGTGCTTTAGAATTTTACGACGCCGTATTTCGCACTACTTTCTTATTTTTATTTTTCGACGCCTATTTTTCGACCTTTTATTTTTCGACATTTTTCGACGCGCAATCTTTTTCTCTCTTATTTCTCGCCATTCTAGTTTTTAGGACTTAGAATTTTTTTCTACTTCTTCTCTAAATTTCTTAAAATTACGAAAATTTATTTTAAGTGGTTAAATTGATAGACATCAAAATTTTCTGGTTCGTAGTAATAGTTGGATTTGTACGTGGACCGGGTTATTGGAGCCAAACAGTCCTCAATTATATTGAGACCAAACGAATCCTGCCCCTCTGCTGCATCTTTTGGCTATTCGAAACGTGGGCAAAATCAGAAAAGTCTATTGGTTGGATAACTTATTATAATTTTTCTTTCCTTTTTAAAAACTAATAGGATATTCAGTGAATGCACCGAGCAAGACGTTCGCCGCCGGTCATACGTTCACCACCTGTAACTCGATCAAGACATCGTTTAACGAATATCGCCGCCGTTGATTTTTCTTTAGAATCGTCATCAAGTCGACCAAATCCTCAAACTCAAATTTCCGATAATCCAATTTTTGAAACAAACCTCACAATTGAGAATCCGGAGAATATTCAGGAACGGTTTGTAGATCCCGAACCATTAAACTTTCCTCCGGAACCACCAATCATTCAAACAGAGATTGTTGAGGAAAGAAACCATTAAATCAGAATCCTCTAGTGATTCGGATACAACAAATCCAATCATGGAAAATCTAGAACCTCTAAGTATGGAAGAACGAATGAGAGCCACACGCACGGGCCAAGGTCACGCCATTATTAAGCCAGAAGTTAATGCGCCAGATTATGAAATCAAAGGACAAATTCTACACATGGTAACTAACCAATGCCAATTCAGTGGTGCACCGAATGAAGATCCTAACGAACACCTTCGTACGTTTAAAAGAATTTGTACACTATTCAAAATCCGAGAAGTGGAAGATGAGCAGATCTATCTCATGTTGTTTCCCTGGACTTTAAAGGGAGAAGCCAAAGATTGGTTAGAATCGTTACCTGAAGGGGCGATTGACACATGGGATGTTTTAGTTGAAAAATTTCTTAAACAATTCTTTCCGGCATCCAAAGCCGTGAGACTTCAAGGAGAAATTGTTACGTTCACACAAAAGTCAAATGAAACTCTATATGAGGCGTGGACAAGATTTGGAAAGTTGTTGAGAGGATGTCCTCAACACGGATTAGATACTTTTCAAATAGTACAAATCTTCTATAAAGGCGTAGACATCGCCACACGAAAAGACATCGACATAACAGCTGGTGGTTCCATTATGAAGAAAACCGCAACTGAAGCTTACAAAATTATTGATAACACAGCCTCCCACTCGCATGAGTGGCACCAAGAAAAAGATATTTTTCGTTCATCTAAAGTGGCTAGAGCCGATTCTAGCCATGACTTTGATTCCGTTTCCGCAAAAATAGATGCTTTCGAAAGACGAATGGAAAAGATGAATAAAGATATTCACGCAATACGAATCAGTTGTGAGCAATGCGGTGGACCACACTTATTGAAAGATTGTCACATTGAACCAACGATGGAACAACGAGAGAATGTTTCCTATATGAACCAAAGGCCGGGAAATAATTATCAAAATAATTATCAACCGCCAAGGCTAAACTTAAATCGAAATCAAAACATTCTTTACAATCCAAAAGGACCCGAAAATAACTGGTATAACCAACAAGGTCCGAATAACCAACCAACTCAAAACAACACTTTCAATCAACAAAGACCTAGCTTGTATAAACCACCACAACAACCCGAAGAGAAAAAGCCAAATCTAGAAGAAATGATGGCAAAGCTGATTGAATCTCAAACACAATTCATTACATCTCAAACCCAAACGAACGAGAGGTTTGATCAGTCATTAAGAACTCAACAAGCTTCCATTTTGAATCTAGAAAAACACGTAGGTACTCTTGCTAGCATGATGAGTGAGAGGGAACAAGGAAAGCTACCGAGTAATACTGAAGTAAATCCTCGGAATGAGAATGTTAATATGGTTTCAACGAATTCTGAAAAACCAGCATCAGAAGATGGGAAGGTTTTAGATGAGAGTAACAATGAAGAAGTTACACCACCACCACCCGAGTATGTAAAGCCAGTGGTGGCACCATACAAACCACCCATCCCGTTTCCAAGAAAAGGAGTTGAGTATGAGCAAGTGATAGGTAATAAAGATTGTGATACCTCTGGAAAGAAGAAGAAGAAAAAGAATAAGAAAGTGCAAGAAACAAAAGCCGTAAATATAAACCCGGTGAATACAGTTCCACCAAAACCTCCACCTATGGTAGGTGATCCGGGTGAATTTATTGTTCCTTGTCTACTTAGTGATTGTGTCATGTATGATGCACTAGCAGATTTAGGTGCGAGTGTGAGTGTTATGCCTCTTTCCTTATATAAGAGATTAGGTGTAGGTGAGTTAAGTCCAACGGATATGAGTGTTCGACTCTTTGATCAAACCATTAAGCACCCAGTTGGAATTGCTGACAACCTACCCATTCAAGTAGGTAATTTAACCTTTCTAGTCGAATTCATTGTCATTGACATAGAAGAGGACCCAAACATTCCTCTAATTTTAGGTCGACCATTCTTTGCGTCCACCGGGGCGTTATTTGATGTAGGAAATGGAAGAATGACACTTAAAAGTGGTAACAAATCAATCACCTTTATGATTCGAAAGTCTAAATCTCCACCAACTAAAATCGTTGAACCAGTAAAAATGATTGGTAATAACCATGTTGTTTTACCAACTCCAACGGTAGTGCTTAGCAATAATAAAACGCCTAAGTGTGGGGAAAATGAAGTAAAACCTAATGATGACTTGATAATAAAGAACCTCGTTGTTGATACGAAATTAAATGACCCCGTTATTAACAGTTCAATGAAGAAATTTTTTAAACGGGCTATCGATGCTAGAAGTAAGGGGAACTTTAAGTTATGTAACCGGTTAGTATCCAATCTGTCGCCTAAAGAAAAGGCGAAGCTAGTTGAATTATGGGATATTACGGAAGAAGCCGGGCACTGGCTTAAAGAAAAAGTCACAGATAGGCAAGTTGATTATGGACCAAGAGAAATTGACAATGAAGTTAATCACAATTTCAACACCACAACTACCTAAGTGTGGGGAGATTCGAATGTTCTAAAAAGAAAATGCTGTTTGTAGTTAGTTGTTCTGTTCTCGTGTAGTTCCGAGAATGGAATTCGATTGGTCTTTTCCGCTAGCAGACACTAAAGAACTAGTTTTCTCCCTCCATTCTGAATTTTTATTTTTTTTTAGGTTTTATTTGAAATTAATATGCTTTTTAAATTTAAGTTTTGTGTGATTTTAAAAACAAAATTTACTTTATTTCATTAAGTTAAAAAAAATTGATTTCTAAAATTCGTCGTGAGTTGAAGAGTAGGTCGTTGAGCCGAAATTGCTTTACCCGAGAGCGGGGCGAAAAATTTTGTTATCATTATTTTTAATTTTATTGATCTAAAGTATGCCAAAAAAATATTATATTTTATGAATTTTTGAACGTGGGGAAATATACCCAACTTCAAAAATATGTATATATATGTTTGTATTTTATATTATAAAACAGGGTAGAACAACGCACTTTCAAAGACTAACATTAAGTTCAGCAATAGCTACTGATTTTGACGACAAGAAGCAAAATATCAAATGTGATGTAAAATAATATGCTTACAAACTGGGTATTTTTAATCACTTTTCTACACTAATCACCCTCATGAATTTATAATTATAGTCTGATTTCATGCAAATGAGGGCATTGCATGATCTCAAGTGTGGGGAAGGGTTATAAATTCTCTCGGGTTTGCACTTAGTTTATTTGTCAAATTTTGTGAAAATTTGAAAAATTTTCAACTAAATGAATTTAAAATCATGTTTATACATATTTATGAACGGTGAAAACTAGGTGATAATACCGAAATTATCGTTACCTCGAAAAGGACATAAATTGAGAAACACCCTAAAACGCTTGAATTCATTTAAAATGAAATAAAAGAAAATAAAAAGGCAAAGAAAGAAACTAAGTGTGGGAAGAATGTACCAAGTTATTCAATTTAAAACATATATCACATATTTTTGTACAAGATTATTGCAGGTACTTTTGTTTTGGATAATACTAATCAGTTTTACCCGATTTACTATAATACTTTTGAAAGAAAGATGGATCTACACGATGAATCAATTCCATCATTTGAAGGAAGTAAAGTCTTCCGAAAAAGACACGCGCTTCTTGATTTAGGTCATGAAGTTGTCGTCCAGACCAGCTGTAGGTTGACGAAAAATCTAGAAAAGTCATCTCTAAAATCAGCAGGAAATCCACGGACCTCAGCATCAAACAGGGTCGCCAAGTGGTCAGATTTATCCTAACCATGAGAAGGATTTATCTTGTACAATGGGGAGGCACCGTGCAAATTAGCTTGATAAGACTAATGAATCAGATCCCCAGAAAGGATAATCTCCTTAAAGATTAAAAATCAGCTTTTAAGACTGATATTACTCAATCCTAGAGATTGACCTTAAAGATTGAGAATTCAAACTCATGGAATTCAATGATATCTAAACTCGAGCTTGAACGAGAAAATATTTTGATCAAAAATACAAACCGATTTGTTTTCTGAAAACCCATTTTCAATGCGTTCATTACCATTGAACGTAAAATCCTAGGAATTCACCTGGAATTCATTAGGTCACCTGAACCAAATCGGGTGTCAACCGTAAGAACGGTGGTTGCATAGCATGGTCAGAGACAGGACCTTGTGCCAGACCGAAAAATCATAGGATGATCTTTACTATCGCTCCTACCAAGGATAGTTCTAGCATCCGACACGTTAAAAGACCATAATCATCTGCATGTCACGGGACATTGCCTTAACAGTTTCTTGTTCATCGCTTTCCTTTACAACCGGACGGTAGTTTGCCGAAAGGTAATATACGGAACAAGTAAACTGGATGTGTGCTTTCCGATACCGGGATAGTAGTGGATTACACGAACCTAAATGTTTTTAGCCAAAATATTGATCCACAAATATATTTTGCAACACCAATGGTGGATCAAATCAGAAAACTTATCTAGGGTAAAAGCTAGATTGAATTTTCAAAAGATCAAATGTTTTCATAAAGATCCTATTTCCTAAAGGATCTAAATTTTTATAGTCATGTGGGACTGTAAACCGCCTTTCAAATGTGCACTTTGCTTTGGAAACCGAAAGTAAATCGGCTATTTGATTGCAAGTGTCGTTGACCTAAACCCAAGGCAACTGTGGATGACACACCCACCTTTAACCATCATTACTGTCATTGTTTATACCGCTATATCAAAATCACTGATGTACAAAGTGTGATGAATAAAAAAGTGATTCATGTATGTTTTTATTTCAAGTTCTGTATTGCTTGAGGACAAGCAACGCTCAAGTGTGGGGATATTTGATAGTGCTCCAAATGAACATATATTTAGTAGCAATATCGTTCCAATATGTAAAGTTTTTAAATGTAATTTCCTTATTTTTAGTTGTAATAGTTAAATAAATAAGTGCGAAGACGAAAGACGCAAATCGCTCGAAAATGAAGATTTAAAGACAAAAACGAAGATTTGAAAGACCAAAACATCCAAAAAGCTCAAATGTACAAGATACAATTCAAAAGGTTCAAATTATTGATGAAGAACGTCTAAAAATGACAAGAGTACAAGTTACAAAACGCAAAGTACAAGATATTAAATTATACGAAAGGACGTTCGAAAATCCGGAACCGGGACATGAACCAACTCTCAACGCTCGACGCAACGGTGTAAAAATTACGAGTCAACTATGCACAAGAATAAAATATAATATTTAAATAATTCATAATAAGAATAATATTAAATAATAAAAAGTTGTTAATTGAGCATAGTTCAGGGGTCGTAAATGAAAATTCAATTTCTAATTTGCCTATAAAAGGAAGATTACGTTCGATGAATGAGAAGGAGGAGAATTTTTATCCGATTTTTTTTTCTTCCATCAATTATCAATATCAATTATCAATATCTATATTCTATATCTCTATCATAATGTTAATGTAATAAGATATAACAATAATCTTAATTTTAAGTTTAAATTATGATAATAATAAGATTTATGATAGAGATCTTTTGAGTATGTAAGTCGAAATTCTGTCCGTGTAACGCTACGCTATTTTTAATCATTGTAAGTTATGTTCAACCTTTTTACATTAATGTCTCGTAGCTAAGTCGTTATTATGCTTATTTAAAACGAAGTAATCATGATGTTGGGCTAATTACTAAAATTGGGTAATTGGGCTTTGTACCATAATTGGGGTTTGAACAAAAGAACGACACTTGTGGAAATTGAACTATGGGCTATTAATAGATGGGGGGTATTGTCTAATTGAGTGACAACTCATTGGAGTCTGTCGAACCTATCTTCAAATTAATTAACCTAATAATTAATAATGATTATGGTTGTCCTATTTAGTGATGTTCATATGGAATCTGTTATAATCATTTAATTAATCAATTGGGTTGGGTAATTGATTATTCATTCTGATCAAGTGGATGAATTAATATTCATATCTAATCAAAACAGGGGTAGATTACATACAGTGATAACTGGTGTAATTGTTGACAGAAGTGATAACTGCGTCACAGTTTAAATCCTTAATTAGTTGGAATATTTGACTTCGGGTATAAGGGTAATTTGACGAGGATACTCGCACTTTATATTTATGACCGATGGACTATTATGGACAAAAACCAGATAGACGTATCAAATAAACCAGGACAAAGGACAATTAACCCATGGTAATAAATTAAAATCAACACGTCAAACATCATGATTACGGAAGTTTAAATAAGCATAATTCTTTTATTATATTTCTCATCGTATCTTTATTTACTGTCATTTTATTACTCGCAATTTTATTTTCTGTCATTTTATTTATCGCAATTTATTTTACGCACTTTAATTTTTGTCATTTATTTTTACGCTTAAAATCGACAAACCGGTCATTAAACGGTAAAACCCCCATTTTATAATAATACTACTACTTATTTATATATATATTTTTACAAATAAACTTAATAATATAGCGTTAACTTCACCAGCTCCCTGTGGAACGAACCGGACTTACTAAAAACTACACTACTCTACGATTAGGTACACTGCCTATAGTGTTGTAGCAAGGTTTAGGTATATCCCATCCGTAAATTAATAAAACTTGTGTCATATTTTGTAGTATTTTGTATTAAAAATAATACTATTTCGTACCCTCACGCTACATCATCAACCGTTCAGAAAAGCAGTTTTGACATCCATTTGAAACACCGTGAACTTCATATGAGAAGCAAATGCAAGGAAAAGACGAATAGCCTCAATCCTAGCAACCGGAGCAAATGTTTCGTCATAATCAATACCCTCTTGTTGTCGATATCCCTTGGCCACAAGACGTGCCTTGTTTTGAACCACAATTCCATCAGAATCCTTCTAGTTCTTAAAAATTCACTTAACCCCTATTGGTCGTTGACCCATTGGTCTTGAAACTAATCGCCATACTTTCAAATGATCAAATTGACTGATCTCTTCTTGCATTGCTACTACCCATTTCGGATCTAGTAAAGCTTGAGCAACCGTTGTTGGTTCAATCTTACTAAGAAAGGAAGTGTATAGACATATATTCTGAGTTGCCCTTTCTAGTTGAGACTGGAGCAGATGCATCACCAATGATAAGATCAATTGGATGACTTTTAGTGCATCGATTGTTATGTGGAAGAGGTTGTACATTAGTGGTTACATTGAAACATCAACCGTTGTTGACGTTGAGCCTTGATCCGTTTGAGCTGATGTAACACCATCTAATGGATTCAATTGAGTAGCTGGAGAAACAACTGGAGTTGTATCAACGGATGAATCTTGAATTAGTTCAAGATTATCTGTATCTGGAGGTGGGAGGGAGGATGAAGAAGCAACGGGTGAATCAGTTGGTGTTGTACCTTCATCGAAAAGACTTGGTTGAGTCTCCACAGTAGTTGACTGTGATGGTGTAACCGGTACGGTTTGAACATTTGTATTCCGTTGAGGAGAATAAAGACTATAAAATAAGACATCCAGTTCCTCTGTTGTTACCGTAGGAACACCCTTCTTCAAGAAAATTGAGTTTTGCGAGGAAGAAGTAATAGCCAGGTTAGGATCGGGTTTTGAACTGAGTTGTTCAAAAGCCATTCCCGATAACTCATCGAACTTTACATTAATGCTTTCCTTGATCGTCTTTGTCCGTTTGTGAAAAACACGATAGGAAACTTTGTTCGAAGAATAACCGAGAAATATGGCCTGATCACCATGAGGATCAAACTTTCTGAGGCTATCAAAATCGTTAAGCACATAGCATATACAACCAAAGATACGGAAATATTTGACATTCGAGCGTCTACCATATAGTAACTCATAAGGAATTTTATCAAAACGTTTATTAATGATGCAGCGATTTTGGGTATAACATGCAGTAGAAATGGCTTCCCCCTACATTTTTGGAGGTAGTTTGGAGTAAGCAAGCATTGTTCGAGCTGCTTCGCACAACGTACGATTACGTCGTTTGACTACTCCATTCTGTTGAGGGGTTTGTGCAGCAGAGAACTGATGTTCAATGCCTTGGTCTTTCAAATAACTATCAAGCAGGTCATTCTTAAATTTCGTCCAATTATCAGTTCGAATACTCTTAACATGTTTGTTAAAAAAGCGTTGAGTCTTTTTAATGAACTCAATGATAATGGCGGGTGTTTCTGGCTTTGTTCGTAGAAGGAAAATCCATGTAAATCGGGTATAATCATCAACAATGACAAGCACATGTAAATCGGGTATAATCTCATCATTTCCAAAAGTAACCGTTCGTAGGAATTTGTCAATGAAATTGACAAGCAAGGATTTATCGCCCGTCATGTGTCGAGAGCAACCGAAATCGATATACTAAACACAGACGTCGAAACCCTGTAAACGTTAATTTCCTAGAGTTTAGGTACCCAAAGTTTCTTGGGTCCTTTACGGTTAGTACCAACAATAAACTTTGGATCAACAATGAGATAAGCACGTAAAGAATCATGCAATTTAGGCAATAAAGCATCATTTAAAACCATATTACATGAAACATCATACACAATATCAAGTTTTACATCGTTATCAGATGACTTAACACACAACTTATTCCAAGTTGATGTTTTGTTTACAGATGAAAATCGAAAAACATGAGATGATTTCCTAGGTCGACTAGCAAATTTCTTTGGTTTGATTGCTACTTTCTTAGTCGTGGACTTAGGAACCCATATAGACTTGTAAGTCAAATTTGGATTATAACCTGTGACACGAAAAACACCTCTGTTAGTTAGTGATGTCAAAGCAGAGGGGTATAAAATACTATTAAATTTTAGCAGGAAATACTATTAAATACGATACAATTTTACACAAGATATTTATTTATTTATAGAATGGATATACTTAAACCTTGCTACAACACTTATAGGCAGTGTACCTAATCGTAAAGTAGTGTAGTTTTTAGTAAGTCCGGTTCGTTCCACAGGGAAATCTTTAAACAAAGCGTAACGCTATATTAGTTTACTTTTATAAAAATACAAATATATATATAAGTAATATTATTATTATAAAGGGGGGTTTTTACCGTTTAATGACCGGTTTGTCGATTTTAAAACTTTAGTCGCAGTTAAAACCTAATGTAAAATATTAAATAAATAAAAGACTTAAATTAAAACTTAAAGTAAATAACGATAATGAAATTGCGAATAATTAAAAGTGCGATTAAATAACAATAAATAAAAGTGCGATAATTAGAAGTGCAATTAAATATAAAATAAAGGAAATTAAATATGAAATAAAAGAATTATGCTTATTTAAACTTCCGTAATCATGATGTTTGACGTGTTGATTTTAGTTTTATGCCCATGGGTTAATTGTCCTTTGTCCTGGATTATTTAATATGTCCGTCTGGTTTTTGTCCATAACAGTCCATCAGTCATAAATATAAAGTGCGAGTGTCCTCGTCAAATTATTATTATACCCGAAGTTAAATATTCCAACTAATTGGGGATTCGAATTGTAACAAGGTTTTAATACTTTGTTTAATTAATACACCAGGTTATCGACTGCGTGTAAACCAAGGTTTTACTACTTTGTTAACAAGTACACCAATTACCCTTGAATGTAATTTCACCCCTGTTTTAATTATTCTAGTGGCTATTAATCCATTCCCGTGTCCGGTTAAATGAACGATTATTCGTACATATAAATACTCCGCCCATCGTGTCCGATCGAGTGTATATGGTAATTTATAGGGACGTCCAATTGTAAATCTTTATATTAACATTAACAAACTATCATTTAGTTAAACAAATATAAAGCCCATAATAGCCCATAGTCTAATTTCCACAAGTGTCGTTCTTTTGTCCAAACCCCAATTATGGTACAAAGCCCAATTACCCAATTTTAGTAATTAGCCCAATATCATGATTACTTCGTTTTAAATAAGCATAATAATTACTTAGCTACGAGACATTAATATAAAAAGGTTGAACATAACTTACAATGATTAAAAATAGCGTAGCGTTACACGGACAGAATTTCGACTTACACCCTTACAACATTCGCTAACATACCCTTATTATTAGAATTATAATTAAAATTCAAAAATTAAAATATAAATTATATATATATATATATCGTTTACGTATGATAAGAGAAGAAAAAGATTATGAATTTTTGATCAGAATTCGGTTTGCTTTATAGGCAGAGTTGATTTTTGGGGCTCCGCGACTCGCGGCAAAATCCTCTTCAAACTCCGCGAGTCGCGGAGAATGAATTTACAGCTCACACCCTTGGAGTCTTTCTCTGCCGACGGTTTTATAATATATATATAATTAATATAATTAATTATATATTATATTATATTTATATTCCTAGTTAACTTGTAATTTTTAGTCCGTTGCGTCGAGCGTTAAGAGTTGACTCTGGTCCCGGTTCCGGATTTTCGAATGTCCTTGCGTACAATTTAATATCTTGTACTTTGCGTTTTGAATCTTGTACTCTTGTAATTTCGAGACGTTTCTTATCAATAATTGGAACCTTTTTGATTGTCTTTTGTACTTTTGAGCTTTTTGGTCGTTTGCGTCTTCAATTCGTCGAATCTGTCTTTTGTCTTCACCTTTTATTATTTAAACGAATATCACTTGTAAATAGAACAATTGCAACTAAAAGCTTGTCTTTCTTGAGGAATAATGCTATGAAATATATGTTCGTTTTTAGCATTATCAAATATTCCCACACTTGAGCGTTGCTTGTCCTCAAGTAATATTGTCTTGAAATACTAGAATCACTTCTTTATTCTTCACACTTTGTACATCAGTGATTTCTATACGGCGGTATAAACAATGGTAGTAACGATATGGTTTACAGTCCCACATGACTATAAAAATTTAGATCCATTAAGGAAATTGGATCTTTATGAAAACATTTGATCTTTTGAAAATTAAATCTAGTTTTTACCCTAGATAAGTTTTCCGGGATAACCCTTTACCGGTGTTTGCAAAATTTTTTTTTTTTTTTTTTTTTGGGTTTGGTGGGTTTCAGATTTGAAAATTTTAGCTCAAAACTTGCGGTTTTGTGTCACCCACTTGCTAACCTTGTATTTGGAAAGCAACACGTCCAGTTTACTTGTCCCGTATATTACCTTTCGGCAAACTACCGTCCGGTTGTAAAGGAAAGCGTTGAACAAGCAACTGTTAAGGCAATGTCCCCTGACATGCTTTTAATTATGGTCTATAACGTGTCGGACGCAATTACTATCCTTTGTAGGAGCAATAGTAAAGCTTATCCTATGATTTTTTGGTCTGGCACAAGGTCCTGTCTCCGACCATGCTATGCAACCACCGTTCTTACGGTTGACACCCGATTTAGTTCAGGTGACCTAATGAATTCCAGGTGAATTCCTAGGATTTTACGTTCAATGGTAATGAACGTATTGAAAATAGGGTTTTCAGAAAACAAATCGGTTTGTAATTTTGATCAAAATATTTTCTCGTTCAAGCTCGAGTTTAGATATCATTGAATTCCATGAGTTTGAATTCTCAATCTTTAAGGTCAATCTCTAGGATTGAGTAATATCAGTCTTAAAAGCTGATTTTTAATCTTTAAGGAGATTATCCTTTCTGGGGATCTGATTCATTAGTCTTATCCAGCTAATTTGCATGGTGCCCCCCCATTGTACGAGATAAATCCTTCTCATGGTTAGGATAAATCCGACCACTTGGCGACCCTGTTTAATGCTGAGGTCCGTGGATTTCCTGCTGATTTTAGTGATGACTTTTCTAGATTTTTCGTCAACCTACAGCTGGTCTGGACGACAACTTCATGACCTAAATCAAGAAGCGCGTGTCTTTTTCGGAAGACTTTACTTCCTTTTAATGATGGAATTGATTCATCGTGTAGATCCATCTCTTCTTTTCTTTCATCGGGTAAAAACAGTTTAGTTTAGTCCAAAGCAAAAGTATTTTCAGTTATTTGTTACAGATATATGTGACATATGTTTAAGATAACTTGGTAAATTTTCCCACACTTGGCTTTTTATTTTTCTTTTTATCGTCCTCTATTCCATTTTAAATGAATTTTGACATTTTAGTTTGTTTCTTAATTTATGTCCTTTCCGAGGTAACAATAATTTCGGTGTTAAAACCTAGTTTTATCGTTCATAAATATGTATAAACATGATTTTGAATTCATTTAATTGAAAATTTTGAAAAATTTTACTAGAATTGGGTAGTCAGTATATAAGACTAGGGCTGTTCTTTTTTTATCAGAGAGCACTAGATTCTAATACAACTACTGCTTTACTAGTATTTTTAATGGTAACCAAGTGTTTAAAGTAAAAAATTTTAAAATCCGAAAGAATTTAACCCCTTCTCACACTTAAGATCTTGCAATGCCCTCATTTGCAAGAAATCAGTAACAATTTAAATTATTGAGGGTGATTTGTGTGAAAATGATTAAATTTTTACCAAAGTTTCCAATTATATTGGCGTTTGTTTGCTGAATGATAAATGGTGCACATCATTTGTTCATTCCGTCTTGTTGTTATTTCACATATATTTTGCATCTTGTCGTCAAAATTAGTTGCTTTTGCTGAACTTAATGCCAGTCTTTGAAAATGCGTTGTTTTACCCTGTTGTGTACATAAGATAAACTGCAAACATATATACATATTTTTGAAGTTTGGTATATTACCCCACATTCAAAAAATTATTAAAATCTAAGAATAAAAGTTAGACAATTATAAAAATGATTACAATATTAACAAAAGTATTAAACGTATCAATAATTACAAATTACAAAATAAAAAAAAAATAAGTAAACTAAGGATGATATTGGTACCAATAGGGGTTCCAGGCATAACCATAGGTGCTATAGAATGCTTCGGCAGGGTCATACGTAGGATATGGTGGCTGCATCTCTATAGACCAGGGAGGGAAGATGGGTTTCGGTGTAGGAATATAGTTTCTACCTATATGTTGGCAATGAGCTATGATTTGGTTCTGATGAACTTGCAAATCTTCAAATGCTCTATGTCTAGCATTTTCGTATTCCTGAGAAGCTATAAACCTATGCATTTCTTTCATCTCATTCCCCCCTCCTACATTACCTTGCTGCTGGTTTCTCTCCACCTGTGGATGTCTACCATGGTATCGTACTGCGGCGTTATTTCGCCTCTTCAAAACTTTCGCACCATGGTATACATTTAAACCTATAGTATCGCGGGGTTCCGGCTCTTCTAGTAATAATCCCCCCCGACTTATATCCACACCGAGATATTCACCAATCAAAGTAATAAAAATACCACCTCCTATTATGCTATGTGGTCGCATCCCCCGAACCATAGCTGATAAATAATAACCCACACAATATGGTATACTTACAGCGCTTTGTGGGTCTCGAATACACATATGGTAAAACAAATCTTGTTCATTTACTTTTTCCTTGTTCTTACCCCTTTGTGTAATCGAATTAGCTAAAAACCTATGTATCACTCTTAATTCGGCTCTATCTATATCCAAATAAGAGTAATTTCCCCCTTTGAAACGGTGATGGCTTGTCATTTGACTCCACACACCGTGTGTATCAAAATTCTCATCTATCTTTCTACCGTTTAGTATCAATCCTCTACAATCGGCAGACGCTAACTCCTCAGGCGTATATATACGTAAAGCCTGAGCCATGTCCAGTAAAGACATGTGGCGCATCGAACCGCCTAACAAAAATCTAATAAAAGAACGATCGGTTAAACTAGCTACCCGATCATTCAACTCTATACTACATAACAATTCTTCACACCATACTTTATATACAGGTCTACGTATGGTGAATAAACATACCCAGTCATTAAAAGAAGAATTACCATACCTCTGTACAAGTAATTCCCTAATTGGTCCGGCCAATTCTACAGCTTCTAAGGGTCCCCATTCTATGACCCTCGGTACCTCAACAACCTTGGAATGAAGAGTATGCAAACCCCGTTGATATTTTGGATAATCTATCCAATGTCTGTCAAATCTCAGGTTCGGGTGCAACTCTTCCAAATGCATATCGAAAAAGGTCATGACTGGATGAGGTATATCCTGCTTGTAGTAGTTATCCACCTCCTGTTGTTCCAAATTCTCAGCAGGAGCATTGCGGGCTTGGGATGAAGATTCACCCCTTTCATTCTGCAAAACACATCAAACACAATTTTTTGTGCATCCAAATATGCATTAGTGTCAGCAAAATCATCAATCAAAATAATTACAATGACATTATCAATTTATATCAAACTTAAGCTTATTTTTACATTTTTATCAAATCTACACTTCTTCAAATAAGCATATACGAAAATGTTCGCCAAGTTCATAAGCATTCAACTCAAATAACATGTCAAAATAATCATTACTAGCAATTAAACAAGTCTCAAATGGCATTATCTTTCAAAAATCAAGTTCATGAATTTTAGACTTGAAAAAGTCCACTTTAATTCTCAAAATCATGTTTAGGCTCAAAGTTTGGATCATTTAACTACCTAGACATGTTACACTACTTATTTTAGCAACAATTCATGACAAAAATCGGCCATAACCTGTTTATATCAAAAATCCCCAAATTTGCTCAAGAAAACAAACCCTAGATTATTCAAAATTTGAAGTTTAAGGCTTCTAATCATGTTAAACAGCATCAATCTAGGTTATACAAGCATAATACATAAACAATTTAAGTCTAATTACACTAAAAAACATCAAAATCAATTTGGGGAAAAAATAGCTCAAGAACACCAAATTTCGAATTAAATGGTGTTTAGGTGTAGAAATTTACCGTTTTTCTTGAGTAATTCTTAGATAGCATCCTTCTCAACATGATTTTAGCAAAAAATTTGGTGATTAACGGTTAAAAATTGGGATTTTTGGGGGTGGTTTTCGGGTTTTTTCGCAGCTATTTTCGCAGTATGTTTTTGTTTTGGGTTGGGGACTGATCTGTTCTGCGGGTATATTTTTTTTCTGTAAATTGGTCCCTCCGCGAGTCGCGGCGAAATGCACTTCAAACTCCGCGACTCGCGGAGTTTGTTTTTTTTTTTTTTTTTTTTTTATAATCATTAACTTTTGAAAACAATTAAGAAATTAATTTTAAAATTTTGTTTCCTTTATTATTTAGGACGAGGTCGTTTCGGATCGATGTCCTAGTCCGTCCTTCGACAAAATTTTAAAATTTGTCTTTTTGTAGCGATTGTTTTAAAAGCTAAGATTTTTGGGTTTTTTTTTTTTTTCAATGTTTTTGACATACTTTAATTCAATAAGATTAAAAATAATGATAATAAAAGTTCTCGTCCCTCCCTCGGGTAAAGCAATTTCGGTTCAAAGACCTAGTCTTCAACTTACGACGAATTTTAAAAATCATATTTTTAACTTAATGAGATAAAGTAAATTTTTATTTTTAAATTCACACAACTTAAATATTAAATTCAAAATTAATATTAAAAAATCACACCAAACTTAAATTTTGAAATGCATAAAATTAAAAATTCATATTTTAAAAATTAAAAATTCACACCAAACTTAATTTTAAAAATTCATATTATAAATTCATACCAAACTTATATTAATTTTTCAAATATTTACAATTTTAAATATATTGTTTTTACAAAGTTTACAATATTAATTTAAGATTTAATTATTAAATTAAAAAAACATGGTAAAAATAAAATTAAAAATCTTTTTGTCTTTTTATCCCACTTTAATCAATCAAATATTATCAAAAATATGCGCCGCTCTTTTCGGTAAAGTAATTTCAGTTCCAAGACCTAATTTAACTCATGACGAATTTTTGAAATATTTTGGGTTGATTGATTAAAGATATTTATACCTTAAGAATAAACGTTAAATTTTGCAGTGATGTAATAAATTTTTGAATGATATCAATAATTTCGGTCGCCAAACCTAATTTTATTCAATACCAATTTAATACTTTTTAGCGAACAAATTAGCGTTTATTATCAAAAGGTTAAAAATAAAAATAAAAATAAAAACTGTACAGACATACCTGTGAAATAGATTTCTTAGTTATATGATCTATCCCATTCATAAGATAGTCGGTTTAATTGGTTTTCCATGGCTACATAGGCGTAACCTCGAGCATTCAGTGTCTTTTCTTCTAAACATATGAACGGTCCGTCTCTGCATAAAGTAACAAATTCGGTATTTGAATAGGTTTGATTATTTGAACATTTACCTCCATGTGACCATTTTCCGCATTTGTGACATCGTTCTAGGTGTCGTGCTCTTCTTTTCGCTGCGGATTTTGATTTTCCTTTACCAAATTGTAACTTATTATCTTCGCATCTGGATTCTTTTCTAACTCCGTCCATTCTTTCTCTGATTACTGATACTATTTCACTCGGGAGTATGTCATTATTACGTTTAGTGATCAAAGCGTGTAGCATTAGACCATGGTTTAGTTCACAGGCAGTCTTCATTTCGTAAAAACCTAAAAAAAATAAAAATTCAGAATGGGGGGAGAAGACTAGTTCTTTAGGGTCTGCTAGGGAAAGACCATTCGGGTTTCATTTTCGAGAACTGCACGAAAACAGACAATCTAACTCTAACAGAAATACATATTATCCTTTAAAGACTTGATTCTCCCCACACTTAGTTAGCTGTGGTGTCGAAATTGTGATTAACTTCGTTGTCGACTTCCATCGGACCATGTATGTAATGTTTAACTCTGTGACCATTAACTTTAAATTCAATCCCATTTGAATTTATTAATTCTATCGTTCCGTATGGGAAAACTCTTTTGACTATGAATGGTCCAGACCATCTTGATTTCAATTTTCCAGGAAATAACTTGAATCGTGAATTGAAAAGAAGAACTCTGTCTCCTTCTTTAAATTCTTTTGAACTTCTGATTCTTTTATCATGCCATTTCTTCGTTCTTTCTTTATAGATTAACGAATTTTCGTATGCTTCTTGTCTTAATTCTTCTAATTCGTTTAGTTGACTTAATCGTAGACGTCCGGCTTCATGTAAATCAAGATTACATGTTTTCAAAGCCCAAAATGCTTTGTGTTCAATTTCTACTGGAAGATGACATGCTTTTCCATAAACAAGTCTAAAAGGTGTGGTTCCAATTGGAGTTTTGTAGGCTGTTCTAAAAGCCCAGAGTGCATCCTCCAATTTAATGGACCATTCCTTCGGATTTGATCCTACGGTTTTCTCTAGAATACGTTTTAAAGCTCGGTTTGTATTTTCAACTTGTCCACTTGTTTGTGGATGATATGCGGTGGAGATTTTATGAGTTACTCCATATCTTTTAAGAACTTTCTCAAGTTGATTATTACAGAAATGAGTACCCCGATCACTTATTAAAGCTTTCGGTGTTCCAAACCTTGCAAAAAGACGTTTTAAAAAATTGACTACAACTCGTGCATCGTTAGTTGGGAGAGCTTGTGCTTCCGCCCATTTAGATACATAATCAATGGCTACGAGTATATATAGATTATTATTGGATTTTGGAAATGGACCCATAAAGTCAATACCCCAAATGTCAAATACTTCACATACTTGGATGACATTTTGTGGCATTTCATCACGTTGACTTATTTTTCCGGCCCTTTGACAAGCATCACAGGATTTGCAAAGAAGGTGTGCGTCTTTGTAAATTGTAGGCCAATAGAATCCAGCTTCATAAACTTTTCTTGCTGTTAGTTGAGGCCCATAATGCCCTCCTGTTGGTCCTGTGTGACAATGGTTTAAAATTTTACTAGCTTCATCTCCAAATACACATCGGCGTATTATTCCATCGGGACAACTTTTAAACAGATGTGGATCTTCCCAGAAATAGTGTTTTATATCACTGAAGAATTTCTTTCGTCTTTGGTACGATAATCCTTTTTCAAGGAATCCACAAACTAAGTAGTTTGCATAGTCTGCAAACCATGGGATTTCTTTATAATCTATCTTCAATAGATATTCATCAGGAAAGTTGTCTTGTATGGTCGATTCATTTAGAACTTCTAATTCGGGATTTTCAAGACGAGAAAGATGATCAGCGGCGAGATTTTCTGCTCCTCTCTTATCTCGGATTTCAATATCAAACTCTTGTAAGAGTAAGATCCAACGGATTAATCTTGGTTTAGCATCTTGTTTTGAAAATAGGTATCTAAGAGCAGAATGGTCAGTATAGACCACCGTTTTTGCTAGAACGAGATATGATCGAAATTTATCAAAAGCAAAGACAATAGCAAGGAGTTCTTTTTCAGTAGTTGTATAGTTCGTTTGTGCTCCTTGTAACGTCTTACTAGCATAATATATAGGTTGAAATCGTTTTTCAATCCTTTGTCCTAAAACGGCTCCCATTGCAAAATCACTTGCATCGCACATTAGTTCAAATGGTAGATTCCAATTTGGTGTTATCATGATTGGTGCATTAGTGAGTTTCTCTTTAAGAATATTAAAAGATTTGATACACTCATCTGAAAAGATGAATGGAGCATCCTTTTCTAGGAGTTTATTCATAGGAGTGGCAATTTTTGAAAAATCTTTTATGAAACGTCGGTAAAAACCGGCATGCCCTAGAAAACTCCTAACTCCTCTAACATTGGTGGGATGTGGAAGTTTAGCAATTACATCTACTTTAGCTCTATCCACTTCAATTCCTTCTTTTGAAATTTTATGTCCAAGAACGATGCCTTCTTTAACCATGAAATGGCATTTCTCCCAATTAAGTACTAGATTTGATTGTTCGCATCTAATTAGCATTCGTTCCAGATTAACTAGACATGATTTAAATGTATCACCGAAGACTGAAAAGTCATCCATGAATACTTCCATGCATTCTTCTATCATGTCGTGAAAAATCGCCATCATACACCTTTGAAAGGTTGCAGGGGCGTTACAAAGTCCAAATGGCATGCGTTTGTAAGCAAAAGTACCATAAGGGCACGTGAATGTGGTTTTCTCTTGGTCCAAGGGTGCTATTGGAATTTGAAAATATCCGGAAAATCCATCTAGAAAACAATAGTAACTATTTCCGGCTAATCTTTCCAACATTTGATCTATGAAAGGTAAGGGAAAGTGATCTTTTCTGGTGGCGTCATTTAATTTTCTATAATCAATACATACACGCCATCCTGTTACAGTCCTAGTAGGAATAAGCTCATTTTTCTCATTTGTAATGACAGTCATGCCACCCTTCTTAGGTACGCATTGAACTGGGCTTACCCATGGACTATCAGAAATTGGATATATCAAACCTGCATCGAGCAGTTTAATAATCTCTTTCTTAACTACATCTTGCATATTAGGATTTAGTCTTCGTTGGCGTTGCACATACGTTTTATGACCTTCTTCCATAAGGATTTTATGTGTGCAATACGAAGGACTTATTCCTTTAATATCATGAATCTTCCATGCAATGGCTGGTTTATGAGCTTTCAACACAGAAATGAGTTGTGATTTCTCATTTTCAGTAAGAGAAGACGATATTATTACAGGTAATTCAGATTCACCATGTAAATAAGCGTATTCCAAATGGTTTGGAAGTGGCTTTAACTCTAATTTCGGAGGTTCTTCTATCGATAATTTATATCGATATCTGTCTTCTTCTTTTAGCATTTGAATTTCTTCTGTTGTTGGTTCATATCCATTAGCTATAAGTGTAGCTAACATTTCAGCTTCATCAATTGGTTCATTACCTTCTCCTAAAGAACATTCTCCTGTTCCTTGTAATTCTGGAAATTCTTCTAATAATTCTGCATGTGCATCTATAGTTTGAATATAATAACATGTATCATCTGCAGATTGTGGTTGTTGCATTGCTCTATCAACTGAAAAGGTAACACTCTCATCCTCTATACTTAGGGTCAGTTTCTTACCGAACACGTCTATCATTGCTTTAGCCGTGTTTAAGAATGGTCTTCTTAATATGAGAGGAACTTGAGAATCTTCTTCCATGTCCAAAACAACAAAATCTACTGGAAATACTAAAGTACCAACTTTAACTAGCATGTTCTCCATTATCCCTCTAGGATATTTTATTGATCGATCGGCTAGTTGTATGCTTATTCTGGTTGGTTTTAATTCTCCAAGGTCTAGTTTAGTGTATAGTGAATACGGCATTAGATTTATACTAGCACCTAAGTCTGCCAATGCTTCTATTGAACTAAGACTACCCAGAAAACATGAAATTGTGAAACTTCCTGGATCAGATAGTTTTTCTGGTATCTTATTCAACAGCACTTTTGAACAATTAGCATTCATAGTAACAGCCGAGAGTTCTTCCATTTTCTTTCTATTTGAGATTAGATCTTTCAAGAATTTAGCATATCTTGGCATTCCTGAAATCACATCAATGAAAGGAAGATTTACATTTATCTGTTTAAACATATCCAAGAATTTGGATTGCTCGGCTTCAAGTTTTTCTTTCTTCATTTTACTCGGGTAAGGAAGTGGTGGTTGGTATGGTTTAACATAAGGTTTATCCTTAACTGTGTTATTTTCATTAACCTTTTCAACTACCGGTTCTTTTTCCTTATCTTGATCAGGTTGTGGTTCTTGTGGAGTAGGAATAGTTTCATCAGAAGTTACAGGTATTTCAGGTGGTTTAAGTGTTGTACCACTTCTTGTGGTAATGGCTTTAGCTGTTTCATTCCTGGGGTTAGCATTTGTATCACTAGTTAGACTTCCCGGTTTTCTTTCACCTATTAACCTTGCTAGGTTACTTACTTCTTGTTCCAGATTTTGAATAGAAGCTTGTTGATTTCTAAATGCTTGAGCATTTTGTTCATTTGTTTGTTTCTGAGATGTGAAAAACTGTGTTTGAGTTTCAACTAGCTTCGTCATCATATCTTCTAAATTTGGTTTTTTATCATCGGTTTGTTGTGGTGGTTTGTTTTGAAAATTAGGTCTTTGCTGATTATAAGTATTATTGGATATTTGTTGATTGCTAGGACCTTGTTGATTGTTGTATGGAATATTTCGGTTATAATTCTGGTTTTGATTGTAAATTGGTCTTGGCGGTTGATAATTATTCTGATAATTATTTCCAGGCCTTTGGTTTATGTATGAAATATTCTCTCTTTGTTCCATTGTTAATTCAATACTGAGACAATCTTTTGTCAAATGTGGTCCTCCACACTGCTCACAACTAATTCGTATTGAGTGAATATCCTTAGTCATCTTTTCCATTCGTCTCTCCACAGCATCTATTTTTGCGGAAATGGAATCTAAGTCATGGCTAGAATCGGCTCTAGCTGCTTTAGATGATCTAACGATATCTTTTTCTTGGTGCCACTCATGTGAGTGGGAAGCAGTGTTATCAATAATTTTGTAAGCATCAGTTTCGGTTTTCTTCATAATAGAACCACCAGCTGCTATATCTATGTCTTTTCTTGTAGTGATGTCGCATCCTTGGTATAATATTTGTACTATTTGACAGGTGTCTAAACCATGTTGCGGACATCCTCTTAACAACTTTCCATATCTTGTCCACGCCTCATATAGAGTTTCATTTGGTTTCTGTGTGAACGTAACAATTTCTGCTTGAAGTCTTACGGCTTTAGATGCAGGAAAGAATTGTTTAAGAAATTTGTCAACTAAAACGTCTCATGTATCAATCGCCCCTTCAGGTAACAATTCCAACCAATCTTTGGCTTCTCCCTTTAAAGTCCAGGGAAATAACATGAGATATATCTGTTCATCCTCCACTTCTCGTATTTTAAATAGTGTGCAGATCCTATTAAAGGTACGTAGATGTTCATTTGGATCTTCCTTCGGCGCACCACTAAATTGGCATTGATTAGTCACCATGTGTAGAATTTGTCCTTTGATTTCATAATCTGGCGCATTAATGTCTGGATGAGTAATTGCGTGACCTTGGCCAGTGCGTTTAGCTCTCATTCGGTCTTCCATACTTAAAGGTTCCAGATTCTCCATAATTGAATTTTTTGAATCGGTATCACTAGATGATTCTGATTTAATGGTTCGTTCCTCAACAATCTCTGTTTGAATGATTGGTGGCTCCGGAGGAAAGTTTAATGGTTCAGGATCTATGAACCGTTCCTGAATATTTTCCGGATTCTCAATTGTGAGGTTGGGTTCAAAAAATGGATTATCGGAAATTTGAACTGAAGTACTTGGTCGACTGGATGACGATTCTAAAGAAAAATCAACGGTGGTTATATTTGCTAAATGTCTTGATCTAGTTACAGGTGGTGAACGTACAAAAGGTGATGAACGTCTTGGTCGGTGCATTCACTGAATATCCTATTAGTTTTTAAAAGGAAAGAAAAATTATAATAAGTTATCCAATCAATAGACTTTTCTGATGTTGCCCACGTTTCGAATAGCCAAAAGATGCAGCAGAGGGGCAGGATTCGTTTGGTCTCAATATAATTGAGGACTGTTTGGCTCCAATAACCCGGTCCACGTACAAATCCAACTATTACTACGAACCAGAAAATTTTGATGTCTCTCAATTTAACCACTCAAAATAAATTTTCGTAATTTTAAGAAATTTAGATAAGAAGTAGAATAAAAATCTATGTCCTAAAACTAGAATAGCGAGAAATAAGAAAGAAAAAGAGTTCGTCGAAAAAGGTCGAAAAAGAAAAAAAAATGGTTGAAAAATAAAAGGTGACGGAAAAATAAAAGAAACTTATAAAAACTTAAAAATACTTGACTAACCTAACCTTATTACTACAACTGACTTAAAATTATAATCGCAAATTGAAATTACTAATTGGAATGATAATTGATACATAGTAAAAGGTGTCTAAAAATATTAAAGCTTACAGGAAAAACTAAATCCCAAATGGAAATAACTTAAAAAGAGACTAAAATTTAAAAAGGCGTCGCAAAATTCTAAAGCACCTAAATCTTAGTCTAAAGAAAAAGCACTTAAGGAATTCTACGGCAAAGCCTAAAAATCTAGGAGTAAAAATAACTATAGCAAAAACTAAGTTTAAAATTAATTATGAGCTAAAAATACAAATATTACGCTACAATGATTAAAAAGGGACAAAATATAAAAATATATAAAAAGTTGTAAAAAGTACAATTTTTATAAAAATATTATTTTTATATTATTTATTTAATAAAACTACTAATTTTACAATTTAATAAAACTAATTTAAACAAAATAAAACAAATTAAATAAAAAGAAATTTTAAAATAAAACTTAATTATAATAATAATAATACATAATTAGGGTTTATATTAATAATAATTAATAATAATCCGTAATAAATGCTGAATTAGGGCTTCTGTCGGCGTGTCAGAAAGTCTCCGCGAGTCGCGGTAATTAATGAAGAAAACCCCGCGAGTCGCGGGGTTCCAGAATTCAGATGACAGCTTTAAATTCGACGCATTTTTTCTTTATTTATTTTTTTTTATTTTCTGTTTTTAATTTTTTTTATAAATAAAAGATAGTTAATAAAACTTATATTTTTATAAACTAAAATAAAAATAAAGAAACTTATAAAACTTAAATATTTAACAAAATCTAAAAAAAAAAATACTTATATTTTTGTTTTTCTTTTTATATTTTTGAATAATTAAAACGTATTTTTACAAAAACGAATTTTAATAAAAGTTAACTAAAAATCTTTTTTTTTTTTTTATTATTATTAGCGTTGCGCTTCCGGCGTTTAGAAATCTCCCCGGCAGCGGCGCCAAAAATACTTGATGTCAAAGCAGAGGGGTATAAAATACTATTAAATTTTAGCAGGAAATACTATTAAATACGATACAATTTTACACAAGATATTTATTTATTTATAGAATGGATATACTTAAACCTTGCTACAACACTTATAGGCAGTGTACCTAATCGTAAAGTAGTGTAGTTTTTAGTAAGTCCGGTTCGTTCCACAGGGAAATCTTTAAACAAAGCGTAACGCTATATTAGTTTACTTTTATAAAAATACAAATATATATATAAGTAATATTATTATTATAAAGGGGGGTTTTTACCGTTTAATGACCGGTTTGTCGATTTTAAAACTTTAGTCGCAGTTAAAACCTAATGTAAAATATTAAATAAATAAAAGACTTAAATTAAAACTTAAAGTAAATAACGATAATGAAATTGCGAATAATTAAAAGTGCGATTAAATAACAATAAATAAAAGTGCGATAATTAGAAGTGCAATTAAATATAAAATAAAGGAAATTAAATATGAAATAAAAGAATTATGCTTATTTAAACTTCCGTAATCATGATGTTTGACGTGTTGATTTTAGTTTTATGCCCATGGGTTAATTGTCCTTTGTCCTGGATTATTTAATATGTCCGTCTGGTTTTTGTCCATAACAGTCCATCAGTCATAAATATAAAGTGCGAGTGTCCTCGTCAAATTATTATTATACCCGAAGTTAAATATTCCAACTAATTGGGGATTCGAATTGTAACAAGGTTTTAATACTTTGTTTAATGAATACACCAGGTTATCGACTGCGTGTAAACCAAGGTTTTACTACTTTGTTAACAATTACACCAATTACCCTTGAATGTAATTTCACCCCTGTTTTAATTATTCTAGTGGCTATTAATCCATTCCCGTGTCCGGTTAAATGAACGATTATTCGTACATATAAATACTCCGCCGATCGTGTCCGATCGAGTGTATATGGTAATTTATAGGGACGCCCAATTGTAAATCTTTATATTAACATTAACAAACTATCATTTAGTTAAACAAATATAAAGCCCATTAATAGCCCATAGTCTAATTTCCACAAGTGTCGTTCTTTTGTCCAAACCCCAATTATGGTACAAAGCCCAATTACCCAATTTTAGTAATTAACCTAACATCATGATTACTTCGTTTTAAATAAGCATAATAATTACTTAGCTACGAGACATTAATATAAAAAGGTTGAACATAACTTACAATGATTAAAAATAGTGTAGCGTTACACGGACAGAATTTCGACTTACACCCTTACAACATTCGCTAACATACCCTTATTATTAGAATTATAATTAAAATTAAAATTAAAATATAAATTATATATATATATATATCGTTTACGTATGATAAGAGAAGAAAAAGATTATGAATTTTTGATCAGAATTCGGTTTGCTTTATAGGCAGAGTTGATTTTTGGGGCTCCGCGACTCGCGGCAAAATCCTCTTCAAACTCCGCGAGTCGCGGAGAATGAATTTACAGCTCACACCCTTGGTGTCTTTCTCTGCCGACGGTTTTATAATATATATATAATATATATATAATTAATATAATTAATTATATATTATATTATATTTATATTCCTAGTTAACTTGTAATTTTTAGTCCGTTGCGTCGAGCGTTAAGAGTTGACTCTGGTCCCGGTTCCGGATTTTCGAATGTCCTTGCGTACAATTTAATATCTTGTACTTTGCGTTTTGAATCTTGTACTCTTGTAATTTCGAGACGTTTCTTATCAATAATTGGAACCTTTTTGATTGTCTTTTGTACTTTTGAGCTTTTTGGTCGTTTGCGTCTTCAATTCGTCGAATCTGTCTTTTGTCTTCACCTTTTATTATTTAAACGAATATCACTTGTAAATAGAACAATTGCAACTAAAAGCTTGTCTTTCTTGAGGAATAATGCTATGAAATATATGTTCGTTTTTAGCATTATCAGTTAGACGTCCAAACTTTTTAGTTGACACATGAGACGATTGATTTCGCAAAATTTCCAATTTGATTTTACGTTCCTTTGCATCATAATCACTCAAATCAGGTTTTGGACTCGTGTGTTATGTTGACTTGACTGATTTTGTTAAAAGATTTTCCTTTGATTGATTTGACATTGGAATCATAGGATTCTTTTCAGTTAACACAAAACCATTTTGAGAATGAATTTTCTTGACAACAAATTGTGTTGAAGGTGCAACTTTTGAAACACGTTTACCAAATTGAGAACGTAATGGATTTTTAAGAATAGTAATGGGTTTTGCATCCGTAGATGTTGTTGTTCCCTTCCCCTTCTTATGAATCCCACCAACACATTCAGATACAATGGTTTCAATAGTAGATGATTTCTTAAGTGTGTTAGCCTGTTTTAGTTGAATTATTTTTTGTTTTAAGCTCTTAATTTCAAGACATAATTCCTCTGCAGAAACAAGCACTTCACCTTCCGTAAAATCATAAGTACATTTTTTCTTAGGAAGTGGAGGCAATTTATCACACAAAGCAAGCATTTGTTCTAATGATTGACACTTAAGTTGCAAATCAACATTTTCCTTTTCAACTATACCTAATATACATTTCAAGTTTCGTACAACAGGTATGTTTTCATAAAATTCATTAATTGTTGTGTCAAAGTCTACCACGTTTTCAACATTTCGTTCATCTCGAGGTTCTACCTTTACATCTAAATCAGGTTGACCTAGGGATTCTGTCTCAAAGAAGACAGTTAGTTCATGTGCTAGGTCTTCACGGAAAACATTATCAGAACATGCAGGTAAAGCCGGTAGAATTGGTTTCACATCAAAAGTTGGTTCATCATACACCTCATCTATGCAAATAATGCTAGAACTAGGTTTGTTAAACACTTCATTCTCAAGCATTAAAATGTATTTCTCTAGCATGAGTGTTAGGATATAAACCAGTCTATGCTTAGGCACATAATTTTCACGTTGCATATTCTTTTCAGTTTCAACAAGTTCATTCAAGAAATTAGGATTTGATTTACCCATTTTAGCATTGATTTTCTCATACATTAAGCTAATATGATGGTATTTCCTAGATTTTTGATTAACAATAATATCATCAAAATCAGCATCAGAAGCATGCACAAAATGATATGGTAAACCAGCTTGAAAGTAATCAGAATGATATAATCCTGGAATCTTTTTGGAAGCATTTTCTAAGATCTTAGGATCTTCATAACCCAACCCCACTTGTCACCATGAATTGTTTTTAGTCTATTCATGAAAATTGTTTGTTTAGAAAGTTCCATATTCATGATAGCTTTGGTTTGATCTGTTTGATAGAGTTTTTCCTCATATCGAGCAAGTTGTGCTTTTATTTGAAAAGACTTTTTTGACAACGAAGAGAATTCAGAGTTCTTTTCAATTATGGTGTTTTCTAATTGAATAATTTTCTTGTTTAGCTTTGAAAGTGTGGGTTCATGTTGAGTTTTTAAATCAGAAAGATCTTTTTCTAGAAATTGAACTTTTTCTGCAAGTCGTTCCGATTTTAGACGATAATCTGTTCTTTCGACCTTAATCGGACGAATTGATTTTTTAAGATCTTCCAACTCAGTTTCCGTGGAGCTGAGTTGAACAGTCAATCTTTGCAATTCCGATTGTAATTTAGATGAAGATGGTTTGGTCTCAGAAAGTTTGATTTTATCTTTTAAAACCTTGTTTTCAGATTTTAAACCTTTGACTTCTTTTGACATTGAGACTAAATTCTTCATCATGTTATTTTGCACTTTGATAAAATCAGGTGGAATTTCAGATGATTGTACCTCATCATCATCAGATGCTGAGTCAGAATTCTCCATTGCTTCCGAAGCTTTGATGAGCTTAGTCACCTTGCAAACATTTGCATGTTCAACCTATGAATCTGAATTGTCAGTCCAGTTAAACCAAGTATCATCAACTGGTTTCAGTTCTCCCCCAGTTTCTACAATCTTAGCCATCAACATTTTCTTCTTGTAGTAAGCTGCATCCTTCTTCTTAGGCATCTTGCACTCATGAGAGTAATGAACAGCTTTGCCACAATTGAAATATATTGAATCATCCTTCTTGGAATCATCAGCACGTTGTTGTTATTTTGATTGATCAGCTTTCTTGTAGTACGAGGAAGACGATGAATTCTTGCGTTGATTGCTTGATTTACCTTTGAACTTGTATTTGTTCAAGGCTTTTGTGAACATGGCTGTCATCTTGACTAATTCAAGGTGAGAATCATCAACATCAGATAGATTCAACTCTTCAGAATCAGTTGATTCTTCAACAAGCACTTTCTTGGATAAGCTTTTGGAAGTCGTAAATGATTTGCTCTTCTTTTTGGCAATGAGAGCAAGAGGATCACTTGGAGATAACTCTTTCCTTCCTTCTTGAAGTTTAGACACTTCAGTTTGGTAATGCATAAGAACTCCAACAAGCTCATGATAGTCAACTTATCAATCTCTTTGGTAGATCGAACAATGGTTTCATAAGGAAGCCAATCAACATTGAGCTTTTTGAGAAATTTTATGTTGACTTCAACATTTACTTTTATGATCTTGCACCTTTTGAACTCATTGAGAACACCATTGAAATGACAGTAGGTATCCTTGAGTGGTTCATCAGGTTCCTGCTTGAAATCTTCATAAAATCCCAGAGCCTTATTCAGTTTAGTAACATCTGACATGTCATAACCTTCTTGCTGTCATTTGATCTCATCCCATATATCTTTTGCTGTTGTGTTGCTATCAACATTTTCAAACAACTCATACGGGATAGCTTGTATAACAATGTTCTTTACCTCCATGTCACCCTGAGCTCTCTCACGTTTATCACCAGAAAGTTCATAGACTGGAATTGGCATACCAGTATCCAGATGATAATCTACAACTGGACCATCTCTCAGAGAAGCCCATATGTACTTTGCTTTCTCACCCTTGTAGTCTATGTACTGAGTGATACGGTGAAGCCACTGAGTGTACTTGCCATCAAACAACATTGGAGGACGGGAATCTGATCCAATGATCAAAGTATCTTGAGTAGACATCTTGAAAATGAAGATTCGGTATTACACAAATCTAAGATGAAAAATCACAACAATCTAACACAAATGTCAGATTCGGTAACTGACTTGGTACTGTAGCAGATTCGCTATAGATTATGTACTGTAGCAGATTCGGTAAACCAGATTCTGTATCAGAAACTGATCAGAAATACAAGTAACATACCCAGATTCAGTATAGATTCGGTAACCACAAGATTTGTAGCCTGAGAACACTTAAAACCAATGAATTGAGTGATACCGAGATCCTGATTCGGTATCTCACTCGGTAGTCAGATTCTGTATGAATTTGAATTCAAACACAATTCAATTCCTTTGAATTAGATTCGGTAACCTTGCTGCACAAGGAAATAAGTTAGTATCACACAAAATATCAAAGATATCGAATGTATAGGATACCGAATGTCAACTGTAGCAGTTGACAATACCGAGTGTAAGTATGAAAACTTAGAATTCAAATGAATCCTTTCTCAAATCACACCAATTATCTATGTATGACCAAACCGAATGTGATAGAATCACAAACATACCACAATCTGCAACACTGATTGAGAATTAATAGCTTTGAAGCAGATTTGGTATGGCAGTTACAATACCGAATGTGTATCAAATCTTCAAAAATTGAAGAATTGATGAAATTAAACCGTCAGAAATGTGATTAAACACCTCACGATCACAACTAAATCCTCAAATCTTTACTTAACTACAGAATCAAGCTGTAATTGATGAATACCGAGAGTTTTAGCCACGAACTCTAAAAATCAACTTGATTCTCCATAATTGATGTTAAAAAACTGTAATGATGATTAAAACTCTTTATAATCAACCTAATACACCTTCGCTGAACTTATCACAGGAATCTGAACGTCAGATTATCAGATTCGATTATACTGAATCTAATTCAATATACCGAAAGTGCTTAGATTCTGTAATCTTCAATCTCTGGATCGATTTAGTGATGTAATATCACTCTCTGGAAGATCTGATACCAAATGATAGGTCAGATCATGTTAAGATTAGAAGAAAAGACAAGTTAGAATGAGATTTGGTAAGTGTGAAGGAGATTCGGTATTAGAGAGAATTAACAAGATTTACATTCCACAGCTTCTAGAACTCATTTACAATGCAATGGCTCTCTAATTAGGACAACTTAGGTTCCTTATATAGCCCTCTTCTAAGGGGCCATCAATTAAGCTTATTTCACATTAACATTATACAACTTAGGGGGTCCTAACATTCGGTCTTTTTCGGATATTCTGGTAATTTGACAAATCAAATCGTGCTATTACTTTTCCTTTCTGCTTTGTATATTATGATCATTCGAAACTCCATACCTACGAATTCTGGACCATTACTTGCGAAGAGAAAACAAAAGCATGAAACTCCGAAATAGAAATGGGAATATAAATCGTAGCAAATAGGAGAGAGTATTAACTGTGGATGTCAATGATTATAGAAAGGCAGAAGCAGAAACATCGAAATATAAGGGAAGGTATAAAACCCAACAACAACCCAAAAATTTACAAACCGTATATATCGATGCATATAGCAATATAAAGACAGGGGAGAACTAAAAACACTATAAAACCAAGAGTATAGTAGAAGTAAATAGATTCTTTCGGCGGGAGATGAAAAAGAAGAATGACAGATATGAAAGTTAGGAGCATATCAAGAAGCAAAACTGGATGGAGCATATTGACGAATGCTTTAAAATATGAATTGAGGGAGAAAGAATAGAAGATATGAGCTGTGTAAAATAAGGAAATGAAGAGGGTGGATTTATAGTGAAATATCTAACAGAGCAATCAAAACAGATTATCGCATTTAACCAAAGCGGATCATAATTTCCTTAATTACCGAAGAATCAAATCTTATTACGAAGATTTTCTCTAAATCCCCTAAACTCCGGAAATCAACCCTATCTACGTCAAAAGATATGACGAAACTTTATTTTCTCATTTCACTCTTTTACGATAGCTACTCTTCACATAATCGAATCGTTTTATCTATAATAGTCAATAATGATAAAATTCTATTTATCCACTCATATTCGTCATAAAAACATATTTATTGTTAGCCGTGATGACCTCACTCAAATTTCGGGACGAAATTTATTTAACGGGTAGGTACTGTGACGACCCGGAAATTTCCGACCAAATTTAAACTTAATCTTTATATGTTTCCGACACGATAAGCAAAGTCTGTAATATTAATTCTCAAAATTTTTGAACTAATGTTATATATTCAGTTAACCTTTGACTATTGACCGATGATTCACGAACATCTATTTGTAAATAGATATATATATATATATATATATATATATATATATATATATATATATATAATAAGTTGGCATATTAATTATTAAAATTAATTATAAATAACTTGCAATGTGTATTTAAAAACTGATTTATGTATATTATATATATATATATATATATATATATATATATATATATATATATATATATATATATATATATATATATATATATATATATATATATATATATATATAATTTTAAGTTATTTAGTAAACGATAGTAACATTCGTTTGTTGATTCGATTGATATTTAGATAAGTTAACTAAAACGTTTAAGATGAACAAGTAAAACACTAATTTGCTACAGTATTTTCGAATTGCTACAATACCCGAAAAGCTACAGTGTTTTCAAAAACCACTATTTGCTACAGCAAAAATAATTTTGCTACAGTAAAGCACTATTTCAAAATGAAAATGTATGTATATTTTACAAATATGATAATATATATTATTAACTTGGTCATAAAACGTTTTGATTTAAAACAATATTATTAAATATACTTTGATAAATAACGAGAAAATGATTTAAAGAAGCAAATGACCAAAACACTCGAAAGTTCAAGATACACTTTGAGTAATATAGTTTATTGATAATTTAAGGCTATATTTTGACAAAGGTACGAATCACGAAACGTAAAGTACAAGTTTTCTAAGCGTACGAAATGACGTTCAAAAAACCGGAACTGGGACATAAGTCGAACGTAAACGTACAAGACATCGGAACCAAAATTTCAAGTTAACTAGGCACGAGAATATAATATAATATATAATTAATTAATATAAATTATATAAATTATATATTTATTTAAATATGTCGATAAACAAGAAAACAAAACATATTGGGTATGTACCAGCTGGCCATGCGATCGCATGACAAATGGGCATGAAACCCATGCGATCGCATGGGGATCAATCTCAGCAAACATCTATAAAGCTCGCACATTTCTGCTTCGACACACACACACATAAATTACTTCCTCTGTATTATTATCTATATTATTATTTATATTATTATTATTAAGATTAATATTATTATTAATCTTATTATTATTAGTAGTATTAGTATTATTATTATTATTATTATTATTATTATTATTATTATTATTATTATTATTATTTATGCATAAAATACTACGACGAGGTTCTGCTCGCATGTTTTCAAAACGGTTTTTCGAGCGGGATAGAGCTAAGGAAATTATGGGTTATAGCTATGGAGGTTATGGGTATAGTTCGTGGGTTTAGCTCGTGAGTCAAACTAGTGTTTATCATCTCTGTTGCATCTACGTACTTTCCTACAATATTGAATCACAATATTGATACGTGAGCATTCATATCTTATCTTTTATATATTAATAGTATATTCATGTCTAGTGCTCGAGTATATATGTTTATATATGCTTGTATGCTTTAATTTCATCGTTAGATAGTTTATGATGAATCACGAATTTGATACATATGTTGCTGATATAAAGTATATGGTATGCATGTCGTTGGAAAGCTATCGAAAAATTAATAACTTTTCATTTTGAAATCGCATGATTTCGATGAACGGATTAAAAGATATGGTCAACTGAATTATGTTTGACGATTAATTGGAATTGTGTTTGAAACTGTAAATTAATATTTAAACAACTTGTCTATGAGATTGATAAATTGGATTTTTAAATATTACTAAGCGAGTAAATAAATTTCTATATAAGGCACGTCTCGTTTTGTTGAACAATTGTCAAAGTTGACTGTCTTATCATGTTTTAAAGCTTTATAAACACTATAATCTGATTTTACAAGTATTGAAAAATTATGTGAAATAATAAAATATTATCGATTGCCATGATAATTCAATTATAATATAGCTTCTGAAATAAATAATATTTTGAGCTTGATATACTATAAATTCGTTCAATTATCAAGACTTATACTATGTTAATATAAAAATAAACATGTATAGATTTAAATATCATATTGGGTCAGGTTGACTTTTGATATGACTTTTGTTAAATTTTGCATGTCGGGCTCGAGCATTAGGATTGTGATACACTATGACCTGACCTAGTTTGTTAGACATGTAATGACCAACATATGTTCTCAAGGTTGAGATCTACAGTTATTTTGCATTCCGAGTTTCAGTCACATTTCGGTGAATGACCTTATGTGCTGCTAAGGTGAGTTTCATATGCTCCCTTTTTAATTTCCTTTGAAATCTATATTTTTGGGCTAAGAATACATGCACTTTATTTTAAATGCAATGGATACAAGTACATACTAAATTCTACACTGAGTTTGAACCGAAAATCCCTTAGCTTTGGTAACTAGTAACTGCCAGTTATAAGAACTGGTGGGAGCGAGTAGTTGTATATGGATCCATAGGGCTTGATATCCCCGTCTGTTCCAAGTATAGAAACCCTAGCCTGAACTATAAAACAGACGTATGCTATTTGAGGTTAGTACGTACACTTTGATTTGCGTGTATTATACATGTTGGTTGCATGTATGTTAAAACAGGGGTACTTATTATATAGACGTTAAATTTAGTTACCAGGGTGCTCAATCTTGTAGAATATTTTTATAAATGTTTCTGGATGAAACAACTAAAATCTTGTGATCCACCTTTATATACAGATTGTGCGCAACATTAAAACTATGAACTCACCAACCTTTGTGTTGACACTTTTAAGCATGTTTATTCTCAGATTCCTAGAAGTCTTCCGCTGTTTGCTTATACGTTATACAAGCAATGTGCATGGAGTCATACATGCTTTATTCGAGAAAACTTTGCATTCACAAAATCATCACCATGTAACCTATTTTGACTGCATTTTCAACGGGTGTAGTATTGTGAACTATTATTTACGGTGATTGCCTATATGTAGAAATCATCAGATGTCAAAAACCTTGGAATTAGATATTCATTTATGGTGTGCCTTTTTCAAAAGAATGCAATGTTTACAAAACGAATCCTGTAGAGGTCAGTACCTCACTGTGAAATCGATGAATGATGTATTCGTCCAAAGGGATTTGGACGGGTCATCACAACAAAAGTAATAATTTGATATATATTGAAAACGTTCAAAAAAGAACATTAAAAATGAGTAAAATATCCTTTTTCGGCATCTTGACGACCTCGAATGACAATACATTTTTCGAGAGTCTTGATGTTAGGATCGTTTAAGGATGATCTGGAGAATTTCAGCACAATCTAAAACCAAAGGTTATGCGCCGCCAAATGTTACTCCATTTGGCGACGCATATTATTGATATAAAAAGCGTGTTTAATGAAGTGACATTAGATTCAAAATTATATAGGTTATACATAACTACATTGTGAGTGAAATAATAGGCCTTAAAACAATATGTACTAAGCTAACTCATGCATACACAAAAGTAATAATACGATATATATTGAAAAGGGTCAAAAAGAACGTCTAAAATAAAAAAATGCAAAATTGAAGGTTTTTGAGGCCTCGTTTCGAAATTTTTTTGGGACACACCGCCTACGGCAGTTTGCCAACGGATAGATCTCGATAAAATAAACGATTTAAAAAAAACGGTGACTAAATCGGAGCTACGAGCTAAAAGATAAGATAGATCTAACATTTTGGCCAAAGGCACAAAAAACCAAGCACCACGAACCGTTGGTGGTGTTTGGTACGGGGTACGAATTTGCGAGGAAAGATGTCTTCTTCGGAATCTAGACGACCTCTAATGGCAAGAACGTTCAGAGAGTCTTGCTCGTTGAGCCGTTTTAGGGTGATCTTGAGAATTTCAGCACAATCTGAAATCGAAGGTTATGCGCTGCCAAATGTTACTCCATCTAGCGGCGCATATTAATGATTTAAAAAGCGTGTTTAATTAAGTGATATTAGATTCACAATTATATGCGTTATACATATTTACATTGTGAGTGAAATAATAGGCCTTAAAACTATATATACCATGCTAATTTATGCATACACAAAAGTAATAATAGGATATATTTTGAAAACGTTCAAAAAAGAACATTAAAAATGAGTAAAATGTCTTTTTTCGACATTCTAACGATCTCGAATGACAATATACTTTCCGAAAGTCTTGATGTTAGGGTCATTTAAGGTTGATCTGGAGAATTTTAGCACAATCTGAAACCAAAGGTTATGCACCGCCAAATGTTACTCTATTTGGCAGCGCATATTATTGATATAAAAAGCGTGTTTAATGAAGTGACATTAAGCCACGACCCTATTTTTTTCGTTATCTTTTTCCGTTTGTTATTTAACGTCCGTTAATTGATATTCGTGCCACTTCGTTATTCTCTACGTTCATATAAATCATTTCTTGATTAGGGTATAATCTGAAACCCTAAATTTTTCATTTTTATTTAGTTTTACTGATTATGATCTTATTTGATGCTATAGTAATTGTATGTTGTTGTATTGTTGATTTGATGCGTAGAAATGCTCGATTATGTATGTTTTCAGTTTGATTAAAAGTGGACAGCAGCTATTTGTTTAAAATAAGTAAACTTAACAGATGTTTTTGGTTAAATAAAGTGTATATATGAGTTCCTCTCATCAAGAAAATAATTTTAGGCTTTGAATTCATGTTGTTTTGAGTTTCGGATCAAAAGTTATGCCCGATTTAGGGTTTTGATGAAATTAACATGTAAAAACGAGTATGATCAGTTGGGGTCCGACTTTGTGACCATCTTTGGAGTCTCTAGGGTGTACCATTGGGTCAGGATTGATGATTGGATGAACATTCATGTTCGGGTCATCGAAATCCGAGCCACGGATCACCCGGAATGGCTAAAACAAGTTTTTAATCGGATTAATGAAAATGTTTGGTTCATGGCTATAGGTCATGACATATGAAATGACCTTAAGGTGTTCTTGAATTCACTAATGTGTCGGGTTGGTTGGTTAGACGAGGATATATATAAAATTCGTCTAACACCAACACCCGAGGCTCAAGATATGACCCTATTATATTTTAATTAAACTTATGGTTATAAAATTGAACCTTAGGTTATAAACTGTGGGTTGAATTGTCGAACATATTAAATTGTGATCCTAATGTTGCTTGTGTTTTTTGTGGTGATTTTAACGAGGTGCGGAATGAGTCAGAGAGATTCAACTGTGAGTTCATTGAGCATAGGGCGAAATGGTTTAACGAGTTCATTATTGATAATAGCTTGGTTGAGATCCCAATGTCGGGCCGTATTTTTACATGGGTTAGCGATGATGGGCTAAAGTTTAGTAAACTCGACCGCTTCCTCATGACGGATAGTTTTTTGCACCCTTGTAAAGACCTAACAGCATCGGTGTTGGACCGACACCTCTCGGATCATTGTGCTATTGTCTTGAAAGATGAAGAGAGAAACTTCGGTCCGAAACCGTTCAAGATCTTTGATGCATGGTTGGATGACGATGAGGTAGAGGATGTTATTCGTAATGCTTGGGGTTTGGAGGTGCCGTATATTAATAGGAAGGACTGCATGTTTAGGAATAGGTTAAATAACGTCAAAGCAGCCTTAAAGGAGTGGAGTAAATCTAAGTTCGGTAATCTTAATGGGGAGATTGAGACTTATAGACTGATTGCTCAGAAGCAAGAATTAAAGGCTGAATACTCCAATTTGAGTGATCTTGAACTAGAACAATGGAGAAACGCCAGGAAACTTTGATTCGAAAAAGAGAAAGTTGTTTCAAGTATGATGAGGCAAAAAGTGCGTATTAAATGGGTGTTGGAAGGAGACGAAAATAGTAAATATTTTCACTCGGTTTTTCGGAGGAATAATAATAAAAACAATATCCGAGGTCTCCTTGTTGATGGCATTTGGAAAGATAGCCCGAAAGACATAAAAAAGAAGCTTTCTCTAATTTTTCGTGTAGGTTCAAAGAGATAGTTCGTGAAAGACCAAGCCTGGAAGATTTAAATTATCCTGTCTTATCGGATTGTGAAATTACTGGACTTGAGAAAAGATTCGATGAAAAAGAAATTCGTGAAGCCATCCTTGAGTGTGGTAGTAATAAGGCACCAGAACCGGATAGATTCAATCTTAGATTCTTTAAAAAATATTGGGATATTGTGAAAGGTGAATTGATCGAGGCCATATCTTGGTTTTGGGAAAAAGGTGAGATCTCGAAAGGGTGCAATGCTTCTTTTGTCACTCTTATTCCGAAAGCTATTAACCAGCAACATATTGGTGAATTTCGGCCTATTAGTCTTATTGGGTGTTACTACAAAATAATCTCCAAAATTCTTTCTAATCGTATTCGGAAAGTGATTCCTTCGCTTGTCGGTCCGGAACAAAGTGCTTTTTTGAAAGGAAGATTCATCTTGGATGGTGCATTAATTGTTAACGAATCTATTGATTATCTTCGATCTTGTAAGAAAAAAGGCTTTCTCTTCAAAGTGGACTTCAAAAAAGCCTTCGATTGTATCAATTGGGACTTCTTGTTGGAAGTTATGAAATGCACGGGATTCGGTGCTAAATGGTGTGAATGGATTCATTCTTGTCTAGCAACGGCCTCTATTTCCATACATGTGAACGGGTCACCAACGGGTGAATTTTCTCTTGAAAGGGGGGGTTAGACAAGGCGATCCTCTCTCACCCTTCCTTTTTATATTAGCGGCGGAAGGACTTAGTATTCTAACGAAATGTGCGGTGGATCAAGGAATGTTCAAGGGTATCGAGGTAGGGGCGGATAAAATCCCTATCTCTCATCTTCAATACGCGGATGACACCATTTTCTTAGGCGAATGTTGTGGAGAAAATATCCGTAACCTTCAACATCTTCCCAAATGTTTTGAGCTTGCTTCGGGTTTAAAGGTTAACTTCTAAAAAAGTTGTCTTTATGGTGTTGGGATTAGTGATACGGATTCTCATGCGATTGCTAATCAACTTGGTTGCCAAGTTGGTGCCTTCCCTTTCACATACCTTGGACTTCCGATTGGATGCAAAATGAATAAGTTGAAAGATTGGAACCCGGTTATTGAAAAGTTTAAGAAACGCCTCGCGTATTGGAAAATGCGTTCGATGTCATTTGGAGGAAGATTGGTTCTTATCAAATCGGTTCTTTCGAGTCTCTTGTTGTATTTTTCTCGCTATTTCGTGCCCCTAAATGTGTGCAAAATCTACTTGAGAGTATGAGGAGAGTGTTTTTTTAAGGTGGGGTCAACTCGGGGTCTAAAATCTCTTGGGTTAAGTGAGATAATATTTTAGCCTCTTATAATAACGGGGGCCTTAATATTGTATCACTCAATGCGAAAAATTTGGCTCTCCTTGCAAAGTGGTGGTGGAGGTTTAAAACCGAAACCAATTCACTTTGGGCTCGTGTTATTTGTAGTATTTATGGCCCGTCGGGTGGCCTCGAGTCGGGTGGTGACTTACATTATCGCCCTTCTCTTGGTACTTGGCGGAATATTATTTGTGCAGGTAAATCTATTGAAGATGTTAGACTCAACTTCACTGATTCTTTCTCGAAAAAAATTGGAAATGGCGAGACGACTTCCTTCTGGTGCGACGTTTGGATCGGGGACAAAAGGCTGATAGATGTTTTCAAACGACTGTATCGTTTAGAAAATGTGAAACAAGTTAATGTTTGCAACATATTTGTCACTAATGGATCGGGATTTATATTCACGGGGGATTGGGCCAGACGGCCCACTGTCTAATGACCCGTCCTAATCCATCTGGACGAATACATTACATTTGGTTACATCGCGAGGTACTTGACCTCTATATGATACATTTTACAAACATTGCATTCGTTTTTAAAAGATAAACTTTCAATACATCGAAAGTTGACGGCATGCATACCATTTCATAATATATCCAATTGTAATTGACTTAATAATAATCTTGATGAACTCGACGACTCGAATGCAACGACTTTTGAAATATGTCATGAATGACTCTAATTAATATCTCTAATATGAGCAAATGCACAGCGAAAGATTTCTTTCGTACCTGAGAATAAACATGCTTTAAAGTGTCAACCAAAAGGTTGGTGAGACGTCCCGTTCATATCGAATATAAACGTCACGTATTCATTGGTGTCATTGCGAAGTATTGACCTCTATATGTGACATTTTTTTAAAAAAATCTGCATACGTTTTTATGATACAAATCATAAACTTTATTATAACCAAAGACTTAATCAACATAATCATAATCTTAGTCTTACAAACTTTACATTTGATAATAACAGTACGATTTCCAACATATTTCACATTACAAATCTTCCGATATGCAGTGTATTTTTGACACAAATATGCATACTCCAAATCTTGCTTGAATTCGGCATAATGCAGTGGAAGCTTTTAATTATCACCTGAGAATAAACATGCTTAAAACGTCAACATAAAGTTGGTGAGATATAGTTTTAATGCTAGCAGCGTTATAAATATAGACCACAAGATTTCATATATACAAACGTTTTAATAAAAATATTCTAAGTGGTTGAGCACTTGATAACCATACTTAACATTTAATCAATGTCGCATATTCCCTTTATTATGAAATCTCACTACACCGTACCAAGTATAGTTACCGAAATGAAGTACTGTGCAACCGTTGAATACTGGTCGTCCAGTCCGGTTGGGGTTGTCAGGCCCGATAGATCTATCAACAGGATTTGCGTTTACAATACCGCATGTAAATAGTAGTTACCAAGTTACAGGGAAGTATGCCAGTGGTACAACTCAACGTAGAATATATATTTTTTATCACTTGTGTCCATAACGTAAATCATAAAATGCATGTATTCTCATCCCGAAATATTTAGAGTTTAAAAGTGGGACTATATACTCACTTTTGCCTTGAAGATATTTAACACTACTTGGTCTCCGATAGATATCACGAACCTAACCATATATATAATATATTAACATATTTTCTTTTCAAATAATCGTTACATATATACTTTTAATACTTTTAATATCTATTAGTCCGTAGTTAGCAGTTCGATGTTAGTGGTCCACAATTAGTTGCTCAATAAAATAAATAAAGACCCCATCATATTCGTATTGATCAGAATTAATCTCGACCCATGGTACCATGTTGTCAAATGACGTGTTGCGTACATAAAGTACCGTGTTGTCAAATGACGTGTTGCGTACAATCATGAGGTCTTATAATTAATCTTCTCGTGTTGTTTACGGGTGGTCCTGAAATATATAAAATCAAATCATAAGTAAATATATATAAAATATCATATTAATTAGCAAAGATATGATTAGTTTAGTTTTACTCCAATTAATTTCGTAGCTAAACTAGCTTCGGATACCCAATTTTGTTTTAGCCGTAGTTTCTTCAATATAACTCCGTTTTTGTTGGTTCAACTTGCCACTTCCTTGGATCGAGTCATTATTTATGAATATGAACTGTAAATACCTTAGTTTGCATTCGAAATCACAGGTTATAGGTCAAACTTTGGTGAATCTTATGAAAGTGATCATTTCCGTTGTAAAAACAACACATAGATGATCATTTTTACAAAAATACTTACACTTTGAGTTACACCATGAGATTTTTATATATTAACATATTCATAAGAAATATCATTTTTCCAGAATATAAACTTCCAATTCAAAGTTTAAGATGGTTTTTAATTATCCAACCCAAAACAGCCTCTGGTTGCACTCTAACGATGTAGATTTAGTTTTAAGGTGTTCTTTGTAAAATCAAGTTGTATCTTGTTAAGTTAGCATATCATTATGATATATTATAGGTCTTGAAGTGTTTTAAAAGTCAAGTTAGAAGGATCTATTTAGTTTGCGAACAAGTTTGAAATCATTCAAACTATGTTCTTGTTGTTATCATTTGTATATTCTTAATAAGATAGTTATAATTGAACAAGATGATGAACAAAGGTTATACCTCAAGTATGATGAAGAAAATTACTGAATAAACAAGATATGAACTTGTTCTTGATGACTTGGAAGATCAAGAAGTGAAATCATGAAAAGAAACAAAGGTTGTAAGTAAGTTTATATCTTGATTTAAGATAAATAACTTACATGAATTGAATCAAAGTTTAAACATAGTTTTACCTTGATTATGAAGCTAAAAGATGGTGAAAATGCTTGGAGATGATCAAGTATGATGTTAGGAGTATTTTGAGAGAGAATTTGGAGTGTAACTATGAGAAAATGGAATGGAAAAATGGGGTGAAATCATAAAAACGAATTTACTTGTTATATAGAAAAAAAATCCTTAAGTTTGTTTTTTAGCTCTTAAGTCTTCCTAATTGATCCCACATGTTGTTGACTAACAATGGCTGCTAAGAGCAGATAATTGAGGTCTAATAATTGGTATTTATCAATAGTAAATACATCTAGAAGCTGCGTATAATACGGGTACATATACCCTAAGTATACGTGTAGAAATCTTGAGGAAATGGAACAAGAATTCAAATATAACTATCTTTTGTGAATATACTTATGTTGTTTTTAAGCCCTTTAAAAGTGATTAAATACGTATTTATACGATACTTGTATAAGCATTATAGATTATAGGTATATATGTCAAAGAACGTTACGTATAGTTACCGTTTTGAAAACTTAAGTTAGTAGTCTCAAAGTATACTTATAACTCATTGTTATTAGTACACAATGATATGTTAAACCATCCTTAGATCATATTAAATATGTATAAATACGTATATGTACACAATCGTATAATTATCGTATGTTATATAGTTCGTGATATCATCGGTCAAATTGGACGGTCAAACGTTGTGTAAAACTTTTTTCAAAAACACAAGACTCAACAATTTGGATTGCTTATCATGTTGGTAATGTTTAATTTATGTAAATATTAATCTTATATGTATAAAACGATCGAAAAAATCCGGGTCGTTACAGTACCTACCCATTAAATAAATTTCGTCCCGAAATTTTAAAGTTGTACCTATTTTGCGTTCTCGGGAAACAAATGTGGGTACTTTTGTTTCATCTGATCCTCTCGTTCCCAAGTAAACTCGGGACCCCTTCGAGCATTCCAAAGAACCTTAACGATTGGTATGTTGCTCTGCTTGAGCTGTTTAACTTCATGGTCCATGATTTCGACCGGTTCTTCTATGAATTGTAGTTTCTCGTCGACTTGGATTTCTTCAAGAAGAATGGTGAGGTCTTCCTTTGCAAGACACTTCTTAAGGTTTGAAACATGAAATGTATTATGTACTCGCGCGAGTTGTTGTGGTAACTCAAGTTGATAAGCTACCGGTCCAATGCGTTCGATGATCTGAACGGGCCTACATACCTTGGGTTCAGTTTACCCCTTTTGCCGAAACGTATTACACCTTTCCAAGGTGACACCTTTAGCATAACCATGTCACCAATCTGAAACTCTAATGGTTTCCTTCAGACATCGGCGTAGCTCTTTTGGTGACTACGGGCTGTTTTCAATCTCTCCTTGATTTGTACTATCTTCTCAGTAGTTTCATGTATGATCTTGGGACCAGTTAATCGTCGATCTCCTACTTCATTCCAACAGATAGGGGATCTATACTTCCTTCCATACAGTGCTTCGAATGGTGCAGCTTTAATGCTCGCATGATAACTATTATTATATGAGAATTCTGCTAATGGCAGATATTTATCCCATCCATTTCCAAAATCGATCACACATGCCCTGAGCATGTCTTCAAGAGTCTGAATTGTTCTTTCACTCTGCCCGTCAGTTTGCGGATGATATGCGGTGCTCATATCCAAACGAGTTCCCAGGGCCTCCTGTAGTGATTGCCAGAACTTTGATGTAAATCTACTATCACGATCGGATATAATGGAAATAGGTATTCCATGCCTTGAAACAATTTCCTTTATGTATAATCGTAATAGTTTCTCCATTCTATCCGTTTCCTTTATAGGCAAGAAATGTGCAGATTTGGTGAGACGATCAACTATTACCCAAATGGTGTCATAACCCCGGGCAGTCTTAGGTACCTTTGTGATAAAATCCATGGTAATACCGTCCCACTTCCATTCTGGGATTTTTGGTTGTTGAAGTAACCCTGACGGCTTTTGGTGTTCTGCTTTGACTTTGGAACAAGTTAAACATTCCCCGACATATGTTGCAATGTCTGTCTTTAAATTAGGCCACCAATAATGCGTCTTAAAATCTTGATATATCTTTCCAACTCCAGGATGTATCGAGTATCTTGTCTTATGTGCCTCGTTCAATATCAACTTCCTTAATCCACCCAACTTTGGTACCCAAATACGTTTTGCAAAACATCAAATTCCGTCTTCCCTTATAACGAGTTGCTTCTCATACTTCTTCATTATTTCATTTCCTATGTTTTCCTTAGTAAGAGCTTCTCGTTGAGCCTCTTTGATTTGTGAGTTGAGATTCATGCGAATTTTTATGTTCATCGCTCGTACTCGAATTGGCTCTCGTTCCTTTCTGCTTAGAGCGTCAGCCACTACATTCGCTTTCCCGAGATGATAGCGAATCTCACAATCATAGTCGTTTATCAGCTCGACCCACCTACGTTGCCTCATGTTCAGCTGTTTTTGATTGAAAATATGTTGAAGGCTTTTATGATCGGTAAACACAGTGCATTTAACCCCATATAAGTAGTGTCTCCATATCTTCAATGCAAACACTACTGCTCCCAGTTCTAGATCATGCATCGTATAATTTCGCTCGTGAATCTTCAATTGTCGGGATGCGTATGCAATAACTTTCTTTCGTTGCATAAGGACACAACCAAAACCTTGTCGCGAAGCGTCACAATATATCTCAAAATTATCGTTCCCTTCAGGTAACGATAAAATAGGCACTGTAGTCAACTTCTTCTTCAGTAATTGAAATGCACTCTCCTGCTCAGAAGTCCATTCATACTTCTTCCCTTTTTGCGTTAACGCTGTTAATGGTTTAGCTATTCGGGAAAAATCTTGAATAAACCTTCTATAATAACCGGCTAAATCCAAAAATTGACGTATTTGTGTTGGTGTCTTAGGAGTCTCCCATTTTTCAATGTCCTCAATTTTAGCTGGATCAACCTGAATTCCTTTGCTACTAACAACGTGACCAAGAAATTGCACTTCTTTCAACCAAAATGCACACTTAGAAAATTTGACGTATAACTGTTCTTTTCTTAACAATTCTAATACTAACCTTAAATGCTTCTCATGCTCTTGCTCATTTTTGGAATAGATGAGAATATCGTCAATGAAAACGATAACAAACTTATCTAAATACGGACTACAAACTCGATTCATGAGGTCCATTAATACAGCTGGCGCATTCGTCAATCCAAACGGCATGACCAAAAATTCGTAATGACCGTAGCGTGTCTAGAAAGCAGTTTTTGGAATATCTTCTTCTTTGACGCTTAGTTGATGATAGCCCGATCTTAGGTCGATTTTCGAATAAACACACGATCCTTGCAGTTGATCAAATAAGTCGTCAATTCTCGGTAGTGGATACCGATTCTTGATAGTTAACTTATTTAATTCACGGTAATCTATACACATTCGGAAGGATCCATCTTTCTTCTTGACGAATAAAATCGGAGCTCCCCACGGTGAAGTACTCGGTCGAATGAAACCACGGTCCAATAATTCTTGTAACTGGCTTTGTAACTCTTTCATCTCAGATGGTGCAAGTCTTTATGGAGCACGAGCCACTGGTGCAGCTCCTGGTACTAGATCTATTTGAAATTCTACAGATCTAAATGGAGGTAATCCAGGCAACTCTTCTGGAAAGACTTCAGGAAAATCTCTTGCCACAGGCACGTCGTTGATGCTCTTCTCTTTTTCCTTCGTTTCGGCTTTATTAACATGTGCTAAGATAGCATAGCACCCTTTCTTCAAGCACTTTTGGGCTTTCAAACAGTTAATGAGTTTTAGCTTTGAGTTACCCTTCTCTCCATAAATCATTACTGGCGTTTTATCCTTACGAGGAATGCGAATTGCCTTCTTGGCACACACAACTTCAGCTCCTATTTTGGACATCCAGTCCATGCCGACTATTACATCAAAACTTTCTAATTCTACGGGTATCAAATCAATTTTAAACGTTTCTCCGACTAAATTTATTTTAGAATCACGGCAAATTTTATCGGCTTTAATTAGTTTACCATTAGCTAACTCAATCATGTACTTGGCATCTAGAGGTAATGATGAGCAATTCAATTTAGCATAAAAGTCTCTACACACGTAACTTCTATCGGCACCAGTATTAAATATAATAGATGCTGATAAGTTATTAATGGTAAACGTACCCGTAACAAGCTCCGGGTCTTCACACGCCTCTCTAGTATTAATAATAAATGCTCTTCCATGTGCAGATCCGTTATTCTTCTCTGGATTTGGGCACTGGCTCTTATAATGACCCTGTTTCCCACACCCATAACAAGTAACAGTGGCCAAGGCAGTTCTATTTGCATTGGTGGCAGGAGTCTTGGTGCCATTGGTATTTGTAACAGGAATCCTACAATCTTCAGCAAGATGACCCCTTCGATTACAATTATCGCACACCACATTACAATAACCAGAGTGATGTTTGTGGCATCTGTTACATAAAGGATTCCGTCCCTTGTAACCTGAGCTTGAACCACTACCCGCACCTTGCGTGGTTTCTTGTTTCTTGTTGGATTGTTGATGATTACCTTCCCACTTTCTTTTGTTTTCCGATGTCTTGACATCGGTGTTCTTACCCAGAATAATCTGGTCCATCAACTCGTTTGCCATGGTGATGGCTTCGTGAATAGTCTTGGGTTTCGATGCTGTAACATTTGCCTTGACATTTTTAGGCAAACCATCTTTGTACAGTTCTATCTTCCGTTCTTCGGTTGGTACCAATTCGGGACATAGCAAAGCTAATTCCATGAATCGCTGATTGTAGTTGGTGAGTTCAGTACCAACAACTTTCAGGCTTCGTAATTCAGCTTCCAACTTTCTAACCTCGTTCCTTGGACAATACTCGTTGATTAGCATTGTTTTGAATTCTTCCCATGGAGTATCATAAGCTACTGATGTTATGCGAGGTGTATATAAAATAGCTTTATATTTTAAAAGGAAATACTATGAAATACGATACAATTTTACACAAGATATTTATTTATTTATAGAATGGATATACTTAAACCTTGCTACAACACTTATAGGTAGTGTACCTAATCGTACAGTAGTGTAGTTTTTAGTAAGTCCGGTTCGTTCCACAGGGAAAATCTTTAAACAAAGCTTAACGCTATATTAGTTTACTTTTATAAAAATACAAATATATATATAAGTAATATTATTATTATAAAGGGGGATTTTTTACCATTTAATAACCGATTTGTCGTTTTTAAAACTTTAGTCGCAGTTAAAACCAAATGTAAAATAATAAATAAATACAAGACTTAATTTAAAGCGTAAAGTAAATAACGATAATGAAATTGCGATAAATGAAAGTGCGATAAAATAAACTTGCGATAATAAAAAGTACGATAATTAAAAGTGCAATTAAATACAATAACAATAAAATAAAATGCGATAATTAGAAGTGCAATTAAATATAAAATAAAGGAAATTAAATATGAAATAAAATAATTATGCTTATTTAAACTTCCGTAATCATGATGTTTGACGTGTTGATTTTAGTTTTATGCCCATGGGTTAATTGTCCTTTGTCCTGGATTATTTAATATGTCCATCTGGTTTTTGTCCATAACAGTCCATCAGTCATAAATATAAAGTGCGAGTGTCCTCGTCAAATTATCCTTATACCCGAAGTTAAATATTCCAACTAATTGGGGACTTAAACTGTAACAAGATTTTAATACTTTGTTTAATAATTACACCAGGATGTCGACTGAGTGTAACCCAAGGTTTTAATACTTTGTTAACAATTATGCCAAGTGTCCTTTTACATAATTTCACCCATGTTTTAATTATTCTAGTGGCTATTAATTCATTCCTGTGTCCGGTTAAATGAACGATTATTCGCACATATAAATACCCCGCCCATCGTGTCCGATTGAGTGTATATGGTTATTTATAGGGACGTTCAATTGTAAATCTTTATATTAAAATTAACAAACTATCATTTAGTTAAACAAATATAAAGTCCATTAATAGCCCATAGTCTAATTTCCACAAGTGTCGTTCTTTTGTCCAAACCCCAATTATGGTACAAAGCCCAATTACCCAATTTTAGTAATTAGCCCAACATTATGATTACTTCGTTTTAAATAAGCATAATAATAACTTAGCTACGAGACATTAAATTAAAAAGGTTGAACATAACTTACAATGATTAAAAATAGCGTAGCGTTACACGGACAGAATTTCGACTTACACCCTTACAACATTCGTTAACATACCCTTATTATTAGGATTAAAATTAAAATTAAAATTAAAATATAAATTATAAATATAAATATTACGTATATAGATAGAGAGATTGGTATATATTTTGATATTTTTGCGATCAAACTGCGTTTGCTTTTATAGGCGGTTTCAGAATTTGGGGCTCCGCGACTCGCGGCAATTTTTGCCTTCAAACTCCGCGAGTCGCGGAGTTTGATTTTCCAGCTCACCAACTTTGGAGTCTTTCTTTGCCGACGAATTTTTAATATATTATAGTATTTAAATAATTATAACAATTATTTAAATATTATATTATATTTATGTGCATAGTTGACTCGTAATTTTTAGTCCGTTGCGTCGAGCGTTGAGAGTTGACTCTGGTCCCGGTTCCGGATTTTCGAACGTCCTTGCGTACAATTTAATATCTTGTACTTTGCGTTTTGAATCTTGTACTCTTGTAATTTCGAGACGTTTCTTATCAATAATTGGAACCTCTTTGATTGTATTTTGTACTTTTGAGATTTTTGGTCGTTTGCGTCTTCAATTCGTCGAATCTGTCTTTTGTCTTCACCTTTTAATATTTAAACGAATATCACTTGTAAATAGAACAATTGCAACTAAAAGCTTGTCTTTCTTGAGGAATAATGCTATGAAATATATGTTCGTTTTTAGCATTATCAAATATTCCCACACTTGAGCGTTGCTTGTCCTCAAGCAATATAGTCTTGAAATACTAGAATCACTTCTTTATTCTTCACACTTTGTACATCAGTGATTTCTATACGGCGGTATAAACAATGGTAGTAACGATATGGTTTACAGTCCCACATGACTATAAAATTTAGATCCATTAAGGAGATTGAATCTTTATGAAAATAATTGATCTTTTGAAAATTTTAATCTAGCGTTTACCCTTGATAAGTTTTCCAGAATTACCCTTCACCGGTGTTTGCAAAATATTTTTGTGGGTTTGGTGGGTTTCAGATTTGAAAATTTTAGCTCAAAACTTGCCGTTTTGTGTCACCCACTTGCTAACCTTGTATTAGGAAAGCAACACGTCCAGTTCACTTGTTCCGTATAGTACCTTTCGATAAACTACCATCCGGTTGTAAAGGAAAGCGATGAACAAGCAACTGTTAAGGCAATGTCCCGTGACTTGCTTTTAATTATGGTCTATAACGTGTCGGACGCAATTATTATCCTTTGTAGGAGCAATAGTAAAGCTCACCCTTATGATTTTTCGGTCTGGCACAAGGTCCTGTCTTCGACCATGCTATGCAACCACCGTTCTTACGGTTGACACCCGATTTGGTTCAGGTGACCTAATGAATTCCAGGTGAATTCCTAGGATTTTACGTTCAATGGTAATGAACGCATTGAAAATAGGTTTTCAGAAAACAAATCGGTTTATAATTTTGATCAAAATATTTTCTCGTTCAAGCTCGAGATTAGATATCATCGAATTCCATGAGTTTGTAATTCTCAATCTTTAAGGTCAATCTCAAGGATTGAGTAATATCAGGCTTAAAAGCTGATTTTTAATCTTTAAGGAGATTATCCTTTCTGGGGGTCTGATTCATTAGTCTTATCAAGCTAATTTGCACGGCGCCCTCCCCATTTTACGAGATAAATCCTTCTCATGGTTAGGATAAATCTGACCACTTGGCGACCCTGTTTAATGCTGAGGTCCGTGGATTTCCTGCTGATTTTAGTTATGACTTTTCTAGATTTTTCATCAACCTACAGCTGGTCTGGACGACAACTTCATGACCTAAATCAAGAAGCGCGTTTCTTTTTCGGAAGACTTTACTTCCTTTTAATGATGGAATTGATTCATCGTGTAGATCCATCTCTTCTTTTCTTTCATCGGGTAAAACAGTTTAGTTTAGTCCAAAGTAAAAGTATTTTCAGTTATTTGTTACAGAAATATGTGACATATGTTTAAAATATCTTGGTAAATTTTCTCACACTTGGCTTTTATTTTCCTTTTTATTGTCCTCTATTCCATTTTAAATGAATTTTAACATTTTGGTTTGTTTCTCAATTTATGTCCTTTCCGATGTAACAATAATTTCGGTGTTAAAACCTAGTTTTATCATTCATAAATATGTATAAACATGATTTTGAGTTCATTTAATTGAAAATTTTGAAAAATTTTACTAGAATTGGGTAGTCAGTATATAAGACTAGGGCCGTTCTTTATTATCAGAGAGCACTAGATTCTAATACAACTACTACTTTACTAGTATTTCTAATGGTAACCAAGTGTATAGAGTAAAAATTTTAAAATCCGAAAGAATTTAACCCCTTCCCACACTTAAGATCTTGCAATGCCCTCATTTGCAAGAAATCAGTAACAATTTAAATTATTGAGGGTGATTTGTGTGAAAATGATTAAATTTTACCAAAGTTTCCAAACATATTTGTGTTTGTGTTGAATAATAAATGGTGCACATCATTTGTTCATTCCGTCTTGTTGTTATATCAAATTTATTTTGCATCTTGTCGTCAAAATTAGTTGCTTTTGCTGAACTTAATGCCAGTCTTTGAAAATGCGTTGTTTTACCCTGTTGTGTACATAAGATAAACTGCAAACATATATATATATATATTTTTGAAGTTTGGTATATTACCCCACATTCAAAAATTATTAAAATCTAATAATAAAAGTTAGAAAATTATAAAAACTATTACAATATTAACATAAGTATTAAATGTATCAACATTACAAATTATAAAATAAATAAAACTAAGTAGACTAGGGATGATACTGATACCAGTAGGGGTTCCATGCATAACCGTATGTGTTATAGAATGCTTCGGCTGGGTTATACGTAGGATACGGTGGTTGCATCTCTATAGACCAGGGAGGAAATACGGGCGATGGAGTAGGAATATAGTTTCTACCTATTTGTTGGCAATAAGCTATGATTTAGTTTTGATGAACTTGCTAATCTTCAAATGCTCTATGTCTAGCATTTTCATACTCTTGTGAAGCTATAAACCTTTGCATTTCTGTCATTTCATTTCCCCCTCCCACATTACCTGGCTGTTGGTTTCTCTCAACCTGTGGATGTCTACCATTATATCGTACTGCGGCGTTATTTCGCCTCTTCAAAACCTTCGCACCATGGTATACATTTAAACCTATTGTATCTCGGGGTTCTGGTTCTTCGACTAATAATCCCCCCGACTTATATCCACACCGAGATATTCAGCAATCAAAGTAATAAATATACCACCTCCTATTATGCTATGCGGTCTCATCCCCCTAACCATAGCTGATAAATAATAACCCACACGATAAGGTATACTTACAGTGCTTTGTGGGTCTCGAATACACATGTGGTAAAACAAATTCTGTTCATTTACCTTTTCCTTGTTCTTACCTCGTTGTGTAATCGAATTGGCTAAAAACCTATGAATTACTCTTAACTCTGCTCTATCTATATCCAAATAAGAGTAATTTTCCCCTTTGAATCGGTGATGGCTAGTCATTTGACTCCATACACCATGCGTATCAAAATTTTCGTCTATCTTTCTACCATTTAGTATCAACCCTCTACAATCGGCAGATGCTAACTCCTCAGGCGTATATATACGTAAAGCCTGAGCCATGTCTAGTAACGACATGTGGCGCATCGAACCTCGCAACAAAAATCTAATAAAAGATCGATTGGTTAAACTAGCTACCCGATCATTTAATTCTATACTATACAACTATTCTTCACACCATACTTTATATACAGGTCTACGCATGTTGAATAACCGTACCCAATCGTTAAAAGTAGAATTACCATACCTCTGTGCAAGTAATTCCCTAATTGGCCCGGCCAATTCTACAGCTTCTAATGGTCCCCATTCTATGACCCTAGGTACTTCAACAGCTTTAGAATGAAGAGTATGTAAACCCCTTTGGTATTTTCGATAATCTATCCAAAGTCTGTCAAATCTCAGGTTCGGGTGCAAATCTTCCAAGTGCATATCAGAAAATGTCATGACTGGATGAGGTATATCTTGTTTGTAGTAGTTATCCACCTCCTGTTGTTCCGTATTCTCAGCAGGAGCATTGCGAGCTTGGGATGAAGATTCACCCCTTTCAGTCTGCAAAACACATCAAACACAATTTTTGTGCATCCAAATATGCATTAGTGTCAGCAAAATCATCAATCAAAATAATTACAATGACATGATCAATTTATATCAAACTTAAGCTCATTTTCATATTTTCATCAAATCTACACTTTTTCAAATAAGCATATACGAAAATGTTCGCCAAGTTCATAAGCATTCAACTCAAATAACATGTCAAAATAATCATTACTAGCAATTAAACAAGTTTCAAATGGCATTATCTCTCAAAAATCAAGTTCATGAATTTTAGACTTGAAAAAGTCCACTTTAATTCTCAAAATCATGTTTAGGCTCAAAGTTTGGATTATTTAACTACCTAAACATGTTACACTACTTAATTTAGCAACAATTCATGACAAAAATCGACCATAACCTGTTTATATCAAAAAGCCCCAAATTTGCTCAAGAACACAAACCCTAGATTACTCAAAATTTGAAGTTTAAGGCTTCTAATCATGTTAAATAGCATCAATCTAGGTTATTCAAGCATAATACATAAACAATTTAAACATAATTACACTAAAAAGCATCAAATTCAAATTGGGTATAAAATTGCTCAAGAACACTAATTTTCAGATTAAATGGTGTTTTGGTGTAGAAATTTACCGTTTTTCTTGAGTAATTCCTTGATAGCATCCTTCTCAACATGATTTTAGTAAAAGATTTGATGATTAACGGTCAAAAATTGCGAATTTGGTGTGTGTTTTTCGGGTTTTTTCGGGTTTATTTCGCAGTTTATGTGGTGTGGGGATGGGGACTGATCAGTTCAGCTCGTTTTATTTTTTTCTGGGTTTTGGATCCTCCGCGACTTGCGGTGTTTTTACCCTTCAAACTCCGCGAGTCGCGGAGTTTGTACGTTTTTTTTTTTTTAAACATCTTATACTAATTAAAACAATTAAGTAATTAATTTTAAAATTTTGTTTCCCTTGTTATTTAGGACGAGGTCGTTTCGGATCGATGTCCTAGTCTGTCCTTCGACAAAATTTTAAAATTTGTCTTTTTGTAGCGATTGTTTTAAAAGCTAAGATTTTTGGGTTTTTTTTAATGTTTTTGGCATACTTTAATTTAATAAGATTAAAAAAAAGGATAATAAAAGTTCTCGTCCCTCCCTAGGATAAAGCAATTTCGGTTCAAAGACCTAGTCTTCAACTTACGACGAATTTTAAAAATCATATTTTTAAATTAACGAAATAAAAAAAAATTTTGTTTTTAAATTCACACAACTTAAATATAAAATTCAAAATTAATATTAAAAATTCACACCAAACTTACAATTTAAAATGCATAAAAATAAAATTCATATTTTAAAAATTAAAAATTCACACCAAACTTAATTTAAAAATTCATATTATAAAATCACACCAAACTTATATTATATTTTTTAAATATTTATAATTTTAAATATATTGTTTTTACAAAGTTTACAATATTAATTTAAGATTTATATATTAATTTTAAAAACATGGTAAAAATAAAATTAAAAATCTTTTTGACTTTTTATCTAACTTTAATCAATCAAATATTATGAAAAATATGCGCCGCTCTTTTCGGTAAAGTAATTTCGGTTCCATGACCTAATTTAACTCATGACGAATTTTTGAAATATTTTGGGTTGATTGATTAAAGATATTTATACCTTAAGAATAAACGTTAAATTTCGCAGTGATGTAATAAATTTTTGTATGATATCAATAATTTCGGTCGCCAAACCTAATTTTATTCAATACCAATTTAATACTTTATAGCGAACAAATTAGCGTTTATTATCAAAAGGTTATAAATAAAAATAAAAACTGTACAGACTTACCTGTGAGTTGGTATTCTTAGTTATACGATCTATCCCATTCATAAGATAGTCGGTTTAATTGGTTTTCCATGGCTACATAGGCGTAACCTCGAGCATTCAGTGTTTTTTCTTCTAAACATATGAACGGTCCGTCTCTGCATAAAGTAACAAATTCGGTATTTGAATAGGTTTGATTATTTGAACATTTACCTCCATGTGACCATTTTCCGCATTTGTGACATCTTTCTAGGTGTCGTGCTCTTCTTTTCGCTGCGGATTTTGATTTTCCTTTACCAAATTGTAACTTATTATCTTCGCATCTGGATTCTTTTCTTACTCCGTCCAATCTTTCTCTGATTATTGATACTATTTCACTCAGTAGTGTGTCATTATTACGTTTAGTGATCAAAGCGTGTAGCATTAGACAATGGTTTAGTTCACAGGCAGTCTTCATTTCCTAAAAAAAATAAAAATTCAGAATGGAGGGAGAAGACTAGTTCTTTAGGGTCTGCTAGGGAAAGACCATTCGGGTTCCATTTTCGAGAACTACACGAAAACAGACAATCTAACTCTAACAGAAATACATATTATCCTTTAAAGACTTGATTCTCCCCACACTTAGTTAGCTGTGGTATCGAAATTGTGATTAACTTCATTGTCGAATTCCATCGGACTATCTATGTAGTGTTTAACTCTGTGACCATTAACTTTAAATTCAATCCCATTTGAATTTATTAATTCTACTGTTCCGTATGGGAAAACTCTTTTGACTATGAATGGTCCAGACCATCTTGATTTCAATTTTCCAGGAAATAGCTTGAATCGTGAATTGAAAAGAAGAGCTCTGTCTCCTTCTTTAAATTCTTTTAAACTTCTGATTCTTTTATCATGCCATTTCTTCGTTCTTTCTTTATAGATTAACGAATTTTCGTATGCTTCATGTCTTAATTCTTCTAATTCGTTTAGTTGACTTAATCGTAGACGTCCAGCTTCATGTAAATCAAGATTACATGTCTTCAAAGCCCAAAATGCTTTGTGTTCAATTTCTACTGGAAGATGACATGCTTTTCCGTAAACGAGCCTAAAATGTGTGGTTCCAATTGGAGTTTTGTAGGCTGTTGTAAAAGCCCAGAGTGCATCCTCCAATTTAATGGACCATTCCTTCGGATTTGATCCTACGGTTTTCTCTAGAATACGTTTTAAAGCTCGGTTGGTATTTTCAACTTGTCCACTTGTTTGTGGATGATAAGCAGTGGAGATTTTATGAGTTATTCCATATCTTTTAAGAACTTTCTCAAGTTGATTATTACAGAAATGAGTACCCCGATCACTTATTAAAGCTTTAAGTGTTCCAAACCTTGCAAAAAGACGTTTTAAAAAGTTGACTACAACTCGTGCATCATTAGTTTGGAGAGCTTGTGCTTCCGCCCATTTAGATACATAATCAATGGCAACGAGAATGTAGAGATTATTATGAGATTTTGGAAATGGACCCATAAAGTCAATACCCCAAATGTCAAATACTTCACATACTTGGATGACATTTTGTGGCATTTCATCACGTTGACTTATTTTTCCGGCCCTTTAACATGCATCACATGATTTGCAAAGAAGGTGTGCGTCTTTGTAAATTGTAGGCCAATAGAATCCAGCTTCATAAACTTTTCTTGCTGTTAGTTGAGGCCCATAATGCCCTCCTGTTGGTCCTGTGTGACAATGGTTTAAAATTTTACTAGCTTCATCTCTGAATACACATCGGCGTATTATTCCATCTGGACAACTTTTAAATAGATGTGGATCTTCCCAGAAATAGTGTTTTATATCACTGAAGAATTTCTTTCGTTTTTGGTACGATAATCCTTTTTCAAGGAATCCACAAACTAAGTAGTTTGCATAGTCTGCAAACCATGGGATTTCATTATAATCTATCTTCAATAGATATTCATCAGGAAAGTTGTCTTGTATGGCCGATTCATTTAGAACTTCTAATTCAGGATTTTCAAGACGAGAAAGATGATCAGCGGCGAGATTTTCTGCTCCTTTTTTATCTCGGATTTCAATATCGAACTCTTGTAAGAGTAAGATCCAACGGATTAATCTTGGTTTAGCATCTTGTTTCGAAAATAGGTATCTAAGAGCAGAATGGTCGGTATAGACCACCGTTTTAGCTAGAACGAGATATGATCGAAATTTGTCAAAATCAAAGACAATAGCAAGGAGTTCTTTTTCAGTAGTTGTATAATTTGTTTGTGCTCCTTGTAACGTCTTACTAGCATAATATATAGGTTGAAATCATTTTTCAATCCTTTGTCCTAAAACGGCTCCCATTGCAAAATCACTTGCATCGCACATTAGTTCAAATGGTAGATTCCAATTTGGTGTTATCATGATCGGCGCATTAGTGAGTTTCTCTTTAAGAATATTAAAAGATTTCATACATTCATCTGAAAATATGAATGGAGCATCCTTTTCTAGGAGTTTATTCATAGGAGTGGCAATTTTAGAAAAATCTTTTATGAAACGTCGGTAAAAACCGGCATGCCCTAGAAAACTCCTAACTCCTCTAACATTGGTGGGATGTGGAAGTTTAGCAATTACATCTACTTTAGCTCTATCCACTTCAATTCCTTCCTTTGAAATTTTATGTCCAAGAACGATGCCTTCTTTAACCATGAAATGGCATTTCTCCCAATTAAGAACTAGATTTGATTGTTCGCATCTAATAAGCATTCGTTCCAGATTAACTAGACATGATTCAAATGTATCACTGAAGACTGAAAAATCATCCATGAAAACTTCCATGCATTCTTCTATCATGTCGTGAAAAATCGCCATCATACACCTTTGAAAGGTTGCAAGGGCGTTGCAAAGTCCAAATGGCATGCGTTTGTAAGCAAAAGTACCATAAGGGCACGTGAATGTGGTTTTCTCTTGATCTTCGGGTGCTATTGGAATTTGAAAATATCCGGAAAATCCATCTAGAAAACAATAGTAACTATTTCCGGCTAATCTTTCCAACATTTGATCAATGTAAGGTAAGGGAAAGTGATCTTTTCTGGTGGCGTCATTTAATTTTCTATAATCAATACATACACGCCATCCTGTTACAGTCCTAGTAGGAATAAGCTCATTTTTCTCATTTGTAATGACAGTCATGCCACCCTTCTTAGGCACGCATTGAATTGGGCTTACCCATGGACTATCAGAAATTGGATATATTAAACCTGCATCTAGTAGTTTAATAATTTCTTTCTTAACTACATCTTGCATATTAGGATTTAGTCTTCGTTGGCGTTGCACATACGTTTTATGACCTTCTTCCATAAGGATTTTATGTGTGCAATACGAAGGACTTATTCCTTTAATATCATGAATCTTCCATGCAATGGCTGGTTTATGAGCTTTCAACACAGAAATGAGTTGTGATTTCTCATTTTCAGTAAGAGAAGACGATATTATTACAGGTAATTCAGATTCACCATGTAAATAAGCGTATTCCAAATGGTTTGGAAGTGGCTTTAACTCTAATTTCGGTGGTTCTTCTATCGATGATTTATATCGATATCTGTCTTCTTCTTTTAGCATTTGAATTTCTTCTGTTGTTGGTTCATATCCATTAGCTATAAGTGTAGCTAACATTTCAGCTTCATCAATTTGTTCAGTTCCTTCTCCTAAAGAACATTCTCCTGTTCCTTGTAATTCTGGAAATTCTTCTAATAATTCTGCATGTGCATCTATAGTTTGAATATAATAACATGTATCATCTGCAGATTGTGGTTGTTGCATTGCTCTATCAACTGAAAAGGTAACACTCTCGTCCTTTATACTTAGGGTCAATTTCTTACCAAACACGTCGATCATTGCTTTAGCCGTGTTTAAGAATGGTCTTCCTAATATGAGAGGAACTTGAGAATCTTCTTCCATGTCCAGAACAACAAAATCTACTGGAAATACTAAAGTACCAACTTTAACTAGCATGTTCTCCATTATCCCTCTAGGATATTTTATTGATCGATCGGCTAGTTGTATACTTATTCTTGTTGGTTTCAATTCTCCAAGGTCTAGTTTAGAGTATAGTGAATATGGCATTAGATTTATACTAGCACCTAAGTCTGCTAATGCTTCTATTGAACTAAGACTACCCAGAAAACATGGAATTGTGAAACTTCCTGGATCAGATAATTTTTCTGGTATCTTATTCAACAGCACTGCTGAACAATTAGCGTTCATAGTAACAGCCGAGAGTTCTTCCATTTTCTTTCTATTCGTGATCAAATCTTTCAAGAATTTAGCATATCTAGGCATTCCTGAAATCACATCAATGAAAGGAAGATTTACATTTATCTGTTTAAACATATCCAAGAATTTGGATTGCTCGGCTTCAAATTCTCTTTCTTCATTTTACTCGGGTAAGGAAGTGGTGGTTGGTATGGTTTAACATAAGGTTTATCCTTAGCTGTGTTATCTTCATTAACCTTCTCAACTACCGGTTCTGTTTCCTTATCTTGTTCAGGTTGTGGTTCTTGTGGAGTAGGAATAACTTCATCAGAAGTTACAAGTATTTCAGGTGGTTTAAGTGTTGTACCACTTCTTGTGGTAATGGCTTTAGCTGTTTCATTCATGGGTTAGCATTTGTATCACTAGGTAAACTTCCCAGTTTTCTTTCACCTATTAACCTTGCTAGATTACTTACTTCTTGTTCCAGATTTTAAATAGAAGCTTGTTGATTTCTAAATGCTTGAGAATTTTGTTCATTGGTTTGTTTTTGAGATGTGAAAAACTGCGTTTGAGTTTCAACTAGCTTCGTCATCATATCTTGTAAATTCGGCTTTTTATCATCGGTTTGTTGTGGTGGTTTGTTTTGAAAATTAGGTCTTTGCTGATTGTAAGTATTGTTGGATACTTGTTAATTGCTAGGACCTTGTTGGTTGTTGTATGGAATATTTCGGTTATAGTTCTGGTTTTGATTGTAAATCGGTCTTGGCGGTTGATAATTATTCTGATAATTATTTCCAGGCCTTTGGTTTATGTATGAAATATTCTCTCTTTGTTCCATTGTTAATTCAATACTGAGACAATCTTTTGTCAAATGTGGTCCTCCACACTGCTCACAACTAATTCGTATTGGGTGTATATCCTTAGTCATCTTTTCCATTCGTCTCTCCACAGCATCTATCTTTGTGAAAATGGAATCTAAGTCATGGCTAGAATCGGCTCTAGCTGCTTTAGATGATCTAACGATATCTTTTTCTTGGTGCCACTCATGTGAGTCGAAAAGCAGTGTTATCAATAATTTTATAAGCATCAGTTTCAGTTTTCTTCATAATAGAACCACCAGCTGCTATATCGATGTCTTTCCTTGTAGTGATGTCGTATCCTTGGTAGAATATTTGTACTATTTGACAGGTATCTAAACCATGTTGCGGACATCCTCTTAATAACTTTCCAAATCTTGTCCACGCCTCATATAGAGTTTCATTTGGCTTCTGTGTGAACGTAACAATTTCTCCTTGAAGTCTTACAGCTTTAGATGCCGGAAAGAATTGTTTAAGAAATTTTTCAACTAATCTTTGGCTTCTCCCTTTAAAGTCGGATACCAACCAATCTTTGGCTTCTCCCTTTAAAGAATTGTTTAACAATTTCCCCTTCAGGTAACGATTCCAACCAATCTTTGGCTTCTCCCTTTAAAGTCCAGGGAAATAACATGAGATATATCTGTTCATCTTCCACTTCTCTTATTTTAAATAGTGTTCAGATCCTATTAAAGGTACGAAGATGTTCATTTGGATCTTCCTTCGGCGCACCACTAAATTGGCATTGATTAGTCACCATGTGTAGAATTTGTCCTTTGATTTCATAATCTGGCGCATTAATGTCAGGATGAGTAATTGCGTGACCTTGGCCAGTGCGTTTAGCTCTCATTCGGTCTTCCATACTTAAAGGTTCCAGATTCTCCATAATTGAATTTGTTGAATCGGAATCACTAGAGGATTCTGATTTAATGGTTCGTTCCTCAACAATCTCTGTTTGAATGATTCGTGGTTCCGGAGGAAAGTTTAGTGGTTTAGGATCTATGAATCGTCCCTGAATATTCTCCGGATTCTCAATTGTGAGGTCGGGTTCAAAAAATGGATTATCGGAAATTTGAACTGGAGTACTTGGTCGACTGGATGACGATTCTAAAGAAAAATCAACGGCGGTAATATTTGCTAAATGTCTTGATCTAGTTACAGGTGGTGAACGTACAAAAGGTGGTGAACGTCTTGCTCGGTGCATTCACTGAATATCCTATTAGTTTTTTTAAAAAGGAAAGAAAAATTATATAAGTTATCCAATTAATAGACTTTTCTGATTTTGCCCACGTTTCGAATAGCCAAAAGATGCAGCAGAGGGGCAGGATTCGTTTTGTCTCAATATAATTGAGGACTGTTTGGCTCCAATAACCCGGTCCACGTACAAATCCAACTATTACTACGAACCAGAAAATTTTGATGTCTATCAATTTAACCACTTATAATAAATTTTCGTAATTTTAAGAAATTTAGATAAGAAGTAGAATAAAAAAAATCTATGTCCTAAAAACTAGAATAGCGAGAAATAAGAAAGAAAAAGAGCGTGTCGGAAAAAGATCGAAAAATAAAAATAAGAAAGAAAAAGAGTGACTTATAGAACTTAAAAACACTCGACTAACCCAACCTTATTACTATCACTAACTTAAAATTATAATCGCAAATTGAGATTACTAATTGGAATGATAATTGATACATAGGTAAAAGGCGTCTAAAAATATTAAAGCTTACAAGTAAAACTATATCCCAAATGGCAATAACTTAAAAAGAAACTAAAACTTAAAAAGGCGTCGCAAAATTCTAAAGCACCTAAATCTTAGTCTAAAGAAAAAGTACTTAAGGGATTTTACGGCAAAGTCTAAAAATCTAGAAATAAAAATATAACTATGGCAAAAACTATATCTTAAAACTAAATACGAGCGAAAAATACAAATATTACGCTAAAATAATTAAAAAGGGGCAAAATATAAAAATATACAAAAAGTTGTAAAAAGTACAATTTTTATAAAAATATTATTTTTATATTATTTATTTTATTAAACTATTAATTTTATATTTTAATTAAACTAATTTAACTAAAATACAATTTAATTTAAAAACTTAAAACTAATTATAATAATAAATAAGTAATTAGGGTTAATAATAATAATAATTAATAATTACTCCGTAATTAATGCTGATTAGGGTTCCTGTGTGGCCCGTGTCAGACGGCTCCGCGAGTTGCGGTATTCGAAGCTGCAAACTTCGCGAGTCGCGGGGTTCCAAAATTCAACTCAGGTACAGGATTTAATTCGACGTTTTTTTTTATTTTTATGTTTTAATAAAAACAAAATATTTAAATAAAACTTATATTTTTATAAAATAAAAATAAAGAAACTATACAAAACTTAAATATTTAACAAATTCTTAAAAATATTTATATTATTGTTTTCTTTTTATGTTTTCGAATAATTAAAAACGTATTTTTACAAAAGTGAATTTTAATAAAAGTAAACTAAAAATAAAAATATTTTTTTTCTTTTTTTTATTTATTTAGCGTTGCGCTTCCGGCTTTTAAGTTTGATTGTCCCGGGCAGCGGCGCCAAAAATAACTTGATGTTATGCAAGGTGTATATAAAATAGCTTTATATTTTACAAGGAAATACTATTAAATACGATACAATTTTACACTAGATATTTATTTATTTATAGAATTGATATACTTAAACCTTGCTACAACACTTATAGGCAGTGTACCTAATCGTACAGTAGTGTAGTTTTTAGTAAGTCCGGTTCGTTCCACATGGAAAATCTTTAAACAAAGCTTAACGCTATATTAGTTTACTTTTATAAAAATACAAATATATATATAAGTAATATTATTATTATAAAGGGGGATTTTTTTACCGTTTAATGACCGATTTGTCGATTTTAAAACTTTAGTCGCAGTTAAAACCAAATGTAAAATAATAAATAAATACAAGACTTAATTTAAAGCGTAAAGTAAATAACGATAATGAAATTGCGATAAATGAAAGTGCGATAAAATAAACTTGCGATAATAAAAAGTACGATAATTAAAAGTGCAATTAAATACAATAACAATAAAATAAAATGCGATAATTAGAAGTGCAATTAAATATAAAATAAAGGAAATTAAATATGAAATAAAATAATTATGCTTATTTAAACTTCCGTAATCATGATGTTTGACGTGTTGATTTTAGTTTTATGCCCATGGGTTAATTGTCCTTTGTCCTGGATTATTTAATATGTCCATCTGGTTTTTGTCCATAACAGTCCATCAGTCATAAATATAAAGTGCGAGTGTCCTCGTCAAATTATCCTTATACCCGAAGTTAAATATTCCAACTAATTGGGGACTTAAACTGTAACAAGATTTTAATACTTTGTTTAATAATTACACCAGGATGTCGACTGAGTGTAACCCAAGGTTTTAATACTTTGTTAACAATTATGCCAAGTGTCCTTTTACATAATTTCACCCATGTTTTAATTATTCTAGTGGCTATTAATTCATTCCTGTGTCCGGTTAAATGAACGATTATTCGCACATATAAATACCCCGCCCATCGTGTCCGATTGAGTGTATATGGTTATTTATAGGGACGTTCAATTGTAAATCTTTATATTAAAATTAACAAACTATCATTTAGTTAAACAAATATAAAGCCCATTAATAGCCCATAGTCTAATTTCCACAAGTGTCGTTCTTTTGTCCAAACCCCAATTATGGTACAAAGCCCAATTACCCAATTTTAGTAATTAGTCCAACATCATGATTACTTCGTTTTAAATAAGCATAATAATAACTTAGCTACGAGACATTAAATTAAAAAGGTTGAACAAAACTTACATTGATTAAAAATAGTGTAGAGTTACACGGACAGAATTTCGACTTACACCCTTACAACTTTCGCTAACATACCCTTATTATTAGGATTAAAATTAAAATTAAAATTAAAATATAAATTATAAATATAAATATTACGTATATAGATAGAGAGATTGGTATATATTTTGATATTTTTGCGATCAAACTACGTTTACTTTTATAGGCGGTTTCAGAATTTGGGGCTCCGCGACTCGCGACAATTTTTGCCTTCAAACTCCGCGAGTCGCGGAGTTTGATTTTCCATCTCACCAACTTTGGAGTCTTTCTTTGCCGACGAATTTTTAATATATTATAATATTTAAATAATTATAAGAATTATTTAAATATTATATTATATTTATGTGCATAGTTGACTCGTAATTTTTAGTCCGTTGCGTCGAGCGTTGAGAGTTGACTCTGGTCCCGGTTCCGGATTTACGAACGTCCTTGCGTACAATTTAATATCTTGTACTTTGCGTTTTGAATCTTGTACTCTTGTAATTTCGAGACGTTTCTTATCAATAATTGGAACCTCTTTGATTGTATTTTGTACTTTTGAGCTTTTTGGTCGTTTGCGTCTTCAATTCGTCGAATCTGTCTTTTGTCTTCACCTTTTAATATTTAAACGAATATCACTTGTAAATAGAACAATTGCAACTAAAAGCTTGTCTTTCTTGAGGAATAATGCTATGAAATATATGTTCGTTTTTAGCATTATCAGCTACATCTTCTCCTACAGCCTTCACATAGTTTTTCCACCACGTGAGTGCACTATCTTGTAGGGTGCACGATGCATACTTGGTCATGTCCATCTCAATACAACCACAAATTTTAAACACAGACTCAATCTTTTCGATCCACAGGGTTAAACCGACCGGTCCTTCTGTTCCACTTAATGATGAGGGCTTGCAACCTTGAAAAGTTTTGTAGGTGCATCCCACATGAGGATTTGGGTTAACTGCAGCACCTCTTGCAGCCACGATCCATAACATTCTGTCATTCACTCGCTGATTGATGAGTTCCTAGATTTCTTGTTCCGTCATTCGGTTCATTCACGCCATATTCTTCAATAATAATGAAAAAAATAATTATTCACATGGAATATTATAGATGTAGTGTGTATTTACAGTACATCGTAGCTTATTAATAATATGAACCAGTTATTATTATAAAAGCCTTTTCTTCTTATTATCGTTTTATAATTATATCTAGGGTAGTACCTACCCGTTAAAGTTCATACTTAATAGCTTAGTACGGAAATCAATTACTACCATCCAAATAATACTCCACCATGGAAAATTATTGCATTTCACACTTCACTATTTTACATATGCTTATCTTACATCAAACATTAAGCAAACCACACTAGTAATATTATACAAAACGTTATACGATCCCATGGTTTAAAACAACAGCGCATCATTTAACCCAAAATGTTTGTGTTCAAAGAAATCGCTTAAAGCTTATCCTGGCTGTCTCCCTGCGTTTTGGCTGAGGGACCGAAGAACTGGATGTCGGGATAGAACTAATAGGAATAGCGGGAATAGGGGTAGAAGTGTCTGGTGGAGTTGGTGCCACAACATCCTCACTAAACTCGGGATTTGGATTTTCCAATTCAGTAGCCTTTCGTTTCTTTCCTCGTTCGAACTTGTCTTTCGTAATTTCCTGTATTTATTCCTCCTCAGGATCACTTTCCGGTTCCTCTTCAATTGATTCATCCAGAAATTGTGAGTCTTCCCCAAAGGTGTCGTTTTCATCATCGGATAGGTTAATTACTGGAACACCATCTGAGGATTCTGGTTTGGAGTCGCTGAATGTGATAACAAGTTCTAAGCCAGACATCTATCACACAACAACTAGCACGTTAGTACCACATAATATTTACATATTAATTTTTAACCAACAAGGATAAGCAATAGTTTTCGAAATCAAACACGGTCAAAGTCCAGACTCACTAATGCATCCTAACTAACTCGATAAGACACACTAATGCAAATTTTCTGGTTCTCTAAGACCAACGCTCTGATACCACCTGAGACGTCCCGTTCATATCGAATATAAACGTCACGTATTCATTGGTGTCATTGCGAGGTATTGACCTCTATATGTGACAATTTTTTTAAAAAATCTGCATACGTTTTTATGATACAAACCATAAACTTTATTATAACCAAAGACTTAATCAACATAATAATGATTATCGTTTAGCGATAATCTTAGTCTTACAAACTTTACATTTGATAATAATAGTACGATTTCCAACATATTTCACATTACAAATCTTCCGATATGCAGTTTTATTTTTGACACAAATATGCATAGTCCAAATCTTGCTTAAATTCGGCATAATGCAGCGGAAGCTTTTAATTATCACCTGAGAATAAACATGCTTAAAACGTCAACATAAAGTTGGTGAGATATAGGTTTAATGCTAGCAGCGTTATAAATATAGACCACAAGATTTCATATACACAAACGTTTTAATAAAAATATTCTAAGTGGTTGAGCACTTGATAACCATACTTAACATTTAATCAACGTCGCATATTCCCTTTATTATGAAATCTCACTACACCGTACCAAGTATAGTTACCGAAATGAAGTACTGTGCAACCGTTGAATACTGGTCGTCCAGTCCAGTTGGGGTTGTCAGGCCCAATATATCTATCAACAGGATTCGCGTTTACAATACCGCATGTAAATAGTAGTTACCAAGTTACAGGGAAGTATGCCAGTGGTACAACTCAACGTAGAATATATATTTTTTATCACTTGTGTCCATAACGTAAATCATAAAATGCATGTATTCTCATCCCGAAATATTTAGAGTTTAAAAGTGGGACTATATACTCACTTTTACCTTGAAGATATTTAACACGACTTGGTCTTCGATAGATATCACGAACCTAACCATATATATAATATATTAACATATTTTATTTTCAAATAATCGTTACATATATACTTATAATACTTATAATATCTATTAGTCCGTAGTTAGCAGTCTGATGTTAGTGGTCCACAATTAGTTGCTCAATAAAATAAATAAAGACCCCATCGTATTCGTATTGATCAGAATTAATCTCGACCCATGGTACCATGTTGTCAAATGACGTGTTGCGTACATAAAGTACCGTGTTGTCAAATGACGTGTTGCGTACAATCATGAGGTCTTATAATTAATCTTCTCGTGTTGTTTACGGGTGGTCCTGAAATATATAAAATCAAATCATAAGTAAATATATATAAAATATCATATTAATTAGCAAAGATATGATTAGTTTAGTTTTATTCCAATTAATTTCTTAGCTAAACTAACTTCGGATACCCAATTTTGTTTTAGCCGTAGTTTCTTCAATATAACTCCGTTTTTGTTGGTTCAACTTGCCACTTCCTTGGATCGAGTCATTATTTATGAATATGAACTGTAAATACCTTAGTTTGCATTTGAAATCACAGGTTATAGGTCAAACTTTGGTGAATCTAATGAAAGTGATCATTTTCGTTGTAAAAACAACACCTAGATGATCATTTTTACAAAAATACTTACACTTTGAGTTACACCATGAGATTTTTATATATTAACATATTCATAAAAAATATCATTTTTCCAGAATATAAACTTCCAATTCAAAGTTTAAGATGGTTTTTAATTATCCAACCCAAAACAGCCCCCGGTTGCACTCCAACGATGTAGATTCAGTTTTAAGGTGTTCTTTGTAAAATCGAGTTGTATCTTGTTAAGTTAGCATATCATTATGATATATTACAGGTCTTGAAGTATTTTAAAAGTCAAGTTAGAAGGATCTATTTAGTTTGCGAACAAGTTTGAAATCATTCAAACTATGTTCTTGTTGTTATGATTTGTATATTCTTAATAAGATAGATATAATTGAACAAGATGATGAACAAAGGTTATACCTCAAGTATGATGATGAAAGTTACTAAATAAATAAGATATGAACTTGTTCTTGATGACTTGGAAGATTAAGAAGTGAAATCATGAAAAGAAACAAAGGTTGTAAGTAAGTTTATATCTTGATTTAAGATAAATAACTTACATGAATTGAATCAAAGTTTAAACATAGTTTTACCTTGATTATGAAGCTAAAAGATGGTGAAAATGCTTGGAGATGATCAAGTATGATGTTAGGAGTATTTTGAGAGAGAATTTGGAGTGTAAGTATGAGAAAATGGAATGGAAAAATGGGGTGAAATCATAAAAACGAATTTACTTGTTATATAGAAAAAAAAAATCCGTAAGTTTGTTTTTTAGCTCATAAGTCTTCCTAATTGATCCCACATGTTGTTGACTAACAATGGCTACTAAGAGCAGATAATTGAGGTATAATAATTATTATTTATCAATAGTAAATACATCTAGAAGCTACGTATAATACGGGTACATATACCTTAAGTATACGTGTAGAAATCTTGAGGAAATGGAACGAGAATTCAAATATAACTATCTTTTGTGAATATACTTATGTTGTTTTGAAGCCCTTTAAAAGTGATTAAATACGTATTTATACGATACTTGTATAAGCATTATAGATTATAGGTATATATGCCAAAGAACGTTACGTATAGTTACCGTTTTGAAAACTTAAGTTAGTAGTCTCAAAGTATACTTATAACTCATTGTTATTAGTACACAATGATATGTTAAACCATCCTTAGATCATGTTAAATATGTATAAATACGTATATGTACACAATCATATAATTATCGTATGTTATATAGTTCGTGATATCATCGGTCAAATTGGACGGTCAAACGTTGTGTAAAACTCTTTTCAAAAACACAAGACTCAACAATTTAGATTGCTTATCATGTTGGTAATGTTTAATTTATTTAAATATTAATCTTATATGTATAAAACGATCGGAAAAATCCGGGTCGTTACAGTTGGTGAGTTCATTAGTTTATCATAATCATTCATTTTCATCATTTTAATAGACCACAAGAAATTCATTTCCAGTTCTTATAAAAATACGTCCCATGCATAGAGACAAAAATAATTCATATGGTGAACACCTGGTAACCGACATTAACAAGATGCATATAAGAATATTTCCTATCATTCCGGGAAATCCTTCGAACATGATAAAAACATCATCGAAGTACTAAAGCATCCAGTACTTTAGATGGGGTTCGTTAGGCCCAATAGATCTATATTTACGATTCGCGTCAATTAGTAGATCGGTTTACTAATTCTTAGGTTACCAAGCAAAATGGGCATATTCAGCTTCGATCATTCACCCATATAATGTAGTATCAATTACTTGTGTCTATTTCGTAAAACATTTATAAAAATTGCGCATGTATTCTCAGCCCAAAAATATACAGGGTAAAAAGGCAAATGAAACTCATGATAATGTATTTTTTTAGTAAAAATACATATGACGACATTGAACAATGCAGGGTTGGCCTCGGATTCACGAACCTATATCATTTGTATATCTATTAAAACATATAATCGTAATCGAACAAGTTTATATATATTATTATTAATAATATACTTGTTATCTCATATGTTATATATATATATATATATAAATTTAATATATTTAGTTTATATATTTTATATAGCTAACATAACAATTTATTTTAGAGCTTATACATGATAAAAATATATATTTATCTATATAATGTTAATATGTATTTATATGAGATGTTAATATCGTTATGGTATATGTACTAAATATATTTTGTATAAAAATATTTATTTGTTAAAAATGATAGTTTTTATATTAATAAGTTTCTAATAATAATAATAACTTTATTAATAATGATAATACTAATAATAATAATGATATCGTTAATAATGATAATAATAATCCTAAACATGTTAATAATAATAACACACATAATAGTAATGATATTAATTTTATTAATAACAATATATACCATCATTGTAATTATAATCGTATTAAAAATTAATTATAATTATATTTACTACTTGTATTAGTAATAATAATAATAATAATAGTAATAATTATAATATTTATGCAAGTGATAATAATAATAATAATATTTATAACACTAATAATAACAATAATAACAACACTAACAATAATTATAATAATAATAATAATAATAATAATAATAATAATAATAATAATAATAATAATAATAATAAAATTAAATAATGAAACTGATTACTACCTTAAAGGCTCAAAAAGATAACAAATTGCCCAAGCCGGGACTCGAACCCGCGAGCTCTCATTAAACCGAAACTCCCCAAACATGGATCCGTTTTCTGTTTTCTGTAATTATTTCACTCCTAATTTTATTTAACCAGTTTTCCTGCTTCTATTCCATCTCCTCCTTCGTTTTCACAGAATCTGTGGCGACCCGGGAATTTCGGACTAAATTTAAACTTAATCTTGATATGATTTCGATACGATAAGCAAAGTATGTAATGTTGAGTCTAGAAAATTTTGAAACAATGTTCATATATTCAATTGACTTTCGACTGTTTCCGATGATTCACGAACCATTGCTTGTAAATATGTGGATATATATAAATATGTGTATATATAAATATATGTATAATATATATAATAACATGAACATTAATAAACTATTATATACATTTATTGTTATAAATAAATATGTACAATAAAATACATTGTAATAAAAACTATTATTTTATATGTATATATATTTTAATCATTTAATATATATTTATGTGAATAATAAATTTTGTTATTTAAAACTGTTTATATATATACATAGTGTATATTAAATATATTTAATTTTGAGCTTAAATGGTAAATGTCTGTAACTTTCGGTTGACGTTTAATTATTTTAAAATAGATCTAATATATATATAAGAAGTTCTAAAACAAATGTTGTTTCAAAATTTGATTAAAAAGACAATAGTTTTGATAAATATTTTTTTACCATTTCAATCTAAGTTTTTGTACTCCGTACATATAAATTGGAACAAAAAATAAATATTTTTCGAACCTTTTTGATCAGGTTTCAAACAGGTAATGAGTGAAATAATTAAATATGTTTAATCAAAAAAATTGGGATTTTTAGGAACACTTTTATATGTTAACTGTTTAGCAATGGACACAATATAATACTCCGTGAATTAGATATTATTATTAAAGAAACCATTTTTTATCATTAATAATATTATTATCATTTTTTATGATTTTTGTATCATTATTACTTATTATTATTATGGATATAATGATGATGATGATTATTATTATTATTATTATTATTATTATTATTATTATTATTATTATTATTATTATTATTATTATTATTATTATTATTATTATTATTATTATTATTATTATTATTATTATTATTATTATATTTATTAATTATTAATATTAATCTAAAAAAAAAAGTCAAGAACTAGTACCATTCCGTTACCCATTTCAATCCAACTTTTTCAAATTTTGTTTTCTGTCTGTAATCTGTTAGATGTCCATTTCACAACTCAATTAGGATCAATGCAATCACTCTATAAAAGAATTATTCTGCAATTCATTAAGTAAAACATAAAAAAATCACAAAATAAGCTCGACACTCTGTACATTCATCTTTTTCACCATATTTTGATTTCGAATGAATTTCCAAAATGTAATAATGCAGTCTTGTTAGGAATCGTCTATCTAAACGCTCTGTAAGTTTTAAATCTTCAATTCTTTCTATCAATTTCTAATTTGAGAGTCAAAGTTTTAGTTTTCAAAGTCAACTAAATGTTCTTGAATCAAATTCGAGTTTGTTTTGATATCTCCAGTTAATTTGATGATCCATAAAGTTTATAGGAATGATTTGCAACACAATTCATGTTGTAATCATAACCTATAACACTCTTAATCTAAAAATCAATTTTTGAGTTCTTGAGTTCTTCACAGTAATATACACTAACGTAAATTCGAAACAAATTTCAAAAACTAAAAATTCAGAGTTGTTAGGAATCATTTACTTAAACTTCCTGCAAAATCTCAAGTTCCAATTCTTAATAACGAATTCGAATTTGCGAGTCAAAGTTAAATTGTCAAAAGTCAACTGTTTTGTTCTTGTAGAAATTAGAGCTTGTTTTGATGTTTTAAGTTCAATTGACGATTTCAATAGTTTTTAGAAATGATTTGAAACATGTTTCATGTTGTAAAGATTGTCCAAAACGAACTCAAAATTGATAACAAAATTTTTTTTTTCTAGCTACTCGCAAGCAGTAGGATTTTTTTGTTTTTTTTTTCTCATTTTTTTTATATCATGAACACATTTTTATTTTTTGTTTCATGTTTGTTTAGAAGTCCTAAAACCATTTTGATGATTGACTATTAAGAATGAAGTTGTTTGATTGTTTAGATTTTGGTGAAGAAGATGAAGTGGGTTGAAACATGTAATAGATAAGTATTTGGGTTTGTATTATAAATCAAAAAAACTGAAATGGAGGAATGGTTAAGGGTGTTGATGAGTGAGCGAGAGGTCTCGGGTTCGAGCCTGGCTTGGTGCAATCTTTTTAAAACTGACTCCTAAGGTAGTTTTATACTTTTAAAAATTATTATTATTATTATTAATATTATTATTATTATCCTTAGTCAGGTATTTCTACAATTATTAATTTTGCAAAACAAAAGATATATATGTAAATATATTATTACATAAAATATACTAATATTATATAAAATTATGTTTCAACTAATATTATTGATATAACATTAATTAAATATCAAATAAATATCATAATATATTATAAGAATAATTAATACATAACAAATATATAAACTTAATTGATTTATACTATAATGTGTTAATACTTGATATAGGTTCGTGAATCCGAGGCCAACCATGCATTGTTCAATGTCGTCATATGTATTTTTACTACAAAATACAGTATTGTGAGTTTCATTTACCTTTTTACCCTTTATATTTTTTGGCTCAGAATACATGCGCAACTTTTATAACTGTTTTACGAAATAGACACAAGTAATCGAAATTACGTTCTATGGTTGAATGATCGAAACTGAATATGCCCCTTTTTATTAAGTCTGGTAATCTAAGAATTAGGGAACAGACACCCTAATTGACGCGAACTCTAAAGATAGATCTATCGGGCCCAACAAGCCCCATCCAAAGTACCGGATGCTTTAGTACTTCGAAATTTATATCATGTCCGAAGGAGGATCCCAGAATGATGGGGATATTCTAATATGTATATTGTGAATGTCGGTTACCAGGTGTTCAATCCATATGAATGATATTTTTGTCTCTATGCATGGGACGTATGTTTATGAGAAATGGAAATATGAAATCTTGTGATCTATTAAAATTATGGAATGATTATTTATGTTAAACTAATGAACTCACCAACCTTTTGGTTGACACTTTAAAGCATGTTTATTCTCAGGTACGAAAGAAATCTTCCGCTGTGTATTTGCTCATTTTATAGATATTACTTGGAGTCATTCATGGCATATTGCAAAAGATGTTGCATTCGAGTCGTCGAGTTCATCAAGATTATTATCAAGTCAATTATAGTTGGATATATTATGAAATGGTATGCAAGCCTGTCAACTTTTGATGAAATGAAAGTTTGTCTTTTCAAAAACGAATGCAATGTTTGTAAAATGTATCATATAGAGGTCAAGTACCTCGCGATGTAATCAACTGTTATGAATCGTTTATAATCGATATGGACTTCATCCGGATGGATTAGGACGGGGCGTTAAAGTTGGTATCAGAGCGGTGGTCTTAGCGAACCAGGTCTGCATTAGTGTGTCTAACTGATAAGTCGTTAGGATGCATTAGTGCGTCTGGACTTCGACCGTGTCTACATGTCAAAAGTTTTGCTTATCATTTTGTGTCGAAAATTATTTGCTTATCATCCTTAAAGTCTAGACACGTCTTACTGCCTCTATTGCATAGACAGTGTATAGATAAGTTCATATCTTAGCGTATATGTTATTGTTACCTTTGCCTGACAGCTTCCGTAGATTCCTCCATAATTTATGGGATTTTAGTATTATATATGCATATGTAAATTATGTATTGCAGGGTACTAATCTACATCCTATAATCTATTTTTTATCGAAAATCCTTCATCTGATCGTACGAGATGAATTCCTCAAGCAGTTCGAATTCCTCGGATTCCGATGGCTATTCCGATATGGAGTTTCACCTATCAGCGTCACCGGAATGAATCAATCAATCAGTCATCCCCAATTCATCTGATGGGTTCGTAGTCGACTTAATCAATGGAGACGCGAAGAAGGCGATCCCTTCCATCAAACGAATTCACCTATTGACAATGAACCTGAAGCGTTTACCGGCGAACCTGTTCGAGACACCATTTTCTCTCTCACTTCCAGAGTGTCTCGTCACGATCATATACTATCTCAGCTTCTAAACCTCATTCATCCGCTCGTTCGAACCGACAATCATCTTAGTATAATAGAAGAAGTCAACGAGCTTCACGCCCGAGTTGTAGCCTTGGAAAAGATAGTGCAAAATTTACCAGCTTCAGTAACATCACCGGCATCAACAGTACCATTAATAACAGTACTAGTACCATCAACAATCCATGCCTCAACATCTCACTCTGTACCTCAAGTATAATCATCGTTCTACGTATCGTTCTACATCATTTATCTTCGTTCGACATGGCGATTATGTAATCTCTAATGTTTTAGAGATTATATATTCTTATTCCAACGGTAAATCAAATGAGTTTAATATCATATTGACTCATTAAATCCATGATTACATCTGAAGAAAATATATATGTATATATATTTTCATAAAGATTGTAATTAAAAATTCTTGTGTACAAACTGTTAATGGTGAAAATATTTTAACGGGTAGGTAATACCCGAGGAGTATTTAGATTTCACATTAATAAGTTACACTGTACATTCTTCGAATATAATTCAACAGTCCTTTACTATCCTACTTACGTCCACCGATATACAAATCCGTTCACCACAGAATAACCATATTCATCCAATTTCATATTTGGATTTTGATTTATCAAAAATCAAGTGGCATAATGAAGGAAACATTTGACAAAATAAAATTTGTTAGAAACAAACAAATTAACTATGAGAAATTTTATTAAGAATCCACGCTAACTGTTCCTTACTAATTGTTCCCAGCTAACTGATTACAGTTTATTTATCGCAATTTAATTATCGCAATTTACATTCTCGCAATTTTATTTATCGTCATTTAATTTCTGTTATTTACTTTACGCACTTTATTTATCGTCATTTAATTTCTGTTATTTATTTTTACGCACTTTAAATATCGGGACACGTATACAAGGTTTTGACATATCATATCGATCCATCTATATATATTATTTGGAATAACCATAGACACTCTATATGCAGTATTGCTGGAGTTAGCTATACAGGGTTGAGATTGATTCTATAATAATATATATACTTTGAGTTGTGATCGAGTCTGAGACGTATACGGGTCACGACACGTATTAATTAATTCGAATATTATATAGTAAACTATATATGAATTATTATTTGTACACTGCTAACTGTGGACTATCAACATTGGACAATTAAAATGAATTAAAATATTGATTATAACATATGAAACTAAACATTTCTTCAAGTTTGCCACTTAGTCTCATCTTAAACCTCATTTGTATCTTGACGATTACAGTTTGCGTTCAAACCTTTCATGATTCTTGAAAACACCTCAATCGAGAGGATGAACCAACCACACTTCATCTACGGAAGAAAAGATTTATGCATATAGTTATGCACCTAAGAAACTCTCGGCAATTGAGTAAAAGTTTAACACGTAGCCGCGTCAGATCCTTTGGCATTTATTAGCAAAAATAACTTTGCAATCCCTTTTCAAAGTAACCGATTTTGTCACAGCTCCAGCAGGTCAACTTCGACTTTTCATTCGAAGTAACCTTACTATAAATCCTGATATATACAATTACCCTTTTGATACTGGAGAATTCTTTTATATTCCACCATATTACCAGCAGACGTACCAGCAACCTTGTTGCTTCTTGGCTTAAATCTCTCTGACAAATCATTATATTTATTCATTGAAACCCTATCATATACTCATCCGCATCTTGTAACGAGAACGGCCATACCAATTACCGGGAATCAGCCATCAGTACTTTGAAAACTCACAGCATATCTACATCAACAGTTATATGTATGATATCTATCTCTTAGAATTATGATCTCTCATTCTGAAATTCTAAAAAGCACTCAGTCACAAATCAATACTCTGAATGTTGAAAAAAAGCTGAATGAAGCAGCAGAAACCATAGACAACCATAAACGCCCTTAATCATCTGAAGTTTGATGATAAAGAATAGTATGTTGGAAAAGCTCAGAAAAGTTAGAACTGGAAAACTGATTGAGCAAACTACGAAGGAGTCTTTGAACAAATTACAAGAACTAAGCTTGTACATTAAGAATCCTGATGATTCTGTTTCTGATGAAATCTTTAGCGAATACCTTGCTTCTGACTCCAAACTCTTGCGGATAAATTTTCTTCACCACCCTTCGATATTAGAAATTCCAAGATATCATTGTATCTTTCATTATAAATATCCTCTATATTTCTGAAGATATTTTCATAACTATTCTAATCTGAAATCATTAATCTCTTCATGCTATCAGTGTTACATCATATAGAAACTGTTAGTTTCTATATTCTGTAAACTTTTGAGCTTAAAATATGAATGTTATTGAAGTAATGTTCGGAACCGAAGCATGAGATAGTATAATATAATGACACTTGATCAACGTGATTATATTACAATAAGTCATGCTGAGTTTTTAAATGGAACATGATGATTCACAGATCATAACGTCATCATGTACCATGTTACACGACTCTTACATTCTGTCTAATCTATAAACATATTAAGAACATATTTTTCTTGATAGTCCTATCTTTCCTTGAATTCTGGTAATTTAACAAATCAAATTGTGCTATTACCGTTTCTTTCTTAGGACACTAACAATGTTCATTCTGAAACTTATATCTGCGAATTCTGGACCATTACCAGAGATGCACAATCGCAAGAAGAAGAAGAAATGAAGGGACAAAGCTCCGAAATATAAATTGGAGTATAAATCGCAGCAAATAAGGGGGGAAGTATTAACTGTGGATGACAGTGATTATAGGAGATAGGAATAGGGACATTGAAATATAAGGAAGAATATAAAGCCCAACAACACCGAAATTACAAACTGTGGATATCAGTGCGTATAGCAATATAAAGACACAGGAGGATTATAAATACAATAATCCCTAGAGCATAGTAGAAATAAACAGATTCATTCTGTGGAAGTTGGAAAAAGAGAATGATTGTTACGACAGTCAGGATAAGGAAAAGGATTAGAATTGGATTAAGCATTTTCACAATCTTCTGGATTTGGGAATTGAGTATAGAAGTGGTGAAAACTAATGGAACGAAAAAGGTAAATTTATAATGGAAATATCAGATGTAGTAATCGGGACAAATCGTCGCATTTAATTATAGAGATCTTAATTTTCTTATTCGCCAAATAATTAAATCTTTTAGATTTCGAAGATTTTCTTTATATCCCTTGAATTCCGAAATTTAATCAAGACGACGTCAAAAGTTAAGACAAACTTTATTTTCTAAATTCAACCCTGACTCTGTCAAAAGTTAAGATGAATCTTTACTTTCCTATTTCACTCTTTGGTGATAGCTTCATTCGTGCTCTTCGAATAATCGAATTATTTTATCTGTATTATGCAATAATAATAAAACTCTATTTATCAGCTCATATTCGTCAGGAAAACATATTTATCGTTAGCCATGATGACCTCACTCAAATTTCGGGACGAAATTTCTTTAATGGGTAGGTACTGTGACGACCCGGGAATTTCCGACTAAATTTAAACTTAATCTTGATATGATTTCGATACGATAAACAAAGTATGTAATGTTGAGTCTAGAAAATTTTGAAACAATGTTCATATATTCAATTGACTTTCGACTGTTTCCGATGATTCACGAACCATTGCTTGTAAATATGTGGATATATATAAATATGTGTATATATAAATATATGTATAATATATATAATAACATGAACATTAATAAACTATTATATACATTTATTGTTATAAATAAATATGTACAATAAAATACATTGTAATAAAAACTATTATTTTATATGTATATATATTTTAATCATTTAATATATATTTATGTGAATAGTAAATTTTGTTATTTAAAACTGTTTATATATATACATAGTGTATATTAAATATATTTAATTTTGAGCTTAAATGGTAAATGTCTGTAACTTTCGGTTGACGTTTAATTATTTTAAAATAGATCTAATATATATATAAGAAGTTCTAAAATAAATGTTGTTTCAAAATTTGATTAAAAGGACAATAGTTTTGATAAATATTTTTTTACCATTTCAATCTAAGTTTTTGTACTCCGTACATATAAATTGGAACAGAAAATAAATATTTTTCGAACCTTTTTGATCAGGTTTCAAACAGGTAATGAGTGAAATAATTAAATATGATTAATCAAAAAAATTGGGATTTTTAGGAACACTTTTATATGTTAACTGTTTAGCAATGGACACAATATAATACTCCGTGAATTAGATATTATTATTAAATAAACTATTTTTTTTTTGTCATAAATAATATTATTATCATTTTTTATGATTTTTGTATCATTATTACTTATTATTATTATGGATATAATGATGATGATGATGATCATTATTATTATTATTATTATTATTATTATTATTATTATTATTATTATTATTATTATTATTATTATTATTATTATTATTATTATTATTATTATTATATTTATTAATTATTAATATTAATCTAAAAAAAAAAGTCAAGAACTAGTACCATTCCGTTACCCATTTCAATTCAACTTTTTCAAATTTTTTTTTCTGTCTGTAATCTGTTAGATGTCCATTTCACAACTCAATTAGGATCAATGCAATCACTCTATAAAAGAATTATTCTGCAATTCATTATGTAAAATATAAAAAAATACAAAATAAGCTCGACACTCTGTACATTCATCTTTTTCACCATATTTTGATTTCGAATGAATTTCCAAAATGTAATAATGCAGTCTTGTTAGGAATCGTCTATCTAAACTATCTGTAAGTTTTAAATCTTCAATTTTTTCTATCAATTTCTAATTTGAGAGTCAAAGTTTTAGTTTTCAAAGTCAACTAAGTGTTCTTGAATCAAATTCGAGTTTGTTTTGATATCTCCAGTTAATTTGATGATCCATAAAGTTTATAGGAATGATTTGCAACACAATTCATGTTGTAATCATAACCTATAACACTCTTAATCTAAAAATCAATTTTTGAGTTCTTGAGTTCTTCACAGTAATACACACTAACGTAAATTCGAAACAAATTTCAAAAACTAAAAATTCAGAGTTGTTAGGAATCATTTACTTAAACTTCCTGCAAAATCTCAAGTTCCAATTCTTAATAACGAATTCGAATTTGCGAGTCAAAGTTAAATTGTCAAAAGTCAACTGTTTTGTTCTTGGAGAAATTAGAGCTTGTTTTGATGTTTTAAGTTCAATTGACGATTTCAATAGTTTTTAGGAATGATTTGAAACATGTTTCATGTTGTAAAGATTGTCCAAAACGAACTCAAAATTGAAAACAAAATTTTTTTTCTAGCTCTAGCTACGAGCAAGCAGTAGGATTTTTTTTTGTTTTTTTTTCTCATTTTTTTTATATCATGAACACATTTTTATTTTTTGTTTCATGTTTGTTTAGAAGTCCTAAAACCATTTTGATGATTGACTATTAAGAATGAAGTTGTTTGATTGTTTAGATTTTGGTGAAGAAGATGAAGTGGGTTGAAACATGTAATAGATAAGTATTTGGGTTTGTATTATAAATCAGAAAAACTGAAATGGAGGAATGGTTAAGGGTGTTGATGAGTGAGCGAGATGTCTCGGGTTCGAGCCTGGCGTGGTGCAATCTTTTTAAAACTGACTCCTAAGGTAGTTTTATACTTTTAAAAATTATTATTATTATTATTAATATTATTATTATTATCCTTAGTCAGGTATTTCTACAATTATTAATTTTGCAAAACAAAAGATATATATGTAAATATATTATTACATAAAATATACTAATATTATATAAAATTATGTTTCAACTAATATTATTGATATAACATTAATTAAATATCAAATAAGTATCATAATATATTATAAGAATAATTAATACATAACAAATATATAAACTTAATTGATTTATACTATAATATGTTAATACTTGATATAGGTTCGTGAATCCGAGGCCAACCATGCATTGTTCAATGTCGTCATATGTATTTTTACTACAAAATACAGTATTGTGAGTTTCATTTACCTTTTTACCCTTTATATTTTTGGGCTCAGAATACATGCGCAACTTTTATAACTGTTTTACGAAATAGACACAAGTAATCGAAATTACGTTCTATGGTTGAATGATCGAAACTCAATATACCCCTTTTTATTAAGTCTGGTAATCTAAGAATTAGGGAACAGACACCCTAATTGACGCGAACTCTAAAGATAGATCTATCGGGCCCAACAAGCCCCATCCAAAGTACCGGATGCTTTAGTACTTCGAAATTTATATCATGTCCGAAGGAGGATCCCGGAATGATGGGGATATTCTAATATGTATATTGTGAATGTCGGTTACCAGGTGTTCAATCCATATGAATGATATTTTTGTCTCTATGCATGGGACGTATGTTTATGAGAAATGGAAATATGAAATCTTGTGATCTATTAAAATTATGGAGTGATTATTTATGTTAAACTAATGAACTCACCAACCTTTTGGTTGACACTTTAAAGCATGTTTATTCTCAGGTACGAAAGAAATCTTCCGCTGTGTATTTGCTCATTTTATAGATATTACTTGGAGTCATTCATGGCATATTGCAAAAGATATTGCATTCGAGTCGTCGAGTTCATCAAGATTATTATCAAGTCAATTATAGTTGGATATATTATGAAATGGTATGCAAGCCTGTCAACTTTCGATGAAATGAAAGTTTGTCTTTTCAAAAACGAATGCAATGTTTGTAAAATGTATCATATAGAGGTCAAGTACCTCGCGATGTAATCAACTGTTGTGAATCGTTTATAATCGATATGGACTTCGTCCGGATGGATTAGGACGGGGCGTTAAAGAATCCATCAACCATATCAAGATTAACTATCACAATTTATAATTACACACTTTATGTTCTTTAACTGAAGCCTAAACGACTTGTAGTTGTGATTTAAATTAACAGACACAATAAAATTTTAAATCAGACAGGACTGGTTTGCGAAGAACAAACTATGATGAACTCCATATTTGATTTCAAATTTGAGACCGTTTTAGAACAAGTTTATAACATGAAATAGGTATTAAAACGTTCTTAGAAACTTTATGGACTTTTAATTTCATCTGAAACAGCGAAATAATTTCTAATTCCTTGATTATCAAAAAGTTTGACTTTTGAATCGAAAACTTTGACTCCAAAATTCTTTCTTGATACAACAAATTGGGACTTGAATCTTTCCAGAAAGTTTAAATAGAAGATTTAGAGCTAAACTGCATTATTAGATTTTCAAATTAATTTTGAAATCGATTTTCACCCAAAAAGTTCACGTACAGAGTATATATGGGTGTTCTTCATATTTTCTGTTTGTTCCGACTAATTTGTAATAGATATTTGGAATGTATAATTTATCTCTGATAATGGAAGGTCGAATGGATTTTATAACACTGAAATTGGTGGATGTCGACATATGATACTCTAATCGATCAGACAAAAGAAAGAAACAGAAAATTAAATAAAAATAAGGTAAAGTCGGATCTGATAATTATCTGATTTGTACTACATGACGTAAATGTGTAACTACTTAGAGAATTCAGACAAAAATCAACTACAGAATCGATTGAGAGGTGTAACTGAATTCGTTTCCAAACATATACGCCCAATTTTATATACTTTTTATTAATAAATTATTAATTATAATTATATATAATAATCTAAATCTAAAATACAAATAATAATAATATCTATAATAATAATAAGAGTAATATTAATAATAAGTCATAAAAATGTTAATTTTAGTGAAATTTATAATGATAATATTGTTAATACTAATTATAACCATAATACTATTTATATTAATAATAATATTCATAATAATAACCAAAATTGTAGTTTTGTCATTATTCTAATAACATTTATATTTGGCACTTTTATTTTGATAATCTTAACCCTTTTAATTTTAGATAAAACAATAACACTAGTAATAATATTAGTAATACTAATATTGATATTACTAGTTGTAGTAATATTGAAAGTAATAATACTATTACTAATACATCTATATTTACAACTCATAATTACATTTAATTTATTAATATTATAATTTATTAGTTATGTATTATCATATATTATATATAAGAGCATACTTTGAATATTTAATATTTATATATATAACAATATACATACAATCGATAATTATGTATCTCATTTATGTATATGTATATGTATAGGTATATGTATATGTATATGTATATATATATATATATATATATATATATATATATATATATCTAGATACTTCAACTACCATATATTTAATTGTATTTTAAATATTAAGTAAATAAATGTATTAATTAAATATATTGAAACAGTTAATCTCAGAATATAACATTAAATACTTTATTAGCATTGACAAATTATGTATTTCAATCTACTCTCTATATTTAAATAAGAAATGATAAATAACAAGTTTAAGTTTCATAATGAACTAAATCATAATGAACTAAATCATATGATAGTTTATTAGTATATTTAATTTATAATATATAATTATTTACATGTATAGTTATTTATATATACATCTCTATTTATTATTTAATGATTCGTGAATCGTTGGAATTGGTCACGAGTTGAATGAATCCATGTAAACAAATTTAAAATTTATGAGAATCAACATTACAGACTTTGCTTATCGTGTCGGAAACATATAAATATTAAGTTTAAATTTGGTCGGAGATTTCCGGGTCGTCACACACTGGGCGTGGAGCAAACGAGCTGGATACACTGACTAAGATGCTGGATGGATTCGGACTCAACGACAGCGATGATATATGGGCTTGGAACTTGGACGGCGGCAAGAATTTTACAGTCAAAAAATTATCCGGTTTATGTGACGATAAGATACTTCGAGTAGGAAACAAAAATTCAAGCACTCTTCGCAAAAATCTAGTGCCAAAAAAAATATAAGTATTTGTATGGCGTCTCATGAAGAAAAGGTTACCGGTTAGAATCGAGTTAGATAAAAGAGGCATTGAACTACATAGTGTGAGATGCCCCATTTGTGACGATGACATCGAGACTAAGGACCACACCATTTTATTTGTTCTTACACTCAAGACATTTGGAATAGGGTTTTCCGATGGTGGGGTTTGAGATCATTTTCGAATCTTAGCTTCAACGAAATTCTTATAGGTAATGCCGGTGTAGTGACCCGAAATTTTTCATGTTTATATATATTAAATGAAATTGTTATTTACATGATTAATTTTTTCCAACATATTAAGCAATCAAACTTGTTAAGACTTGATTAATTGAAATAGGTTTCATATAGACAATTCACCACCCAAGTTGACCGGTGATTCACGAACGTTAAAACTTGTAAAAACTATATGATGACATATATATGATTATATGATATTATGATAAGTAAGTATCTCATTAGGTATTTTAACAATGAGTTATATACATAAAATTGTGTTTATTGAATTAAGAAACTCGAAACGATATATATAACGATTATCGTTATAACAACGTCTTACTAATTACATATGAATCATATTAAGATATTGTTACACTATGTTTAATCATGATAAATGATAAGTAAACATGTCATTATGTATATTAACAATGAACTACATATGTAAAAACAAGACTACTAACTTAAGGATTTCGAAACGAGACATATGTGTAACGATTATCGTTGTAACGACATTTAAATGTATATATATCATATTAAGATATATTAATATATCATAATATCATGATAATATAATAATTTAACATCTCATTAGATATAATAAATATTGGGTTAACAACATTTAACAAGATCGTTAACTTAAAGGTTTCAAATCAACATTTACATGTAACGACTAACGATGACTTAACGACTCAGTTAAAATGTATATACACGTAGTGTTTTAATATGTATTCATACAATTTTGAAATACTTCAAGACACTTATCAAAATACTTCTACTTAACAAAAATGCTTACAATTACATCCTCGTTCAGTTTCATCAACAATTCTACTCGTATGCACCCGTATTCGTACTCGTACAATACACAGCTTTTAGATGTATGTACTATTGGTATATACACTCCAAAGATCAGCTCTTAGCAGCCATGTGAGTTACCTAACACATGTGAGAACCATCATTTGGCAACTAGCATGAAATATCTCATAAAATTACAAAAATATTGGTAATCATTCATGACTTATTTACATGTAAACAAAATTACACATTCTTTATATTTAATCCATATACCAACGACCAAAAACACCTACAAACACTTTCATTCTCAATTTTCTTCATCTAATTGATCTCTCTCAAGTTCTATCTTCAAGTTATAAGTGTTCTTCATAAATTTTATAAGTTCTAGTTTCATAAAATCAAGAATACTTCCAAGTTTGCTAGCTTACTTCCAATCTTATAAAGTGATCATCCAACCTCAAGAAATCTTTCTTATTTACAGTAAGATATTTTTTAATACAAGATAATACTCATATTCAAACTTTGATTCAATTTCTATAACTATAACAATCTTATTTTGAGTGAAAATCTTACTTGAACTTGTTTTCGTGTCATGATTCTGCTTTAAGAACTTTCAAGCCATCCAAGGATCATTTGAAGCTAGATCTATTTTTCTCATTTCTAGTAGGTTTATCCACAAAACCTGAGGTAGTAATGATGTTCATAACATCATTCGATTCATATATATATAACTACCTTATTCGAAGGTTTAAACTTGAAATCACTAGAACATAGTTTAGTTAATTCTAAACTTGTTCACAAATAAAAGTTAATCCTTCTAACTAGACTTTTAAAATCAACTAAACACATGTTCTATATCTATATGATATGCTAACTTAATGATTTTAAACCTGAAAACACGAAAAACGCCATAAAACCGGATATACGCCGTCGTAGTAACACCGCGGACTATTTTGGGTTAGTTAATTAAAAACTATGATAAACTTTGATTTAAAAGTTGTTGTTCTGGGAAAATGATTTTTCTTATGAACAAGAAACTATATCTAAAAATCATGGCTAAACTCAAAGTGAAAGTATGTTTTTCAAAATGGTCATCAAGACGTCGTTCTTTCGACTGAAATGACTACCTCTTACAAAAATGACTTGTAACTTATATTTATGACTATAAACCTATACTTTTTCTATTTAGATTCATAAAATAGAGTTCAATATGAAACCATAGCAATTTGATTCACTCAAAACGGATTTAAAACGAAGAAGTTATGGGTAAAACAAGATTGGATATTTTTTTGATTGTTGTAGCTACGGGAAATATTGTAACAATTCTATACAAATCATATCCTAGCTAACTTATATTATATTATACATGTATTCTAATATATTATGTAATCTTGGGATACCATAGACACGTATGCAAATGTTTTGACATATCATGTCGACCCATGTATATATATTATTTGGAACAACCATAGACACTCTATATGCAGTAATGTTGGAGTTAGCTATACAGGGTTGAGGTTGATTCCAAAAATATATATACTTTGAGTTGTGATCTAGCCTGAGACGTGTATACACTGGGTCGTGGATTGATTCAAGATAATATATATCAATTTATTTCTGTACATCTAATTGTGGACAACTAGTTGTAGGTTACTAACGAGGACAGCTGACTTAATAAACTTAAAACATTAAAACGTATTAAAAATGTTGTAAACATGAATCGACCAGTGGCCAAGTCTTACTTCCCGACGAAGTAAAAATCTGTGAAAGTGAGTTATAGTCCAACTTTTAAAATCTAATATTTTGGGATGAGAATACATGCAGTTTTTTTAAATGTTTTACGAAATAGACACAAGTAATTGAAACTACATTATATGGGTGAATGATCGAAGCCAAATATGCCCCTTTTGCTTGGTAACCTAAGAATTAGTAAACCGATCTACTAATTGACGTGAATCCTAAAGATAGATCTATTAGGACTAACGGACCCCATCCAAAGTACCGGATGCTTTAGTACTTCGAATTCGTTTTTATCTTGTCCGAAGGATTTCCCGGAATGATAGGGGATATTCTTATATGCATCTTGTTAATGTCGGTTACTAGGTGTTCACCATATGAATGAATTTTATCTCTATGTATGGGATGTATATTGAAATATGAAATCTTGTGGTCTATTATTATGATTTGATAATATATAGGTTAAACCTATAACTCACCAACATTTTTTTGTTGACGTTTTAAGCATGTTTATTCTCAGGTGATTATTAAGAGCTTCCGCTGTTGCATATTAAAATAAGGACAAGATTTGGAGTCCATGCTTGTATGAGATTATGTAAAAACTGCATTCAAGAAACTTATTTTTGATGTAATATATTCTTATTGTAAACCATTATATAATGGTCGTGTGTAAACGGTATATTTTAGATTGTCATTATCAATAAAATAAAGGTTATGGTTGTTTTATAAATTAATGCAGTCTTTGAAAAACGTCTCATATAGAGGTCAAAACCTCGCGACGAAATTAATTAATATGGAATGTTTATAATCAATATGAACGGGACATTTCAGTTGGTATCTGAGCGTTGGTCTTAGAGAACCAGAAAATTGCATTAGTGTGTCTTACCGAGTTTGTTAGGATGCATTAGTGAGTCTGGACTTCGACCGTGTTTTTCTTCAAAAACGATTGCTTAACATTTTGTTGTTGTTAGAAACTATATATTATTAACATATAAATATTATGTGATATATTAATCTCTTAACGTGTTTGATATTGTGTGATAGATGTCTACCTCTAGTACAAATCCCATTAATTCACCTAATAATAATGAAGAGTCGAATATATTTTGGGAAGATTTACAAATTCCCGAAGTGGAACCGGAAGAGGAGGAACCGGAAGAGGAGGAACCGGAAGAAGAGGAACCAGAAGAGGAGGAATCGGAAGAGGAGGAATCGGAAGAAGAAGAGGTTTCGGAGGAAGAAATATTAATAACTATAGTAAATCGATTAAATAAAAGAAAATCCTCAACCAACGGACCAAAGTTAATAATGGTCAATGGTGTTTCCGCCGAGGAAGCAAAATATTGGGAAGATTACCAATTTTCAGATGAATCGGATCCCGATGAGGATTCCGATGATGTTATAGAAATTACCTCGACCCAATTTAATAAAGCGAAAGAAAATAATAAGGGAAAAGGTATAAAAATAGAGAAACCCGATTCCAACCCCGATGAACTTTATATGTATCGACAACATCCGTATTTCCTAAAATGTAACAATGACCCGGGAACCTCTAAACCACCAGGTTTTTCTAAACCATTATGGAAAACGACGGCTCGTATTAGAGGAACACCATATATTCCTAGAAAATTAGGAAAATGAACCAAGTCTGAAGAAGAAGAAACCAGTGATTCAGATTAGAGGGTTGTAATCATGTTGTGTATTATAAGTATTGTAGTGTGCTTGTACTTTTATGTTCTATGTAAAAATTGCTTGTATTGTTTGTTAATTATCTTTTACGAATCTAATCCTTGTCTATTTTACAGTATAAAAACAAAATGGACATTAAGGGTAGACAACTGAATATTTTAGAAGACCTACCAGAGGATATGATTGAGGAAATCTTGTCTAGAGTCGGTCATAATTCATCAGCACATTTAGTTATGGAGAAATTAACTTGTCAAACATTTGAAAGACTTTCCAGAAATGCCTTAGTTTATAAAAGGCTTTCCTTTGATAGGTGGGGTATATCACATTGGGGAGACCGTAAGTTACGCCGTGTTTTCTTTAAAGCATTAAATGCGGGGAACCCAAATGCAATTTTACGCTACGGGTTAAGAACCTATTTTGACTCAACATATCCCAACATAGGATTTCGTGAATTAGAAAGAGCTTCTAACATGCAACATAAAGAAGCATGTTATGCTTAAAGGTTAGTGATGTTCGCTTCTTACCAAATTGAGAAAAAGAACATCGGATTGCAACTTTTAAATAAAACCTTCCCATAAGTGACGGATTCAGTAGTTGGGGTGAGAAACAAGGTTTTTAGATTATTACGGGACTGTTGGACATTACGAAACCCTCGTCCTTTTGACGACATTACAACATGCTGCCTAGCCAATGGTCATAACGGTTATTTTTCACAAGACCAAGGATGGGAAGTCGTCTTAGTAAAACCAGAATGCATGACTTTGTTTCTGGACTTATGAATTACATGTCTTTATTTCCTTTGCTGAACAACTTGCGTATTAACTAGATTTATCTTCAAAAATGTCTTGTATCATAGTGTACTATATTTCATGTTATATGTAATATAGCGAAGTTGTAAGTTTGAAGAATATTTGTATGTGATATATTATTATAATCAGTTTTTCATATGGAATTGTAGTAGTTGAATTGTATATTAGCTACTAAGTATGAACTTAATGGGTAGGTAGTACCCGAATTTAAACTTATAAAACACAAATATGAAGAAAAAGCTTTTATAAATGAGTTCATATTATGCTACGAAATACTAGTGACTACTCTTAATATTCTGTATGATTAACTCGATTCAGTTGGCTATTTTGAAGGAAATGGCACCGACTACTCGACACACCATGAATATGAAAGAAGAGGAATTTTGTACCTTTTTTGCTGCAAACATAGCCGCAGTACAGGATGCGCTACATACCAACAATAACTCTGAATCTAACAATGCAGCTAACGGTGCAAGAAATCGTGTAAGATGCTCCTACAAAGAATTCACTGCCTGCAAACCTTTGGAATTTGATGGAACCGAAGGACCAATTGGATTGAAACGGTGGACCGAGAAAGTCGAATCAGTGTTTGCCATAAGTAAGTGTACTGAAGAGGACAAAGTTAAGTACGCTACGCATACCTTCACAGGTACTGCGTTAACGTGGTGGAACACCTATCTTGAACAGGTAGGACAAAATGCTGCTTACGCACTACCGTGGTCGGCATTCAAGCAATTAATGAACGAGCAGTACCGTCCTAGAAATGAAGTCAATAAACTCAAGGCAGAACTTAGAGAGTTACGAACATAAGGGTTTGACGTTACCACATATGAACGACGATTTACAGAGTTGTGCCTATTGTGTCCGGGAGCATTCGAAGATGAAGAAGAGAAGATCGACGCGTTTGTAAAAGAGTTACCAGTAAGGATTCAAGAAGATGTGAGTTCACACGAGCCCGCTTCTAAACAGAAGGCAAGTCGAATGGCTCATAAACTCATAAATCAGATTGAGGGAAGAATTAAAGAGCAGGCGACCGAAGAAGCCAACACGAAAAAACTCAAGAGGAAGTGGGGGAAAACGGTGACAAGAGTCACCAGTACAACAACAACAACAATTACAACCACAATCGCAACAACTATCCCAACAACCGCAACAACAATCGCAACAATAACCGCAATCCTAACAATAACTACAACAAACATCCCAACAACAACAACAACTACAACAACCGTTTCAACAACAATAACAATCCCAACAGCAACCTCAATAACAACAACGGCAACAAAAACCAAAACAGCCATGTCATAGGTGTGAAGAAAATCATCAGGGGTTTTGCACGACATTTTAAAACAGGTGTAAAAGAAATGGTCATAGCGCAACAAAGTGTGAGGTCTACGGACCAAAGTTTAACAGAACTAAAGGAAAAAATAATGTCAGAACAAGTAATGCTGAAACGAATAGTGTCGGAGCAAGTAATACCAACGCTGTTTGTTATAAATGTGGAAAACCGGGCCACATTATTAGAAATTGCCAAAATCAGGGGAATACTAATGGGCAGGGCCGTGGAAGAGTTTTCAATATTAATGCGGCAGAAGCACAGAAAGACCCGGAGCTTGTTACGGGTACGTTTCTTATTGACGATAAATCTGCTTATGTTTTATTTGATTCGGGTGCGGATAGAAGCTATATGAGTAGAGAATTTTGTGCTAAATTAAATTTCCCATTGACGCCTTTGGATAGTAAATTTTTACTCGAATTAGCAAACGGTAAATTAATTTCAGCAGATAATATATGTCGGGAGAGAGAAATTAAACTGGGGGATGAAATGTTTAAAGTTGATTTAATACCAATCGAGTTAGGGAGTTTTGATGTAATAATTGGCATGGACTGGTTGAAAAAGGTGAGAGTAGAGGTCGTTTGTTACAAAAATGCGATTAACATTATGCGTGTAAAAGGAAAACCTTTAATGGTGTACGGAGAAAAGAACAACGCGAAATTAAATCTTATTAGTAGCTTGAAGGCGCAAAAAATAATAAGAAAAGGTTGTTACGTCATTCTAGCACACATAGAGGAAGTTAAACCTGAAGAAAAGAACATCAGTGATGTTCCCGTCGCAAAAGAATTTCCCGATGTATTTTCGAAAGAATTACCGGGATTACCCCCACATCGATCCGTTGAATTTCAAATAGACCTTATACCAGGAGCTGCACCAATAGCTCATGCTCCATACAGACTGGTACCTAGCGAAATGAAAGAATTACAAAGTTAGTTATAGGAACTTTTAGAGTGTGGTTTAATTCGACCAAGCACATCACCATGGGGAGCTCCTGTTTTGTTTGTCAAGAAGAAAGATGGTACATTCAGGTTGTGTATCGACTACCGAGAGTTGAACAAACTTACCATCAAGAACCGCTACCCAATACTGAGAATCAACGACTTATTTGATCAACTAAAAGGCTCATCTGTTTATTCGAAGATCGATTTAAGTTCTGGATATCATCAAATATGGGTGAAGGAGGATGATATTCCAAAGACTGCTTTTAGGACGCGTTACGGTCATTACGAGTTTATGGTTATGCCGTTTGGATTGATTAACACACCAGCTGTGTTCATGGACCTCATGAACCGAGTGTGTGGGCCATATATTGACAAGTTTTGAAATTTCCCGTTCATATTGATTATAAACATTCCATATTAATTGATTTCGTTGCGAGGTTTTGACCACTATATGAGACGTTTTTCAAAGACTGCATTCATTTTTAAAATAACCATAACCTTTATTTTATCAATAAAGGTTTTAAAAACATTACGTAGATTATCAAATAATGATAATCTAAAATATACTGTTTACACACGACCATTACATAATGGTTTACAATAGAAATATATTACATCGACATATGTTTCTTGAATGCAGTTTTTACACAATATCATACAAACATGGACTCCAAATCTTGTCCTTATTTTAGTATGCAACAGCGGAAGCTCTTAATATTCACCTGAGAATAAACATGCTTTAAACGTCAACAAAAATGTTGGTGAGTTATAGGTTTAACCTATATATATCAAATCGTAACAATAGACCACAAGATTTCATATTTCAATACACATCCTATACATAGAGATAAAAATCATTCATATGGTGAACACCTGATAACCGACATTAACAAGATGCATATATAAGAATATCCCCATCATTCCGGGACACCCTTCGGATATGATATAAATTTTGAGGTACCAAAGCATCCGGTACTTTAGATGGGGTTTGTTAGGCCCAATAGATCTATCTTTAGGATTCGCGTCAATTAGGGTGTCTGTTCCCTAATTCTTAGATTACCAGACTTAATAAAAAGGGGCATATTCGATTTCGATAATTCAACCATAGAATGTAGTTTCACGTACTTGTGTCTATTTTGTAAATCATTTATAAAACCTGCATGTATTCTCATCCCAAAAATATTAGATTTTAAAAGTGGGACTATAACTCACTTTCACAAATATTTCCTTCCTCGGAAATAAGACTTGGCCACGGATCGATTCACGAACCTATACAAATATGTACATATATATCAAAGTATGATCAAAATATAATTACAACCATTTTTATTATGTTTTAAAGATTTGAGTGTATTAAGTCAGCTGTCCTCGTTAGTAACCTACAACTAGTTATCCACAATTAGATGTACAGAAATAAATCGATATATATTATCTTAAATCAATCCACGAACCAGTGTATACATGTATCAGGCTAGATCACAACTCAAAGTATATATATTTTTGGAATCAACCTCAACCCTGTATAGCTAACTCCAACATGACTGCATATAGAGTGTCTATGGTTGTTCCAAATAATATATATACATGGGTCGATATGATATGTCTAAACATTTGCATACGTGTCTATGGTATCCCAAGATTACATAATATATTAGAATACATGTATAATACAATATAAGTTAGCTAGGATATGATTTGTATAGATTTGTTAAACATTTCCCGTAGCTAAAAAGATCAAAAATATCCAATCTTGTTTTACCCATAACTTCTTCATTTTAAATCCATTTTGAGTGAATCAAATTGCTATGGTTTCATATTGAACTCTAATTTAAGAATCCAAACAGAAAAAGTATAGGTTTATAGTCAGAAATTTAAGTTACATGTCAATTACTAAAGAGGTAGTCATTTCCGTCGAAAGAACGACATCTTGATGACCATTTTGAAAAACATACTTTCACTTTGAGGTTAACCAAGATTTTTGGATATAGTTTCATGTTCATATGAAAAATCATTTTCCCAGAAGAACAACTTTTAAATCAAAGTTTAACATAGTTTTTAATTATCCAAACCAAAACAGCCCCCGGTTTCACTACGACGGCGTATATCCGATTTTATGGAGTTCATCGTGTTTCCAGGTTTTAAATCATTAAGTTAGCATATCATATAGATATAGAACATGTGTTTAGTTGATTTTAAAAGTCAAATTAGAAGCATTAACTTTTGTTTGCGAACAAGTTTAGAATTAACTAAACTATGTTCTAGTGATTACAAGTTTAAACCTTCGAATAAGATAGCTTTATATGTATGAATCGAATGATGTTATGAACATCATTACTACGTCAAATTTTCTGGATAAAACTACTGGAAATGAGAAAAATGGATCTAGCTTCAAAGGATCCTTGGATGGCTTGAAAGTTCTTGAAGCAGAATCATGACACGAAAACAGTTAAAGTAAGATTTTCACTCGAAATAAGATTGTTATAGTTGTAGAAATTGAATCAAAGTTTGAATATGAATATTACCTTGAATTAGAAAGATAACCTACTGTAAATAACAAAGGTTCCTTGATCTTAGATGATTACTTGGAATGGATTAGAAAGCTTGGAAGTAGACTTGCAAACTTGGAAGTATTCTTGATTTTTATGAAACTATACTTATGGAATTTATGAAGAACACTTAGAACTTGAAGATGGAACTTGAGAGAGATCAATTAGATGAAGAAAATTGAAGAATGAAATATGTAATTTTGTTTTCATGTAAATAAGTCATGAATGATTACTAATATTTTTGTAATTTTATGAGATATTTCATGCTAGTTGCCAAATGATGGTTCCCATATATGTTAGGTGACTCACATGGGCTGCTAAGAGCTGATCATTGGAGTGTATATACCAATAGCACATACATCTAAAAGCTGTGTATTGTACGAGTACGAATACGGGTGCATACGAGTAGAATTGTTGATGAAACTGAATGAGGATGTAATTGTAAGCATTTTTGTTAAGTAGAAGTACTTTGATATGTGACTTGAAGTCTTTCAAAAGCGTAAGAATACATATCAAAACACAACATGTATATACATTCTAATGGAGTCGTTAAGTCTTCGTTAGTCGTTACATGTAAGTGTTGTTTTGAAACCTTTAAGTTAACGATCTCAATTAATGTTGTTAACCCAATGTTTATTATATCAAATGAGATGTTAAATTATTATGTTATCATGATATTATGATGTATGAATATCTCTTAATATGATATATACATTAAAATATCGTTACAACGATAATCATTACATATAAGTCTCGTTTAGTAATTCTTGAGTTAGTAGTCTTGTTTTTACATATGTAGTTCATTGTTAACACACTTAATTATATATTTAAATATCATTTTATCATGTTAAATATAGTGTATCAATATCTTAAATGATACATATGTATTTAGTAGACGTTATCATAACGATAATCGTTATATATATATATCATTTCGAGTTTCTTAACTTAGTAATCTCATTTCTTATGTATATCACACATTGTTAATATACTTAGTGAGATACTTAATCATCATAATCTCATGTCAATCATATATATATGTCTATATATACCACAACATGTAGTTTTCACAAATTTGTAACGTTCGTGAATCGCCGATCAACTTGGGTGATCAATTGTCTATATGAAACTTATTTCATTTAATTAAGTCTTAAAAAGTTGGATTGCTTAACACGTTGGAAACATTTAGTCATGTAAATATCAATCTCAATTAATATATATAAACATGGAAAAGTTCGGGTCACTACAGTACCTACCCGTTAAATAAATTTCGTCCCGAAATTTTAAGCTGTTGAAGGTGTTGACGAATCTTCTGGAAATAGATGCGGGTATTTCTTCTTCATCTGATCTTCATGCTCCCAGGTGAACTCGGGTCCTCTACGAGCATTCCATCGAACCTTAACAATCAGTATCTTGTTTTGCTTAAGTCTCTTAACCTCACGATCCATTATTTCGATGGGTTCTTCAATGAATTGAAGTTTTTCATTGATTTGGATTTCGTCCAACAGAATAGTGAGATCTTCTTTAGCAAAATATTTCTTCAAATTCGAGACGTGGAAAGTGTTATGTACAGCCGCGAGTTGTTGAGGTAGCTCCAGTTGGTAAGCTACTAGTCCGATACGATCTATAATCTTGAATGGTCCAATGTACCTTGGATTTAGTTTCCCCCATTTACCAAATCGAACAACGCCTTTCCAAGATGAAACCTTAAGCATGACCATTTCTCCAATTTCAAACTCTATATCTTTTCTTTTACTGTCCGCGTAGCTCTTTTGTCGACTCTGGACGGTTTTCAATCGTTGTTGAATTTGGATGATTTTCTTGGTAGTTTCTTGTATTATCTCCGGACCCGTAATCTGTCTATCCCCCACTTCATTCCAACAAATCGGAGACCTGCACTTTCTACCATAAAGTGCCTCAAACGGCACCATCTCAATACTAGAATGATAACTGTTATTGTAGGAAAATTCTGCTAACGGTAGGTGTCGATCCCAACTGTCTCCGAAATCAATAACACATGCTCGTAGCATGTCTTCAAGCGTTTGTATCGTCCTTTCGCTCTGCCCATCAGTTTGTGGATGATAGGCAGTACTCATGTCTAGACGAGTCCCCAATGCTTATTGCAACATTTTCCAGAACCTTGAAACAAATCTACCATCCCTATCAGAGATAATAGAGACGGGTATTCCATGTCTGGAGACAACCTCCTTCAAATAAAATCGCGCCAACTTCTCCATTTTGTCATCTTCTCTCATTGGCAGGAAGTGTGCTGACTTGGTGAGACGATCAACTATTATCCAAATAGTATCATAACCACTTGCAGTCCTTGGCAATTTAGTAATGAAATCCATGGTAATGTTTTCCCATTTCCATTCCGGGATTTCAGGTTGTTGTAGTAGACCTGATGGTTTCTGATGTTCAGCTTTAACCTTAGAACACGTCAAACATTCTCCTACATATTTAGCAATATCGGCTTTCATACCCGGCCACCAAAAGTGTTTCTTGAGATCTTTATACATCTTCCCACCTCCGGGATGTATTAAATATCTGGTTTTATGTGCTTCTTTAAGTACCATTTCTCTCACATCTCCAAACCTTGGTACCTAAATTCTATCAGCCCTATATCGGGTTCCGTCTTCCCGAATATTAAGATGTTTCTCTGATCCTTTGGGTATCTCATTCTTCAACTTTCCTTCTTTTACAACCCCCTGTTGCGCCTCCTTTATTTGAGTAGTAAGGTTAGTATGAATAATTATATTCATAGCTTTTACCAGTATAGGTTCTCTGTCCTTTCTACTCAAAGCGTCAGCTACCATATTCGCCTTCCCCGGGTGGTATCGAATCTCAAAATCATAATCATTCAACAGTTCAATCCACCTGCGTTGTCTCATATTTAGTTGCTTCTGATTAAATATGTGCTGGAGACTTTTGTGGTCGGTATATATAATACTTTTGACCCAATATAAATAATGTCTCCAAGTCTTTAATGCAAAAACAACAGCACCCAATTCCAAATCGTGAGTTGTATAATTTTGCTCGTGAATCTTCAATTGTCTAGACGCATAAGCAATCACCTTCGTTCGTTGCATTAATACACAACCGAGACCTTGCTTTGATGCGTCACAATAAATCACAAAATCATCATTCCCTTCAGGCAATGACAATATAGGTGCCGTAGTTAGCTTTTTCTTCAATAACTGAAACACCTTCTCTTGTTCATCCTTCCATTCAAATTTATTCCCTTTATGCGTTAATGCAGTCAAGGGTTTTGCTATTTTGGAGAAATCTTGGATAAATCTTCTATAGTAACCAGCCAATCCTAAAAATTGACGTATATGCTTCGGAGTTTTTGGGGTTTCCCACTTTTCAACGGTTTCGATCTTTGCCGGGTCCACCTGGATACCTTCTTTGTTCACTATGTAACCGAGGAATTGAACTTCTTCCAACCAAAATGCACACTTTGAAAACTTAGCGTACAGTTTTTCTTTCCTCAATACTTCTAGCACTTTTCTCAAATGTTCTTCGTGCGTTTGATCATTCTTTGAGTAAATAAGTATGTCATCGATGAAAACAATGACAAACTTGTCAAGATATGGCCCACACACTCGGTTCATAAGGTCCATGAACGCAGCTGGTGCGTTAGTCAATCCAAATGGCATAACCATAAACTCGTAATGACCATAACGCGTCCTAAAAGCGGTTTTTGGAATATCATCATCCTTTCCTCGTATTTGATGATATCCAGAATGTAAATTGATTTTCGAATAAATCGACGAATCTTGTAGTTGATCAAATAAGTCGTCAATTCTCGGCATTGGATAACGGTTTTTGATGGTAAGTTTATTCAACTCTCTGTAGTCAATACACAACCTAAATGTACCATCCTTCTTCTTAACAAACAAAACAGGAGCTCCCCATGGTGATGTGCTTGGTCGAATGAAACCATGTTCTAATAGTTCTTGCAGTTGGCTTTGCAATTCTTTCATCTCGCTGGGTGCGAGTCTGTAAGGAGCACGAGCTATTGGTGCAGCTCCTGGTACAAGATCTATTTGAAATTCAACAGATTGATGTGGAGGTAGTCCCGGTAATTCTTTCAAAAATACATCGGGAAATTCTTTTGCTACGGGAACATCATTGATGCTCTTTTCTTCAGTTCTCGATGTGTTCTAGAATAGTATAGCAACCTTTTCTTATTAGTTTTTGTGCCTTAAAATTACTAATAAGATGTAGCTTCGTGTTGCCCTTTTCTCCGTACACCATTAAAGGTTCTCCTTCTTCTCGTACAATGCGAATTGCATTTTTGTAGCATACGATTTCTGCTTTCATCTCCTTCAGCCAGTCGATGCCAACTATTACATCAAAACTCCCTAACTCTACTGGTATCAAATCAATCTTAAATATTTTGCTACCCAGTTTAATTTCTCTATTCCGGCATATATAATCTGCTGAAATTAATTTACCGTTTGCTAATTCTAGTAAAAATTTACTATCCAACGGCGTCAATGGACAACTTAATTTAGCACAAAAATCTCTACTCATATAGCTTCTATCCGCACCCAAATCAAATAAAACGTAAGCAGATTTATTGTCAATAAGAAACGTACCCGTAACAAGCTCCGGGTCTTCCTGTGCCTCTACCGCATTAATATCGAAAACTCTTCCGCGGCCTTGTCCATTCATGTTCTCCTAGTTCGGGCAATTTATAATAATGTGGCCCGGTTTTCCACATTTATAACAAACTACATTGGCATAACTTGCTCCGACACTACTTGCTCTGCCATTACTCGTTCCGACACCATTTGTTCCTTTCGTTCTGCTAACCCCTGGTTCGTAGACCTCACACTTCACCGCGCTATGACCATTTCTTTTACACTTGTTGCAAAATTTGGTGCAGAACCCCGAGTGATACTTTTCACACCTTTGACATAGCTGCTTCTGATTGTTGTTGTTGTTGCGGTTATAATTGTTGTTGGGATGATTGTTGTAGTTGTTGTTGTTGTTGTTGTTGTGCCGTTTGTTGTAGTTGTGATTGATGTTGCGATTGTTGGGATAGTTGTTGTTGTATTGGTGACTCTTATCACCGTTTTCCTCCCACTTTCTTTTGACTAGCTTCACGTTGGCCTCTTCGGCCGCCTGTTCTTTAATTCTTCCCTCAATCTGGTTCACTAGTTTGTGAGCCATTCTACATGCCTTTTATATGGAGGCAGGCTCGTGTGAACTTATATCTTCTTGGATTCTCTCCGGTAACCCTTTCACAAACGCGTCGATCTTTTCTTCCTCATCTTCGAACGCTCTCGGACACAATAGGCACAATTCTGTGAATCGTCTTTCGTACGAAGTAATATCGAATCCCTGTGTTCGTAACCCTCTAAGTTCTGACTTGAGCTTATTGACCTTAGTTCTGGGACGATACTTCTCGTTCATCAAGTGCTTGAATGCTGACCACGGTAGCACGTAAGCAGCAACTTGTCCCACTTGCTCTAGATAGGTATTCCACCATGTTAACCCAATACCTGTGAAGGTATGCGTAGCGTACTTCACTTTGTCTCCTTCAGCACACTTACTTATGGCAAACACCGAATCAACTTTCTCAGTTCACCGTTTCAATCCGATTGGTCCTTCGGTCCCATCAAATTTTGAAGGTTTGCAGGCAGTGAATTCCTTGTAGGAGCATCCTACACGATTTCTTGCGCCGTTAGCTGTATTGCTAGATTCAGAGTTATTGTTGGTATGTAGCGCGGCCTGTACTGCGGCTATATTTGAAGCAAGAAAGGCACGAAATTCCTCTTTGCTCATATTCAAGGTGTGTCGAGTAGTCGGTGCCATTTCCTTCAAAATAGTCAAATGAAACAAGTTAATCATACAGAATATTAAGAGTAGTCAATAGTATCTCGTAGCATAATATGAACTCATTTATAAAAGCTTTTTCTTCATATTAGCGTTTTATAAGTTTAAATTCGGGTACTACCTACCCGTTAAGTTCATACTTAGTAGCTAATATACAATTCAACTACTACAATTCCATATGAAAAACTGATTATAATAATATATCACATACAAATATTCTTCAAACTTACAACTTCGCTATATTACATATAACATGAAATATAGTACACTATGATACATGACAGTTTTGAAGATAAATCTAGTTAATACGCAAGTTGTTCAGCAAAGGAAATAAAGACACGTAATTCATAAGTCCAGAAACAAGTCATGCATTCTGGTTTTACTAAGACGACTTCCCATCCTTGGTCTTGTGGAAAATAACCGTTATGACCATTGGCTAGGCAGCATGTTGTAATGTCGTCAAAAGGACGAGGGTTTCGTAATGTCCAACAGCCCCGTAATAATCTAAAAACCTTATTTCTCACCCCAACTACTGAATCCGTCACTTGTGGGAAAGTTTTATTTAAAAGCTGCAATCCGATGCTCTTTTTCTCACTTTGGTAAGAAGCGAACATCACTAACCCGTAAGCATAACATGCTTCTTTATGTTGCATGTTAGAAGCTCTTTCTAATTCACGAAATCCTATGTTGGGATATGTTGAGTCAAAATAGGTTCTTAACCCGTAGCGTAAAATTGCATTTGGGTTCCCCGCATTTAACACTTTAAAGAAAACACGGCGTAACTTAAAGTCTCCCCAATGTGATATACCCCACCTATCAAAGGAAAGCCTTTTATAAACTAAGGCATTTCTGGAAAAGTCTTTCAAATATTTGACAAGTTAATTTCGCCATAACTAAATGTGCTGATGAATTCTGACCGACTCTAGACAAGATTTCCTCAATCATATCCTCTGTAGGTCTTCTAAAATATTCGGTTGTCTACCCTTAACGTCCATTTTGTTTTTATACTGTAAAATAGACAAGGATTAGATTCGTAATAACAAATAATACAAGCAATTTTTACATAGAACATAAAAGTACAAGCACACTACAATACATTTATTACACAACATGCTCACACCCCTCTAATCTGAATCACTAGTTTCTTCTTCTTCGGACTTGGTTCTTTTTCCTAATCTTCTAGGGATATATGATGTTCCTCTAATACGAGTCGTCGTTTTCCACATTGGTTTAGAAAAACCTGGTGGTTTAGAGGTTCCCAGGTTATTTTCACGATATTGAAAATATGAGTGTTGATGGTACATATAAAGTTCATATCGGCCGGAATCAGATTTCTCTATTTTGATGCCTTTTCCCTTATTATTTTCTTTTGCCTCATTAAATTGGGTCGGGGTAATTTCTATAACATCATCGGAATCCTCATCAGGATCCGATTCATCAAAAAATTGGTAATTTTCCCAATATTCTGCTTCCTTAGCGGAAACACCATTGACCATTATTAACTTTGGTCCATTGGTTGAGGATTTTTTTTTATTTGACCGGTTTTCTGTGGTTCCTACTATTCCCCCCTCCGGGACCTCTTCTTCTTCCGGTTCCACTTCTTCTGGTTCCTTTTCTTCCGGTTCCTCTTCTTCCGGTTCCGTTTCCTCTTCTTCCGGTTCTTCGGGAACTTGTGAATCTTGCCAATATATATTCGACTCTTCGTTATTATTAGGTGAGTCAATGGGATTTGTGCTAGAGGTAGACATCTATCACACAATATCAAACATGTTAAGAGATTAATATATCACATAATATTTACATGTTAATAATATATAGTTTCCAACAAAAATGTTAAGCAATCATTTTTAAAAAAAAACGCGGTCGAAGTCCAGACTCACTAATGCATCCTACCAAACTCGATAAGACACACTAATGCAAATTTTCTGGTTCTCTAAGACCAACGCTCGGATACCAACTGAAATGTCCCGTTCATATTGATTATAAACGTTCCATATTAATTGATTTTGTTGCGAGGTTTTGACCTCTATATGAGACGTTTTTCAAAGACTGCATTCATTTTTAAAACAACCATAACCTTTATTTTATCAATAAAGGTTTTAAAAACATTACGTAGATTATCAAATAATGATAATCTAAAATATACTGTTTACACACGACCATTACATAATGGTTTACAATAGAAATATATTACATCGACATATGTTTCTTGAATGCAGTTTTTACACAATATCATACAAACATGGACTCCAAATCTTGTCCTTATTTTAGTATGCAATAGCGAAAGCTCTTAGTATTCACCTGAGAATAAACATGCTTTAAACGTCAACAAAAATGTTGGTGAGTTATAGGTTTAACCTATATATATCAAATCGTAACAATAGACCACAAGATTTCATATTTCAATATACATCCCATACATAGAGATAAAAATCATTCATATGGTGAACACCTGGTAACCAACATTCACAAGATGCATATATAAGAATATCCCCATCATTCCGGGACACCCTTCGAATATGATATAAATTTCGAAGTACTAAAGCATCCGGTACTTTGGATGGGGTTTGTTATGCCCAATAGATCTATCTTTAGGATTCGCGTCAATTAGGGTGTCTGTTCCCTAATTCTTAGATTACCAGACTTAATAAAAAGGGGCATATTCGATTTCGATAATTCAACCATAGAATGTAGTTTCACGTACTTGTGTCTATTTTGTAAATCATTTATAAAACCTGCATGTATTCTCATCCCAAAAATATTAGATTTTAAAAGTGGGACTATAACTCACTTTCACAGATATTTCCTTCCTCGGAAATAAGACTTGGCCACGGATCGATTCACGAACCTATAAAAATATGTACATATATATCAAAGTATGATCAAAATATAATTACAACCAATTTTATTATGTTTTAAAGATTTGAGTGTATTAAGTCAGCTGTCCCAGTTAGTAACCTACAACTAGTTGTCCACAATTAGATGTACAGAAATAAATCGATATATATTATCTTGAATCAATTCACGACCTAGTGTATACATGTAAGACCCGAATATTTATTTTGTATACTTGTTTATAAAAGACATATGAGATCGGGCTTCGTTTAATATTTATATGGAATTAATATGCAAAGGAATCTGGTTCAGCTGTGTTGCGCGCCGCGCAGGGTTGCGGCGCGCCGCGCCGATTGCTGCTGACAGAACCCTCTTTATTTTTAATTGCTTTAATGAGGGGTAAAAGGGTAAAATCACATGGGGCCGGATTTGTGAGGCTTATGAGCTAGTTTGGATCAGTTTTGGATCCCATTCACATCCACTCATCATCTTCATCCGTTCTTAGAGAGAGAGAGAGAGAGAGGCTTAGAGAGAGATTGAAGGTTTTGGTGAGGAAGAAGCTCGAATCGTTCAAAGTCTCGGGTTTTAAAGTTGTTCTCCTCGTTCCTAGCTACGTTGTGGTGGTATTGGTAAGCTCAAACTCCGAATTTCATTTGTTTAACTTGATATTCAATTTAGGGTTTTGAGTTAATTTGTTGAGTAACCCACTTAGGTGATGAAATGGGTTTATGGTGACTAGTTATTCTTGTCACTTGGCTGGTTTTGGGTTGGATGACGTTTTGGCCTTGATTAGGCTTTGGTTTGGAGTTTAATCACTTGGATTAGTGATTATGGAAGTATTGGAACCCATTTAGGGTAATTTGGGTGACTAACTGTGACTTTGGGTCAAATTAGGTTTTGGTGGTAATTATGACCCGATTGGCGAATTAATGAGGTTTATAAACTTAAAATGAATTAAGTTGAAGTATTAAACCGAGTTAAATGTGTTTTGGTGTCAAACTTGTAAAGGATGAGATTTTGACCTTTATGGGTCAAAATTAGGGTTTAAGTGTCAAAATGGGTATGACACGTGTTTAACACTTGAGTTCGGGTTTATTTAGCATATTATGACCATTCTCACTTGTGTTAGTGATTATTGGTTAGTTCGGATACGGTTTGTGCTTGGAAGTGCATTTGGGTCGAAATTGCACTAAGGGTCGAATTGGGTGGTTTGTAAATCCATCCTAATTGTGTTGTGATATTTGTGATAATGGAATAGGTACTTTCCATTGACGAGTTGCGGATTACTTGGAAGCTTTCTTCAAGACTTCAAGGTGAGTGATAATATCCTATGTGCATATGTATGTGTAGGATGGGTGCGGGTCGGGTGAAGTAATTCTCGGTTATAGAGCTCACTTCACATATAGGTGGACTTGATGGACTTGTGTATAAGTCCAATTGGCACGGTTGTGCGTTTTGGTTGACCATCTTTGGCGAGGTGCACATTTTGTGTGCACATTATCACACATGGTTGTGATTTGGTTGTTATAACCCTAATGGCGAAGGGTTGATATGGTTGTGTTGTGGATGACCCCGATGTGGTGGATTTTATAATCCCGTGACCGTGGGCTTTAGTAATGAGAAATGAATCTCGGGTAGTGCGGATTCATGGTGACTCGGGTTGTTCGGTCACCTTATTGAGGTAGTGGATCTCGGGTAGTGCGGATTCACGACGACTCGGGTTGTTCGGTCATCTTATGGTTGAGAAGTGAATTTCGGGTTATGCGAATTCACAAGGCTCGGGTTGTTCGGCCAATGTTCGTGTGATTGAGGTTAAGGGGTTAACCTTGTGTATTATTATTGTATTATATTAATGTGTTGTTGTGTTGTAGCTAACCCTCCGGGTGTAGCTATTTGGCGATGTTTACTTTGTCGTTGGTGGACTATCTTTTACGTTGTATCTTTAGTTCGTTGCTTAGATCGTACGGTATGCTTAGTGTAGATGCTTTATACTTGGATGCTTCGGTATGCGGTATTTGTTTTGTGTGGCGTATTCATTTTATACATATATATGTATGTAGTATATTATCATTCACTAAGCGTTAGCTTACCCTCTCGTTGTTGACTCTTTTTATAGATTGCATGCTGATGGTGGCTCGGGTAAGCGCGAGGATTAGAGGACTTGCATAGTTTGCGTAGAAGGCTTGCTTTTGGATTTATTAGGATTGGGTAGCGTATCCCCAATCGCCATGCTCGGCTTTGTTTTGTATTAGAAGTCGTATGGTCGAAAATTGTATTTTGGTACTTAAAGGGTAATTTGGGTCAATGTGGGCCCCGCTTCGTAAACAAAATTTTATTAATGGAACGCGCTAGTTTTTATATATTGAACATGCGGTTAAAAGCGTTTTGTCTAAATACGTCGGGAACAAGTCAAACATTTTCGCATTTAAAGACTTTCCGGACAGTCAGGTTTGGCGCGCCGCGCGGCCTATATGGCGCGCCGCGCCAGGTGGCAGTTCAGCGAATTTTTTTTATTTTGTAATTTTACACGGTTAAATCGCGGGTTGGTTTGGGTTGTTACAAGTGGTATCAGAGCATGGTCTAAGGGATTTAGGTGACTTGAGATAGGTGCCTAGACTTAGACTTTTGTGTGCGCGTAAATTGTTGCGGGACTTGTAGGATTACGGGTCAGGAACGGGTTTAGTTAGTGCCTTGTTTATAGGTCGACTAACGTTTATATTAGTAATGCGGATATTATTAATATATTATTTGTGTTGTGGTGTAATTCTCGCGTGTGCTTCTATCGCGTAGAATTTTGTTTGTGTTTGTTTATAGCATCGAGCGAGGCGGTCGTTGTACTAACGAGTCGATGCGGCGTGCGTGCGTAATAAGAACTTGCAGACCTTATTACGGGTGCAAATCATGTCTAACAAGTGATGTACGACGAGTGTTTAGCAAGATGGGAGGGTGTTGTGCGTGTCGTTTTATACGTGCGTGGACTAATCGTTTTGCATTCTTTAGAATGACGACGCGAAACGAGACCGAGACGAACGACACGGAATTTAACGCTAGAGTTACGGCCGCCGTTGCGGAGCAAATGAGGGCGTTTCGAGAAGAAATGGATGGGAAGTATTCCGAATTCCAAAATAGGGGTGAAATGGAGCGTTGTCTTAAGAGCTTCATGAGGACTAAACCCCCTATGTATGATGGGAAACCGGATCCTTTGGTGAGTACGACTTGGGTTTCGGATGTCGAAGGGTGTTTTCGTACTATGGAATGCCCACCCGAGAAAAAGACGAGACTCGCTACTAGTTTGTTGCGAGGTAGGGCGAAGGATTGGTTGGATGGCAAGATTGATCTTGTCGGTGGTGAGACGTTTATGGCATTATCATGGGACGAATTTAAGGAGGAATTCTTCGAGGAGTTCCGAACTTCAGCCGATTTATCGGAATTGCGTTGTGAGTTGCGAAATTTGCAACAGGGTTCTATGGACTTGAATACTTTAAAGACGACTTTTATGTCGAAGGCTCGTTTTTGCCCGGAATATTTGGGGAACGATCGTTTGTTGATGGAGGATTTCTATCGAACTTTGAGCGACGACTTGAAAAGCAAAATTAGCCGGGGTTACGCGAAGTCGTTTGCGGAGTTATTTGCGGTGGCTAGAGGTTTCGAGTCTTATACGCGATCAAAAAAGGCCGAACCTTCAAGTGAGAGAAGGGTTATTTCTTATGGTGCTCCGAGTAAGAGGACTAAGGGTCCGAGTGCGAGTACGAGTATTGTGGTAAAGGGCGCGGTGGATTCTCGTGCGCCTAGGTGTTTCAATTGTGGCGTTAGGGGTCACAAGTTGTGGGAATGCACAATGCCGAGAAGTGATGACGGAATGTGCTACTATTGTCATAAAGAGGGACATCGCAAGCCGGATTGTCCCGAGTTGGCGGCGGCGAATGCCGCAAGGAGACGTTGAGGTACGTTTCGTTTTAATAAATATGTCTTTTGAATATTTATTTTTGTGGCGTTTAGGTTCGGATTTGTTAGATGCATTGTGTTGTGCATGTTATTGTTAAGGGTGACGTTCCTAATGGAAGTACCCTGTGACGATGTTTGATTTTTGGGACGAAGGGCGTAAGACTTGGTGCAACCAAGCATTCCTTAGTATTTGGGAAATGTTACTACCAAGCCACGGAAATGGATTTGGTGTTCGATTGTTAAGCGCGTGTTCGCTTCTGTGTTGAAGTGATGAACCATGGGGTTCGTCGGGTGATTGGAACCTTTGAGATCGAGTGTTTAAAATCTTGACGTATGTTGGTAATGGAGTCTTTATGACGCGACATTAGGTGCCTCTTTTATACCTACTAGCGTGGTGTCGACTCCGATTGTGTTGTGGTTACATTGTACTTAGAGTCCCGGGAGAAACCCTTAGGTACATGAGTGACTAAGTGAAACTTGACAAACTAAAGCAATTGGATAATTGCGAGGGTATGGTTTGTGTAATCGTGCTACACTTTTCGTTCGAAGTGTTTAAGTATTGATTGAAATCCTTTGTATGCTCAAGGTTGGAGCAAGGTGTAGTGATGGGTCGTGTGTACCCAATCGTCGGTAAAGTCTACCTTTGGTAGCATTGTACGGTTGTACGAGTTGTGAGATAGGAACTTGGTTCCAAGTGGGGGAGTCGCACTCCCGCACGAGGAAGTTTTAGTGTGATATTTCGGATGATGCTTTTGGTAGATCCGGAAATTTTTGTCGAGACATAGTTTTGGTCGATTTGTGGTAGGGTACAATTTCGGATAAATTGTACTTATGGTTTGGATTGGAATTACCACCGAGGTGGTAAGGTGGTAAATCTCGTTGAGAGATAATGGACGTGTTTGGTGAGCAAGGTGAAATCCTTCGGTTAAGGAAGGTGTGTGTCGGGTTCACTTTTGGAGAATTCTTGTTCGGTACCTATGCTTGATATAGGTGGTTCTTGCTCGATTATGGTATGTGATTGATGAAGCATGACTTTCGGAGTCCGCTGACTTCATCATGGGATTGACGATTAATGAAGCATGATCTTCGGGTCCGCTGACTTCATTATGGTATGGTTGATTGATGGAGCATGATCTTTAGGGTCCGCTGACTTCATCATGGGAGTACGTGATTGATGGAGCATGATCTTTAGGGTTCGCTGACTTCGTCATGAGCGTGGTGTTGAGATCGGTGGAGCATGATCTTCGGGTCCGCTGACTTCATCCGGTATTGAGATTGGTGGAGCATGACCTTCGGGGTCCGCTGACTTCATCAAGAGAGTTGTGTTGTGGGACGTGAATATCGGGTTGTTCGTATTCACAATATTTCGGGTAGTACGATTGTCCCTGTTGGTTGGGCTCATAGTTTGAGGTAGTGAATGTCGGGTAGTTCGGATTCACTAAGGCTCGGGTTGTACGGCCATCCTCGGTTACACTATGTGGCAGTGGTAGTGAATATCGGTTTGCGCGTATTCACGATGACTCGGGTTGTGCGGTCATTCTGTTGTGAGATATATGGATTGGGTTGGTGGATTTCGGGTTGTACGAATTCACTAAGGTTCGGGTTGTTTCGACCATCCTCCATATGTGTTTTGGCTCGGGTTGTTTCGGCCATGTTGAGTTGTGATCTATCGGTTGTTTTATACACCGATGGTGGGGTCATGAGGACCGTGTGGTTTGATCTATTGGTTGTTTTATACGCCGGTAGTGGGGTCGTGAGGACCATGTTGTGTGATTAGTGATGCGATAGCCGTGTTTCGCTCACATGTTGTCACGGGTGTGACGAGAGTTGATTTTGTACACCTTCGGGTTTAGCGTTGCCATAGTCGTTTTGGACGCTATCGGTTTCTAACCGTTGGATTATGATGTTACAGTAGTGGCGTATTGGTCGTATAGCGCACTACAAAGGATGTCTAGTGATTGGTGTTATCCGCAAGGATTCGTTTGGTTCGGTCTTCATCGTTTCGGATTTTTGACTTTAGGTTGAGACTTGGTTGCTTTTAGCGTTGTACTCGGTAATAGTACACTAAGGAATTAATATCTCGGTATGAGATTGGTTGGGTTTTTTCCCAGTGTTAGGGAATGAGCATGGTGTTAGTGCTCGGATTGTGGATTTGATAAATCGCGGGTGACGATTTAGTTGTGGAAGGCGATTCGTTGGGAAAAATTGCTTAGGAAAGTCGGATTGGACTTATGTTGAGGACCGTAAAGTGGAGTCCGTTTGGTCAAGTGATGAGGATCACGAGGACGTGATCGAGTTTAAGTGGGGGAGAGTTGTAAGACCCGAATATTTATTTTGTATACTTGTTTATAAAAGACATATGAGATCGGGCTTCTTTTAATATTTATATGGAATTAATATGCAAAGGAATCTGGTTCAGCTGTGTTGCGCGCCGCGCAGGGTTGGGGCGCGCCGCGCCGATTGCTGCTGACAGAACCCTCTTTATTTTTAATTGCTTTAATGAGGGGTAAAAGGGTAAAATCACATGGGGCCGGATTTGTGAGGCTTATGAGCTAGTTTGGATCAGTTTTGGATCCCATTCACATCCACTCATCATCTTCATCCATTCTTAGAGAGAGAGAGAGAGAGAGAGAGGCTTAGAGAGAGATTGAAGGTTTTGGTGAGGAAGAAGCTCGAATCGTTCAAAGTCTCGGGTTTTAAAGTTGTTCTCCTCGTTCCTAGCTACGTTGTGGTGGTATTGGTAAGCTCAAACTCCGAATTTCATTTGTTTAACTTGATATTCAATTTAGGGTTTTGAGTTAATTTGTTGAGTAACCCACTTAGGTGATGAAATGGGTTTATGGTGACTAGTTATTCTTGTCACTTGGCGGGTTTTGGGTTGGATGACGTTTTGGCCTTGATTAGGCTTTGGTTTGGAGTTTAATCACTTGGATTAGTGATTATGGAAGTATTGGAACCCATTTAGGGTAATTTGGGTGACTAATTGTGACTTTGGGTCAAATTAGGTTTTGGTGGTAATTATGACCCGATTGGCGAATTAATGAGGTTTATAAACTTAAAATGGATTAAGTTGAAGTATTAAACCGAGTTAAATGTGTTTTGGTGTCAAACTTGTAAAGGATGAGATTTTGACCTTTATGGGTCAAAATTTGGGTTTAAGTGTCAAAATGGGTATGACACGTGTTTAACACTTGAGTTCGGGTTTATTTAGCATATTATGACCATTCTCACTTGTGTTAGTGATTATTGGTTAGTTCGGATACGGTTTGTGCTTGGAAGTGCATTTGGGTCGAAATTGCACTAAGGGTCGAATTGGGTGGTTTGTAAATCCATCCTAATTGTGTTGTGATATTTGTGATAATGGAATAGGTACTTTCCATTGACGAGTTGCGGATTACTTGGAAGCTTTCTTCAAGACTTCAAGGTGAGTGATAATATCCTATGTGCATATGTATGTGTAGGATGGGTGCGGGTCGGGTGAAGTGATTCTCGGTTATAGAGCTCACTTCACATATAGGTGGACTTGATGGACTTGTGTATAAGTCCAATTGGCATGGTTGTGCGTTTTGGTTGACCATCTTTGGCGAGGTGCACATTTTGTGTGCACATTATCACACATGGTTGTGATTTGGTTGTTATAACCCTAATGGCGAAGGGTTGATATGGTTGTGTTGTGGATGACCCCGATGTGGTGGATTTTATAATCCCGTGACCGTGGGCTTTAGTAATGAGAAATGAATCTCGGGTAGTGCGGATTCATGGTGACTCGGGTTGTTCGGTCACCTTATTGAGGTAGTGGATCTCGGGTAGTGTGGATTCACGACGACTCGGGTTGTTCGGTCATCTTATGGTTGAGAAGTGAATTTCGGGTTGTGCGAATTCACAAGGCTCGGGTTGTTCGGCCAATGTTCGTGTGATTGAGGTTAAGGGGTTAACCTTGTGTATTATTATTATTGTATTATATTAATGTGTTGTTGTGTTGTAGCTAACCCTCCGGGTGTAGCTATTTGGCGATGTTTACTTTGTCGTTGGTGGACTATCTTTTGTGTTGTATCTTTAGCTCGTTGCTTAGATCGTACGGTATGCTTAGTGTAGATGCTTTATACTTGGATGCTTCGGTATGCGGTATTTGTTTTGTGTGGCGTATTCATTTTATACATATATATGTATGTAGTATATTATCATTCACTAAGCGTTAGCTTACCCTCTCGTTGTTGACTCTTTTTATAGATTGCATGCTGATGGTGGCTCTGGTAAGCGCGAGGATCAGAGGACTTGCATAGTTTGCGTAGAAGGCTTGCTTTTGGATTTATTAGGATTGGGTAGCGTATCCCCAATCGCCATGCTCGGCTTTGTTTTGTATTAGAAGTCGTATGGTCGAAAATTGTATTTTAGTACTTAAAGGGTAATTTGGGTCAATGTGGGCCCCGCTTCGTAAACTAAATTTTATTAATGGAACGCGCTAGTTTTTATATATTGAACATGCGGTTAAAAGCGTTTTGTCTACATACGTCGGGAACAAGTCAAACATTTTCGCATTTAAAGACTTTCCGGACAGTCAGGTTTGGCGCGCCGCGCGGCCTATATGGCGCGCCGCGCCAGGAGGCAGTTCAGCGAATTTTTTTTATTTTGTAATTTTACACGGTTAAATCGCGGGTTGGTTTGGGTTGTTACAATACACATTTCAGGCTAGATCACAACTCAAAGTATATATATTTTTGGAATCAACCTCAACCATGTATAGCTAACTCTAACATTACTGCATATAGAGTGTCTATGGTTGTTCCAAATAATATATATACATGGGTCGATATGATATGTCAAAACATTTGCATACGTGTCTATGGTATCCCAAGATTACATAATATATTAGAATACATGTATAATACAATATAAGTTAGCTAGTATATGATTTGTATAGATTTGTTAAACATTTCCCGTAGCTAAAAAGATCAAAAATATCCAATCTTGTTTTACCCATAACTTCTTCATTTTAAATTCGTTTTGAGTGAATCAAATTGATATGGTTTCATATTGAACTCTAATTTGAGAATTAAAACATAAAAAGTATAGGTTTATTGTCAGAAATTTAAGTTACATGTCAATTACTAAAGAGGTAGTCATTTATGTCGAAAGAACGACATCTTGATGAACATTTTGAAAAACATACTTTCACTTTGAGTTTAACCAAGATTTTTGGATAAAGTTTCATGTTCATATGAAAAATCATTTTTCCAGAAGAACAACTTTTAAATCAAAGTTTATCATAGTTTTTAATTATCCAAACCAAAACAGCCCCCGGTTTCACTACGACGGCGTATATCTGATTTTATGGTGTTCATCGTGTTTCCAGGTTTTAAATCATTAAGTTAGCATATCATATAGATATAGAACATGTGTTTAGTTGATTTTAAAATTCAAGTTAGAAGGATTAACTTTTGTTTGCGAACAAGTTTAGAATTAACTAAACTATGTTCTAGTGATTACAAGTTTAAACCTTCGAATAAGATAGCTTTATATGTATGAATCGAATGATATTATGAACATCATTACTACCTCAAGTTTTCTGGATAAAACTACTGGAAATGAGAAAAATGGATCTAGCTTCAAAGGATCCTTGGATGGCTTGAAAGTTCTTGAAGCAGAATCATGACACGAAAACAGTTCAAGTAAGATTTTCACTCGAAATAAGATTGTTATAGTTGTAGAAATTGAATCAAAGTTTGAATATTAATATTACCTTGAATTAGAAAGATAACCTACTGTAAATAACAAAGGTTCCTTGATCTTATATGATTACTTGGAATGGATTAGAAAGCTTGGAAGTAGACTTGCAAACTTGGAAGTTTTCTTGATTTTTATGAAACTATACTTATGGAATTTATGAAGAACACTTAGAACTTGAAGATGGAACTTGAGAGAGATTAATTAGATGAAGAAAATTGAAGAATGAAAGTGTTTGTAAGTGTTTTTGGTCATTGGTATATGGATTAGAGATAAAGGATATGTAATTTTGTTCTCATGTAAATAAGTCATGAATGATTACTAATATTTTTGTAATTTTATGAGATATTTCATGCTAGTTGCCAAATGATGGTTCCCATATGTGTTAGGTGACTCAAATGGGCTGCTAAGAGCTGATCATTGGAGTGTATATACCAATAGTACATACATCTAAAAGCTGTGTATTGTACGAGTACGAATACGGGTGCATACGAGTAGAATTGTTGATGAAACTGAACGAGGATGTAATTGTAAGCATTTTTGTTAAGTAGAAGTACTTTGATATGTGTCTTGAAGTATTTCAAAAGTGTAAGAATACATATCAAACACAACATGTATATACATTCTAATGGAGTCGTTAAGTCTTCGTTAGTCGTTACATGTAAGTGTTGTTTTGAAACCTTTAAGTTAACGATCTCAATTAATGTTGTTAACCCAATGTTTATTATATCAAATGAGATGTTAAATTATTATGTTATCATGATATTATGATGTATGAATATCTCTTAATATGATATATACATTAAAATATCGTTACAACGATAATCCTTACATATAAGTCTCGTTTCGTAATTCTTGAGTTAGTAGTCTTGTTTTTACATATGTAGTTCATTGTTAACACATTTAATGATATATTTAAATATCATTTTATCATGTTAAATATAGTGTATCAATATCTTAATATGATACATATGTATTTAGTAGACGTTATCATAACGATAATCGTTATATATATCATTTCGAGTTTCTTAACTTAGTAATCTCATTTCTTATGTATATCACACATTGTTAATATACTTAGTGAGATACTTACTCATCATAATCTCATGTCAACCATATATATATGTATATATATACCACAACATGTAGTTTTTACAAATTTGTAACGTTCGTGAATCGCCGGTCAACTTGGGTGATCAATTGTCTATATGAAACTTATTTCATTTAATCAAGTCTTAATAAGTTTGATTGCTTAACATGTTGGAAACATTTAGTCATGTAAATATCAATCTCAATTAATATATATAAACATGGAAAAGTTCGGGTCACTACAAGTTTGTCATTGTTTTCATCGATGACATACTTATTTACTCGAAGAATGATCAAGAGCACGAAGAACATTTGAGAAAAGTGCTAGAGTTGCTGAGAAAAGAAAAACTGTATGCTAAGTTTTCAAAGTGTGCATTTTGATTGAAAGAAGTTCAATTTCTCGGTCACATAGTGAACAAAGAAGGTATTTAGGTGGATCCAGCAAAGATTGAAACCGTTGAAAAGTGGGAAACACCGAAAACTCCGAAACACATACGTCAGTTTTTAGGACTAGCTGGTTACTACAGAAGGTTCATCCAAGACTTTTCCAGAATAGCAAAACCCTTGACTGCATTAACGCATAAAGGGAAGAAATTTGAATGGAAAGATGAACAAGAGAAAGCGTTTCAATTGTTAAAGAAAAAGTTAACTACGTCACCTATATTGTCATTACCTGAAGGGAATGATGCTTTTGTGATATATTGTGACGCCTCAAAGAAAGGTCTCGGTTGTGTATTAATGCAACGAATGAAAGTAATTGCTTATGCGTCTAGACAATTGAAGATTCACGAACAGAATTACACGACGCATGATTTGGAATTAGGCGCGGTTGTTTTTGCATTAAAGACTTGGAGGCACTACTTATATGGGGTCAAAAGTATTATATATACCGACCACAAAAGTCTTCAACACATATTTAATCAGAAACAACTGAATATGAGGCAGCGTAGGTGGATTGAATTGTTGAATGATTACGACTTTTAGATTCGTTACCACCCAAGGAAGGCAAATGTGGTAGCCGACGCCTTGAGCAGAAAGGACAGAGAACCCATTCGAGTAAAATCTATGAATATAATGATTCACACTAACCTTACTACTCAAATAAAGGAGGTGCAACAAAGAGTTTTAAAAGAGGGAATTTTAAAGGATGAAATACCCAAAGGATCAGAGCAGAGCATGAAAGCCGATGATGCTAAATAGGGGAATGTTTGACGTGTTCTAAGGTCAAAGCATAGCATCAGAAACCATCAGGTCTAATTCAACAACCCGAAATCCCGGAATGGAAATGGAAAAACATTACCATGGATTTCATCACTAAATTGCCAAGGACTGCAAGTGGTTTTGATACTATTTGGGTAATAGTTGATCGTCTCACCAAATCAGCACACTTCCTGCCAATAAGAGAAGATGACAAGATGGAGAAGTTAGCACGACTGTATTTGAAGGAAGTCATCTCCAGACATGGAATACCAATCTCTATTATCTCTGATAGGGATGGCAGATTTATTTCAAGATTCTGGCAGACATTACAGCAAGCATTAGGAACTCGTCTAGACATGAGTACTGGCTATCATCCACAAACTGATGGGCAGAGCGAAAGGACGATACAAACGCTTGAAGACATGCTACGAGCATGTGTTATTGATTTCAGAAACAGTTGGGATCGACATCTACCGTTAGCAGAATTTTCCTACAACAACAGCTACCATTCAAGCATTGAGATGGCAGCGTTTGAAGCACTTTATGGTAGAAAGTACAGGTCTCTAATTTGTTGGAGTGAAGTGGGGGATAGACAGATTACGGGTCCGGAGATAATACAAGAAACTACCGAGAAGATCATCCAAATTCAACAACGGTTGAAAACCGCCCAAAGTCGACAAAAGAGCTACGCCGACATTAAAAGAAAAGATATAGAATTTGAAATTGGAGAGATGGTCATGCTTAAGGTTGCACCTTGGAAAGGCATTGTTCGATTTGGTAAACGAGGGAAATTAAATCCAAGGTATATTGGGCCATTCAAGATTATTGATCGTGTCGGACCAGTAGCTTACCAACTTGAGTTACCTCAACAACTCGCGGCTGTACATAACACTTTCAACGTCTCGAATTTGAAGAAATGTTTTGCTAAAGAAGATCTCACTATTTCGTTAGACGAAATCCAAATCAACGAAAAACTTCAATTCATCGAAGAACCCGTCGAAATAATGGATCGTGAGGTTAAAAGACTTAAACAAAAAAGATACCAATTGTTAAGGTTCGATGGAATGCTCGTAGAGGACTCGAGTTCACCTGGGAACGAGAAGATCAGATAAAGAAGAAATACCCACACTTATTTCCAGAAGATACATCAACACCTCCAACTGCTTAAAATTTCGGGATGAAATTTATTTAACGGGTAGGTACTGTAGTGACCCGAACTTTTCCATGTTTATATATATTAAATGTAATTGTTATTTACATGATTAAGTGTTTCCAACATGTTAAGCAATCAAACTTGTTAAGACTTGATTAATTGAAATAGGTTTCATATAGACAATTGACCACCCAAGTTGACCGGTGATTCACGAACATTAAAACTTGTAAAAACTATATGATGACATATATATGATTATATATATAGTTAACATGATATTATCATAAGTAAGTATCTCATTAGGTATTTTAACAATGAGTTATATACATAAAATTATGTTTATTGAATTAAGAAACTCGAAATGATATATATAACGATTATCGTTATAACAACGTCTTACTAATTACATATGAATCATATTTAGATATTATTACACTATGTTTAATCATGATAAATGATAAGTAAACATGTCATTATGTATATTAACAATGAAATACATATGTAAAAACAAGACTACTAACTTAAGGATTTCGAAACGAGACATATGTGTAACGATTATCGTTGTAACGATATTTAAATGTATATATATCATATTAAGATATATTAATATATCATAATATCATGATAATATAATAATTTAACATCTCATTAGATATAATAAACATTGGGTTAACAACATTTAACAAGATCGTTAACTTAAAGGTTTCAAATCAACATTTACATGTAACGACTAACGATGACTTAACGACTCATTAAAATGTATATACATGTAGTGTTTTAATATGTATTCATACACTTTTGAAAGACTTTAAGACACTTATAAAAATACTTCTACTTAACAAAAATGCTTACAATTACATCCTCGTTCAGTTTCATCAACAATTCTACTCGTATGCACCTGTATTCGTACTCGTACAATACACAGCTTTTATGAAGTGACCCGTCCTAATCCATCCGGACAATGTCCATATCGATTATAAATGATTCACAACAGTTGATTACATCGCGAGGTACTTGATCTCTATATGATACATTTTACAAACATTGCATTCGTTTTTGAAAAGACAATATTTCATTACATCGAAGTTGACAACATGCATACCATTTCGTAATATATCTTACTATAATGGACTTAATAATAATCTTGATGAACTTAATGAATCGAATGCAACGTCTTTTGAAATATGTCATGAATGACTCCAAGTAATATCTCTAAGATGAGCAAATACACAGCGGAAGATTTCTTTCGTACCTGAGAATAAACATGCTTTAATGTGTCAACCAAAAGGTTGGTGAGTTCATTAGTTTAACATATATAATCATTTCATAATTTTAATAGACCACAAGATTTCATATTTCCATTTCTCATAAACATACGTCCCTTGCATAGAGACTAAAATATCATTCATATGGATTGAACACCTGGTAACCGACATTAACAATATGCATATAAGAATATCCCCATCATTCCGGGATCCTCCTTCAGACATGATATGAATTTCGAAGTACTAAAGCATCCGATACTTTGGATGGGGCTTGTTGGGCCCAATAGATCTATCTTTAGGATTCGCGTCAATTAGGGTGTCTGTTCCCTAATTCTTAGATTACCAGACTTAATAAAAAGGGGCATATTCGATTTCGATAATTTAACCATATAATGTAGTTTCGATCACTTGTGTCTATTTCGTAAAGCATTTATAAAAACATCACATGTATTCTCAGTCCCAAAAATATATATTGCAAAAGCATTTATAAAGGGAGCAAATGAAACTCACGCATATAAATATTGTAAAACAGTTAATAAAACATTTGCATGTATTCTCAGCCCAAAAAATGTAAAGAGTAAAAAGGGAGCAAATGAAACTCACCTAATGTATTTTGTAGTAAAAATACATATGACTAAATTGAACAATGCAGGGTTGGCCTCGGATTCAGGAGCCTATATCATTTGTTTATTTATTAATACACATAATCGTAATCAAACAATATATACATATATACATATATATATAAATTTATTACTTCTATCATATATATATATATATATATATATATATATATATATATATATATATATATATATATATATATATATATATATATATATATATATATATATATATATATATATATATATTTCATGTATTTCTCTTGTATGTGAAAATATTAATTTTGTTATGTCTAATGTATTAAATATATATATCATTTTTTTGTTAAAATAGTAATTATAATAATACCAAAATAATATTAGTAGTGATTAGAATAATAATACTGATAACACTAATATTAATAATAATGATATTAATATTAATGATTCTATTGATAATAATATAAATGTTACTTTTAATAATAAATTTTATACTAAAGAAAATAACAAAAATTTTTAATAGAAATGAAAAGTTTATTGGTAATGATTCTGAAAATAATAACTTCTATAATAATACATAATACTTGTTAATATGCAATATTAATAACAATACTTATGTTGATCATAATCCAAGTTTTCTTGTTTAATCTCTAAACTAGTAACTAAAGCTGTTAAAATCTCACTTTGTGATCCTGGTCATAATAATACTTATAATAGTAATAATAATAATAATACTTAAATTGGTAAAATTAATAATAGTAATTATATTAATAATTAATGATACTTATAATAATAGTCTAATAAAATCAATAATAAGGATAATATTATTCATGATGATACATAATGATGATACTAAAATTAATAATAATCTTAGTAATAATTATGTTAAGGATAATTATAATAACAATTATAATAATAATAATAATAATAATAATAATAATAATAATAATAATAATAATAATAATAATAATAATAATAATAATAATAATAATAATAATAATAATAATAATAATATTATTATTATTATTATTAGATTGATAAGTGAGCTACCTTTAAGGCTTCAAAAAAAATGGCAGACCACCCAGGAAGGGACTCGAACCCTCGACCATCAGATCACCCTCAACACCCTACACCATCTGGCTATTGCCAGGTTTCTGATTAATAATCGATTTTAATATTATTTAAACTATCTCATCTGTTCCTTCTTCTGGTTCATGAAAATCTAATCGGCCTCACCCAAACTAAACTAACGAATTTGTTTTAAAATTTATAAACACGTAACATGGTTATTTCAATTTATCAATTACTGGAGAAAAAAAATATATAAACGAGCCTCAAGAACAGCTACTGCTGTCGTGGCTGTTTCTTTTTTTTTTTAATAAATTCTTGATTTTGTAATATAGAACGTTTTGGACAGAACTTATAATATGAATTGTGTTTCAAAACACTTCTGTAAACTTTTTCAATCGTTAATTTAACTGAAAACATTGAAACAAATCCGAATTTTAATGAAGAACAATTGTTGACTTTTTCACTTTAAAACTTTGACTCATAAATTAAAACTCAGATTGAAAAAATAGAAGTTGAAACTTTCCAGGTAGATTAGATGACCCATTTCTAACCATTCTGCACTTTTAGATTTTTAAAAACGATTCAAATTCGAATTCTTGATGTTCTTGGACAATAACAGAGAAAAGAAAAAAAATAATAAATAAATAAAATTTTGTTTTCTGTTTGATTTAACGAATCTCAGTATGTAAAGGATTGTGGAACGGATTAAACTAGCTGAGGTAATACCTATAATCTATCAAGATTGTTTTGTAGTTATAATTGAATCGACAGAAAAGACCACCAGGTACAGAAAATATAGAAAAAAAAATATAGCAGTTGAATAGGATCAGATTGGGACGTGAACTAACTGGTATTACTTTCTAATTTTTAAATAATTAAGGGCGATCGTAATTATCTAACAGAATCCAAATAAATATATCTGTTATTATATATTTTATAATTAATAATAAGTACATGTAATTATTAATAATTCTGTTAATAAACATAATTATAATAAGTTATGTCTTAAAACCTTATCTTTATTAAAAAAAAAAAAAAATTCATACACATGTATATATAATTTAAATTAATTTTAATAATACCAACATTGATATTTAATATTAATTAATATTAATAATAATAATGAAAATAATAATAATAATAATAATATAAATAATAATATGAATATCATAATAATACTAATAAGAATAATGATAATAATAACTTTAAACAAAATGATAATTTTATTAATCATGTTAATGATAAAATTTTTTAGCAATCATAATAATTAATATTATAATTTTACTAATAACAATGGTACTAATAATGATAACAAAAAAAAATTAAATGCATCAACTTTATATCTATATGTTATATAGTAATATTAATAATATTGATATTAATATTAATATTAATACTTATTTTTACTCACAATGAAAGTAATAATCATAATGTTGAATACTAACTTGTAATTTCTTTTAATATATTACTGTTACAATTTATTGCTTATGTAATGTTTACCAATTATTAATTGGCTATTTATACACTATATAATATATATAATAATTATACATAGATATCATATCTATTTTTATATAGATTCATTTTAAATTACAACCTAATTATTTTGTATTTTATTTCATATTTTCAATTTAGATGATTTAATTTTGTTCGATAATTTCAAATTATTTATATATACTTATATTTGTATTTATACATACATATATATACATGTTTATTTACAAACAATTGTTCGTGAATCGTCGAGAACAGTCAAAGGTTAAATGCATTCATATAATAGTTCAAAATTTTTGAGGCTCGGTCTAACAGACTTTGCTTGTCGTGTTGGAAATATATAAAGATTAAGTTTAAATTTGGTCAGAAATTCCCGGGTCATCACATTTTAGATGTATGTACTATTGGTATATACACTCCAATGATCAGCTCTTAGTAGCCCATGTGAGTTACTTAACACATGTGGGAACTATCATTTGGCAACTAGCATAAAATATCTCATAAAATTACAAAAATATTAGTAATCATTCATGACTTATTTACATGTAAACAAAATTACACATCCTTTATATCTAATCCATTTACCAACGACCAAAAACACCTACAAACACTTTCATTCTTAATTTTCTTCATCTAATTGATCTCTCTAAAGTTCTATCTTCAAGTTCTAAGTGTTCTTCATAAATTCTATAAGTTCTAGTTTCATAAAATCAAGAATACTTCCAAGTTTGCTAGATTACTTCCAGTCTTGTAAAGTGATCATCCAACCTCAAGAAATCATTCTTATTTATAGTAAGATATCTTTCTAATATAAGGTAATACTCATATTCAAACTTTGATTCAATTTCTATAACTATAACAATCTTATTTTGAGTGGAAATCTTACTTGAACTTGTTTTCGTATCATGATTCTGCTTCAAGAACTTTCAAGCCATCCAAGGATCCTTTGAAGCTAGATCTATTTTTCTCATTTTCAGTAGGTTTATCCACAAAACCTGATGTAGTAATGATGTTCATAATATCATTCAATTCATATATATAAAACTACCTTATTCGAAGGTTTAAACATGAAATCACTAGAACATAGTTTAGTTAATTCTAAAATTGTTCGCAAACAAAAGTTAATCCTTCTAACTTGACTTTTAAAATCAACTAAACACATGTTCTATATCTATATGATATGCTAACTTAATGATTTAAAACCTGACAACATGAAAAACACCGTAAAATCGGATATACGCCGTCGTAGTAACACCGCGGGCTGTTTTGGGTTAGTTAATTAAAAACTATGATAAATTTTGATTTAAAAGTTGTTCTTTTGGGAAAATGATTTTTCTTATGAACATGAAACTATATCCAAAAATCATTGCTAAACTCAAAGTGAAAGTATGTTTTTCAAAATGGTCATCAAGACGTCGTTCTTTCGACTGAAATGACTACCTCTTACAAAAATGACTTGTAACTTATATTTCCGACTATAAACCTATACTTTTTCTATTTAGATTCATAAAATATAGTTCAATATGAAACCATAGGAATTTGATTCACTCAAAACGGATTTAAAACGAAGAAGTTATGGGTAAAACAAGATTGGATATTTTTTGATTGTTGTAGCTACGGGAAATATTGTAACAATTCTATACAAATCATATCCTAGCTAACTTATATTGTATTATACATGTATTCTAATATATTATGTAATCTTGGGATACCTTAGACACGTATGCAAATGTTTTGACATATCATATCGACCCATGTATATATATTATTTGGAACAACCATAGACACTCTATATGCAGTAATGTTGGAGTTAGCTATACAGGGTTGAGGTTGATTCCAAAAATATATATACTTTTAGTTGTGATCTAGCCTGAGACGTGTATACACTGGGTCGTGGATTGATTCAAGATAATATATATCAATTTATTTCTGTACATCTAATTGTGGACAACTAGTTGTAGGTTACTAAAGAGGACAGCTGACTTAATAAACTTAAAACATTAAAACGTATTAAAAATGTTGTAAATATATTTTGAACATACTTTGATATATATGTACATATTTGTTATAGGTTCGTGAATCGACCAGTGGCCAAGTCTTACTTCCCGACGAAGTAAAAATCGGTGAAAGTGAGTTATAGTCCCACTTTTAAAATCTAATATTTTGGGATGAGAATACATGCAGTTTTATAAATGTTTTACGAAATAGACACAAGTAATTGAAACTACATTATATGGGTGAATGATCGAAGCCGAATATGCCCCTTTTGCTTGGTAACCTAAGAATTAGTAAACCGATCTACTAATTGACGCGAATCCTAAAGATAGATCTATTGGCCTGACGAACCCCATCCAAAGTACCGGATGCTTTAGTACTTCGAATTCGTTTTTATCATGTCCGAAGGATTTCCCGGAATGATAGGGGATATTCTTATATGCATCTTGTTAATGTCGGATACCAGGTGTTCACCATATGAATGAATTTTATCTCTATGTATGGGATGTATATTGAAATATGAAATCTTGTGGTCTATTATTATGATTTGATAATATATAGGTTAAACCTATAACTCACCAATATTTTTTTGTTGACGTTTTAAGCATGTTTATTCTCAGGTGATTATTAAGAGCTTTCGCTGTTGCATATAAAAATAAGGACAAGATTTGGAGTCCATGCTTGTATGATATTATGTAAAAACTGCATTCAAGAAACTTATTTTTGATGTAATATATTCTTATTGTAAACCATTATGTAATGGTCGTGCGTAAACGGTATATTTTAGATTATCATTATTTGATAATCTACGTAATGCTTTTTAAACCTTTATCGATAAAATAAAGGTTATGGTTGTTTTAAAAATGAATGCAGTCTTTGAAAAACGTCTCATATAGAGGTCAAAACCTCGCGGCGAAATCAATTAATATGGAACGTTTATAATCAATATGAACGGGACATTTCAGTCGGGGTTAACATGTCTTCATTTGGAAAAAAAATTGTGGCAATCTATTGAATGGGTGTGTGTATACTACATTTGGAAGAATCGCAACAACCATACTTTTCGTGGCTCTTCATAGAGCGCTTCGGTTACTTTGAACGAAATCCAAGTTAAGTCATTTGAATGGATTTCGCTTCGTTCGAAGGGGAAAAAATTTGAGTGGCTTACTTGGCTTAGTAACCCTCATGTTTACCTTACTAGATAGATCTTAGATTTCTAATGGTTGCATGCTTTGCAACCAATACTTCGTTGTTTTTGTGACATTGTATCTATCTTCATGAAATATTAATATATATATATATATCGTCTTGCTTTAAAAAAAAAAGATTACTTATGTTATAAAAGTAATTATTTTTAATTAAGACTTATGATATATACTTATTATATCATTTAATAATTAAATTATGATTTAATTATTATTATAATTAAACTTATGATTAATAATACATTTATTATTAACGAAAATACTTATGGTAAGTATTAAACTTATATTATGGGATTATTATATCAAGACTTATAATAAAGATTAATTATTTATTTATTAATTATTAGACTTAGTTATTACTTAATTATAATTTAATTATTAAATACTTATGGTTTAATAATTATATTAAATACTTATGATATGATTAATAATTCATTATTAATTAATAATACTTATGATATGATTAAAACTTCATTATTAATTAATAATACTTATGTTATGATTAATATTTAATTAATTAATTAAATACTTATGTTATATTAATTATATCATTTAAACTTATGTTAACTTTATAATTTAATTAAACTTATGATATGACATGATTATACAAGTATGACTTTAAATAACATTATAACTTATATTATTAATATAAGTTACACTTTAAATTTCAATGTTGACATTTGAGTCGACTTTCAATTGACTTTGACTTTCAGTTGACTTTTGTTGACTTTTCTAATTAAGGAAACTTTCTAATGATAAAAACTTTCTAAAAATAGAAACTTTACAAAAATAGAAACTTTCCAAAAATAGAAACATTCCAAAAATGGAAACCTGCTAAAAATAGAAACTTTTAAAAAATAAAAAGCACATGTTATGCGCTGTCCTGATCATACCGAAACATACTGAGTGTTGTTCTATACTTATTTGTAACAAGTACTATAGCTATCATACTAAGACTTGACCTAAGTTAGTTATTTATATCGACCTGCTTTATTTATAGGTTGGCGTTGTGATCATTCTTGATTACATTATCTTTTGCTGTTCGCATTACTGTGTTGTTGCTTTGTTTACGTTAAGGTGAGTTATAGTCTCATTTTTCTATTTTAAATCATTTGGGATGAGAATACATGCAATTTTTTTTACATATTGGACACAAGTGGAAATTGGTTTAAATTATTCATTGTGAGTCGAACGAAAATATTCCCTAATCTGGTAATTTTAATCACTGGTTTCTACTGGTGAACGCGAATTCTATGGATAGATCTATCGGGCCTGACAGCCCCATTTCGTGCTAGTCGCGCTAGCAGTTACAGACAAAATGTATTAGTACTTCGTATTTTAGAAGATACACATGTTCAGTGTATATTGTTATATTGGTTTTGTTAAGGGTAAGGAGTTGTTAAGTGAATTACCAGGTGGCTCACGGGTTAATGGAATAATGTTTTTATATTTTTTCGAGCAAATAATTTTTGTGGTCCAAGATGAGCCTTTATGTTTTCAAACATAAATTTTTATGTTTTAAATTAATTATTGTTGGCAATATTAAACCTATAATTCACTCAACATTTTTGTTGACAGTTTACCCGCATATCTTATTCTCATGTTCATGATTGATTGCTTCCGCTGTGCTTAGAGAGTCTGCATTGTCTGTCGCAGATTTTTATTAAACATTAAACTTTGCATTCTATTTTGGTTTTGTTACATTATGGGTGTTATGGTTGACTTGTTTTGGGTCAACATAGGTTAATTGTATATGTTGGGTTTTTCTAAACTACATATTTTGGTGGATTTCCTTTATAGGAAATCATTTTCAAACAAAGAATGCAATGTTGTTTATTAAATTCATATAGAGTTTCGATCAAGCTGTGGGACCAAGTGACGGAACCGTTAAGGATACTTGACGGGTCATCATACATTAGATTCAAAATTATATGCGTTATACATAACTACATTGTGAGTGAAATAATAGGCCTTAAAACAATATGTACCATGCTAACTCATTCATGCAAAAAGAATAATATGATAGATATTCAAAACGGTTAAAAGAGCGTCTAAAATAAAAAAAAATGCAAAATTGAAGGTTTTCGAGGGCTCGTTTCAAAATTTTTTTGGGAAAAACCGCCTACGGCAGTTTGCTAACGGATAGATCTCGAAAAAATACACGATTTAAAAAAAACGGTGACTAAATCGGAGCTACGAGTCAAAAGATACGATAGATCTAACATTTTGGCCAAAGGCACAAAACACCAAGCACCACGATGAAACGTCCCAACCCGACTTTAACCCGAACCAATTTTTAATTTTTTTTAATTTATTAAAGTAACCCATTCACACGCCACTTTAATTAGTTACATGATGTCAACCGATTCATATGAACATTCAAAACGTTCAACAAATTTAAAGTTTACATAATAGGCTCGAAGGCCCTTAATCAAATGTGTTACAAGTTCGACCTCAAAATGATAGTTTTAAACCAAACCACACATGAGCATGGTTTGGGGCTAAACTACCCAAAACAATAGGCCGTCTTCCAAAAGCTTCACCTAAGCAACCAACATGGGGATATCTAATTCACGGCAATCCCTTTTCCCTTCTCCACACTTGTACCTAAAAAGTAAACAGAGAGGGGTAAGCAATGCTTAGTAAGTGCAACAATTACGCGCATACATATATAACCTACTTACTTGCAAACACTTACACAATTACTGCTTACATGCTAGCAACTAATTAGCATACCGTCGCAACGTAAATTACTAGAACTCCAAAATCACAAGCTAGCACGAAATGGTAGCATATAGTCCAAACAATATAATATGCTACACTACCACATAACCATGGTTAACCAATAGCACAAGGGAATGTTTCTCGCAAAAGACCATCAGAGTTCACAACATCCATTAGCGTACTTAACACCGCTTATCACTAACCCCCGGGTGGTGTCTTAGCACCGCGACTATCCCACCCTTCATGACGATGTGGTGTCTTAACACCGCGACTAACCCACATGTCTCTAACTCCGGAGTGGTGTCTTAACACCGCGACTAATCCACTCGTTACATAAAATGTGGTGTCTTATCACCGCGACTATTCCACATTTCACACCACACAAATAAATACATTATATACATACACGTATAATTATTCCACTCACCTTAACTCCTAGGTGATGATTATACAACTCCGAAATCTTCAAAGTAAAGTACCTAATACATTAAGTACACGATTAACACACAAACTAGTTGGACTAATCACCAACACTTAACTCTTGTGCATTAAATGACTTAATTGCATTAAATGACCCATTTACACCAAAATTGCTCATTCAAGGTCAAGACCATCATTAATCACTAAAGCTAGTGATTAAAGTCCAATAACACCAACTAACACAAATTTAGGGTATTTTCATACCCATCTTGCCCAACGAGGTCAACCATTACCCATTTGACTCATTTTAACATCAAGACCCACCATTTGGTCAAACTTGAACCCATTAACAAATCTTTCACTAACACATAAGTGTGTTAGTGATTCAACAACACCATTAACTCTATAAACATCAAATCACATGACTAAACCCTAGATCACAACCCTTAGGGTTTCCATACATCAAGTTTACCCAAATTCACCCATTTAACCCCTAAACGGGTCTTACAAGTCAGACATGAACAAACCCTAGCTATAAATTAAATTGAACTCAAAACTCGGAGTTAAAACTTACCAACACTATCAAAACGTAGCTAGAGATCTATGGAACAACTTTAAAACTTGGTCTCGGGCAAGATTTGGTCTTCTTCTTCCCCAAAGTGAGCTCTCTCACTAAAACTCTATTTCTCTCTCTAAACTTGAAGTGTGTAGGTCAAAGAATGATAAATGAGTTAAGGATAAGCTTTAGATCAGTTTTTATGGTCTCAAATCGTCCACAAAGTGAAAAGACTCAAATACCCTCATTAAAACTCAAAATATCAAGAAAATCACCAAAAACACGTTCCAGCCTCAAATTGCGCCTGATGGCCGCAAATTACGGTCGGGCCGCAAACTCAGCCGCAAAAAGGCACCCATTTGGGTCCTGAATGGACTTTTGAACCCCAGCCAGCCGCAAATTGCTCCTGGCACCCGCAATTTGCGCCTGGCACATTTTTCTCCGATTTTTGAACTTGTTTTGATCGTAACTTTTAGACCGTAACTCCGTTTTTGATGAATCAAATATTGTTGGAAACCTCATAAGGTGTACTATCTAATGGTAAAATTCTAAAACACTAAATCAAAATTTATTTGAGGTCAAAAGATACGTTTTCATACCATGTAACTTAAATGACGTCCAAGTTTTAACGTTTACAAACCCAACTTCGAATCTAGGAACTTAAACACCACCACAAGCAACATATTACGGAAAAATGGGGTGTTACAACTCTCCCCCAATTGAATCGGATCGCGTCCCCGCGATCCATGCCGCATGACAAGCCGGAAGCTACACCAACACGAATTCCTCGGGTTCCCATGTAAGCTCCGAACCTTTCCGATGCCGCCATTGCACTTTATAAGTTCTCACTTCCTTATTAAGCAACACCTTAAACTTTTCATCAAGGATGGCTATTGGTTAATCGACATACTCTAACTTGTTGTTCAAAGAAATCTCATCAATGGCACCCACGTCGAGTCATCCGCACGACACTTACGGAGATGAGAAACATGAAATGTGTTATGAATTCCCGCAAGCTCTTCGTGAAACAACCCAACCCGTATTTAAACCGGCCCATATTTTTTTCTTTATAATACATTAATATCGTTAACATTTAGGTCCCAATTATGTTTCCAAAAATATCTTTAACACAATAGTAAGTTTAATAAACTTTGAAACATTTATTACATGAGTTGAAACACAAACGGGCATACAACCCGAGACCCGTTTGACATAACCAAACGATACTAATAAGTTTTCCAACAAAAACACCGAGCATGGTGATTGGGAACGCTACTCAATCCTAATCAAAAGTCTAGAGCACAATCTTCTAAAGCAACCCGCAAGCACTAGTCTCAATGCTTACCAAAGCCGTCACCTCGCGAACCTATAAAAATGTAAACAATGAGAGGGTAAGCTATAAAAGCTTAGTGAGTATAAACATACTATATACATACATATACATAAAATGAATACGTACAACCGGACAGATAAAGTATACACATACCGCAAGCCAAGTATAACTAGCAAGCTATACCTAACGTACCACCGAGCCAAATCCGCAAGATTAGCTACAACATATAATAAGTATATATACACATATACAATAGATAACCAAGACACCAAGGTTAACCCCTCAACCTCATACGTATGAAGGTTGGCCGAACAACCCGAGCCTTAGTGAATTCGCACTACCCGAGATTCACTTCCTTCACCGACTTCAATAACCGAGGTTGGCCAAACTACCTGTGCCTTAGTGAATTCGCACTACCCGAAATTCACCACCTCATCAATAAGATGACCGAACTACCCGAGTCATCATGAATCCACAGTACCTGAGATTTATCTCCTCAAATTCATTAACAACAACGGGGTTGGCCTGATATGCCAACGTGAATCCATATACGCCAAAGATTCACTACCCCAAGGGTGGTAACCCAAAACGCATAAACGTACAACATGGACTTAAACTCCAAGAATCCATTTTCCCATCACATGTAGAGTGAATCTGAGCAAGGATCACTCTACCAACCCGCACCCATCCTATGCATACATACGCATATAATATATTTACACTCACCTTGAAATCTTGATGGATGCAACCGTATAATCCGCAATCACCAATGAAATGTACCTATTCCATTAATCACATAACAAACAACACAATTAGGGTAGATTTACAAATCAACCCAAATTGACACTTAGTGCAATTTTGACCCAAATGCACTTCCAAGCACAAACCTCACCCAAACTAACCAATAACCACTAGCACAAGTGAGAAGGGTCCTAATACGTTAATTAAATCCAATCATAAGTGTTAAACACTTATCTTGCCCATTTTGATACCTAAACCCTAATTTTGACCCATTTCAAAATTAGTCAACCCAAATACACCCAAATGGGTTCCAACACTTCCATAATCACTAACACTAGTGATTATACACCACTTGCAAGCCTTAAACATGGTTAAATCATCAACCAACCCAAAACCCGCCATGTACCAAAAATAACTAGTTTCCATAAACCCACATCATCATCTAAATGGTTTTTACAACTAACAAGCTCAAAACCCTAACTTGAATATCAAATCATAAAGATGAAATTCGGAGTTTGAGACTTACCAATACCACCAAAATGATGCCATTGATGAGTAGAACAACTTTAACACTTGAGGTTCGACCCGAAATACTCTTCTTCTTCTCCAATGGAGCTCTCTCTCTAAACTCAATCTCTCTCTAGGGTTTGAGGATGAGAGTGTTTGTGTGTGAAAATGAAGATAAGATAAGGTTTGGAACTGATTTGGGGTATAAAACCCGTCCACAATGCGAAATTACCAAAACACCCTCAAAGATCCCTTTACAAATGGGTTATTTTGGTCAGTTCTGCGATACTGTCGCGTTTCGCGACAGTCTCTCGCATTACGCGACAACCAAGATGCGACACACACCACTCAAACACGATAGGTTGATCCGGAGCTGGGATTTTCATTGTGTCGCGTTTCAACCTTCCCCGTCGCGTTACGCGACCAACCCAAATGCGATACAACCTATTAAAACGCGACAGGTTACTGATCGTATCTAAATTCCAGTTTTAATAACATCCAAAGTCAAACGTGGTCACTTAAACGCATCCTAAAGATTTAAACACCTACCTTGGACTCCGTATGACGCCCCGAGCGTCATGTTTAGAAAAACGGGGTGTTACAACTCTCCCCCACTTAAATAGATCACGTCCTCATGATCCTCATCACTTAACCAACCCGGACCTACACCCAACGGTCCTCAACAATTGTTCCAATCCGACTTCCACCACATTACTCATTAACCCGAAGATTAATCCATTAATTAAATACACCCTTGCACGCATTCCGAGCAGCGCAATACACACAACATCCGAAGTCCATAACAATCACTTAGAATACGCAGAATCACCATGTATCCCTCTAACTCCTCTAGGAGATTCTTCTCAAAGAGTCACCTTCAACAACTAAATCGTCACCCGCGATTTATCGAATCCACGAATCTGAGCACTAAAACTTGCTCAATCCCTCACATTGGGAAACTCAACCAATTCTCGTACCGAGATATTAACTCCATAGTGTTCCCATACCAAGTACAATGCTAAGAACAACCACATACCAAAAATAAGGTCAACAGACTTTGCTTGTCGTGTTGGAAATATATAAAGATTAAGTTTAAATTTGGTCAGAAATTCCCGGGTCATCACATTTTAGATGTATGTACTATTGGTATATACACTCCAATGATCAGCTCTTAGTAGCCCATGTGAGTTACTTAACACATGTGGGAACTATCATTTGGCAACTAGCATGAAATATCTCATAAAATTACAAAAATATTAGTAATCATTCATGACTTATTTACATGTAAACAAAATTACACATCCTTTATATCTAATCCATTTACCAACGACCAAAAACACCTACAAACACTTTCATTCTTAATTTTCTTCATCTAATTGATCTCTCTAAAGTTCTATCTTCAAGTTCTAAGTGTTCTTCATAAATTCTATAAGTTCTAGTTTCATAAAATCAAGAATACTTCCAAGTTTGCTAGATTACTTCCAGTCTTGTAAAGTGATCATCCAACCTCAAGAAATCATTCTTATTTATAGTAAGATATCTTTCTAATATAAGGTAATACTCATATTCAAACTTTGATTCAATTTCTATAACTATAACAATCTTATTTTGAGTGGAAATCTTACTTGAACTTGTTTTCGTATCATGATTCTGCTTCAAGAACTTTCAAGCCATCCAAGGATCCTTTGAAGCTAGATCTATTTTTCTCATTTTCAGTAGGTTTATCCACAAAACCTGATGTAGTAATGATGTTCATAATATCATTCAATTCATATATATAAAACTACCTTATTCGAAGGTTTAAACATGAAATCACTAGAACATAGTTTAGTTAATTCTAAAATTGTTCGCAAACAAAAGTTAATCCTTCTAACTTGACTTTTAAAATCAACTAAACACATGTTCTATATCTATATGATATGCTAACTTAATGATTTAAAACCTGACAACATGAAAAACACCGTAAAATCGGATATACGCCGTCGTAGTAACACCGCGGGCTGTTTTGGGTTAGTTAATTAAAAACTATGATAAATTTTGATTTAAAAGTTATTCTTTTGGGAAAATGATTTTTCTTATGAACATGAAACTATATCCAAAAATCATTGCTAAACTCAAAGTGAAAGTATGTTTTTCAAAATGGTCATCAAGACGTCGTTCTTTCGACTGAAATGACTACCTCTTACAAAAATGACTTGTAACTTATATTTCCGACTATAAACCTATACTTTTTCTATTTAGATTCATAAAATATAGTTCAATATGAAACCATAGGAATTTGATTCACTCAAAACGGATTTAAAACGAAGAAGTTATGGGTAAAACAAGATTGGATATTTTTTGATTGTTGTAGCTACGGGAAATATTGTAACAATTCTATACAAATCATATCCTAGCTAACTTATATTGTATTATACATGTATTCTAATATATTATGTAATCTTGGGATACCTTAGACACGTATGCAAATGTTTTGACATATCATATCGACCCATGTATATATATTATTTGGAACAACCATAGACACTCTATATGCAGTAATGTTGGAGTTAGCTATACAGGGTTGAGGTTGATTCCAAAAATATATATACTTTTAGTTGTGATCTAGCCTGAGACGTGTATACACTGGGTCGTGGATTGATTCAAGATAATATATATCAATTTATTTCTGTACATCTAATTGTGGACAACTAGTTGTAGGTTACTAAAGAGGACAGCTGACTTAATAAACTTAAAACATTAAAACGTATTAAAAATGTTGTAAATATATTTTGAACATACTTTGATATATATGTACATATTTGTTATAGGTTCGTGAATCGACCAGTGGCCAAGTCTTACTTCCCGACGAAGTAAAAATCTGTGAAAGTGAGTTATAGTCCCACTTTTAAAATCTAATATTTTGGGATGAGAATACATGCAGTTTTATAAATGTTTTACGAAATAGACACAAGTAATTGAAACTACATTATATGGGTGAATGATCGAAGCCGAATATGCCCCTTTTGCTTGGTAACCTAAGAATTAGTAAACCGATCTACTAATTGACGCGAATCCTAAAGATAGATCTATTGGCCTGACGAACCCCATCCAAAGTACCGGATGCTTTAGTACTTCGAATTCGTTTTTATCATGTCCGAAGGATTTCCCGGAATGATAGGGGATATTCTTATATGCATCTTGTTAATGTCGGATACCAGGTGTTCACCATATGAATGAATTTTATCTCTATGTATGGGATGTATATTGAAATATGAAATCTTGTGGTCTATTATTATGATTTGATAATATATTGGTTAAACCTATAACTCACCAATATTTTTTTGTTGACGTTTTAAGCATGTTTATTCTCAGGTGATTATTAAGAGCTTTCGCTGTTGCATATAAAAATAAGGACAAGATTTGGAGTCCATGCTTGTATGATATTATGTAAAAACTGCATTCAAGAAACTTATTTTTGATGTAATATATTCTTATTGTAAACCATTATGTAATGGTCGTGCGTAAACGGTATATTTTAGATTATCATTATTTGATAATCTACGTAATGCTTTTTAAACCTTTATCGATAAAATAAAGGTTATGATTGTTTTAAAAATGAATGCAGTCTTTGAAAAACGTCTCATATAGAGGTCAAAACCTCGCGGCGAAATCAATTAATATGGAACGTTTATAATCAATATGAACGGGACATTTCAGTCGGGGTTAACATGTCTTCATTTGGAAAAAAAATTGTGGCAATCTATTGAATGGGTGTGTGTATACTACATTTAGAAGAATCGCAACAACCATACTTTTCGTGGCTCTTCATAGAGCGCTTCGATTACTTTGAACGAAATCCAAGTTAAGTCATTTGAATGGATTTCGCTTCGTTCGAAGGGGAAAAAATTTGAGTGGCTTACTTGGCTTAGTAACCCTCATGTTTACCTTACTAGATAGATCTTAGATTTCTAATGGTTGCATGCTTTGCAACCAATACTTCGTTGTTTTTGTGACATTGTATCTATCTTCATGAAATATTAATATATATATATCGTCTTGCTTTAAAAAAAAAAGATTACTTATGTTATAAAAGTAATTATTTTTAATTAAGACTTATGATATATACTTATTATATCATTTAATAATTAAATTATGATTTAATTATTATTATAATTAAACTTATGATTAATAATACATTTATTATTAACGAAAATACTTATGGTAAGTATTAAACTTATATTATGGGATTATTATATCAAGACTTATAATAAAGATTAATTATTTATTTATTAATTATTAGACTTAGTTATTACTTAATTATAATTTAATTATTAAATACTTATGGTTTAATAATTATATTAAATACTTATGATATGATTAATAATTCATTATTAATTAATAATACTTATGATATGATTAAAACTTCATTATTAATTAATAATACTTATGTTATGATTAATATTTAATTAATTAATTAAATACTTATGTTATATTAATTATATCATTTAAACTTATGTTAACTTTATAATTTAATTTAATTTAATTAAACTTATGATATGACATGATTATACAAGTATGACTTTAAATAACATTATAACTTATATTATTAATATAAGTTACACTTTAAATTTCAATGTTGACATTTGAGTCGACTTTCAATTGACTTTGACTTTCAGTTGACTTTTGTTGACTTTTCTAATTAAGGAAACTTTCTAATGATAAAAACTTTCTAAAAATAGAAACTTTACAAAAATAGAAACTTTCCAAAAATAGAAACATTCCAAAAATGGAAACCTGCTAAAAATAGAAACTTTTAAAAAATAAAAAGCACATGTTATGCGCTGTCCTGATCATACCGAAACATACTGAGTGTTGTTCTATACTTATTTGTAACAAGTACTATAGCTATCATACTAAGACTTGACCTAAGTTAGTTATTTATATCGACCTGCTTTATTTATAGGTTGGCGTTGTGATCATTCTTGATTACATTATCTTTTGCTGTTCGCATTACTGTGTTGTTGCTTTGTTTACGTTAAGGTGAGTTATAGTCTCATTTTTCTAGTTTAAATCATTTGGGATGAGAATACATGCAATTTTTTTTACATATTGGACACAAGTGGAAATTGGTTTAAATTATTCATTGTGAGTCGAACGAAAATATTCCCTAATCTGGTAATTTTAATCACTGGTTTCTACTGGTGAACGCGAATTCTATGGATAGATCTATCGGGCCTGACAGCCCCATTTCGTGCTAGTCGCGCTAGCAGTTACAGACAAAATGTATTAGTACTTCGTATTTTAGAAGATACACATGTTCAGTGTATATTGTTATATTGGTTTTGTTAAGGGTAAGGAGTTGTTAAGTGAATTACCAGGTGGCTCACGGGTTAATGGAATAATGTTTTTATATTTTTTCGAGCAAATAATTTTTGTGGTCCAAGATGAGCCTTTATGTTTTCAAACATAAATTTTTATGTTTTAAATTAATTATTGTTGGCAATATTAAACCTATAATTCACTCAACATTTTTGTTGACAGTTTACCCGCATATCTTATTCTCATGTTCATGATTGATTGCTTCCGCTGTGCTTAGAGAGTCTGCATTGTCTGTCGCAGATTTTTATTAAACATTAAACTTTGCATTCTATTTTGGTTTCGTTACATTATGGGTGTTATGGTTGACTTGTTTTGGGTCAACATAGGTTAATTGTATATGTTGGGTTTTTCTAAACTACATATTTTGGTGGATTTCCTTTATAGGAAATCATTTTCAAACAAAGAATGCAATGTTGTTTATTAAATTCATATAGAGTTTCGATCAAGCTGTGGGACCAAGTGACGGAACCGTTAAGGATACTTGACGGGTCATCATACATTAGATTCAAAATTATATGCGTTATACATAACTACATTGTGAGTGAAATAATAGGCCTTAAAACAATATGTACCATGCTAACTCATTCATGCAAAAAGAATAATATGATAGATATTCAAAACGGTTAAAAGAGAGTCTAAAATAAAAAAAATGCAAAATTGAAGGTTTTCGAGGGCTCGTTTCAAAATTTTTTTGGGAAAAACCGCCTACGGCAGTTTGCTAACGGATAGATCTCGAAAAAATACACGATTTAAAAAAAACGGTGACTAAATCGGAGCTACGAGTCAAAAGATACGATAGATCTAACATTTTGGCCAAAGGCACAAAACACCAAGCACCACGATGAAACGTCCCAACCCGACTTTAACCCGAACCAATTTTTAATTTTTTTAATTTATTAAAGTAACCCATTCACACGCCACTTTAATTAGTTACATGATGTCAACCGATTCATATGAACATTCAAAACGTTCAACAAATTTAAAGTTTACATAATAGGCTCGAAGGCCCTTAATCAAATGTGTTACAAGTTCGACCTCAAAATGATAGTTTTAAACCAAACCACACATGAGCATGGTTTGGGGCTAAACTACCCAAAACAATAGGCCGTCTTCCAAAAGCTTCACCTAAGCAACCAACATGGGGATATCTAATTCACGGCAATCCCTTTTCCCTTCTCCACACTTGTACCTAAAAAGTAAACAGAGAGGGGTAAGCAATGCTTAGTAAGTGCAACAATTACGCGCATACATATATAACCTACTTACTTGCAAACACTTACACAATTACTTCTTACATGCTAGCAACTAATTAGCATACCGTCGCAACGTAAATTACTAGAACTCTAAAATCACAAGCTAGCACGAAATGGTAGCATATAGTCCAAACAATATAATATGCTACACTACCACATAACCATGGTTAACCAATAGCACAAGGGAATGGTTCTCGCAAAAGACCATCAGAGTTCACAACATCCATTAGCGTACTTAACACCGCTTATCACTAACCCCCGGGTGGTGTCTTAGCACCGCGACTATCCCACCCTTCATGACGATGTGGTGTCTTAACACCGCGACTAACCCACATGTCTCTAACTCCGGAGTGGTGTCTTAACACCGCGACTAATCCACTCGTTACATAAAATGTGGTGTCTTATCACCGCGACTATTCCACATTTCACACCACACAAATAAATACATTATATACATACACGTATAATTATTCCACTCACCTTAACTCCTAGGTGATGATTATACAACTCCGAAATCTTCAAAGTAAAGTACCTAATACATTAAGTACACGATTAACACACAAACTAGTTGGACTAATCACCAACACTTAACTCTTGTGCATTAAATGACTTAATTGCATTAAATGACCCATTTACACCAAAATTGCTCATTCAAGGTCAAGACCATCATTAATCACTAAAGCTAGTGATTAAAGTCCAATAACACCAACTAACACAAATTTAGGGTATTTTCATACCCATCTTGCCCAACGAGGTCAACCATTACCCATTTGACTCATTTTAACATCAAGACCCACCATTTGGTCAAACTTGAACCCATTAACAAATCTTTCACTAACACATAAGTGTGTTAGTGATTCAACAACACCATTAACTCTATAAACATCAAATCACATGACTAAACCCTAGATCACAACCCTTAGGGTTTCCATACATCAAGTTTACCCAAATTCACCCATTTAACCCCTAAACGGGTCTTACAAGTCAGACATGAACAAACCCTAGCTATAAATTAAATTGAACTCAAAACTCGGAGTTAAAACTTACCAACACTATCAAAACGTAGCTAGAGATCTATGGAACAACTTTAAAACTTGGTCTCGGGCAAGATTTGGTCTTCTTCTTCCCCAAAGTGAGCTCTCTCACTAAAACTCTATTTCTCTCTCTAAACTTGAAGTGTGTAGGTCAAAGAATGATAAATGAGTTAAGGATAAGCTTTAGATCAGTTTTTATGGTCTCAAATCGTCCACAAAGTGAAAAGACTCAAATACCCTCATTAAAACTCAAAATATCAAGAAAATCACCAAAAACACGTTCCAGCCTCAAATTGCGCCTGATGGCCGCAAATTACGGTCGGGCCGCAAACTCAGCCGCAAAAAGGCACCCATTTGGGTCCTGAACGGACTTTTGAACCCCATCCAGCCGCAAATTGCTCCTGGCACCCGCAATTTGCGCCTGGCACATTTTTCTCCGATTTTTGAACTTGTTTTGATCGTAACTTTTAGACCGTAACTCCGTTTTTGATGAATCAAATATTGTTGGAAACCTCATAAGGTGTACTATCTAATGGTAAAATTCTAAAACACTAAATCAAAATTTATTTGAGGTCAAAAGATACGTTTTCATACCATGTAACTTAAATGACGTCCAAGTTTTAACGTTTACAAACCCAACTTCGAATCTAGGAACTTAAACACCACCACAAGCAACATATTACGGAAAAATGGGGTGTTACAACTCTCCCCCAATTGAATCGGATCGCGTCCCCACGATCCATGCCGCATGACAAGCCGGAAGCTACACCAACACGAATTCCTCGGGTTCCCATGTAAGCTCCGAACCTTTCCGATGCCGCCATTGCACTTTATAAGTTCTCACTTCCTTATTAAGCAACACCTTAAACTTTTCATCAAGGATGGCTATTGGTTCATCGACATACTCTAACTTATTGTTCAAAGAAATCTCATCAATGGCACCCACGTCGAGTCATCCGCACGACACTTACGGAGATGAGAAACATGAAATGTGTTATGAATTCCCGCAAGCTCTTCGTGAAACAACCCAACCCGTATTTAAACCGGCCCATATTTTTTTCTTTATAATACATTAATATCGTTAACATTTAGGTCCCAATTATGTTTCCAAAAATATCTTTAACACAATAGTAAGTTTAATAAACTTTAAAACATTTATTACATGAGTTGAAACACAAACGGGCATACAACCCGAGACCCGTTTGACATAACCAAACGATACTAATAAGTTTTCCAACAAAAACACCGAGCATGGTGATTGGGAACGCTACTCAATCCTAATCAAAAGTCTAGAGCACAATCTTCTAAAGCAACCCGCAAGCACTAGTCTCCATGCTTACCAAAGCCGTCACCTCGCGAACCTATAAAAATGTAAACAATGAGAGGGTAAGCTATAAAAGCTTAGTGAGTATAAACATACTATATACATACATATACATAAAATGAATACGTACAACCGGACAGATAAAGTATACACATACCGCAAGCCAAGTATAACTAGCAAGCTATACCTAACGTACCACCGAGCCAAATCCGCAAGATTAGCTACAACATATAATAAGTATATATACACATATACAATAGATAACCAAGACACCAAGGTTAACCCCTTAACCTCATACGTATGAAGGTTGGCCGAACAACCCGAGCCTTAGTGAATTCGTACTACCCGAGATTCACTTCCTTCACCGACTTCAATAACCGAGGTTGGCCAAACTACCTGTGCCTTAGTGAATTCGCACTACCCGAAATTCACCACCTCATCAATAAGATGACCGAACTACCCGAGTCATCATGAATCCACAGTACCTGAGATTTATCTCCTCAACTTCATTAACAACAACGGGGTTGGCCTGATATGCCAACGTGAATCCATATACGCCAAAGATTCACTACCCCAAGGGTGGTAACCCAAAACGCATAAACGTACAACATGGACTTAAACTCCAAGAATCCATTTTCCCATCACATGTAGAGTGAATCTGAGCAAGGATCACTCTACCAACCCGCACCCATCCTATGCATACATACGCATATAATATATTTACACTCACCTTGAAATCTTGATGGATGCAACCGTATAATCCGCAACCACCAATGAAATGTACCTATTCCATTAATCACATAACAAACAACACAATTAGGGTAGATTTACAAATCAACCCAAATTGACACTTAGTGCAATTTTGACCCAAATGCACTTCCAAGCACAAACCTCACCCAAACTAACCAATAACCACTAGCACAAGTGAGAAGGGTCCTAATACGTTAATTAAATCCAATCATAAGTGTTAAACACTTATCTTGCCCATTTTGATACCTAAACCCTAATTTTGACCCATTTCAAAATTAGTCAACCCAAATACACCCAAATGGGTTCCAACACTTCCATAATCACTAACACTAGTGATTATACACCACTTGCAAGCCTTAAACATGGTTAAATCATCAACCAACCCAAAACCCGCCATGTACCAAAAATAACTAGTTTCCATAAACCCACATCATCATCTAAATGGTTTTTACAACTAACAAGCTCAAAACCCTAACTTGAATATCAAATCATAAAGATGAAATTCGGAGTTTGAGACTTACCAATACCACCAAAATGATGCCATTGATGAGTAGAACAACTTTAACACTTGAGGTTCGACCCGAAATACTCTTCTTCTTCTCCAATGAAGCTCTCTCTCTAAACTCAATCTCTCTCTAGGGTTTGAGGATGAGAGTGTTTGTGTGTGAAAATGAAGATAAGATAAGGTTTGGAACTGATTTGGGGTATAAAACCCGTCCACAATGCGAAATTACCAAAACACCCTCAAAGATCCCTTTACAAACGGGTTATTTTGGTCAGTTCTGCGATACTGTCGCGTTTCGCGACAGTCTCTCGCATTACGCGACAACCAAGATGCGACACACACCACTCAAACACGATAGGTTGATCCGGAGCTGGGATTTTCATTGTGTCGCGTTTCAACCTTCCCCGTCGCGTTACGTGACCAACCCAAATGCGATACAACCTATTAAAACGCGACAGGTTACTGATCGTATCCAAATTCCAGTTTTAATAACATCCAAAGTCAAACATGGTCACTTAAACGCATCCTAAAGATTTAAACACCTACCTTGGACTCCGTATGACGCCCCGAGCGTCATGTTTAGAAAAACGGGGTGTTACAACTCTCCCCCACTTAAATAGATCACGTCCTCATGATCCTCATCACTTAACCAACCCGGACCTACACCCAACGGTCCTCAACAATTGTTCCAATCCGACTTCCACCACATTACTCATTAACCCGAAGATTAATCCATTAATTAAATACACCCTTGCACGCATTCCGAGCAGCGCAATACACACAACATCCGAAGTCCATAACAATCACTTAGAATACGCAGAATCACCATGTATCCCTCTAACTCCTCTAGGAGATTCTTCTCAAAGAGTCACCTTCAACAACTAAATCGTCACCCGCGATTTATCGAATCCACGAATCTGAGCACTAAAACTTGCTCAATCCCTCACATTGGGAAACTCAACCAATTCTCGTACCGAGATATTAACTCCATAGCGTTCCCATACCAAGTACAATGCTAAGAACAACCACATACCAAAAATAAGGTCAACAACCAAACCGATGAAGACCGAATCAAAGGGAATCTTTACGGATAACACTTACCACTTAACATCCCTTGTAGTGCGCAAACACGGCTAATACGAAACTACCGAAAATATGTGAGCAAAACACGACTATTGCATCACAATTCCACACCAAAATGGCCGAAACAACCCGAGCCTAAACATATATGGAGGATGGTCGAAACAACCCGAACCTTAGTGAATTCGCAACAACACGAAATTCATCAACCCAATCTATATTTCCTAAAACGAAATGACCGCAAAACCCGAGTCATTATGAATACGCGCAAACCGATATTCAAACTTCCATTACATAGTATAACCGAGGATGGCCGTGCAACCCGAGCCTTAGTGAATCCGAACCACCCGACATTCACTACCTCAAACTATGAGTCCGACCAATAGGGACAATCGTACTACCCGAAATATTGTGAATACAAACAACCCGATATTCACGTCCCTAATCATAACGCAAAGAATGGTACTCCCATTCCCTACCGGTACTCGCATTTCCCGATAACGTTATACCATGCCGATATAACACTACTGCCAATACAGATATCCATTAGTGTACTTAACACAGCGTAACACTAATCCCAAGGTGAAGTTAGCGAAACGAATCAATGGCCATAACCCACCAATCACACACGCTCTTTTGGCCTCAATCAACGACTAATGTGGCATCGCGCACTGCACACACCATAGTGAATCCTGACGGATTACACTAACCATTCACCATAAACAAAAGTATATACGCATAATTAAAATCATTCCACACCGCCTGGAATTTCCGCACACGATTCATATGCACATGCGAACATTGCTATCACAATCGATCCAAGAACCACCTATATCGCACATAGGCACAACAATAATTCTCTAGAAGAGAATTCGATACGCACATCCCTTAACCGAGGGATCTTACCTTACTCATTGATATGCCACTAACGGATGGTTTTATTTTATGCGGTGTTGTTAGGTCGCACGATGTCTGATTCGGTAGCACACAGCGTCTATGTTTATTTATATTTTACGGGGCCTAAATTTACTTTTACTTTCTAAGGTGTAGAAGGTGTAAGTTAACCTAGTGTCGAATTTTATGCTGATTAACGAATTGAAGATCAAGTGGATAATTGTCTTTTAGTTAAATTACCTGGATAAAAGATAGTAGTTGATTTTAGCTAAAGGTCCTAAATGCAGAAAAGTAAATAAAGTGGAAGGATATCCGGAGTATGCAGATTAGGGAAATGTTGACCAAGACATCAGTATTGGTTTAGGGAAATGTAATTATGCTTATGTTAAGACTATGCTTGGATTGACGTAGATCTGGTTGGATGAGCCAATTACACAGACCTACTTATCTCTGAACTCTCGGAGTTCTCTTTGAGTAGTGAGAAGTATGTCACTTGGTCGTATAACTGAAGTGTAACAATACCTCGGAGGTTATCCTTAGTAAAGTACTAGGTTTATTAGTGAGTTAAGCTCTATTCCTAACCCTCGTTATCAGTTTAGGTAACTGAATAACAACGTGCCGTGTTGATTGAACACTGATCACAAACGGAAGGAGTCCGTCGGTTTAAGTTGGCAAAACCTTAAATGAAAACTAACAACCATTTCATCATACTAATGAGATCTCAACAAATCAAATATTATACAGCATTACAGTTAATATACTGATAGTAAAGCAGATAGAAACCTAATGAGTACCTAAACAGTTGATATGACTAAGACCTAAGGCAACAATCAGACAAGAACATGCAATAGGCTTGGGTCATATAGTAGAGGCACTAACTAGATCTTAACAGCTCTTAAGAGGTCTCTTTGTAAAAGTCAATAGGCATACTAGGTCATTCATGTCTCAATTCCTAGGTTCCGTGTCCTAAAAGTGCATTAGATGCCTCTCGGAAACTCCGGCCATACCGAGTTCATAGAATCTTCAGATACAGTATAACCATGGGTCTTAATCCTATGAAGTAGCTAATTTCATATAGGTGGACAAGTCCTGATCACAACCTAAGTTGGTCAATCCTTAAGATGCTAGCATACAAATCTATCAGACTTCCTAGTTCAGTATTATAACAGTAATCGTACTAAATTAACATAATTACTCTAACCCAAACTTCTATCATGGCAACATACAGATAAGTTAAGCTATTATGGCAATATCGGAACGCATTATTAAACATAAAAAGTAAGAATACATGTTTAATACAAAAGACAAGCGTTTCGGATAAAAAAACCTGAAAAGGCCGAACAAATCTGCCCGAGATCGCAGGGAATCGCCGGGATATCCTCCGGAAAATAAAAGCTAAGCTAACTACTACTAAAAACTAACTAAAAGATTGAAAATATAAATTGAATTATAAGTTGAGTGTGTGTTGGAATGGATGGAGAAGGCCCTTTAAATGGACCAGAATATTGCCCAAATACGCCTGGCAGGCCGTATGGCAGGCCGTATGGTGGCCCGTATTTGGCAGGCCGTATGGCTGGCATGCCTTTTCTTGGGGGCGTTTTCTGGGTCGTGTGGCAGGCCGTACTCCATACTGGCAGCCTGTATGGCAGGCCGTATGTGGTGCTGGTCAGCCTTGATTCACTGGATCGTAACTTGATTTCTTGTCTTTCACCGTTTTCGCTCTAGAATCTTCGTTTTAGCTCCGTTTTACTAGATTCTTTTTTGTATCGCCTTTGTAATTACTTAATCTACAAAATCAACCAAAAAAGCGATAATTTTGCCAACATAGTTTTAATCTTTATTGTTTTAGGGCTTAATTTAGGGGGTAAAAACGTGACTTTTTGCTCGATATCAAATACCCCACACTTAGCTTTGCTTGTCCTCAAGCAAGAAAGCGAGAATATAAGGATCTTTCTAATAGATTCTTCCTTGCCCCACCCGTAGATCTTTTTATTACGCTTTCATCAGAAGTCGGCACATCTTTCGAAAGTATTAGAAAAAGTTTCGAGCTTCGATGATTTTGATCGCTAGATTTCAATTGCGTCCATAGTGGAAAAGGAGTACTTTCTAACTCTCGGATGTAGAGTATACATGATCAGGCTCCTCACTGACGGATCCCTCATATCACTCAAGTGTTTAGGGTGTCCTATTCTAATTGTATTGTCGCTCAGAACTAGTCGTGTAACAGTTCTCATCATATGCTTGGTAAAGCATCGATATCTCCACCGGTTAAGTAAGGACGGTACTGATCTTCTTCCTAAGCATTCTTTCAAGAGGAAGACGGGTTATAAGGTTTGGTTGGAAATTTATGGATTTCGGTGAAAGGTATCCAGATATTTTGATTTTTGAGAGAATTGATAGACTTTGATTCTTCAGAGTATCCATTATGGATAGATAATGGCTGAGAATTCCGTAAAGGTTTTCTTCGAAAGAGGCGGATTTTGCTAAGACTTTGTCTAATTTTTTTTTTTTTTTTGGCATACCCTTTCTTCATAACTTTTGTCTTTCGTTCCTGGTGCCCAGAGAGGAAGTGATAATCCACTTAAAATAGGTCTTTGACCTATTAAAAACAATCAGGGGTTCGGAATCTTTCAACTAGTGCTTTTGAAGCGAATTTGATCGATCTATCTCTTCATTGATCTCTGGATCTTTGGATGAATGGAAAGGGGAATGAATGTGAATGGTGTATTTTGGGAGTGAATTTGGGGTGAATATATCTGATTCATCAACTCTTTTTTTGTGAGTTGGTCGATTTAAATTGCGTGGAGTGGAAACGGAAACGGATGGCTTTTTGTCTTCTCTATTCAGAATGATTTCGGAAGGAGTATCGCACCTGCACCACGTATGGCGCTCACTAGCCATTGGTCTTGAAACGTATGTTTGAACCAAGTTCTAACTTGAACCGTACACCGGCACACTCATCAATTGAAATAACAAAGTACTGCAGATTTGATGGGTCATACAGATACTTTGGGTCCAATATTCCTCACTTTTTAGAGTAGGGGTCGTGCTTGATCATGCGTAGCCTTTTACATATTTTCTTAAAAGAAAACTTTTGACACAAAACATAAGTTTCAGCTTAATCGTTCCGTTCTAATAAATGTTCCGAAAACCGATTTCTAGCAATTTTATTTGATCTTTTGGGCGAAAACAAAGTAAGAATTTTTCAAAATTACCCAATATACATTGCTCAATTACTTTTGGACAAAAGAATTTTTCAAAACTTGGCGATTTATGGTTACTTGACTATTAAAACTTCTGACCTTTAAAAACCTTACCCATTACCCCACACTTAGAAGAACATTTTCCCTAATGTTCTCTAGAAAGAATATTTTAATACTTTAAAAATTAAGGATATTGACTTCTAAAATTCTAAGTTAGTTGCGGGGGTTACCCCACACTTAGAGATTTTAGTGCGTTATAATTGAAATAGGTTTGAGGAAGGATTACTTCCCTATAGTCGTGTTACTTTCCTAGTGCTGGGCCTTCCTACGGTCAATCTCATACGTACCAGTCTCTTTTAATAATATTTCTGCATGAAGGACAAAAAGAGAAAGGCAGCATTTCCACTATTTTTGGGTAATGGGTTTTACCTGGTTAATATTATTTCAAAAAATAATAAAAAATACAAATAAGAGCAACGACCGCAAGCACACCTAACGGCCTCACAAAACCACCACTAAAAACAAGCTAGACCTTACACACCAAACACAGGACTAGCACAACCAACAAACCAAGGACACACACCTAGAACCTTATAAGAAACTATAAGAAGTTACAACCAACCCGATTTCATACCAAACGGAGCCGTTGTTTTAGAAATATTTTTTGCGACCATAAACTTGGCAGTTTCTTCTTCATCAGGTTCGACATCACTGAGCTCATCTACAAGATTATAATCATCATTAAGTGCTCCAAATGAATTTTGAACATTTACTTGTTTACTCGTCCCAACTTGGCCATCAGCCACATCATTCCTTGGATGTTCAACATTCTTATTCTTTTGTTTTTGTCTATAAACCCAATGCGATCTAGCCTTACCGGCTTGAGTACCATCATTCATAGCTTTTCGTTGTTCCCAATAACTAAGCCCTTCACTTTCTTACGTTGCACAGGCTTAAACCCATCTTCCAACAAAACTTCTTGAGCTTTTGTAACAATTACATTCTTAGGACAATGAGAGTCCTTGTGACCGAACACTCTGCAACCCGAACATCTAGGAGGATTCCATTCATATTGAATTTGAACCTCGTCCACTATTTTATTACCCCCCTCGACATTAGGAGTCGCGGTTCTTAAGGTTTCTTTCAACTCATTCTCTGCCGACACCTCTATTAGTGCACGTGCAAAACTAGGACGTCCCCAAGATTCGACACACATCGTACTCGTAAAAGAGTCAAGCATTATTAATTTTCCCAATTTCAAAGCTATCACACTCAACCCTACTTCAGTGTAACCCACCAAAGGAATATCATGCATCTTGATCCAAACCGGAACCTTGGTGTGATCTTCCTTTGTCAAAGAAACATTTGGAGACCATTTGTTCAATATGATAGGAATTGTACGAATCATCCACGGTCCCGACTCCAACACTTCCAACATTCCACTTTCCGTCGCAAATTTAAAGAAAAAAAATCCCTTTGAATTCATCATGATCTTATCGATCCCAAATTTCTCCCAAACATTGACCGCATAATTCTTCATAACCAGAAATGCCATACGGTTACCAATAAAGTAACCATATAACGTATTACGATATCTATCTGAGGCTTCTTTCACAGAATCAATGGGAATTTCAATATCGATGCCATCCTCTAAACTGATTGACTGGTCAATAAATCTAAAGTTCACTTTTTTACGTTCATCAGATCCAGAGGCAGCATTTAAGTATGATTTATCATCTACCGAATGCTCTATCGGAGAGGATACATTATTCTTCTCAATCGGAGATTGCACATGAGACACAATAGGTTCCGCAACAGGAGGAAAATTCAAAGCTGTAGGAATATTACCTATCGATGAAGAGTTAACTTCCTGCGTTGGAGGATTTTCATTAACAAGATCATCATCAGAAGAATCGCTATGAACACTTATGCGATCATCCCCATCCTTTGGCTGATCAATCTTCGACTCATTCATCGTCAAATCATCCTGTTTTAGAATTGATCGATCAGCTTCTGATTCCATTGATGAGCCCTCACTATCGCTCTTTGTAACAGTAACCGAAGCTTCACCTTCTATCAAACGATTTCTTAAAACTCTAGTAGCCGTCGCCGTTGTTTCTTGGATCTTTTTCTTCTTTTTGCCACCCATTGAAACCAGACGAACACCACCAGAGGAAAGATCTGATCAATATAATTTACATAGACAAGAACACAACCTTAATTACAGTAATTTAATGAAACAAGATCTGAATACTGATACAAAGATTAGGATTCAAGATTTTGTTTGGAATTATTTGTTACTGTTTTGTCGGCTACACATGGAGAGAGAAAAAAAACTTATTTTAAGCGTACCAGGTTCAGCATTTCCACTATATATAACTTTTTAGTACAATGCTTTAAAAAAAAGATAAAATAAAGATAAAGTAGTCTATGGGATACTATCCTGGTCAATGCTGTGTTGGCATTGCGAAATATCTGCAGATCTCATCATCCTCATCCTCTAGGCTCGGCAAGTACTCAAGTGGTTGCCATATATCCATCTCAGGTCCTAGTAGTGAATCTAGACATAAATCTGATGGCATCTCCAGGTGGGATAAGTCTGGGAAAGGCTCCTCGTCAGGTATGCTTCCAGTGATCTCAAATGCCTGGGCCATTGGTGGCTCCACTGAAATGGGAATAGTGACTAGATGACAACCATCTGGTAACTCAGTGACTGGAACTGGCTTGGTGACTGAGGCAGGCGGCGTGATGGGAACAGGAGTCGCATGTACAGGCATGGTAGCTTAGTGAACTGAGTGAACTGAGGCCTGTGTGGAATGCCTGGGCATAGCTCGTCGTGGCGGCTGAACACGGCGTGCTAGCCTAAATGAAGATGGGCCCAGAGTACTGCGTGGCATCCCTTCGCGCTGGAGGTATGCTCTCATAGCCTTGTAAAGTCTCTGCTGATCTCTGAGTAGTGCCCATGCGACATCAGGGTCATTCAACGTAGCTCCATAATGTATCACTATCTTGGTTCATGCGTATCTGGCAACTGTGTGTGCTCAGCTGGTCTCCTGGCTAAATGTCTAGATCGTCGAACGGGAGGAGCTGGTGGTGCTGTGCCGATATCCTCCTCAACACTCTCTAATATCAAAAGCCTTGGGCCTAATTGCCCTGTTGATGGCCTATTCTGATCAGCACTATTTCCGGATGAGTAAACTACATGAGTCCTCCTCCTGCGAACGGGAATGTCAACTGAAGCCCCTGAGCTTGGCATTTCGCCTAAACACATTCAACAACTTTATAAGTACTAAGCTCAAGTATGTCGCTTAGTTGTTAGTACTCAGAGGTAATATCTTAAGACTGAAAATAAAAAATAATAAGTAATAAAAAGGATAAGCAAGGGGTGCCTCCCAAGAGCGCTTTGTTTATCAAGTCGTTACAGCTCGACTTTTCCTTGTCAGATCTTCAGAATTGATCAAAGGAGAAGAGGTGCTCCTCCTCATCGTGGTCTTCTAGATAGGCTTTCAACCGGTGGCCATTAACTTTGAAATTACCAGTAGGTCCTTCCAATTCCACGGCTCCGTGTGGAAAAGCGTGTGCAACTTTGTATGGGCCACTCCATCTTGATCTAAATTTTCTCGCGAATTTCTTGAACCGAGAATTGAAGAGAAGAACTTTATCTTCAGGGGTGAACTTTGTAGGGATGATCAATTTTGCATCATGCGTAAGCTTTGTTCATTCCTTGTAGATGTATGACGTTTCATATGCTTGGTCTCTCAATTCGGCGAGTTCGTTCATTTGCATTTTCCTATGTCTTCCGGTAACTGAGGGATCGAGGTTGCAGGTCTTCAGTGCCCAGACTGCTTTGTATTCAAGTTCTAGCGGAAGGTGACAAGCTTTTCCTGTGACACCGCTAAATTTTTTTTTTTAAATACGTGGCAGAAGCATTAACATTAATTAAATACTATATCAACAATTGTACAAACCGATGTCACGTGTCATTAAAATAAATTACATATTAACATGAAAAGACGTAAATACATTATGTTATCAAAAGTACACGGTTCATATTCCAAAAGACCACATCAGAGTTAACCCTGTCAAACATAACATCGTCATGCCCGTCTTCTCCCCAAAAAGCGACATTTACAAAAGCTAATAACCTGCAGGGAGGAGATGGAGGGGAATTAGCATGAAGCTAAGTGAGTACGACTAACTACAGGCCATAGCATACATAACTGTTATACTAATCATGTCACATAGTCTAACACACAAACATCACCCAAGTGCCGTCTACAGAGACTCTGGCGGCTCGGCCAAACCATTAACCTCCAGCTGATCGGACTGGGGCTTACCAGAAGTTCCTCCACCACCGTATGTATATACATAATCCACATGCGACGGACGTGTCATTCACATATATATACACCACGGCTGTCTAGGCTACCACAGAGGAACCCAACCCGCAGGTTGATCTCTCCTACCGAGGCTACCACACAATAGGGACGCACTGGGCTCCAGCAGACAAGCATCAACTAACATGCAGTCATTACAACATACTAACTAATCGTAGTAGCAAGTATATCTAACAAGCATGGCAATCATAATATAACATGCTACTATATACTATATTCTCCAGTTAGTCCCACTCACCGATTACCAGCAAACGAGAAGGTATTCAGCTATCTAATCACTGAACCTTCTCTTTCTCCTTTTCCCCTGAGAAAAACATATACACAAGTTAGTTTCTGTCCGTTAACCCCAAATAACACAATACATAAATTTTTGTCAGAAAAAGTGTCCGCTAAAATTTTTTTGCTTAACACTTGTGCACTTTCAAAATTTACATTCTAACCATCAAAAATACAAACGGGCAGCATAACGGCTAGAAATCAACACTTGGTAAAATATTCACTGCCCAAGACACTCGGTCGACTGTCAGAGACAGTCGGCCGACTGTCTACACTCACTCGGCCGATGGTCTAGTCACTCGGTCGATGGTCTCTATCAGACACACTCGGCCGTGGGTCATACACACTCGGTCGATGGTCGAGTCATCGAGTGTCTCGAGACACTCGGCCGACTGTGTTCATCTGCAAAAGCTGAAGACAAAGTGACGGGTTTCACTCAAAATCGACCAATTCTTGCTCTAGAGCTCGATTATGACCTCAAAACTGACCAAATCGAAGACACTATATATTAAGAAGCATAAACCCACAAGATTTGGACTCAAACAATATCAAATCTATCCACTTTGACCCAAAATACACACTTTATAAAAACTAACACAAAAACCCAATTTTCTCAAAGATTAGAGCATGAAATGCTACAAATCTTACCTTGATAGAATCAGTAAATCACAAGGAACGCAAAGATATGAACGATTTGAGCTCTAGAACAAGGATTAAGAATTAGGGTTTGAGGTAGGTGAAGAGATGAAGAACGGGTGTGTTTTTGGGAAGAATCTGAAAAGTACAAGAAATGGGCACACTAGTCACCTAAAGAGGGTTAAAATCCCACACTGTGCAACGCACGGGTATTTATTAGTTATCTGATATCTTTCGTACATCATTTGGCAACCCAAATGAAGTCCAAATTAAATAAACAAACCTGTTCTGTGACCCTTGTCACAAGCTGGTCCTAACCACATCATCAAATAATAATAAATATTGAATAAAAATAAAAGCATATAGTAGCACAATACTAACTTAAAGGCAAAAAATAGTAATCTTACAGCTAGTGTAGTGACCCGAACTTTTCCATGTTTATATATATATTAAATGAAATTGTTATTTACATGATTAAATGTTTCCAACATGTTAAGCAATCAAACTTGTTAAGACTTGATTAATTGAAATATGTTTCATATAGACAATTGACCACCCAAGTTGACCGGTGATTCACGAACGTTAAAACTTGTAAAAACTATATGATGACATATATATGGATATATATATAGTTAACATGATATTATGATAAGTAAACATATCATTAAGTATATTAACAATGACATACATATGTAAAAACAAGACTACTAACTTAATGATTTCGAAACGAGACATATATGTAACGATTATCGTTGTAATGACATTTAACTGTATATATATCATACTAAGATATATTATATATCATAATATCATGATAATATAACAATTTAACATCTCATTTGTTATAATAAACAATGGGTTAACAACATTCAACAAGATCGTTAACCTAAAGGTTTCAAAACAACATTTACATGTAACGACTAACGATGACTTAACGACTCAGTTAAAATGTATATACATGTAGTGTTTTAATATGTATTCATACACTTTTTAAAGACTTCAAGACACTTATCAAAATACTTCTACTTAACAAAAATGCTTACAATTACATCCTCGTTCAGTTTCATCAACAATTCTACTCGTATGCACCCGTATTCGTACTCGTACAATACACAGCTTTTAGATGTATGTACTATTGGTATATACACTCCAATGATCAGCTCCTAGCAGCCCATGTGAGTCACCTAACATATGTGGGAACCATCATTTGGCAACTAGCATAAAATATCTCATAAAATTACAAAAATATGAGTAATCATTCATGACTTATTTACATGAAAACAAAATTACATATCCTTTATATCTAATCCATACACCAACGACCAAAAACACCTACAAACACTTTCATTCTTCAATTTTCTTCATCTAATTGATCTCTCTCAAGTTCTATCTTCAAGTTCTAAGTGTTCTTCATAAATTCCAAAAGTTCTAGTTTCATAAAATCAAGAATACTTCCAAGATTGCAAGTTTACTTCCAAGTTTTCTAAATCCATTCCAAGTAATCATCCAAGATCAAGAAACCTTTGTTACTTACAGTAGGTTATCTTTCTAATACAAGGTAATAATCATATTCAAACTTTAATTCAATTTATATAACTATAACAATCTTATTTCGAGTGGAAATCTTACTTGAAATTGTTTTCGTGTCATGATTCTGCTTCAAGAACTTTCAAGCCATCCAAGGATCCTTTGAAGCTAGATCTATTTTTCACATTTCCAGTAGGTTTATCCAAGGAACTTGAGGTAGTAATGATGTTCATAACATCATTCAATTCATACATATAAAGCTATCTTATTCGAAAGTTTAAACTTGTAATCACTAGAACATAGTTTAGTTAATTCTAAACTTGTTCGCAAATAAAAGTTAATCATTATAACTTGAATTTTAAAATCAACTAAACACATGCTCTATATCTATATGATATGCTAACTTAATGATTTAAAACCTGGAAACACGAAAAACACCGTAAAATCGGATTTACGCCGTCGTAGTAACACCGCGGGCTGTTTTGGGTTAGTTAATTAAAAACTATGATAAACTTTGATTTAAAAGTTGTTATTCTGGGAAAATGATTTTTATTATGAACATGAAACTATATCCAAAAATTATGGTTAAACTCAAAGTGGAAGTATGTTTTCTAAAATGGTCATCTAGACGTCGTTCTTTCGACTGAAATGACTACCTTTACAAAAATGACTTGTAACTTATTTTTCAGACTATAAACCTATAATTTTTCTGTTTAGATACATAAAATAGAGTTCAATATGAAATCATAGGAATTTGATTCACTCAAAACGGATTTAAAATGAAGAAGTTATGGGTAAAACAAGATTGGATAATTTTTCTCATTTTAGCTACGTGAAAATTGGTAACAAATCTATTCCAACCATAACTTAATCAACTTGTATTGTATATTATGTAATCTTGAGATACCATAGACACGTATTTAATGTTTTGACCTATCATGTAGACACATCTATATATATTTCGGAACAACCATAGACACTCTTATGTGAATGTTGGAGTTAGCTATACAGGGTTGAGGTTGATTCCAAAATATATATAGTTTGAGTTGTGATCAATACTGAGATACGTATACACTGGGTCGTGGATTGATTCAAGATAATATTTATCGATTTATTTCTGTACATCTAACTGTGGACAACTAGTTGTAGGTTACTAACGAGGACAGCTGACTTAATAAACTTAAAACATCAAAATATATTAAAAGTGTTGTAAATATATTTTGAACATACTTTTATATATATGTATATATTGTTATAGGTTCGTGAATCAACCAGTGGCCAAGTCTTACTTCCCGACGAAGTAAAAATCTGTGAAAGTGAGTTATAGTCCCACTTTTAAAATCTAATATTTTTGGGATGAGAATACATGCAGGTTTTATAAATGATTTACAAAATAGACACAAGTACGTGAAACTACATTCTATGGTTGAATTATCGAAATCGAATATGCCCCTTTTTATTAAGTCTGGTAATCTAAGAATTAGGGAACAGACACCCTAATTGACGCGAATCCTAAAGATAGATCTATTGGGCCTAACAAACCCCATCCCAAGTACCGGATGCTTTAGTACTTCGAAATTTATATCATATCTGAAGGGTGTCCCGGAATGATGGGGATATTCTTATATATGCATCTTATTAATGTCGGTTACCAGGTGTTCACCATATGAATGATTTTTATCTCTATGTATGGGATGTGTATTGAAATATGAAATCTTGTGGTCTATTGTTACGATTTGATATATATATAGGTTAAACCTATAACTCACCAACATTTTTGTTGACGTTTAAAGCATGTTTATTCTCAGGTGAATACTAAGAGCTTCCACTGTTGCATACTAAAATAAATACAAGATTTGGAGTCCATGTTTGTATGATATTGTGTAAAAACTGCATTCAAGAAACTGATTTCGATGTAACATATTTGTATTGTAAACCATTATGTAATGGTCGTGTGTAAACAGGATATTTTAGATTATCATTATTTGATAATCTACGTAAAGCTTTTTAAACCATTATTTATGAAATAAAGGTTATGGTTTGTTTTAAAAATGAATGCAGTTTTTGAAAAACGTCTCATATTGAGGTCAAAACCTCGCAACGAAATCAATTAATATGGAACGTTTTTAATCAATAAGAATGGGACATTTCAGTTGGTATCCGAGCGTTGGTCTTAGAGAACCAGAAATTTGCATTAGTGTGTCTTATCAAGTTTGTTATGATGCATTAGTGAGTCTGGACTTCGACCGTGTTTTCTTTAAAAATGATTGCTTAACATTTTTATTGGAAACTATATATTATTAACATGTATATATTATGTGATATATTAATCTCTTAACATGTTTGATATTGTGTGATAGATGTCTACCTCTAGCACAAATCCCATTGACTCACCTAATAATAACGAAGAGTCGAATATATATTGGACTGATTCACAAGTTCCCGAAGAAGAACCGGAAGAAGAATCAGAACCGGAAGAAGAATCAGAACCGGAAGAGGAGGAACCGGAGGAGGAAATAGAACCGGTGGGGGAAATAATCAAACGGTTAAGTAAAAGAAAATCCTCAACCAACCGACCAAGGTTAATTATGGTCAATGGTGTTTCCGCCAAGGAAGCAAAATATTGGGAGGATTACCAATTCTCCGATGAATCGGATTCCGACAAGAATTCCGAGGATGTTATAGAAATTACCCCAACTGAATTTAAAAAGGCAAAAGAAAATAATAAGGGAAAGGGCATAAAAATAGAGAAATCTAATTCCAACCCCGATGAACTTTATATGTATCGTAAACCCCCGAAGCCCTTAAGTTGTAACAATGACCCAGGAACCTCTAAACCACCAGGTTTTTCTAAACCGTTGTGGAAAACGACAGCTCGTATTAGGGGAACATCATATATCCCTAGAAACTTGGCAAAACGAACCAAAACCGAAGAAGAAGAAGAAGAAACGAGCGAGTCGGAATAAGATAGTTGTATTCGTGTGGTCTAATATATGTAATATAGTGTGCTTATGCTTTATGATATATGTAAAAATTGCTTGTATTAATAAGTATTTTTTTTTATGAATCTAACTCTTGTCTATTTTACAGTATAAAAACACAAAATGGATAGACAATCCAATATTTTAAGAGACCTACCCGGAGACATGATTGATGAAATCTTGTCTAGAGTCGGTCAGAATTCTTCGGTATAACTATTTAGGGCGAAATCAGTTTGTAAGACATTCGAAGAACGTTCCAAGAATGTCTTGGTTTATAAGAGACTTTCGTTTGATAGATGGGGGATATCACATTGGGAAACCCATAAGTTACGATGTGTTTACTTTGACGCATATATTGCGGGGAACCCAAATGCTATTTTACGCAACAGGTTAAGAAATTATTTTGACTCAATGTATCCGAATATAGGACTTCATGATTTAGAAAAAGCGGCTAACATGCAACATAAAGAAGCATGCTATGATTACGGGTTAGTAATGTTCGCTTCTCACCAAAGTGAGAAAAAGAACATCGGGCTACAACTATTAAACAAAACGTTCCCACAAGTGACGGAGTCGGTAATTAGGGTAAGAAATGAGGTTTTTAGGTTATTACGAGACTGTTGGTCATTACGTAACCCTCGTCCCTTTGACGACGTTACAACACGCTGTCTTATCAACGGCCATAACGGTTATGTTCCACAAGACCAAGGATGGGAAGTAGTCCTAGTAAAACTAGAATGCATGACTTGTTTCTGGACGTATGAATTACGTGTCTTTATTGCCTTTGCTGATCGACTTGTGTACTAGCTAGAATTATCTTCACAACTATCTTGTATCAAAGTTATTGTGTGCTATATTTCATGCTTTATGTAAAATAAGCGGTATTGTAAGTTTGTAAAATATTGTATAAAAGTTTGAATGCGAAATATTATTATAATCAGTTTTTCATATAGAATTGTAGTAGTTGAATTGTATATTAGCTACTAAGTATGAACTTAACGGGTAGGTACTACCCGAATTTAAACTTATAAAACGCTAATATGAAGAAAAAGCTTTTATAAATGAGTTCATATTATGCTACGAAATACTATTAACTACTCTTAATATTCTGTATGATTAACTTGTTCCATTTGACTATTTTGAAGGAAATGGCACCGACTACTCGACACACCGTGAATATGAATGAAGAGGAATTCCGTATTTTTCTAGCTTCAAACATAGCCGCAGTACAGGCTGCGCTACATACTAACAATAACCTTGGATCTAGCAGTACAGGAAATCGTGTAGGATGAACCTATAAAGAATTCACTACCTACAAACCTTTGGAATTTGATGGAACCGAAGGACCGATCGGATTGAAACGGTGGACCGAGAAGGTCGAATCGGTGTTTGCCATAAGTAAGTGTACTGAAGAGGACAAAGTGAAGTACGCTACGCATACCTTCACAGGTTCTGCGTTAACATGCTGGAATACCTATCTAGAGCAAGTGGGACAAGACGATGCGTACACACTACCGTAGTCAGCATTCAAGAACTTGATGAACGAGAAGTACCGTCCCAGAACCGAGGTCAATAAGCTCAAGATAGAACTTAGAGGGTTACGAACCCAAGGATTTGATATTACCACGTACGAAAGACGATTCACAGAATTGTGCCTATTGTGTCCGGGAGCGTTCGAAGATGAGGAAGAGAAGATCGACGCGTTTGTGAAAGGATTACCGAAAAGAATCCAAGAAGATATAAGTTCACACGAGCCCGCCTCCATACAACAGGCATTTAGAATGGCTCACAAACTAGTGAACTAGATTGAAGAAAGAATTAAAGAACAGACTGCTGAAGAGGCCAATGTGAAGCAAGTCAAAAGAAAGTGGGAGGAAAATGGTGATAAGAATCACCAATACAACAACAACAACAGCAATTACAACAATAATCGCAACAATTATCCCAACAATCGCAACATCAATCGCAACTACAACAAACGGCCCAACAATAACAACAACAACAACAACAACAACTACAACAATCATCCCAACAACAATAATAACCACAACAACAACAACAATCAGAAGCAGCTATGCCAAAGGTGTGAAAAGTATCACTCGGGGTTCTGCACAAAATTTTGCAACAAGTGTAAAAGAAATGGTCATAGCGCGGCGAAGTGTGAGGTCTACGGACCAGGGGTTAACAGAACGAAAGGAACAAATGGTGTCGGAACGAGTAATGGCGGAGCAAGTAGTGTCGGAGCAAGTTATGCCAATGTAGTTTGTTATAAATGTGGAAAACCGGGCCACATTATTAGAAATTGCCCGAACCAGGAGAACACGAATGGATAAGGCCGCGGAAGAGTTTTCAATATTAATGCGGCAGAGACACAGGAAGACCTGGAGCTTGTTACGGGTACGTTTCTTATTGACAATAAATCTGCTTACGTTTTATTTGATTCGGGTGCGGATAGAAGCTATATGAGTAGAGATTTATGTGCTAAATTAAGTTGTCCATTGACGCCGTTGGATAGTAAATTTTTACTCGAATTAGCAAACGGTAAATTAATTTCAGCAGATAATATATGCCGGAATCGAGAAATTAAACTAGGTAGCGAAATATTTAAGATTGATTTGATACCAGTAGAGTTAGGGAGTTTTGATCTAATAGTTGGCATGGACTGGCTGAAGAAGGTGAAAGCAGAGATCGTATGTTATAAAAATGCAATTCGCATTGTACGAGAAGAAGGAGAATCCTTAATGGTGTACGGAGAAAAGGGCAACACGAAGCTACATCTTATTAGTAATTTGAAGGCACAAAAACTAATAAGAAGAGGTTGCTATGCTATTCTAGCACACGTCGAGAAAGTACAAACTGAAGAAAAGAGCATCAATGATGTTCCCATTGCAAAAGAATTTCTCGATGTATTTCCGAAAGAATTACCGGGATTACCCCCACATCGATCCGTTGAATTTCAAATAGATCTTGTATCAGGAGCTGCACCAATAGCTCGTGCTCCTTACAGACTCGCACCCAGCGAGATGAAAGAACTGCAAAGCCAATTACAAGAACTTTTAGAGCGTGGTTTCATTCGACCAAGCACATCACCATGGGGAGCTCCTGTTTTGTTTGTCAAGAAGAAGGATGGTACATTTAGGTTGTCTATTGACTACAGAGAGTTGAACAAACTTACCATCAAAAACCGTTATCCACTGCCGAGAATTGATGACTTATTTGATCAACTACAAGGCTCGTCAGTTTATTCGTAGATTGATTTACGTTCTGGATATCATCAAATGCGAGTAAAGGAGGATGATATTCCAAAAACTGCTTTTAGGACGCGTTATGGTCATTACGAGTTTATGGTTATGCCGTTTGGATTGACTAACGCACCAGCTGTGTTCATGGACCTTATGAACCGAGTGTGTTAGCCATATCTTGACAAGTTTGTCATTGTTTTCATCGATGACATACTTATTTACTCAAAGAATGATCAAGAGCACGAAGAACATTTAAGAAAAGTGCTAGAAGTATTGAGGAAAGAAAAACTGTACGCTAAGTTTTCAAAGTGTGCATTTTGATTGGAAGAAGTTCAATTCCTCGGTCACATAGTGAACAAAGAAGATATCCAAGTGGACCCAGCAAAGATCGAAACCGTTGAAAAGTGGGAAACCCCAAAAACTCCGAAGCATATACATCAATTTTTAGGACTGGCTGGTTACTATAGAAGATTCATCCAAGATTTCTCCAAAATAGCAAAACCCTTGACTGCATTAACGCATAAAGGGAAGAAATTTGAATGGAAGGATGAACAAGAGAAGGCGTTTCAATTATTGAAGAAAAAGCTAACTACGACACCTATATTGTTATTGCCTGAAGGGAATGATGATTTTGTGATTTATTGTGACGCATCAAAGCAAGGTCTCGGTTGTGTATTAATGCAACGGACGAAGGTGATTGCTTATGTGTCTAGACAATTAAAGATTCACGAGCAAAATTATACGACACATGATTTGGAATTAGGCGTGGTTGTTTTTGCATTAAAGACTTGGAGGCACTACTTATATGGGGTCAAAAGTATTATATATACCGACCACAAAAGTCTTCAACACGTATTTAATCAGAAATAACTAAATATGAGGCAGCGTAGGTGGATTGAATTGTTGAATGATTACGACTTTGAGATTCGTTACCACCCGGGGAAGGCAAATGTGGTAGCCGACGCCTTGAGCAGAAAGGACAGAGAACCCATTCGAGTAAAATCTATGAATATAATGATTCACACTAACCTTACTACTCAAATAAAGGAGGCGCAACAAAGAGTTTTAAAAGAGGGAAATTTAAAGGATGAAATACCCAAACGATCGGAGAAGCATCTTAATATTCGGGAAGACGGAACCCGGTATAGGGCTGAAAGAATTAGGGTACCAAAATTTGGAGATATGAGAGAAATGGTACTTAGAGAAGCTCATAAAACCAGATACTCAATACATCCTGGAACGGGGAAGATGTACAAGGATCTTAAGAAATATTTTTGGTGGCCAGGTATGAAAGGCGATATTGCTAAATATGTAGGAGAATGTTTGACGTGTTCTAAGGTCAAAGCTGAACATCAGAAACCATCAGGTCTACTACAACAACCTGAAATCCCGGAATGGAAATGGGAAAACATTACCATGGATTTCATTACTAAATTGCCAAGGACTGCAAGTGGTTATGATACTATTTGGGTAATAGTTGATCGTCTCACCAAATCAGCACACTTCCTGCCAATAAGAGAAGATGACAAGATGGAGAAGTTAGCACGACTGTATTTGAAGGAAGTCGTCTCCAGACATGGAATACCAATCTCTATTATCTCTGATAGGGATGGCAGATTTATTTCAAGATTCTGGCAGACATTACAGCAAGCATTGGGAACTCGTCTAGACATGAGTACTGCCTATCATCCACAAACTGATGGGCAGAGCGAAAGGACGATACAAACGCTTGAAGACATGCTACGAGCTTGTGTTATTGATTTCGGAAACAGTTGGGATCGACATCTACCGTTAGCATAATTTTCCTACAACAACAGCTACCATTCAAGCATTGAGATGGTGCCGTTTGAAGCACTTTATTGTAGAAAGTGCAGGTCTCCGATTTGTTGGAGTGAAGTGGGGGATAGACAGATTACGGGTCCAGAGATAATACAAGAAACTACCGAGAAAATCATCCAAATTCAACAACGGTCGAAAACCGCCCAAAGTCGACAAAAGAGCTACGCTGACATTAAAAGAAAAGATATAGAATTTGTAATTGGAGAGATGGTCATGCTTAAAGTTGCACCTTGGAAAGGTGCTGTTCGATTTGGTAAACGAGGGAAATTAAATCCAAGGTATATTGGACCATTCAAGATTATTGATCGTGTCGGACCAGTAGCTTACCGACTTGAGTTACCTCAACAACTCGTGGCTGTACATAACACTTTTCACGTCTCGAATTTGAAGAAATGTTTTGCTAAAGAAGATCTCACTATTCCGTTAGATGAAATCCAAATCAACGAAAAACTTCAATTCATCGAAGAACCCGTCGAAATAATGGATCGTGAGGTTAAAAGACTTAAGCAAAACAAGATACCAATTGTTAAGGTTCGATGGAATGCTCGTAGAGGACCCGAGTTCACCTGGGAGCATGAAGATCAGATGAAGAAGAAATACCCGCATTCATTTCCAGAAGATACGTCAACACCTCCAACTGCTTAAAATTTCGGGACGAAATTTATTTAACGGGTAGGTACTGTAGTGACCCGAACTTTTCCATGTTTATATATATATATATATATATATATATATATATATATATATATATATATATATATATATATATATATATATATATATATATATATATATATATATATATATATATATATATATATATATATATATATATATATATTAAATGAAATTGTTATTTACATGATTAAATGTTTCCAACATGTTAAGCAATCAAACTTGTTAAGACTTAATTAATTGAAATATGTTTCATATAGACAATTGACCACCCAAGTTGACCGGTGATTCACGAACGTTAAAACTTTTAAAAACTATATGATGACATATATATGGATATATATATACTTAACATGATATTATGATAAGTAAACATATCATTAAGTATATTAACAATGACATACATATGTAAAAACAAGACTACTAACTTAATGATTTCGAAACGAGACATATATGTAACGATTATCGTTGTAACGACATTTAACTGTATATATATCATACTAAGATATATTATATATCATAATATCATGATAATATAACAATTTAACATATCATTTGTTATAATAAACAATGGGTTAACAACATTCAACAAGATCGTTAACCTAAAGGTTTCAAAACAACATTTACATGTAACGACTAACGATGACTTAACGACTCAGTTAAAATGTATATACATGTAGTGTTTTAATATGTATTCATACACTTTTGAAAGACTTTAAGACACTTATCAAAATACTTCTACTTAACAAAAATGCTTACAATTACATCCTCGTTCAGTTTCATCAACAATTCTACTCGTATGCACCCGTATTCGTACTCGTACAATACACAGCTTTTAGATGTATGTACTATTGGTATATACACTCCAATGATTAGCTCTTAGCAGCCCATGTGAGTCACCTAACACATGTGGGAACCATCATTTGGCAACTAGCAAAAAATATCTCATAAAATTACAAAAATATGAGTAATCATTCATGACTTATTTACATGAAAACAAAATTACATATCCTTTATATCTAATCCATACACCAACGACCAAAAACACCTACAAACACTTTCATTCTTCAATTTTCTTCATCTAATTGATCTCTCTCAAGTTCTATCTTCAAGTTCTAAGTGTTCTTCATAAATTCCAAAAGTTCTAGTTTCATAAAATCAAGAATACTTCCAAGATTGCAAGTTTACTTCCAAGTTTTCTAAATCCATTCCAAGTAATCATCCATGAAAGGACCCGTTCATATATATTATAAACGATTCACAATAGTTGATTACATCGCGAGGTATTTGACCTCTATATGATACTTTTTACAAACATTGCATTCGTTTTTAAAAGACAAACTTTCTTTACAACGAAAGTTGACAGCATGCACACCATTTCATAATACATCCAACTATAATTGGCTTAATAATAATCTTGATGAACTCAATGACTCGAATGCAACGTCTTTCAAAATATGTCATGAATGACTCCAAGTAATATCCTTAAAATGAGCTAATGCACAGCGGAAGATTTCTTTAATACCTGAGAATAAACATGTTTTAAAGTGTCAACCAAAAGGTTGGTGAGTTCATAGGTTTATCATAACAATCATTTCAATATATTAATAGACCACAAGATTTTCGTTTATAAATATATGTACACTCGCAAGTGTATAAAAGTATTCTATAAGTTGTAGGCACCCGGTAACAAGCCTTAACGTTCATGTTTTACCCTCTGAAGTACACCAGATCAGGTGTGTTTAAAATAACCTCGAAGTACTAAAGCATCCCATAGTCAGGATGGGGTTTGTCAGGCCCAATAGATCTATCTTTAGAATTCGCGTCTACCGTACATAGACAAGTAGTTTAATGTTACCAAGCTAAGGAAATATTTCTGGATTAAACCCACGTAGAATTAGTTTTAGTACTTGTGCCTATTTCGTAAAACATTTATAAAAACAGCGCATGTATTCTTAGTCCCAAAAATATACATAAAAGGGAGCAAATGAAACTCACCATACTGTATTTCGTAGTAAAAATACATATAACGTCATTTAACAAGTGCAAGGTTGGCCTCGGATTCATGAACCTAAATTAATTATATATATTTATATATTGGTTAATATCTGTTTAACAATTAAGGTCAAGTCGTAGTGTACCTCAATCCTAATGCTCGAGACTAATATGCAACAGTTAAAAAAATGAATTTGACTCAAAATGATTTCCAAAATTTACACATGCTTAAATATCGTTATTTTATATTTTTAAATATTTTTACAAAATTTATTAGAGTAAAATATAATTCATTTATTAATTAATAAAACTTTATATAAAAATATACTAAAATGATAAGTTAATATTTTATAATAATAATAATATTTCCATTAAAAAAATACTTTTAATAAAAATGATAATTTTAATGTTAATGAAAATAAATTGATAGTTTTAATAATAACAACGATCAAAATAATAATTTGATAGTTTTTGATAAAAATATTAATTATTTTTAATTGTTAATAATCATAATAATAATAATAATAATAATAATAATAATAATAATAATAATGATGATAATAATCAAATAATAATAACGATGATTTTAACGACAACGTAATGGTAAAAATAATCATTTTTAATAATTAATACAAAAATTCAGTTGACTATAACTTCTAATCCGTCCGTCAAATCCATTCGATATCTAAATGAAAAGTTTATAGTTTTTCGCCACCTTTCCAAAAACATGCATATCATATACCTTATCTCAACCGCATGAGTATCTAATTCAGAATCTATCCTAAAATATATTTTGACAATATTAAATATACAATCATGCATGATCCTAAATACTCGTGCACTAGTCAAGGATACACTACTAACATATAAAAATTAAGTTATGAGTGCTCACGTATCAATATTGAGATTCAATATTGTAGGAAAGAACGTAGATCGCAACGGAGATGATAAACACTAAATTGACTCACGAGCAAAACCCTCGAATCATACCCATAACCTCCAAATCAATATCCCATAACCTCCTTAGCCTTGACTCACTCGAAAACCAGTTTTGAAAAACAACACGCGTATGACCTCGTCGTAGTATTTTATGTATATTACTAATAATATCGCTCCTAATAATAATAATAATAATAATAATAATAATAATAATAATAATAATAATAATAATAATAATAATAATAATAATAATAATAATAATGATAATAATAATAAAAAAATAAATAATAAGTAAGTATGTATATGTATATTTAGAGAGAGTGAGATCGAGATAGATGAAAAGATCAAAAACCGGGTACGTTCCATATTTATAGAAAAGTTATCTCACCAACTACATAAGGTGTCTGTGATTTGTGGCATTTACATCCCATATGAAATAAATAAATAAAAAAAAAACGTGTAAAAATTCTTAGCCACTTCATTTTACGTATTACACTTAGGCACCATGTTTATTTAATATATTATATATAAATTATTATTTAATCTATACAATTAATTATATATTATATTATATTTACGGTTATGGTAAAAATATAATTTTTACAAAAATGACACGGTCGTGGTCTCACGACTCATGTACCACTTTCAGTTTTTCGAGCGCACTTTCGTACGTTTAGAAAACTAGCCTTTTACGTTACGTGACGTGTACCTTTAATAATAATTTGATTTATTTATCAAAGATTTACTTTATGAAAAAATGTAACCTATAAAATTGAGCGTTGTGGTCATTTCCTTCTATAAATCAAAGTCTCGATGTTTGTCAAAATATTTTATTTTAATTTAAACGTTTTGTGACATGTACCTTTATCAATAACTAGACTTAAATTAATTAAAAACTAACTCACTCAAAGTGTAACTTAATCTTTTGAGTGTTGTGGTCATTTACTTATATAAATCACACTCTCATTAATTAACCAAGTATATTTAATTTCAAAACGTTTTATATTTAGTTAAATATTATATTTAGTCATTTCGTAAAATACATAAATATATATTTAATGAACACGTTTTATTTAAATATTTATTTTTTATTAAAATCACGGACCGTTAACATTTACAATTTGTCAAAAGGTTTCTAAAAAAAATTCTAACTTTTAAGATAGCGTTAAAAATCTTTATTCTTATTGAAATGACTCGTTAATAATTTTGACAAAAGTGGTTTCAGATATTTATAAAATTCTATTATCTTTTACTCTCACCGATAACTATAGTAATCTTATATCAAAACCAAATATTACATATCTAATACCTTGTTAACGTTATCAATTAATAAGTATATATTGTATATAATAGTTTATATACAATATGCGAGGTGTATACGAAATAGTTTATAGCATTTAGTTGATAATGCTAAAAACGATCATATATTTCATAGCTTGATGTTACGTTTTAATTTTACATTAATTTTAATTTTACATATTAATAGTTGTTAACTATTAATTTTACATTTTAATAAAACTTAATAAAATAAATAATATAAAAATAATATTTTTATAAAAATTGTACTTTTTACAACTTTTTGTATATTTTTATATTTTGTCCCTTTTTAATCATTGTAGCGTAATATTTGTATTTTTAGCTCATATTTAATTTTAAACTTAGTTTTTGCTATAGTTATTTTTACTCCTAGATTTTTAGGCTTTGCCGTAGAATTCCTTAAGTGCTTTTTCTTTAGACTAAGATTTAGGTACTTTAGAATTTTGCGACGCCATTTTTAAGTTTTAGTTTCTTTTTAAGTTATTTCCATTTGGGATTCAGTTTTTCCTGTAAGCTTTAATATTTTTAGACCTTTTACTATGTATCAATTATCATTCCAATTAGTAATTTCAATTTGCGATTATAATTTTAAGTTAGTTGTAGTAATAAGGTTAGGTTAGTCAAGTATTTTTAAGTTTTTATAAGTTTCTTTTATTTTTCCGTCACCTTTTATTTTTCAACCATTTTTCGTTTTTCGACCTTTTGCAACGAACTCTTTTTCTCTCTTATTTCTCGCCATTCTAGTTTTAGGATATAGATTTTTATTCTACTTCTTATCTAAATTTCTTAAAATTACGAAAATTTATTTTGAGTGGTTAAATTGATAGACATCAAAATTTTCTGGTTCGTAGTAATAGTTGGATTTGTACGTGGACCGGGTTATTGGAGCCAAACAGTCCTCAATTATATTGAGACCAAACGAATCCTGCCCCTCTGCTGCATCTTTTGGCTATTCGAAACGTGGGCAAAATCAGAAAAGTCTATTGATTGGATAACTTATTATAATTTTTCTTTCCTTTTTAAAACTAATAGGATATTCAGTGAATGCACCGAGCAAGACGTTCATCACCTTTTGTACGTTCACCACCTGTAACTAGATCAAGACATTTAGCAAATATAACCGCCGTTGATTTTTCTTTAGAATCGTCATCCAGTCGACCAAGTACTTCAGTTCAAATATCCGATAATCCATTTTTTGAACCCAACCTCACAATTGAGAATCCGGAAAATATTCAGGAACGGTTCGTAGATCCTGAACCACTAAACTTTCCTCCGGAACCACCAATCATTCAAACAGAGATTGTTGAGGAACGATCCATTAAATCAGAATCATCTAGTGATACCGATTCAACAAATTCAATTATGGAGAATCTGGAACCTTTAAGTATGGAAGACCGAATGAGAGCTAAACGCACTGGCCAAGGTCACGCAATTACTCATCCAGACATTAATGCGCCAGATTATGAAATCAAAGGACAAATTCTACACATGGTGACTAATCAATGCCAATTTAGTGGTGCGCCGAAGGAAGATCCAAATGAACATCTACGTACCTTTAATAGGATCTGCACACTATTTAAAATCCGAGAAGTGGAGGATGAACAGATATATCTCATGTTATTTCCCTGGACTTTAAAGGGAGAAGCCAAAGATTGGTTGGAATCGTTACCTGAAGGGGCGATTGATACATGGGACGTTTTAGTTGACAAATTTCTTAAACAATTCTTTCCTGCATCTAAAGCAGTAAGACTTCAAGCAGAAATTGTTACGTTCACACAGAAGCCAAATGAAACTCTATATGAGGCATGGACAAGATATGGAAAGTTATTAAGAGGATGTCCGCAACATGGTTTAGACACCTGTCAAATAGTACAAATATTCTACCAAGGATGCGACATCACTACAAGGAAAGACATAGATATAGCAGCTGGTGGTTCTATTATGAAGAAAACCGAAACTGATGCTTACAAAATTATTGATAACACTGCTTCCCACTCACATGAGTGGCACCAAGAAAAAGATATCGTTAGATCATCTAAAGCAGCTAGAGCCGATTCTAGCCATGACTTAGATTCCATTTCCGCAAAGATAGATGCTGTGGAGAGACGAATGGAAAAGATGACTAAAGATATTCACTCAATACGAATTAGTTGTGAGCAGTGTGGAGGACCACATTTGACAAAAGATTGTCTCAGTATTGAATTAACAATGGAACAAAGAGAGAATATTTCATACATAAACCAAAGTCCTGGAAATAATTATCAGAATAATTATCAACCGCCAAGACCAATTTACAATCAAAACCAGAATTATAACCGAAATATTCCATACAACAACCAACAAGGTCCTAGCAATCAACAAGTATCCAATAATACTTACAATCAGCAAAGACCTAATTTTCAAAACAAACCACCACAACAAACCGATGATAAAAAACCGAATTTAGAAGATATGATGACAAAGCTAGTTGAAACTCAAACGCAGTTTTTCACATCTCAAAAACAAACTAATGAACAAAATGCTCAAGCATTTAGAAATCAACAAGCTTCTATTCAAAATCTGGAACAAGAAGTAAGTAACCTAGCAAGGTTAATAGGTGAAAGAAAACCGGGAAGTCTACCTAGTGATACAAATGCTAACCCCCGGAATGAAACAGCTAAAGCCATTACCACAAGAAGTGGTACAACACTTAAACCACCTGAAATACCTGTAACTTCTGATGAAACCATTCCTACTCCACAAGAACCACAACCTGATCAAGATAAGGAAAAAGAACCGGTAGTTGAAAAGGTTAATGAAAATAACACAGTTAAGGATAAACCTTATGTTAAACCATACCAACCACCACTTCCTTACCCGAGTAAAATGAAGAAAGAAAAACTTGAAGCCGAGCAATCCAAATTTTTGGATATGTTTAAACAGATAAATGTAAATCTTCCTTTCATTGATGTGATTTCAGGAATGCCAAGATATGCTAAATTCTTGAAAGATCTAATCTCAAATAGAAAGAAAATGGAAGAACTCTCGGCTGTTACTATGAATGCTAATTGTTCAGCAGTGCTGTTGAATAAGATACCAGAAAAATTATCTGATCCAGGAAGTTTCACAATTCCATGTTTTCTGGGTAGTCTTAGTTCAATAGAAGCATTGGCAGACTTAGGTGCTAGTATAAATCTAATGCCGTATTCACTATACGCTAAACTAGACCTTGGAGAATTGAAACCAACCAGAATAAGCATACAACTAGCCGATAGATCAATAAAATATCCTAGAGGGATAATGGAGAACATGCTAGTTAAAGTTGGTAATTTAGTATTTCCAGTAGATTTTGTTGTTTTGGACATGGAAGAAGATTCTCAAGTTCCTCTCATATTAGGAAGACCATTCTTAAACACGGCTAAAGCAATGATAGACGTGTTCGGTAAGAAATTGACCCTAAGTATAGAGGATGAGAGTGTTACCTTTTCAGTTGATAGAGCAATGCAACAACCACAATCTGCAGATGATACATGTTATTATATTCAAACTATAGATGCACATGCAGAATTATTAGAAGAATTTCCAGAATTACAAGGAACAGGAGAATGTTCTTTAGGAGAAGGTAATGAACCAATTGATGAAGCTGAAATGTTAGCTACACTTATAGCTAATGGATATGAACCAACAACAGAAGAAATTCAAATGCTAAAAGAAGAAGACAGATATCGATATAAATCATCGATAGAAGAACCTCCGAAATTAGAGTTAAAACCACTTCCAAACCATTTGGAATACGCTTATTTACATGGTGAATCTGAATTACCTATAATAATATCGTCTTCTCTTACTGAAAATGAGAAATCACAACTCATTTCTGTGTTGAAAGCTCATAAACCAGCCATTGCATGGAAGATTCATGATATTAAAGGAATAAGTCCTTCGTATTGCACACATAAAATCCTTATGGAAGAAGGTCATAAAACGTATGTGCAACGCCAACGAAGACTAAATCCTAATATGCAAGATGTAGTTAAGAAAGAGATTATTAAACTGCTAGATGCAGGTTTGATATATCCAATTTCTGATAGTCCATGGGTAAGCCCAGTTCAATGCGTACCTAAGAAGGGTGGCATGACTGTCATTACAAATGAGAAAAATGAGCTTATTCCTACTAGGACTGTAACAGGATGGCGTGTATGTATTGATTATAGAAAATTAAATGACGCCACCAGAAAAGATCACTTTCCCTTACCTTTCATAGATCAAATGTTGGAAAGATTAGCCGGAAATAGTTACTATTGTTTTCTAGATGGATTTTCCGGATATTTTCAAATTCCAATAGCACCCGAAGACCAAGAGAAAACCACATTCACGTGCCCTTATGGTACTTTTGCTTACAAACGCATGCCATTTGGACTTTGCAACGCCCCTGCAACCTTTCAAAGGTGTATGATGGCGATTTTTCACGACATGATAGAAGAATGCATGGAAGTATTCATGGATGACTTTTCAGTCTTCGGTGATACATTTAAATCATGTCTAGTTAATCTGGAACGAATGCTAATTAGATGCGAACAATCAAATCTAGTACTTAATTGGGAGAAATGCCATTTCATGGTTAAAGAAGGCATCGTTCTTGGACATAAAATTTCAAAAGAAGGAATTGAAGTGGATAGAGCTAAAGTAGATGTAATTGCTAAACTTCCACATCCCACAAATGTTAGAGGAGTTAGGAGTTTTCTAGGGCATGCCGGTTTTTACCGACGTTTCATAAAAGATTTTTCTAAAATTGCCACTCTATGAATAAACTCCTAGAAAAGGATGCGCCATTCATCTTTTCAGATGAGTGTATCAAATCTTTTAATATTCTTAAAGAGAAACTCACTAATGCGCCGATCATGATAACACTAAATTGGAATCTACCATTTGAACTAATGTGCGATGCAAGTGATTTTGCAATGGGAGCCGTTTTAGGACAAAGGATTGAAAAACGATTTCAACCTATATATTATGCTAGTAAGACGTTACAAGGAGCACAAACAAACTATACAACTACTGAAAAAGAACTCCTTGCTATTGTCTTTGCTTTTGACAAATTTCGTTCATATCTCGTTCTAGCAAAAACGGTGGTCTATACCGACCATTCTGCTCTTAGATACCTATTTTCAAAACAAGATGCTAAACCAAGATTAATCCGTTGGATCTTACTCTTACAAGAGTTTGATATTGAAATCCGAGATAAAAGAGGAGCAGAAAATCTCGCCGCTGATCATCTTTCTCGTCTTGAAAATCCTGAATTAGAAGTTCTGAATGAATCAGCCATACAAGACAACTTTCCTGATGAATATCTATTGAAGATAGATTATAAAGAAATCCCATGGTTTGCAGACTATGCAAACTACTTAGTTTGTGGATTCCTTGAAAAAGGATTATCGTACCAAAGACGAAAGAAATTCTTCAGTGATATAAAACACTATTTCTGGGAAGATCCACATCTGTTTAAAAGTTGTCCCGATGGAATAATACGCCGATGTGTATTTGGAGATGAAGCTAGTAAAATTTTAAACCATTGTCACACAGGACCAACAGGAGGGCATTATGGTCCTCAACTAACAGCAAGAAAAGTTTATGAAGCTGGATTCTATTGGCCTACAATTTATAAAGACGCACACCTTCTTTGCAAATCCTGTGATGCTTGTCAAAGGGCCGGAAAAATAAGTCAACGTGATGAAATGCCACAAAATGTCATCCAAGTATGTGAAGTATTTGACATTTGGGGTATTGACTTTATGGGTCCATTTCCAAAATCTAATAATAATCTATATATACTCGTAGCCATTGATTATGTATCTAAATGGGCGGAAGCACAAGCTCTCCCAACTAACGATGCACGAGTTGTAGTCAACTTTTTAAAACGTCTTTTTGCAAGGTTTGGAACACCGAAAACTTTAATAAGTGATCGGGGTACTCATTTCTGTAATAATCAACTTGAGAAAGTTCTTAAAAGATATGGAGTAACTCATAAAATCTCCACCGCATATCATCCACAAACAAGTGGACAAGTTGAAAATACCAACCGAGCTTTAAAACGTATTCTAGAGAAAACCGTAGGATCAAATCCGAAAGAATGGTCCATTAAATTGGAGGATGCACTCTGGGCTTTTAGAACAGCCTACAAAACTCCAATTGGAACCACACCTTTTAGACTTGTTTATGGAAAAGCATGTCATCTTCCAGTAGAAATTGAACACAAAGCATTTTGGGCTTTGAAGACATGTAATCTTGATTTACATGAAGCCGGACGTCTACGATTAAGTCAACTAAACGAATTAGAAGAATTAAGACATGAAGCATACGAAAATTCGTTAATCTATAAAGAAAGAACGAAGAAATGGCATGATAAAAGAATCAGAAGTTCAAAAGAATTTAAAGAAGGAGACAAAGTTCTTCTTTTCAATTCACGATTCAAGCTATTTCCTGGAAAATTGAAATCAAGATGGTCTGGACCATTCATAGTCAAAAGAGTTTTCCCATACGGAACGATAGAATTAATAAATTCAAATGGGATTGAATTTAAAGTTAATGGTCACAGAGTTAAACATTACATACATGGTCCGATGGAAGTCGACAACGAAGTTAATCACAATTTCGACAACACAGCTAATTAAGTGTGGGGAGAATCAAGTCTTTAAAGGATAATATGTATTTCTGTTAGAGTTAGATTGTCTGTTTTCGTGTAGTTCTCGAAAATGGAACCCGAATGGTCTTTCCCTAGCAGACCCTAAAGAACTAGTCTTCTCCCCCCATTCTGAATTTTTTTTTTTTTTTTTAGGTTTTTACGAAATGAAGACTGCCTGTGAACTAAACCATGGTCTAATGCTACACGCTTTGATCACTAAACGTAATAATGACATACTACCGAGTGAAATAGTATCAGTAATCAGAGAAAGAATGGACGGAGTTAGAAAAGAATCCAGATGCGAAGATAATAAGTTACAATTTGGTAAAGAAAAATCAAAATCCGCAGCGAAAAAAAGAGCACGACACCTAGAAAGATGTCACAAATGCGGAAAATGGTCACATGGAGGTAAATGTTCAAATAATCAAACCTATTCAAATACCGAATTTGTTACTTTATGCAGAGACGGACCGTTCATATGTTTAGAAGAAAAGACACTGAATGCTCGAGGTTACGCCTATGTAGCCATGGAAAACCAATTAAACCGACTATCTTATGAATGGGATAGATCATATAACTAAGAAATCTATTTCACAGGTATGTCTGTACAGTTTTTATTTTTATTTTTATTTTTAACCTTTTGATAATAAACGCTAATTTGTTCGCTAAAAAGTATTAAATTGGTATTGAATAAAATTAGGTTTGGCGACCGAAATTATTGATATCATTCAAAAATTTATTACATCACTGCGAAATTTAACGTTTATTCTTAAGGTATAAATATCTTTAAACAATCAACCCAAAATATTTCAAAAATTCGTCATGAGTTAAATTAGGTCTTGGAACCGAAATTACTTTACCGAAAAGAGGGGCGCATATTTTTGATAATATTTGATTGATTAAAGTGGGATAAAAAGACAAAAAGATTTTTAAATTTATTTTTACCATGTTTTTAAAATTAATATTTAAATCTTAAATTAATATTGTAAACTTTGTAAAAACAATATTTTTAAAATTATAATTATTTGATTTTTTTTTAATTAAGTTTGGTGTGAACTTTTAATTTTTAAAATATAAATTCTTAATTTTATGCATTTTAAATTTTAAGTTTGGTGTGAATTTTTAATACTAATTTTAAATTTTATATTTAAGTTGTGTGAATTTAAAAACAAAAATTTACTTTATCTCATTAAGTTAAGAATATGATTTTTAAAATTCAACGTAAGTTGAAGACTAGGTCTTTGAACCGAAATTGCTTTACCCGAGGGAGGGACGAGAACTTTTATTATCATTATTTTTAATCTTATTGAATTAAAGTATGCCAAAAACATTGAAAAAACCTAAAAATCTTAGCTTTTAAAACAATCGCTACAAAAAGACAAATTTTAAAATTTTGTCAAAGGACGGACTAGGATATCAATCCGAAACGACCTCGTCCTAAATAACAAGGGAAACAAAATTTTAAAATTAAGTACTTAATTGTTTTAATAAGTTAATGATTAAAAAAAAAAAAAAAATATCAATCTCCGCGACTCGCGGAGTTTGGAGCATAAATCTCCGCGACTCGCGGAGGGGTCGGAAATCAGAAAAAAAATATAGAGCTGCAAACTGATCAGTCCACACCCCCAACAACTCAAAAAAAACTGCTGCGAAAATAGCTCCAAAAATACACCCAAAAACACCACAAAAATCCCAATTTTTAACCGTTAATCACCAAATCTTTTGCTAAAATCATGTTGAGAAGGATGCTATCTAAGAATTACTCAAGAAAAACGGTAAATTTCTACACCTAAACACCATTTAATCCGAAATTTGGTGTTCTTGAGCAATTTTTTTTCCCAATTTGATTTTGATGCTTTTTAGTGTAATTAGGCTTAAATTGTTTATGTATTATGCTTGTATAACCTAGATTGATGCTGTTTAACATGATTAGAAGCCTTAAACTTCAAATTTTGAGTAATCTAGGGTTTGTGTTCTTGAGCAATTTGGGGCTTTTTGATATAAACAGGTTATGGCCGATTTTTATCATGAATTGTTGCTAAAATAAGTAGTGTAACATGTCTAGGTAGTTAAATGATCCAAACTTTGAGCCTAAACATGATTTTGAGAATTAAAGTGGACTTTTTCAAGTCTAAAATTCATGAACTTGATTTTTGAAAGATAATGCCATTTGAGACTTGTTTAATTGCTAGTAATGATTATTTTGACATGTTATTTGAGTTGAATGTTTATGAACTTGGCGAACATTTTCGTATATGCTTATTTGAAAAAGTGTAGATTTGATAAAAATGTGAAAATGAGCTTAAGTTTGATATAAATTGATAATGTCATTGTAATTATTTTGATTGATGATTTTGCTGACACTAATGCATATTTGGATGCACAAAAATTGTGTTTGATGTGTTTTGTAGAATGAAAGGGGTGAATCTTCATCCCAAGCCCGCAATGCTCCTGCTGAGAATTTGGAACAACAGGAGGTGGATAACTACTACAAGCAGGATATACCTCATCCAGTCATGACCTTTTCCGATATGCACTTGGAAGAGTTGCACCCGAACCTGAGATTTGACAAACTTTGGATAGATTATCCAAAATATCAAAGGGGTTTGCATACTCTTCATTCTAAGGTTGTTGAGGTACCGAGGGTCATAGAATGGGGACCCTTAGAAGCTGTAGAATTGGCCGGGCCAATTAGGGAATTACTTGTACAGAGGTATGGTAATTCTTCTTTTAATGACTGGATATGTTTATTCACCATACGTAGACCTGTATATAAAGTATGGTGTGAAGAATTGTTATGTAGTATAGAGTTGAATGATCGGGTAGCTAGTTTAACCGATCGTTCTTTTATTAGATTTTTGTTAGGCGGTTCGATGCGCCACATGTCTTTACTGGACATGGCTCAGGCTTTACGTATATATACGCCCGAGGAGTTAGCGTCTGCCGATTGTAGAGGATTGATACTAAACGGTAGAAAGATAGATGAAAATTTTGATACACACGGTGTGTGGAGTCAAATGACAAGCCATCACCGTTTTAAAGGGGGAAATTACTCTTATTTGGATATAGATAGAGCCGAATTAAGAGTGATACATAGGTTTTTAGCTAATTCGATTACACAAAGGGGTAAGAACAAAGAAAAAGTAAATGAACAGGATTTGTTTTACCATATGTGTATTCGAGACCCACAAAGCGCTGTAAGTATACCATATTGTGTGGGTTATTATTTATCAGCTATGGTTCGGGGGATGCGACCACATAGCATAATAGGAGGTGGTATTTTTATTACTTTGATTGGTGAATATCTCGGTGTGGATATAAGTCGGGGGGGATTATTACTAGAAGAGCCGGAACCCCGCGATACTATAGGTTTAAATGTATACCATGGTGCGAAAGTTTTGAAGAGGCGAAATAACGCCGCAGTACGATACCATGGTAGACATCCACAGGTGGAGAGAAACCAGCAGCAAGGTAATGTAGGAGGGGGGAATGAGATGCAAGAAATGCATAGGTTTATAGCTTCTCAGGAATACGAAAATGCTAGACAGAGAGCATTTGAAGATTGGAAAGTTCATCAGAACCAAATCATAGCTCATTGCCAACATATAGGTAGAAACTATATTCCTACACCGAAACCCATCTTCCCTCCCTGGTCTATAGAGATGCAGCCACCATATCCTACGTATGACCCTGCCGAAGCATTCTATAGCACCTATGGTTATGCCTGGAACCCCTATTGGTACCAATATCATCCTTAGTTTACTTATTATTTTTTTTTATTTTGTAATTTTTAATTATTGATACGTTTAATACTTTTGTTAATATTGTAATCATTTTTATAATTATCTAACTTTTATTCTTAGATTTTAATAATTTTTGAATGTGGGGTAATATACCAAACTTCAAAAATATGTATATATGTTTGCAGTTTATCTTATGTACACAACAGGGTAAAACAACGCATTTTCAAAGACTGGCATTAAGTTCAGTAAAAGCAACTAATTTTGACGACAAGATGCAAAATATATGTGAAATAACAACAAGACGGAATGAACAAATGATGTGCACCATTTATCATTCAGCAAACAAACGCCAATATATTTGGAAACTTTGGTAAAATTTAATCATTTTCACACAAATCACCCTCAATAATTTAAATTATTACTAATTTCTTGCAAATGAGGGCATTGCAAGATCTTAAGTGTGGAAAGGGGTTAAATTCTTTCGGATTTTAAATTTTTTTACTTTATACACTTGGTTACCATTAAAAATACTAGTAAAGCAGTAGTTGTATTAGAATCTAGTGCTCTCTGATAAAAAAGAACAGCCCTAGTCTTATATACTGACTACCCAATTCTAGTAAAATTTTTCAAAATTTTCAATTAAATGAATTCAAAATCATGTTTATACATATTTATGAACGATAAAACTAGGTTTTAACACCGAAATTATTGTTACCTCGGAAAGGACATAAATTAAGAAACAAACTAAAATGTTAAAATTCATTTAAAATGGAATAGAGGACGATAAAAAGGAAAATAAAAGCCAAGTGTGGGAAAATTTACCAAGTTATCTTAAACATATGTCACATATATCTGTAACAAATAACTGAAAATACTTTTGCTTTGGACTAAACTAAACTGTTTTTACCCGATGAAAGAAAAGAAGAGATGGATCTACATGATGAATCAATTCCATCATTAAAAGGAAGTAAAGTCTTCCGAAAAAGAAACGCGCTTCTTGATTTAGATCATGAAGTTGTCGTCCAGACCAGCTGTAGGTTGACGAAAAATCTAGAAAAGTCATCACTAAAATCAGCAGGAAATCCACGGACCTCAGCATTAAACAGGGTCGCCAAGTGGTCAGATTTATCCTAACATGAGAAGGATTTATCTCGTACAATGGGGGGGCACCATGCAAATTAGCTGGATAAGACTAATGAATCAGATCCCCAGAAAGGATAATCTCCTTAAAGATTAAAAATCAGCTTTTAAGACTGATATTACTCAATCCTAGAGATTGACCTTAAAGATTGAGAATTACAAACTCATGGAATTCGATGATATCTAAACTCGAGCTTAAACGAGAAAATATTTTGATCAAAAATACAAACCGATTTGTTTTCTGAAAACCCATTTTCAATGCGTTCATTACCATTGAACGTAAAATCCTAGGAATTCACCTGGAATTCATTAGGTCACCTGAACTAAATCGGGTGTCAACCGTAAGAACGGTGGTTGCATAGTGGTCAAAGACAGGACCTTGTGCCAGACCGAAAAATTATAAGGGTGAGCTTTACTATTGCTCCTACCAAGGATAGTAATTGCGTCCGACACGTTATAGACCATAATCAAAAGCATGTCACGGGACATTGCCTTAACAGTTGCTTGTTCAACGCTTTCCTTTACAACCGGACGGTAGTTTGCCGAAAGGTAATATACGGAACAAGTAAACTGGACGTGTTGCTTTCCAAATACAAGGTTAGCAAGTGGGTGACACAAAACAGCAAGTTTTGAGCTAAAATTTTCAAATCTGAAACCCACCAAACCCACAAAAATATTTTGCAAACACCGGTAAAGGGTTATCCCGGAAAACTTATCTAGGGTAAAAACTAGATTTAATTTTCAAAAGATCAAATGTTTTCATAAAGATCCAATTTCCTTAATGGATCTAAATTTTTATAGTCATGTGGGACTGTAAACCATATCATTACTACCATTGTTTATACCGCCGTATAGAAATCACTGATGTACAAAGTGTGAAGAATAAAGAAGTGATTCTAGTATTTCAAGACAATATTGCTTGAGGACAAGCAACGCTCAAGTGTGGGAATATTTGATAATGCTAAAAACGAACATATATTTCATAGCATTATTCCTCAAGAAAGACAAGCTTTTAGTTGCAATTGTTCTATTTACAAGTGATATTCGTTTAAATAATAAAAGGTGAAGACAAAAGACAGATTCGACGAATTGAAGACGCAAACGACCAAAAAGCTCAAAAGTACAAAAGACAATCAAAAAGGTTCCAATCATTGATAAGAAACGTCTCGAAATTACAAGAGTACAAGATTCAAAACGCAAAGTACAAAATATAAAATTGTACGCAAGGACGTTCGAAAATCCGGAACCGGGACCAGAGTCAACTCTTAACGCTCGACGCAACGGACTAAAAATTACAAGTCTACTATGCACAAGAATATAATATAATATATAAATAATTATATTAATTATTTATATTTTATATTTATATATAAAATCCGTCGGCAAGAAAGACTCCAAAAGATGTGAGCTGTAATTTCAATCTCCGCGACTCGCGGAGTTTGAAGGCCAAAAGGGCCGCGAGTCGCGGAGCCCCAATTTCAGAAACTTCCTATAAAAGCAAACGAATTCTGATCGAAAAAACCACCAAATATATCCATCTCTCTATCTATACGATATATATATATATATATATATATAATTTATATTTTAATTTTAATTTTAATTATAATTCTAATAATAAGGGTATGTTAGCGAATATTGTAAGGGTGTAAGTCGAAATTCTGTCCGTGTAACGCTACGCTATTTTTAATCATTGTAAGTTATGTTCAACCTTTTTACATTAATGTCTCGTAGCTAAGTTATTATTATGCTTATTTAAAACGAAGTAATCATGATGTTGGGCTAATTACTAAAATTGGGTAATTGGGCTTTGTACCATAATTGGGGTTTGGACAAAAGAACGACACTTGTGGAAATTAGACTATGGGCTATTAATGGGCTTTATATTTGTTTAACTAAATGATAGTTTGTTAATGTTAATATAAAGATTTACAATTGGGCGTCCCTATAAATTACCATATACACTCGATCGGACACGATGGGCGGGGTATTTATATGTACGAATAATCGTTCATTTAACCGGACACGGGAATGGATTAATAGCCACTAGAATAATTAAAACAGGGGTGAAATTACATTCAAGGGTAATTGGTGTAATTGTTAACAAAGTAGTAAAACCTTGGTTTACACGCAGTCGATAACCTGGTGTATTCATTAAACAAAGTATTAAAACCTTGTTACAATTCGAATCCCCAATTAGTTGGAATATTTAACTTCGGGTATAATAATAATTTGACGAGGACACTCGCACTTTATATTTATGACTGATGGACTGTTATGGACGAAAACCAGACGGACATATTAAATAATCCAGGATAAAGGACAATTAACCCATGGGCATAAAACTAAAATCAACACGTCAAACATCATGATTACGGAAGTTTAAATAAGCATAATTCTTTTATTTCATATTTAATTTCCTTTATTTTATATTTAATTGCACTTCTAATTATCGCACTTTTATTTATTGTTATTTAATCGCACTTTTAATTATCGTACTTTTTAATTATCGCAATTTTATTTTCGTTATTTACTTTACGCTTTAATTTAAGTCTTGTATTTATTTTATATTTTACATTAGGTTTTAACTGCGACTAAAGTCTTAAAATCGACAAACCGGTCATTAAACGGTAAAAACCCCCTTTATAATAATAATATTACTTATATATATGTTTGTATTTTTATAAAAGTAAACTAATATAGCGTTGAGCTTTGTTTAAAGATTTCCCTGTGGAACGAACCGGACTTACTAAAAACTACACTACTTTACGATTAGGTACACTGCCTATAAGTGTTGTAGCAAGGTTTAAGTATATCCATTCTATAAATAAATAAATATCTTGTGTAAAATTGTATCGTATTTAATAGTTTTTCCTAGTAAAATATAAACTATTTCGTATACACCTCGCATAACATCAATAACTATAGTAATCTTATATCAAAACCAAATATTACTTATCTAATACCTTGTTAACGTTATCAATTAATAAGTATATATTGTATATACACATAAATGTTCGTGAATCGTCAGGCTTGGTCAAAGGGTAACTGATTATCCGAATATAGATTTCAAACTTTCTAGACTCAACATTACAGATTTTGCTTATCGTGTCGGGAACATATAAAGATTAAGGTTTAAATTTGATCGGAAATTTCCGGATCATTACAGTACCTACCTGTTAAAGAAATTTCGTCCCCAAAATTTGATAGAGGTCGTCATAGATAACAATAGGAATGTTTTCATGACGAATATAAGGTAGTAATGGAGTTTTATCATTATTGAGAGATATAGATAAAACGATTCGATCATGTGAAGCGTACGAGTGAAGCTATCACAAAAGAGTGAAATGAGTAAATAAATATATTCGTTTCAACCGATGACATAGTTACTATTGATTTCTGGGATTTAAGGGATTTAAAGAAAATCTTACGTACTAAGATTTGGTTCTTCGGCGATCAGGATCTTCTTTGATTTAATGCGGCAATCTGTTTTGATTCCTATGTCGGATATTTCACTATAAATCCACCTCCTTCCCTTCCTTACTTCCATAACTCACATCTTCTATCCTTTCTCCTTTAATTCATACCTTAATGCTTCATCCCGTTCTGATTCTTGTTATACTTCTAACTTTCATATCTTTCATTCTTCTCTTCCATCTGCCGCCAGAAGAATCTATTCACTTCTGTTATTTCCTTGGAATTATAATGTTTTTAATTCTCCCGTGTCTTTACGTTGCAATACGTATTGATATACATGGTTTGTAATTTCTGGGTGGTTGTTGGGTTTTATATCTTCCCTTATACTTCGATGTCCCTGCTTCTGTCTTCTATAATCATTGTCATCCACATTTAATGCTCTCTCCTATTTGCTGCAATTTATACTCCAATTTCTATTTTGGGGCTTTGTCCCTTCGTTTCTTCTTCCCGTCCTCAGGTCAAGCGAGCAATGATCCAAAATTTGTAGGTATGAAATTTGAAATGAACATAGCTAATGTTCTAAGAAAGAAATGGTAATGGCACGATTTTGATTTGTTAAATTACCAGAATATCCTGGAAAAGACCAAATCATCAAGAAATATTTTCTTGATATTTTTAGAATTTAGATAGAATGTAAGAGCCGTGTAAATGGCACATGATAATGGTACTGTGAATCATCACATTCCATTAGAAACTCAACATGACTTACTGTAATATAATGACGTTGATCAAGTGTCATTATATTATACTAATTCATGCTTCAGTTCCCAACACTACTTCAAAACATTCGTATTTTAAACTCGGAGGTTTCAGATTTTAGAAACTAACACAGTTTCTTTTATATTGTAACGCATATATTACGGAGAGATACATCATCTCAGATAAGAATAGTTGTGAAAATATCTTCAGATTTATTGAGGATATTTATAATGAAAGATACGATGTTATCTTATAATATCTAAGATAAGATGATGAAGAAGAATATCATCTGGAAAGGTTTAGAATAAGGAGTAGGGTTCTTACTAACGGTTTCAACAGACACTGAATCATTTGTATTCTTTGGAGTCAAACTTATTCTTTGTGATTTGTTCACGGTTTCCTTCATAGTTTCGCATAATCCACTTTTCGGTGCTAAATTTTCTATTGAGTGTTCCTAACACTTCCTTCTTTGTCATCAACTTTTGGCTATTAAGACCATCTACAACATGCTGCTTCGTCAGCATTTTCAAAGTTAACGGATCTGGGTCATCGGTTATCAAACCGAGGTAGTTTCAGGAGAATTGTGTTTTTAGATGATTAAACGCTGATGGTAATATGGTGGAATATAAAAGATTCTCCAGTAACGATGGCGAAAAGACAACGTATATATCAAGGTTATAATAAGGTTGATTTGAACGAAGAGTCGAAGTTGGCTTGCTGGAGCTGTGACAAAATTGGCTACTTTGAATAAGAGTCATAAGGTTATTTTTGCTAATAAATGCTAAAGAATTCCGACGCGGTTATGGGTTAAACTATGACTTTGGGTTCAAGAGTTTTGCAGGTGCATAAATCTTTTCTTCCGTAGATGAAGTGCGGTTGATTCAACTTCTCGATTGAGGTATTTTCAAGGATTATGAAGATTTGAACGCGGATTGTAATCGTCGAGATTCAAATGAGGTTTAAGACGAAATCAAGTGGCAAACTTGAAGAATTGTTTAGTTTCATATGTTATAATCAATATTTTAATTTATTTTAATTGTCCAAAGTTAGCAGTCCAATAGTCCAATTGTCCAATAGTCCAATAATTTCATATATAATTTAATATATAATATTTGAATTAATTAATACGTATCGTGACCCGTGTACCGGTCTCAGTATTGATCACAACTCAAACCATATATATATTTTGGAATCAACCTCAACCCTGTATAGCCAACTCCAACATTCACATATAGAGTGTCTATGGTTGTTCCGAAATATATATATAGATGGGTCGATATGATAGGTCGAAACCTTGTATACGTGTCCCGTTATTTAAAGTGCGTAAAATAAATAAATATATATCATGACCCGTGTACAATGTATTGTCTCAGAACTAATCCGACGTATTGTGTACATGTATCCCGATTAAAGTGCGTAAAAGTAAATAACAGAAATTAAATGACGATAAATAAAATTGCGATAAATAAAATGTAACTAGTTAGCTAGGAACAGTTAGCGTGGAATCTTAACAAAATTCATCATAGTTAATTTGTTTGTTTCTAACACTTTTTTTTTTATTTTGTCCAATGTTTTCTTCGTTATGCCACTTGTTGGATTCTGATAGGTCAAAATCCAATTATGAAAGTTGAATGGAAATGGTTATTTTGTGGTGAACGGATACGTATATCGGTAGTTGTAAGTAGGATAGTAAATGACCGTTGAATCAGAATCGAAGAATGTACAGTGTAACTTATTAATGTGAAATCTAAATATTCCTCGGGTACTACCTACCCGTTAAAATATTTTCATCATTAATAGTTTGTACGAAAGAATTTTTAATTACAATCTTTATGAAAATATACTTGCATATATATTTTCTTCAGATGTAATCATGGATGTAATGAGTCAATAAGATATTAAACTCATTTGATTCATCGTTAGTACTTGATTACATGGTCTCTAAAACATTAGAGATTACATAATCGTCATTTCGAGTGAAGACAAATGAGGTAGAACGATATGTAGAACGAAGATCATACTCGAAGTACAGATGGTGATATTGAGGCGTGTGATGTTGATATCCGAGGTACAGTTTGTGATGTTGAGGTTTATGACACGATTGTGATTGGGGTGATAAGGGTACTGTCGGCGGTTGATGATGGTGGTACTGATTATGCTGCTGGTGCTGATGCTGGTGTTTGTAACCTTCGCACCATGTTCTCCAAAGCCGTCACGCGAGCGCGAAGTTCGTTAACTTCTGTTATTACACCGGGATGATTGACGGTTGGAGCGAGCGGATAAATAAGATTCGAAATATGGGATAGTATATAATCGTGACGAGATACTCTAGAGATGAGAGAGAAAATGGTTTCTCGAACAGGTTCGCCGGTAAGTGCTTCAGGTTCATCACCAAGTGAACAATTTGGTGGATGGAATGGATCCCCTTCTTCTCGTCTCCAGTGATTTAGTATATTACGAACCCATCCCCAATTCATCCAAAATAGATGATGGGAAATTGGTTGATCCATTCCGGTGACGCTGCCTTCGGAGCTCGATTGAAAATCCATATTGGCGTAGCTGTCGGAGTCTGAGGAATTCGAACTGGATGCGAAATCCATCTTGTATAGTTGGAGAAATGAATTTTTAGTATGGAATAGATTGTAGGAGTTAGATTTGGTATTCTTCAATACATAATTTACATATGTATATATATAATACCAAAATCCCATAAATTACGGAGGATCTTTGAAAAGATGTCAGACAAAGGTAACAATAACAGATATGCTAAGATATGAATTTTGTCTTTACACTATCGATGCACTAAATGCAGTAAGACGTGTCTAGATTTAAGAATGATAAGCAGGTAATTTCCTAAGGATGGTAAGTAGATAATTTCCGACTAGAATTGATAAGCAAAACTTTTGACATGCAGACACGGTCGAAGTCCAGACTCGCTAATGTACCATAACAACTTATCAGTTAGACACACTAATGCAGACCTGGTTCGCTAAGACCACCGCTCTGATACCAACTGAAAGGACCCGTTCATATATATTATAAACGATTCACAATAGTTGATTACATCGCGAGGTATTTGACCTCTATATGATACTTTTTACAAACATTGCATTCGTTTTTAAAAGACAAACTTTCTTTACAACGAAAGTTGACAGCATGCACACCATTTCATAATACATCCAACTATAATTGGCTTAATAATAATCTTGATGAACTCAATGACTCGAATGCAACGTCTTTCAAAATATGCCATGAATGACTCCAAGTAATATCCTTAAAATGAGCTAATGCACAGCGGAAGATTTCTTTAATACCTGAGAATACACATGCTTTAAAGTGTCAACCAAAAGGTTGGTGAGTTCATAGGTTTATCATAACAATCATTTCAATATATTAATAGACCACAAGATTTCCGTTTATAAATATATGTACACTCGCAAGTGTATAAAAGTATTCTATAAGTTGTAGGCACCCGGTAACAAGTCTTAACGTTCATGTTTTACCCTCTGAAGTACACCAGATCAGGTCTGTTTAAAATAACCTCGAAGTACTAAAGCATCCCATAGTCAGGATGGGGTTTGTCAGGCCCAATAGATCTATCTTTAGAATTCGCGTCTACCGTACATAGACAAGTAGTTTAATGTTACCAAGCTAAGGATATATTTCTGGATTAAACCCACGTAGAATTAGTTTTAGTACTTGTGCCTATTTCGTAAAACATTTATAAAAACAGCGCATGTATTCTTAGTCCCAAAAATATATATAAAAGGGAGCAAATGAAACTCACCATACTGTATTTCGTAGTAAAAATACATATAACGTCATTTAACAAGTGCAAGGTTGGCCTCGGATTCACGAACCTAAATTAATTATATATATTTATATATTGGTTAATATCTGTTTAACAATTAAGGTCAAGTCGTAGTGTACCTCAATCCTAATGCTCGAGACTAATATGCAACAGTTAAAAAAATGAATTTGACTCAAAATGATTTCCAAAATTTACACATGCTTAAATATCGTTATTTTATATTTTTAAATATTTTTACAAAATTTATTAGAGTAAAATATAATTCATTTATTAATTAATAAAACTTTATATAAAAATATACTAAAATGATAAGTTAATATTTTATAATAATAATAATATTTCCATTAAAATAATACTTTTAATAAAAATGATAATTTTAATGTTAATGAAAATAAATTGATAGTTTTAATAATAACAACGATCAAAATAATAATTTGATAGTTTTTGATAAAAATATTAATTATTTTTAATTGTTAATAATAATAATAATAATAATAATAATAATAATAATGATAATAATCAAATAATAATAACGATGATTTTAACGACAACGTAATGGTAAAAATAATTATTTTTAATAATTAATACAAAAATTCAGTTGACTATAACTTCTAATCCGTCCGTCAAATCCATTCGATATCTAAATGAAAAGTTTATAGTTTTTCGCCACCTTTCCAAAAACATGCATATCATATACCTTATCTCAACCGCATGAGTATCTAATTCAGAATCTATCCTAAAATATATTTTGACAATATTAAATATACAATCATGCATGATCCTAAATACTCGTGCACTAGTCAAGGATACACTACTAATATATAAAAATTAAGTTATGAGTGCTCACGTATCAATATTGAGATTCAATATTGCAGGAAAGAACGTAGATCGCAACGGAGATGATAAACACTAAATTGACTCACGAGCAAAACCCTCGAATCATACCCATAACCTCTAAATCAATATCCCATAACCTCCTTAGCCTTGACTCACTCGAAAACCAGTTTTGAAAAACAACACGCGTATGACCTCGTCGTAGTATTTTATGTATATTACTAATAATATCGCTCCTAATAATAATAATAATAATAATAATAATAATAATAATAATAATAATAATAATAATAATAATAATAATAATAATAATAATAATAATAATAATAATAATAATAATAATAATAATAATAATAATAATAATAATAATAATAATGATAATAATAATGATAATAATAATAAAAAAATAAATAATAAGTAAGTATGTATATGTATATTTAGAGAGAGTGAGATCGAGATAGATGAAAAGATCAAAAACCGGGTACGTTCCATATTTATAGAAAAGTTATCTCACCAACTACATAAGGTGTCCGTGATTTGTGGCATTTACATCCCATATGAAAAAAAAAAAAAAAAAAACGTGTAAAAATTCTTAGCCACTTCATTTTACGTATTACACTTAGGCACCATGTTTATTTAATATATTATATATAAATTATTATTTAATCTATACAATTAATTATATATTATATTATATTTACGGTTATGGTAAAAATATAATTTTTACAAAAATGACACGGTCGTGGTCTCACGACTCATGTACCACTTTTAGTTTTTCGAGCGCACTTTCGTACGTTTAGAAAACTAGCCTTTTACGTTACGTGACGTGTACCTTTAATAATAATTTGATTTATTTATCAAAGATTTACTTTATGAAAAATGTAACCTATAAAATTGAGCGTTGTGGTCATTTCCTTCTATAAATCAAAGTCTCGATGTTTGTCAAAATATTTTATTTTAATTTAAACGTTTTGTGACATGTACCTTTATCAATAACTAGACTTAAATTAATTAAAAACTAACTCACTCAAAGTGTAACTTAATCTTTTGAGTGTTGTGGTCATTTACTTATATAAATCACACTCTCATTAATTAACCAAGTATATTTAATTTCAAAACGTTTTATATTTAGTTAAATATTATATTTAGTCATTTCGTAAAATACATAAATATATATTTAATGAACACGTTTTATTTAAATATTTATTTTTTATTAAAATCACGGACCGTTAACATTTACAATTTGTCAAAAGGTTTCTAAAAAAAATTCTAACTTTTAAGATAGCGTTAAAAATCTTTATTCTTATTGAAATGACTCGTTAATAATTTTGACAAAAGTGGTTTCAGATATTTATAAAATTCTATTATCTTTTACTCTCACCGATAACTATAGTAATCTTATATCAAAACTAAATATTACATATCTAATACCTTGTTAACGTTATCAATTAATAAGTATATATTGTATATACACATAAATGTTCGTGAATCGTCAGGCTTGGTCAAAGAGTAACTGATTATCCGAATATAGATTTCAAACTTTCTAGACTCAACATTACAGATTTTGCTTATCGTGTCGGGAACATATAAAGATTAAGGTTTAAATTTGATCGGAAATTTCCGGATCATTACAATCCAAGATCAAGAAACCTTTGTTACTTACAGTAGGTTATCTTTCTAATACAAGGTAATAATCATATTCAAACTTTAATTCAATTTCTATAACTATAACAATCTTATTTCGAGTGGAAATCTTACTTGAAATTGTTTTCGTGTCATGATTCTGCTTCAAGAACTTTCAAGCCATCCAAGGATCCTTTGAAGCTAGATCTATTTTTCTCATTTCCAGTAGGTTTATCCAAGGAACTTGAGGTAGTAATAATGTTCATAACATCATTCTATTCATACATATAAAGCTATCTTATTCGAAGGTTTAAACTTGTAATCACTAGAACATAGTTTAGTTAATTTTAAACTTGTTCGCAAATAAAAGTTAATCCTTCTAACTTGACTTTTAAAATCAACTAAACACATGTTCTATATCTATATGATATGCTAACTTAATGATTTAAAACCTGGAAACACGAAAAACACCGTAAAACCGGATTTACGCCGTCGTAGTAACACCGCGGGCTGTTTTGGGTTAGTTAATTAAAAACTATGATAAACTTTGATTTAAAAGTTGTTATTCTGGGAAAATTATTTTTATTATGAACATGAAACTATATCCAAAAATTATGGTTAAACTCAAAGTGGAAGTATGTTTTCTAAAATGGTCATCTAGACGTCGTTCTTTCGACTGAAATGACTACCTTTACAAAAATGACTTGTAACTTATTTTTCTGACTATAAACCTATACTTTTTCTGTTTAGATACATAAAATAGAGTTAAATATTAAATCATAGCAATTTGATTCACTCAAAACGGATTTAAAATGAAGAAGTTATGGGTAAAACAAGATTGGATAATTTTTCTCATTTTAGCTACGTGAAAATTGGTAACAAATCTATTCCAACCATAACTTAATCAACTTGTATTGTATATTATGTAATCTTGAGATACCATAGACACGTATACAATGTTTTGACCTATCATGTCGACACATCTATATATATTTCAGAACAACCATAGACACTCTATATGTGAATGTTGGAGTTAGCTATACAGGGTTGAGGTTGATTCCAAAATATATATAGTTTGAGTTGTGATCAATACTGAGATACGTATACACTGGGTCGTGGATTGATTCAAGATAATATTTATCGATTTATTTCTGTACATCTAACTGTGGACAACTAGTTGTAGGTTACTAACGAGGACAACTGACTTAATAAACTTAAAACATCAAAATATATTAAAAGTGTTGTAAATATATTTTGAACATACTTTGATATATATGTATATATTGTTATAGGTTCGTGAATCAACCAGTGGCCAAGTCTCACTTCCCGACGAAGTAAAAATCTGTGAAAGTGAGTTATAGTCCCACTTTTAAAATCTAATATTTTTGGGATGAGAATACATGCAGGTTTTATAAATGATTTACAAAATAGACACAAGTACGTGAAACTACATTCTATGGTTGAATTATCGAAATCGAATATGCCCCTTTTTATTAAGTCTGGTAATCTAAGAATTAGGGAACAGACACCCTAATTGACGCGAATCCTAAAGATAAATCAATTGGGCCTAACAAACCCCATCCAAAGTACCGGATGCTTTAGTACTTCGAAATTTATATCATATCCGAAGGGTGTCCCGGAATGATGGGGATATTCTTATATATGCATCTTGTTAATGTTGGTTACCAGGTGTTCACCATATGAATGATTTTTATCTCTAGGTATGGGATGTGTATTGAAATATGAAATCTTGTGGTCTATTGTTACGATTTGATATATATAGGTTAAACCTATTACTCACCAACATTTTTGTTGACGTTTAAAGCATGTTTATTCTCAGGTGAATACTAAGAGCTTCCGCTGTTGCATACTAAAATAAGGACAAGATTTGGAGTCCATGTTTGTATGATATTGTGTAAAAACTGCATTCAAGAAACTGATTTCGATGTAACATATTTGTATTGTAAACCATTATGTAATGGTCGTGTGTAAACAGGATATTTTAGATTATCATTATTTGATAATCTACGTAAAGCTTTTTAAACCTTTATTTATGAAATAAAGTTTATGGTTTGTTTTAAAAATGAATGCAGTCTTTGAAAAACCTCTCATATAGAGGTCAAAACCTCGCAACGAAATCAATTAATATGGAACGTTTTTAATCAATAAGAACGGGACATTTTACATTAGTGAGTCTGGACTTCGACCGTGTTTACTTGAAAAATGATTGCTTAACAAATTTTGTTGGAAACTATATATTTTTAACATGTGAATATTATGTGATATATTAATCTCTTAACGCGTTTGATATTATGTGATAGATGTCTACCTCTAGAACAAGTCCCATTGACTCACCTAATAATAATGAAGAGTCAAATGTAAATTGGAATGATTTGTGGACTGATTCACAAGTTCCCGAAGAGGAACCGGAAGAAGAATCGGAACCGGAAGAAGAAACGGAACCGGAGGAGGAGGAACCGGAAGAAGAAATAGAACCGGTGGGGGGAATAATAAAACGGTTAAGTAAAAGAAAATCCTCAACCAACCAACCAAGGTTAATTATGGTCAACGGTGTTTCCGCCAAGGAAGCAAAATATTGGGAGGATTACCAATTCTCCGATGAATCGGATCCCGACGAGGATTCCGATGATGTTATAGAAATTACCCCAACTGAATTTAAAAAGGCAAAAGAGAACAATAAGGGAAAGGGCATAAAAATAGAGAAATCTGATTCCAACCCCGATGAACTTTATATGTATCGTCAACACCCGTATTTCTTAAGTTGTAACATTAACCCGGGAACCTCTAAACCACCAGGTTTTTCTAGACCAATGTGGAAAACGACGGCTCGTATTAGGGGAACATCATATATCCCTAAAAACTTAGCAAAAAGAACCAAGTTCGAAAAAGTAGAAACGAGTGAGTCGGAATAAGATAGTTGTATTTTTGCGGTGTAATATATGTAATATATGTAATATAGTGTGCTTATGCTTTACGATATATGTAAAAATCGCTTGTATTAATAAGTATCTTTTATGAATCTAACTCTTGTCTATTTTACAGTATAAAAACACAAAATGGATAGACAACCCAATATTTTAGAAGACTTACCCGGAGACATGATTGATGAAATCTTGTCTAGAGTCGGTCAGAATTCTTCGGCACAACTATTTATGGCAAAATCAGTTTGTAAGACATTCGAAGAACTTTCCAAGAATGCCTTGGTTTATAAAAGGCTTTCGTTTGAAAGATGGGGGATATCACATTGGGAAACACATAAGTTATGATGTGTTTACTTTGACGCATATATTGCGGGGAGCCCAAATGCTATTTTACGCAACGGGTTAAGAAATTATTTTGACTCAATATATCCGAATATAGGACTTCGTGATTTAGAAAAAGCGGCTAACATGAAACATAAAGAAGCATGTTATGCTTACGGGTTAGTAATGTTCGCTTCTCACCAAAGTGAGAACAAGAACATCGGGCTACAACTATTAAACAAAACATTCCCACAAGTGACGAAGTCGGTAATTGGGGTAAGAAATAAGGTTTTTAGGTTATTACGAGACTGTTGGTCATTACGTAACCTTCATCCTTTTGACGACGTTACAACACGTTGTCATACTATCGGTCACAATGGTTACGTTCCACAAGACCAAGGATGGGAAGTGGTATTAGTAAAACCAGAATGCATGACTTGTTTCTGGACGTATGAATTACGTGTCTTTGTTGCCTTTGCTGAACGCCTTATTTATTAACTAGAATTATCTTCGCAACTACTTTGTATCAAAGTTTTATGTGCTATATTTCATGCTATATGTAAAATAGCGGTATTGTAAATTTGCAAGTTATTGTATAAAGGTTTGAATATGATATTTTTTTTTTGTGATTAGTTTTTCATATAGAATTGTAGTAGTTGAAATAGTATGTTAGCTACTAAGTATGAACTTAACGGGTAGGTACTACCCGAATTAAAGAGTATAAAACGCTAATATGAAGAAAGAGCTTTTATAAATAAGTTCATATTACGCTACGAAATACTATTGACTACTCTTGATATTCTATATGATTAACTCGTTTCATTTGACTATTTTGAAGGAAATGGCATCGACTACTCGACACACCTTGAATATGAGTGAAGAGGAATTTCGTGCCTTTCTTGCTTCAAACATAGCCGCAGTACAGGCTGCGCTACATACCAACAATAACCTTGGATCTAGCAGTACAGGAAATCGTGTAGGATGCACCTACAAAGAATTCACTGCCTGCAAACCTTTGGAATTTGATGGAACCGAAGGACCGATCGGATTGAAACGGTGGACCGAGAAGGTCGAATCGGTGTTTGCCATAAGTAAGTGTACTGAAGAGGACAAAGTGAAGTACGCTACGCATACCTTCACAGGTTCTGCGTTAACATGGTGGAATACCTATCTAGAGCAAGTGGGACAAGATGATGCTTACGCACTATCGTGGTCAACATTCAAGCAATTGATGAACGAGAAGTACCGTCCCAGAACCGAGGTCAATAAGCTCAAGACAGAACTTAGAGGGTTACGAACCCAAGGATTTGATATTACCACGTACGAAAGACGATTCACAGAATTATGCCTATTGTGTCCGGGAGCGTTCGAAGATGAGGAAGAGAAGATCAACGCGTTTGTGAAAGGATTACCGGAAAGAATCCAAGAAGATATAAGTTCACACGAGCCACCCTCCATACAACAGGCATGTAGAATGGCTCATAAACTAGTGAACCAGATTGAGGAAAGAATTAAAGAACAGACGGCTGAAGAGGCCAATGTGAAGCAAGTTAAAAGAAAGTGGGAGGAAAACAGTGATAAGAATCACCAATACAAGCAATTACAACAATAATCGCAACAACTATCCCAACAATCACAACATCAATCGCAACTACAACAAACGGCCCAACAACAACAACAACAACAATAACAACAACAACAACAACAACAACAACAACAACAACAGCAGCAACTACAACAATCATCCCAATAACAATAACAACCGCAACAACAACAACAATCAGAAGCAGCTATGCCAAAGGTGTGAAAAGTATCACTCGGGGTTCTGCACCAAATTTTGCAACAAGTGTAAAAGAAATGGTCATAGCGCGGCGAAGTCTGAGGTCTACGGACTAGGGGTTAACAGAACGAAAGGAACAAATGGTGTCAGAACGAGTAATGGCGAAGCAAGTAGTGTCGGAGCAAGTTATGCCAATGTAGTTTGTTATAAATGTGGAAAACTGGGCCACATTATTAGAAATTGCCTGAACCAGGAGAACACGAATGGACAACGCCGCAGAAGAGTTTTCAATATTAATGCAACAGAGGCAAAGGAAGACCCGGAGCTTGTTACGGGTACGTTTCTTATTGACAATAAATCTGCTTACGTTTTATTTGATTTGGGTGCGGATAGAAGCTATATGAGTAGAGATTTTTGTGCTAAATTAAGTTGTCCATTGACGCCTTTGGATAGTAAATTTTTACTCGAATTAGCAAATGGTAAATTAATTTCAGCAGATAATATATGTCGGAATCGAGAAATTAAACTGGTTAGCGAAACATTTAATATTGACTTGATACCAGTAGAGTTAGGGAGTTTTGATGTGATAATCGGTATGGACTGGTTGAAAGAAGTGAAAGCAGAGATCGTTTGTTACAATAATGCAATTCGCATTATACGAGAAAAAGGAAAACCCTTAATGGTGTACGGAGAAAAGGGCAACACGAAGCTTCATCTTATTAGTAATTTGAAGGCACAAAAACTAATAAGAAAAGGTTGCTATGCTGTTCTAGCACACGTCGAGAAAGTACAAACTGAAGAAAAGAGCATCAATGATGTTCCCGTCGCAAAAGAATTTCCCGATGTATTTTCGAAAGAATTACCGGGATTAACTCCACATCGATCCGTTGAATTTCAAATAGATCTTGTACCAGGAGCTGCACCAATAGCTCGTGCTCCTTATAGAATCGCACCCAGCGAGATGAAAGAACTGCAAAGCCAATTACAAGAACTTTTAGAGCGTGGTTTCATTCGACCAAGCACATCACCGTAGAGAGCTCCTGTTTTGGTTGTCAAGAAGAAAGATGGTACATTCAGGTTGTGTATCGACTACCGAGAGTTGAGCAAACTTACCATCAAGAACCGCTGCCCACTACCGAGAATCGACGACTTATTTGATCAACTACAAGGCTTGTCTGTTTATTCAAAGATTGACTTACGTCCTGGTATCATCAAATGCGGGTAAAAGAAGATAATATTCCAAAGACTGCTTTCAGAACACGTTACGATCATTACGAGTTTATGGTCATGCCGTTTGGTTTAACTAATGCACCAGCTGTGTTCATGGACCTTATGAACCGAGTGTGTGGACCATACCTTGACAAGTTTGTCATTGTTTTCATTGATGACATACTTATTTACTCAATGAATGACCAAGAACATGGTGAACATTTGAGAAAGGTGTTAGAAGTATTGAGGAAGGAAGAATTGTACGCTAAGTTTTCAAAGTGTGCATTTTGGTTGGAAGAAGTTCAATTCCTCAGTCACATAGTGAACAAAAAAGGTATTAAGGTGGATCCGGCAAAGATAGAAACTGTTGAAAAGTGGGAAACGCTGAAAACTCCGAAACACATACGCCAGTTTTTAGGACCAGCTGGTTACTACAGAAGGTTCATCCAAGACTTTTCCAGAATAGCAAAACCCTTGACTGCATTAACGCATAAAGGGAAGAAATTTGAATGGAAGGATGAACAAGAGAAAGCGTTTCAGTTATTGAAGAAAAAGCTAACTACGGCACATATATTGTCATTGCCTGAAGGGAATGATGATTTTGTGATTTATTGTGACGCATCAAAGCAAGGTCTCGGTTGTGTATTAATGCAAAGAATGAAGGTGATTGCTTATGCGTGTAGACAATTGAAGATTCAAGAACAAAATTATACGACGCATGATTTGGAATTAGGCGCGGTTGTTTTTGCATTAAAGACTTGGAGGCACTACTTATATGGGGTCAAAAGTATTATATATACCGACCACAAAAGTCTTCAACACATATTTAATCAGAAACAACTGAATATGAGGCAGCATAGGTGGATTGAATTGTTGAATGATTACGACTTTGAGATTCGTTATCACCCGGGGAAGGCAAATGTGGTAGCCGACGCCTTGAGCAGGAAGGACAGAGAACCCATTCGAGTAAAATCTATGAATATAATGATTCACAATAACCTTACTACTCAAATAAAGGAGGCTCAACAAGGAGTTTTAAAAGAGGGAAATTTAAAGGATGAAATACCCAAAGGATCGGAGAAGCATCTTAATATTCGGGAAGACGGAACCCGGTATAGGGCTGAAAGGATTTGGGTACCAAAATTTGGAGATATGAAAGAAATGATACTTAGAGAAGCTCATAAAACCAGATACTCAATACATCCTGGAACGCGGAAGATGTACAAGGATCTCAAGAAACATTTTTGGTGGCCGGGTATGAAAGCCGATGTTGCTAAATACGTAGGAGAATGTTTGACGTGTTCTAAGGTCAAACCTGAGCATCAGAAACCATCAGGTCTACTTCAAAAACTCGAAATCCCGGAATGGAAATGGGAAAACATTACCATGGATTTCATCACTAAATTGCCAAGGACTGCAAGTGGTTTTGATACTATTTGGGTAATAGTTGATCGTCTCACCAAATCAGCACACTTCCTGCCAATAAGAGAAGATGACAAGATGGAGAAGTTAGCACGACTGTATTTGAAGGAAGTCATCTCCAGACATGGAATACCAATCTCTATTATCTCTGATAGGGATGGCAGATTTATTTCAAGATTTTGGCAGACATTACAGCAAGCATTAGGAACTCGTCTAGACATGAGTACTTCCTATCATCCACAAACTGATGGGCAGAGCGAAAGGACGATACAAACGCTTGAAGACATGCTACGAGCATGTGTTATTGATTTCGGAAACAGTTGGGATCGACATCTACCGTTAGCAGAATTTTCCTACAACAACAGCTACCATTCAAGCATTGAGATGGCGCCGTTTGAAGCACTTTATGGTAGAAAGTGCATGTCTCCGATTTGTTGGAGTGAAGTGGGGGATAGACAAATTACGGGTCCGGAGATAATACAAGAAACTACCGAGAAGATCATCCAAATTCAACAACGGTTGAAAACCGCCCAAAGTCGACAAAAGAGCTACGCTGACATTAAAAGAAAAGATATAGAATTTGAAATTGGAGAGATGGTCATTCTTAAAGTTTCACCTTGGAAAGGTGTTGTTCGATTTGGTAAACGAGAGAAATTAAATCCAAGGTATATCGGACCATTCAAGATTATTGATCGGGTCGGACCAGTAGCTTACCGACTTGAGTTACCTCAACAACTCGCGGCTGTACATAACACTTTCCACGTCTCAAATTTAAAGAAATGTTTTGCTAAAGAAGATCTCACTATTCCGTTAGATGAAATCCAAATCAACGAAAAACTTCAATTCATCGAAGAACCCGTCGAAATAATGGATCGTAAGGTTAAAAGACTTAAGCAAAACAAGATACCAATTGTTAAGGTTCGATGGAATGCTCGTAGAGGACCCGAGTTCACCTGGGAACGAGAAGATCAGATGAAGAAGAAATACCCGCATTTATTTCCAGAAGATAAGTCAACACCTCCAACTGCTTAAAATTTCGGGATGAAATTTATTTCACTGGTAGGTACTGTAGTGACCCGAACTTTTCCATGTTTATATATATATATTAAATGAAATTGTTATTTACATGATTAAGTGTTTCCAACATATTAAGCAATCAAACTTGTTAAGACTTGATTAATTGAAATAGGTTTCATATAGACAATTGACCACCGAAGTTGACCGGTGATTCACGAACGTTAAAACTTGTAAAAACTATATGATGACATATATATGGTTATATATATAGTTAACATGATATTATGATAAGTAAACATATCATTAAGTATATTAATAATGAACTACATATGTAAAAATAAGACTACTAACTTAATGATTTCGAAACGAGACATATATGTAACGATTATCGTTGTAACGATATTTAACTGTATATATATCATACTAAGATATATTATATATCATAATATCATGATAATATAACAATTTAACATCTCCTTTGATATAATAAACAATGGGTTAACAACATTTAACAAGATCGTTAACCTAAAGGTTTCAAAACAACATTTACATGTAACGACTATCGATGACTTAACGACTCAGTTAAAATGTATATACATGTAGTGTTTTAATATGTATTCATACACTTTTGAAAGACTTCAAGACACTTATCGAAATATGATGTCAAAGCTAAGGTATACGAAATAGTTTATATTTTACTAGGAAAAACTATTAAATACGATACAATTTTACACAAGATATTTATTTATTTATAGAATGGATATACTTAAACCTTGCTACAACACTTATAGGCAGTGTACCTAATCGTACAGTAGTGTAGTTTTTAGTAAGTCCGGTTCGTTCCACAGGGAATCTTTTTTAAACAAAGCTCAACGCTATATTAGTTTACTTTTATAAAAATACAAACATATATATAAGTAATATTATTATTATAAAGGGGGGTTTTTACCGTTTAATGACCGGTTTGTCGATTTTAAAACTTTAGTCGCAGTTAAAACCTAATGTAAAATATTAAATAAATAAAAGACTTTAAATTAAAGCGTAAAGTAAATAACGATAATGAAATTGCAATAAAAGTGCGATAAAATAAAATTGCAATAATTAAAAAGTACGATAATTAAAAGTGCGATTAAATAACAATAAATAAAAGTGCGATAATTAGAAGTGCAATTAAATATAAAATAAAGGAAATTAAATATGAAATAAAAGAATTATGCTTATTTAAACTTCTGTAATCATGATGTTTGACGTGTTGATTTTAGTTTTATGCCTATGGGTTAATTGTCCTTTGTCCTGGATTATTTAATATGTCCGTCTGGTTTTTGTCCATAACAGTCCATCAGTCATAAATATAAAATGCGAGTGCCCTCGTCAAATTATTCTTATACCCGAAGTTAAATATTCCAACTAATTGGGGATTCGAATTGTAACAAGGTTTTAATACTTTGTTTAATGAATACACCAGGTTATCGACTGCGTGTAAACCAAGGTTTTACTACTTTGTTAACAATTACACCAATTACCCTTGAATGTAATTTCACCCCTGTTTTAATTATTCTAGTGGCTATTAATCCATTCCCGTGTCCGGTTAAATGAACGATTATTCGTACATATAAATACCCCGCCCATCGTGTCCGATTGAGTATATATGGTAATTTATAGGGACGCCCAATTGTAAATCTTTATATTAACATTAACAAACTATCATTTAGTTAAACAAATATAAAGCCCATTAATAGCCCATAGTCTAATTTCCACAAGTGTCGTTCTTTTGTCCAAACCCCAATTATGGTACAAAGCCCAATTACCCAATTTTAGTAATTAGCCCAACATCATGATTACTTCGTTTTAAATAAGCATAATAATAACTTAGCTATGAGACATTAATGTAAAAAGGTTGAACATAACTTACAATGATTAAAAATAGCGTAGCGTTACACGGACAGAATTTCGACTTACACCCTTACAACATTCGCTAACATACCCTTATTATTAGAATTATAATTAATATTAAAATATAAATTATAAATATAAATATAAATTTTACGTATGAATGAGGAAGAAAAAGATGATGTTTTTACGATCAGAATTCGGTTGGCTTTATAGGCAGTTTTTCATTTTGGGGCTCCGCGACTCGCGGCCAATTTTGCCTTCAAACTCCGCGAGTCGCGGAGGTTACTTTTACAGCTCAGAGGAGTTTGGCTCTTTGTTTACCGACGGTTTATAATATATATATAATATATATATAATTAATATAATTAATTATATATTATATTATATTTATATACATAGTTAACTTGTAATTTTTAGTCCGTTGCGTCGAGCGTTAAGAGTTGACTCTGGTCCCGGTTCCGGATTTTCGAACGTCCTTGCGTACAATTTTATATTTTGTACTTTGCGTTTTGAATCTTGTACTCTTGTAATTTCGAGACGTTTCTTATCAATAATTGGAACCTTTTTGATTGTCTTTTGTACTTTTGAGCTTTTTGGTCGTTTGCGTCTTCAATTCGTCGAATCTGTCTTTTGTCTTCACCTTTTATTATTTAAACGAATATCACTTGTAAATAGAACAATTGCAACTAAAAGCTTGTCTTTCTTGAGGAATAATGCTATGAAATATATGTTCGTTTTTAGCATTATCAAATATTCCCACACTTGAGCGTTGCTTGTCCTCAAGCAATATCGTCTTGAAATACTAGAATCACTTCTTTATTCTTCACACTTTGTACATCAGTGATTTTCTATACGGCGGTATAAACAATGGTAGTAACGATATGGTTTACAGTCCCACATGACTATAAAAATTTAGATCCATTAAGGAAATTGGATCTTTATGAAAACATTTGATCTTTTGAAATCTAGTTTTTACCCTAGATAAGTTTTCCGGAATAACCCTTTACCGGTGTTTGCAAAATATTTTTGTGGTTTTGGTGGGTTTCAGATTTGAAAATTTTAGCTCAAAACTTGCGGTTTTGTGTCACCCACTTGCTAACCTTGTATTTGGAAAGCAGCACGTCCAGTTTACTTGTCCCGTATATTACCTTTCGATAAACTACCGTCCGGTTGTAAAGGAAAGCGTTGAACAAGCAACTGTTAAGGCAATGTCCCCTGACATGCTTTTAATTATGGTCTATAACGTGTCGGATGCAATTACTATCCTTGGTAGGAGCAATAGTAAAGCTCACCCTTATGATTTTTCGGTATGGCACAAGGTCCTGTCTTTGACCACTATGCAACCACCGTTCTTACGGTTGACACCCGATTTAGTTCAGGTGACCTAATGAATTCCCGGTGAATTCCTAGGATTTTACGTTCAATGGTGATGAACGCATTGAAAATAGGGTTTTCAGAAAACAAATTGGTTTGTAATTTTGATCAAAATATTTTCTCGTTCAAGCTCGAGTTTAGATATCATTGAATTCCATGAGTTTGAATTCTCAATCTTTAAGGTCAATCTCTAGGATTGAGTGATATCAGTCTTAAAAGCTGATTTTTAATCTTTAAGGAGATTATCCTTTCTGGGGATCTGATTCATTAGTCTTGTCCAGCTAATTTGCATGGTGCCCCCCCATTGTACAAGATAAATCCTTCTCATGGTTAGGATAAATCTGACCACATGGCGACCCTGTTTAATGCTGAGGTCCGTGGATTTCCTGCTGATTTTAGAGATGACTTTTCTAGATTTTTCGTCAACCTACAGCTGGTCTGGACGACAACTTCATGACCTAAATCAAGAAGCGCGTTTATTTTTCGGAAGACTTTACTTCCTTTTAATGATGGAATTGATTCATCGTGTAGATCCATCTCTTCTTTTCTTTCATCGGGTAAAAACAGTTTAGTTTAGTCCAAAGCAAAAGTATTTTCAGTTATTTGTTACAGATATATGTGACATATGTTTAAGATAACTTGGTAAATTTTCCCACACTTGGCTTTTATTTTCCTTTTTATCGTCCTCTATTCCATTTTAAATGAATTTTAACATTTTAGTTTGTTTCTCAATTTATGTCCTTTCCGAGGTAACAATAATTTCGGTGTTAAAACCTAGTTTTATCGTTCATAAATATGTATAAACATGATTTTGAGTTCATTTAATTGAAAATTTTTAAAAATTTTACTAGAATTGGGTAGTCAGTATATAAGACTAGGGCTGTTCTTTTTTATCAGAGAGCACTAGATTCTAATACAACTACTGCTTTACTAGTATTTTTAATGGTAACCAAGTGTTTAAGATAAAAATTTTAAAATCCGAAAGAATTTAACCCCTTCCCACACTTAAGATCTTGCAATGCCCTCATTTGCAAGAAATCAGTAACAATTTAAATTATTGAGGGTGATTTGTGTGAAAATGATTAAATTTTTACCAAAGTTTCCAAATATATTGGCGTTTGTTTGCTGAATGATAAATGGTGCACATCATTTGTTCATTCCGTCTTGTTGTTATTTAACATATATTTTGCATCTTGTCGTCAAAATTAGTTGCTTTTGCTGAACTTAATGCCAGTCTTTGAAAATGCGTTGTTTTACCCTGTTGTGTACATAAGATAAACTGCAAACATATATACATATTTTTGAAGTTTGGTATATTACCCCACATTCAAAAATTATTAAAATCTAAGAATAAAAGTTAGATAATTATAAAAATGATTACAATATTAACAAAAGTATTAAACGTATCAATAATTACAAATTACAAAATAAAAAAAAATAATAAGTAAACTAAGGATGATATTGGTACCAATAGGGGTTCCAGGCATAACCATAGGTGCTATAGAATGCTTCGGCAGGGTCATACGTAGGATACGGTGGCTGCATCTCTATAGACCAGGGAGGGAAGATGGGTTTCGGTGTAGGAATATAGTTTCTACCTATATGTTGGCAATGAGCTATGATTTGGTTCTGGTGAACTTGCCAATCTTCAAATGCTCTCTGTCTAGCATTTTCGTATTCCTGAGAAGCTATAAACCTATGCATTTCTTGCATCTCATTCCCCCCTCCTACATTACCTTGCTGTTGGTTTCTCTCCACCTGTGGATGTCTACCATGGTATCGTACTGCGGCGTTATTTCGCCTCTTCAAAACTTTCGCACCATGGTATACATTTAAACCTATAGTATCGCGGGGTTCTGGTTCTTCTACTAATAATCCCCCCCGACTTATATCCACACCGAGATATTCACCAATCAAAGTAATAAAAATACCACCTCCTATTATGCTATGCGGTCGAATCCCCCGAACCATAGCTGATAAATAATAACCCACACAGTACGGTATACTTACAGCGCTTTGTGGGTCTCGAATACACATATGGTAAAACAAATCCTGTTCATTTACTTTTTCCTTGTTCTTACCCCTTTGTGTAATCGAATTAGCTAAAAACCTATGTATCACTCTTAATTCGGCTCTATCTATATCCAAATAAGAGTAATTTCCCCCTTTGAAACGGTGATGGCTTGTCATTTGACTCCACACACCGTGTGTATCAAAATTTTCATCTATCTTTCTACCGTTTAGTATCAATCCTCTACAATCGGCAGACGCTAACTCCTCAGGCGTATATATACGTAAAGCCTGAGCCATGTCCAGTAAAGACATGTGGCGCATCGAACCGCCTAACAAAAATCTAATAAAAGAACGATCGGTTAAACTAGCTACCCGATCATTCAACTCTATACTACCTAACAATTCTTCACACCATACTTTATATACAGGTCTACGTATGGTGAATAAATGTACCCAGTCGTTAAAAGAAGAATTACCATACCTCTGTACAAGTAATTCCCTAATTGGCCCAACCAATTCTACAGCTTCTAAGGGTCCCCATTCTATGACCCTCGGTACCTCAACAACCTTAGAATGAAGAGTATGCAAACCCCTTTGATATTTTGGATAATCTATCCAAAGTCTGTCAAATCTCAGGTTCGGGTGCAACTCTTCCAAGTGCATATCGGAAAAGGTCATGACTGGATGAGGTATATCCTGCTTGTAGTAGTTATCCACCTCCTGTTGTTCCAAATTCTCAGCAGGAGCATTGTGGGCTTGGGATGAAGATTCACCCCTTTCAGTCTGCAAAACACATCAAACACAAATTTTGTGCATACAAATATGCATTAGTGTCAGCAAAATCATCAATCAAAATAATTACAATGACATTATCAATTTATATCAAACTTAAGCTCATTTTCATATTTTCATCAAATCTACACTTTTTCAAATAAGCATATACGAAAATGTTCGCCAAGTTCATATGCATTCAACTCAAATAACATGTCAAAATAATCATTACTAGCAATTAAACAAGTTTCAAATGGCATTATCTTTCAAAAATCAAGTTCATGAATTTTAAACTTGAAAAAGTCCACTTTAATTCTCAAAATCATGTTTAGGCTCAAAGTTTGGATCATTTAACTACCTAGACATGTTACACTACTTAATTTAGCAACAATTCATGACAAAAATCGGCCATAACCTGTTTATATCAAAAAGCCCCAAATTTGCTCAAGAACACAAACCCTAGATTACTCAAAATTTGAAGTTTAAGGCTTCTAATCATGTTAAACAGCATCAATCTAGGTTATACAAGCATAATACATAAACAATTTAAGTCTAATTACACTAAAAAGCATCACAATCAAATTGGGGAAAAAATTGCTCAAGAACACTAAATTTCGGATTAAATGGTGTTTAGGTGTAGAAATTTACCGTTTTTCTTGAGTAATTCTTAGATAGCATCCTTCTCAACATGATTTTAGCAAAAGATTTGATGATTAACGGTTAAAAATTGTGATTTTTGGGGTGTTTTTGGGTGGTTTTTCGGAGTATTTCGCAGCTGTTGCAGCTCTTATTTTTTTTTCTGTAATCCGGTCCTCCCGCGAGTCGCGGGGATTAACCCTCCAAACTCCGCGAGTCACGGAGTTTGGTATTTTTTTTTTTATAATCATTAACTTATTAAAACAATTAAGTAATTAATTTTAAAATTTTGTTTCCCTTGTTATTTAGGACGAGGTCGTTTCGGATCGATGTCCTAGTCCGTCCCTCGACAAAATTTTAAAATTTGTCTTTTTGTAGCGATTGTTTTAAAAGCTAAGATTTTTGGGTTTTTTAATGTTTTTGGCATACTTTAAATCAATAAGATTAAAAATAATGATAATAAAAGTTCTCATCCCTCCCTTGGGTAAAGCAATTTCGGTTCAAAGACCTAGTCTTCAACTTACGACGAATTTTAAAAATCATATTTTTAACTTAATGAGATAAAGTAAATTTTTGTTTTTAAATTCACACAACTTATTTATAAAATTCAAAATTTATATTAAAAATTCACACCAAACTTAAAATTGAAATGCATAAAATTAAAAATTCATATTTTAAAAATTAAAAATTCACACCAAATTTAATTTAAAAATTTATAAATTCATATCAAACTTATATTAATTTTTCAAATATTTACAATTTTAAATATATTGTTTTTACAAAGTTTACAATATTAATTTAAGATTTAAATATTAATTTTAAAAACATGGTAAAAATAAAATTTAAAAATCTTTTTGTCTTTTTATCCCACTTTAATCAATCAAATATTATCAAAAATATGCGCTCCTCTTTTCGGTAAAGTAATTTCGGTTCCAAGACCTAATTTAACTCATGCCAAATTTTTGAAATATTTTGAGTTGATTGATTAAAGATATTTATACCTTAAGAATAAACGTTAAATTTCGCAGTGATGTAATAAATTTTTGAATGATATCAATAATTTCGGTCGCCAAACCTAATTTTATTCAATACCAATTTAATACTTTTTAGCGAACAATTTAGCGTTTATTATCAAGAGGTTAAAAATAAAAATAAAAATAAAAACTGTACAGACATACCTGTGGAATAGATTTCTTAGTTATATGATCTATCCCATTCATAAGATAGTCAGTTTAATTGATTTTCCATGGCTACATAGGCGTAACCTCGAGCATTCAGTGTCTTTTCTTCTAAACATATGAACGGTCCGTCTCTGCATAAAGTAACAAATTCGGTATTTGAATAGGTTTGATTATTTGAACATTTACCTCCATGTGACCATTTTCCGCATTTGTGACATCTTTCTAGGTGTCGTGCTCTTCTTTTCGCTGCGGATTTTGATTTTCCTTTACCAAATTGTAACTTATTATCTTCGCATCTGGATTCTTTTCTAACTCCGTCCATTCTTTCTCTGATTACTGATACTAATTCACTCGGTAGTATGTCATTATTACGTTTAGTGATCAAAGCGTGTAGCATTAGACCATGGTTTAATTCACAGGCAGTCTTCATTTTGTAAAAACCTAAAAAAAAATAAAAATTCAGAATGGGGGGAGAAGACTAGTTCTTTAGGGTCTGCTAGGGAAAGACCATTCGGGTTTCATTTTTGAGAACTACACGAAAACAGACAATCTAACTCTAACAGAAATACATATTATCCTTTAAAGACTTGATTCTCCCCACACTTAGTTAGCTGTGGTGTCGAAATTGTGATTAACTTCGTTGTCGACTTCCATCGGACCATGTATGTAATGTTTAACTCTGTGACCATTAACTTTAAATTCAATCCCATTTGAATTTATTAATTCTATCGTTCTGTATGGGAAAACTCTTTTGACTATGAATGGTCCAGACCATCTTGATTTCAATTTTCCAGGAAATAGCTTGAATCGTGAATTGAAAAGAAGAACTCTGTCTCCTTCTTTAAATTCTTTTGAACTTCTGATTCTTTTATCATGCCATTTCTTCGTTCTTTCTTTATAGATTAACGAATTTTCGTATGCTTCATGTCTTAATTCTTCTAATTCGTTTAGTTGACTTAATCGTAGACGTCCAGCTTCATGTAAATCAAGATTACATGTTTTCAAAGCCCAAAATGCTTTGTGTTCAATTTCTACTGGAAGATGACATGCTTTTCCATAAAGAAGTCTAAAAGGTGTGGTTCCAATTGGAGTTTTGTAGGCTGTTCTAAAAGCCCAGAGTGCATCCTCCAATTTAATGGACCATTCCTTCGGATTTGATCCTACGGTTTTCTCTAGAATACGTTTTAAAGCTCGGTTGGTATTTTCAACTTGTCCACTTGTTTGTGGATGATATGCGGTGGATATTTTATGAGTTACTCCATATCTTTTAAGAACTTTCTCAAGTTGATTATTACAGAAATGAGTACCCCGATCACTTATTAAAGCTTTCGGTGTTCCAAACCTTGCAAAAAGACGTTTTAAAAAGTTGACTACAACTCGTGCATCGTTAGTTGGGAGAGCTTGTGCTCCCGCCCATTTAGATACATAATCAATGGCTACGAGTATATATAGATTATTATGAGATTTTGGAAATGGACCCATAAAGTCAATACCCCAAATGTCAAATACTTTACATACTTGGATGACATTTTGTGGCATTTCATCACGTTGACTTATTTTTCCGGCCCTTTGACATGCATCACAGGATTTGCAAAGAAGGTGTGCGTCTTTGTAAATTGTAGGCCAATAGAATCCAGCATCATAAACTTTTCTTGCTGTTAGTTGAGGCCCATAATGCCCTCCTGTTGGTCCTGTGTGACAATGGTTTAAAATTTTACTAGCTTCATCTCCAAATACACATCGGTGTATTATTCCATCGGGACAACTTTTAAACAGGTGTGGATCTTCCCAGAAATAGTGTTTTATATCACTGAAGAATTTCTTTCGTCTTTGGTACGATAATCCTTTTTCAAGGAATCCACAAACTAAGTAGTTTGCATAGTCTGCAAACCATGGGATTTCTTTATAATCTATCTTCAATAGATATTCATCAGGAAAGTTGTCTTGTATGGCTGATTCATTTAGAACTTCTAATTCGGGATTTTCAAGACGAGAAAGATGATCAGCGGCGAGATTTTCTGCTCCTCTTTTATCTCGGATTTCAATATCAAACTCTTGTAAGAGTAAGATCCAACGGATTAATCTTGGTTTAGCATCTTGTTTTGAAAATAGGTATCTAAGAGCAGAATGGTCGGTATAGACCACCGTTTTTGCTAGAACGAGATATGATCGAAATTTGTCAAAAGCAAAGACAATAGCAAGGAGTTCTTTTTCAGTAGTTGTATAGTTTGTTTGTGCTCCTTGTAACGTCTTACTAGCATAATATATAGGTTGAAATCGTTTTTCAATCCTTTGTCCTAAAACGGCTCCCATTGCAAAATCACTTGCATCGCACATTAGTTCAAATGGTAGATTCCAATTTGGTGTTATCATGATCGGCGCATTAGTGAGTTTCTCTTTAAGAATATTAAAAGATTTGATACACTCATCTGAAAAGATGAATGGCGCATCCTTTTCTAGGAGTTTATTCATAGGAGTGGCAATTTTAGAAAAATCTTTTATGAAACGTCGGTAAAAACCGGCATGCCCTAGAAAACTCCTAACTCCTCTAACATTGGTGGGATGTGGAAGTTTAGCAATTACATCTACTTTAGCTCTATCCACTTCAATTCCTTCTTTTGAAATTTTATGTCCAAGAACGATGCCTTCTTTAACCATGAAATGGCATTTCTCCCAATTAAGTACTAGATTTGATTTTTCGCATCTAATTAGCATTCGTTCCAGATTAACTAGACATGATTTAAATGTATCACCGAAGACTGAAAAGTCATCCATGAATACTTCCATGCATTCTTCTATCATGTCGTGAAAAATCGCCATCATACACCTTTGAAAGGTTGCAGGGGCGTTGCAAAGTCCAAATGGCATGCGTTTGTAAGCAAAAGTACCATAAGGGCACGTGAATGTGGTTTTCTCTTGATCCTCGGGTGCTATTGGAATTTGAAAATATCCGGAAAATCCATCTAGAAAACAATAGTAACTATTTCCGGCTAATCTTTCCAACATTTGATCTATGAAAGGTAAGGGAAAGTGATCTTTTCTGGTGGCGTCATTTAATTTTCTATAATCAATACATACACGCCATCCTGTTACAGTCCTAGTAGGAATAAGCTCATTTTTCTCATTTGTAATGACAGTCATGCCACCCTTCTTAGGTACGCATTGAACTGGGCTTACCCATGGACTATCAGAGATTGGATAAATTAGACCTGCATCTAGCAGTTTAATAATCTCTTTCTTAACTACATCTTGCATATTAGGATTTAATCTTCGTTGGCGTTGCACATACGTTTTATGATCTTCTTCCATAAAGATTTTATGTGTGCAATACGAAGGACTTATTCCTTTAATATCATGAATCTTCCATGCAATGGCTGGTTTATGAGCTTTCAACACAGAAATGAGTTGTGATTTCTCATTTTTAGTAAGGGAAGACGATATTATTACAGGTAATTCAGATTCACCATGTAAATAAGCGTATTCCAAATGGTTTGGAAGTGGCTTTAACTCTAATTTCGGAGGTTCTTCTATCGATGATTTGTATCGATATCTGTCTTCTTCTTTTAGCATTTGAATTTCTTCTGTTGTTGGTTCATATCCATTAGCTATAAGTGTAGCTAACATTTCAGCTTCATCAATTGGTTCATTACCTTCTCCTAAAGAACATTCTCCTGTTCCTTGTAATTCTGGAAATTCTTCTAATAATTCTGCATGTGCATCTATAGTTTGAATATAATAACATGTATCATCTGCAGATTGTGGTTGTTGCATTGCTCTATCAACTGAAAAGGTAACACTCTCATCCTCTATACTTAGGGTCAGTTTCTTACCGAACACGTCTATCATTGCTTTAGCCGTGTTTAAGAATGGTCTTCCTAATATGAGAGGAACTTGAGAATCTTCTTCCATGTCCAAAACAACAAAATCTACTGGAAATACTAAAGTACCAACTTTAACTAGCATGTTCTCCATTATCCCTCTAGGATATTTTATTGATCTATCGGCTAGTTGTATGCTTATTCTTGTTGGTTTTAATTCTCCAAGGTCTAGTTTAGCGTATAGTGAATACGGCATTAGATTTATACTAGCACCTAAGTCTGCCAATGCTTCTATTGAACTAAGACTACCCAGAAAACATGGAATTGTGAAACTTCCTGGATCAGATAGTTTTTCTGGTATCTTATTCAACAGCACTGCTGAACAATTAGCATTCATAGTAACAGCCGAGAGTTCTTCCATTTTCTTTCTATTTGAGATTAGATCTTTCAAGAATTTAGCATATCTAGGCATTCCTGAAATCACATCAATGAAAGGAAGATTTACATTTATCTGTTTAAACATATCCAAGAATTTGGATTGCTCGGCTTCAAGTTTTTCTTTCTTCATTTTACTCGGGTAAGGAAGTGGTGGTTGGTATGGTTTAACATAAGGTTTAGTCTTAACTGTGTTATCTTCATTAACCTTTTCAACTACCGGTTCTTTTTCCTTATCTTGATCAGGTTGTGGTTCTTGTGGAGTAGGAATAGCTTCATCAGTTGGTTCAGGTATTTCAGGTGGTTTAAGTGTTGTGCCACTTCTTGTGGTAATGGCTTTAGCTGTTTCATTCCGGGGGTTAGCATTTGTATCACTAGGTAGACTTCCCGGTTTTCTTTCACCTATTAACCTTGCTAGGTTACTCACTTCTTGTTCCAGATTTTGAATAGAAGCTTGTTGATTTCTAAATGCTTGAGCATTTTGTTCATTGGTTTGCTTCTGAGATGTGAAAAACTGCGTTTGAGTTTCAACTAGCTTCGTCATCATATCTTCTAAATTCGGCTTTTTATCATCGGTTTGTTGTGGTGGTTTGTTTTGAAAATTAGGTCTTTGCTGATTATAAGTATTATTGGATACTTGTTGATTGCTAGGACCTTGTTGGTTGTTGTATGGAATATTTCGGTTATAATTCTGGTTTTGATTGTAAATCGGTCTTGGCGGTTGATAATTATTCTGATAATTATTTCCAGGCCTTTGGTTTATGTATGAAATATTCTCTCTTTGTTCCATTGTTAATTCAATACTGAGACAATCTTTTGTCAAATGTGGTCCTCCACACTGCTCACAACTAATTCGTATTGAGTGAATATCTTTAGTCATCTTTTCCATTCGTCTCTCCACAGCATCTATCTTTGCGGAAATGGAATCTAAGTCATGGCTAGAATCGGCTCTAGCTGCTTTAGATGATCTAATGATGTCTTTTTCTTGGTGCCACTCATGTGAGTGGGAAGCAGTATTATCAATAATTTTGTAAGCATCAGCTTCGGTTTTCTTCATAATAGAACCACCAGCTGCTATATCTATGTCTTTCCTTGTAGTGATGTCGCATCCTTGGTAGAATATTTGTACTATTTGACAGGTGTCTAAACCATGTTGCGGACATCCTCTTAATAACTTTCCATATCTTGTCCACGCCTCATATAGAGTTTCATTTGGTTTCTGTGTGAACGTAACAATTTTTGCTTGAAGTCTTACGGCTTTAGATGCAGGAAAGAATTGTTTAAGAAATTTGTCAACTAAAACGTCCCATGTATCGATCGCCCCTTCAGGTAACGATTCCAACCAATCTTTGGCTTCTCCCTTTAAAGTCCAGGGAAATAACATGAGATATATCTGTTCATCCTCCACTTCTCGGATCTTAAATAGTGTGCAGATCCTATTAAAGGTACGTAGATGTTCATTTGGATCTTCCTTCGGCGCACCACTAAATTGGCATTGATTAGTCACCATGTGTAGAATTTGTCCTTTGATTTCATAATCTGGCGCATTAATGTCTGGATGAGTAATTGCGTGACCTTGGCCAGTGCGTTTAGCTCTCATTCGGTCTTCCATACTTAAAGGTTCCAGATTCTCCATAATTGAATTTGTTGAATCGGTATCACTAGATGATTCTGATTTAATGGTTCGTTCCTCAACAATCTCTGTTTGAATAATTGGTGGCTCCGGAGGAAAGTTTAATGGTTCAGGATCTACGAACCGTTCTTGAATATTTTCCGGATTCTCAATTGTGAGGTCGGTTTCAAAAAATGGATTATCGGAAATTTGAACTGAAGTACTTGGTCGACTGGATGATGATTCTAAAGAAAAATCAACGGCGGTTATATTTGCTAAATGTCTTGATCTAGTTACAGGTGGTGAACGTACAAAAGGTGGTGAACGTCTTGCTCGGTGCATTCACTGAATATCCTATTAGTTTTTAAAAGGAAAGAAAAATTATAATAAGTTATCCAATCAATAGACTTTTCTGATTTTGCCCACGTTTCGAATAGCCAAAAGATGCAGCAGAGGGGCAGGATTCGTTTGGTCTCAATATAATTGAGGACTGTTTGGCTCCAATAACCCGGTCCACGTACAAATCCAACTATTACTACGAACCAGAAAATTTTGATGTCTATCAATTTAACCACTTAAAATAAATTTTCGTAATTTTAAGAAATTTAGATAAGAAGTAGAAAAAATTCTAAGTCCTAAAAACTAGAATAGCGAGAAATAAGAAAGAAAAAGAGTTCGTCGAAAAAGGTCGAAAAAGAAAAATGGTTGAAAAAAAATAAAAGGTGACGGAAAAATAAAAGAAACTTATAAAAACTTAAAAATACTTGACTAACCTAACCTTATTACTACAACTAACTTAAAATTATAATCGCAAATTGAAATTACTAATTGGAATGATAATTGATACATAGTAAAAGGTGTCTAAAAATATTAAAGCTTACAGGAAAAACTAAATCTCAAATGAAAATAACTTAAAAAGAAACTAAAACTTAAAAAGGCGTCGCAAAATTCTAAAGCACCTAAATCTTAGTCTAAAGAAAAAGCACTTAAGGAATTCTACGGCAAAGCCTAAAAATCTAGGAGTAAAAATGACTATAGCAAAAACTAAGTTTAAAATTAAATATGAGCTAAAAATACAAAAGTTATGCTACAACGATTAAAAAAAAAAGGGACAAACTATAAAAATATACAAAAAGTTGTAAAAATTACAGTTTTTATAAAAATATTATTTTTATATTATTTATTTTATTAAACTATTAATTTTACAATTTAATTAAACTAATTTAACTAAAATATAAATTAAATAAAACTTAAATTAAAAATAAACTTAATTATAATAATAATAATAATTAGGGTTAATAATAATAATAATTAATAATAATCCGTAATAAATGCTGAATTAGGGCTTCTGTCGGCGTGTCAGGTTATCTCCGCGAGTCGCGGTATTTAATGCATCAAACCCCGCGAGTCGCGGGGTTCCAAAATTCAACTCTGGCACAGTTTGAAATTTTATGCGTTTTTTTTTTTAATTTTCTGTTTTAATATAAATAAAAGATATTTAAATAAAACTTATATTTTTATAAACTAAAATAAAAATAAAGAAACTTATAAAACTTAAATATTTAACAAAATCTTAAAAATACTTATATTTTTGTTTTTCTTTTTATATTTTTGAATAATTAAAACGTATTTTTACAAAAACGAATTTTAATAAAAGTTAACTAAAAATCTTTTTTTTTATATTAGCGTTGCGCTTCCGGCGTTTAAGAGTGTTCCCCGGCAGCGGCGCCAAAAATACTTGATGTCAAAGCTAAGGTATACGAAATAGTTTATATTTTACTAGGAAAAACTATTAAATACGATACAATTTTACACAAGATATTTATTTATTTATAGAATGGATATACTTAAACCTTGCTACAACACTTATAGGCAGTGTACCTAATCGTACAGTAGTGTAGTTTTTAGTAAGTCCGGTTCGTTCCACAGGGAATCTTTTTTAAACAAAGCTCAACGCTATATTAGTTTACTTTTATAAAAATACAAACATATATATAAGTAATATTATTATTATAAAGGGGGGTTTTTACCGTTTAATGACCGGTTTGTCGATTTTAAAACTTTAGTCGCAGTTAAAACCTAATGTAAAATATTAAATAAATAAAAGACTTTAAATTAAAGCGTAAAGTAAATAACGATAATGAAATTGCAATAAAAGTGCGATAAAATAAAATTGCGATAATTAAAAAGTACGATAATTAAAAGTGCGATTAAATAACAATAAATAAAAGTGCGATAATTAGAAGTGCAATTAAATATAAAATAAAGGAAATTAAATATGAAATAAAAGAATTATGCTTATTTAAACTTCCGTAATCATGATGTTTGACGTGTTGATTTTAGTTTTATGCCTATGGGTTAATTGTCCTTTGTCCTGGATTATTTAATATGTCCGTCTGGTTTTTGTCCATAACAGTCCATCAGTCATAAATATAAAATGCGAGTGCCCTCGTCAAATTATTCTTATACCCGAAGTTAAATATTCCAACTAATTGGGGATTCGAATTGTAACAAGGTTTTAATACTTTGTTTAATGAATACACCAGGTTATCGACTGCGTGTAAACCAAGGTTTTACTACTTTGTTAACAATTACACCAATTACCCTTGAATGTAATTTCACCCCTGTTTTAATTATTCTAGTGGCTATTAATCCATTCCCGTGTCCGGTTAAATGAACGATTATTCGTACATATAAATACCCCGCCCATCGTGTCCGATTGAGTGTATATGGTAATTTATAGGGACGCCCAATTGTAAATCTTTATATTAACATTAACAAACTATCATTTAGTTAAACAAATATAAAGCCCATTAATAGCCCATAGTCTAATTTCCACAAGTGTCGTTCTTTTGTCCAAACCCCAATTATGGTACAAAGCCCAATTACCCAATTTTAGTAATTAGCCCAACATCATGATTACTTCGTTTTAAATAAGCATAATAATAACTTAGCTATGAGACATTAATGTAAAAAGGTTGAACATAACTTACAATGATTAAAAATAGCGTAGCGTTACACGGACAGAATTTCGACTTACACCCTTACAACATTCGCTAACATACCCTTATTATTAGAATTATAATTAAAATTAAAATATAAATTATAAATATAAATATAAATTTTACGTATGAATGAGGAAGAAAAAGATGATGTTTTTACGATCAGAATTCGGTTGGCTTTATAGGCAGTTTTTCATTTTGGGGCTCCGCGACTCGCGGCCAATTTTGCCTTCAAACTCCGCGAGTCGCGGAGGTTACTTTTACAGCTCAGAGGAGTTTGGCTCTTTGTTTACCGACGGTTTATAATATATATATAATATATATATAATTAATATAATTAATTATATATTATATTATATTTATATACATAGTTAACTTGTAATTTTTAGTCCGTTGCGTCGAGCGTTAAGAGTTGACTCTGGTCCCGGTTCCGAATTTTCGAACGTCCTTGCGTACAATTTTATATTTTGTACTTTGCGTTTTGAATCTTGTACTCTTGTAATTTCGAGACGTTTCTTATCAATAATTGGAACCTTTTTGATTGTCTTTTGTACTTTTGAGCTTTTTGGTCGTTTGCGTCTTCAATTCGTCGAATCTGTCTTTTGTCTTCACCTTTTATTATTTAAACGAATATCACTTGTAAATAGAACAATTGCAACTAAAAGCTTGTCTTTCTTGAGGAATAATGCTATGAAATATATGTTCGTTTTTAGCATTATCAAAATACTTCTACTTAACAAAAATGCTTACAATTACATCCTCGTTCAGTTTCATCAACAAATCTACTCGTATGCACCCGTATTCGTACTCGTACAATACACAGCTTTTAGATGTATGTACTATTGGTATATACACTCCAATGATCAGCTATTAGCAGCCCATGTGAGTCACCTAACACATGTGGGAACTATCATTTGGCAACTAGCATGAAATATCTCATAAAATTACAAAAATATGAGTAATCATTCATGACTTATTTACATGAAAACAAAATTACATATCTTTATATCTAATCCATACACCAACGACCAAAAACACCTACAAACACTTTAATTCTTCAGTTTTCTTCATCTAATTGATCTCTCTCAAGTTCTATCTTCAAGTTCTAAGTGTTCTTCATAAATTCCAAAAGTTCTAGTTTCATAAAATCAAGAATACTTCCAAGATTGCAAGTTTACTTCCAAGTTTTCTAAATCCATTCCAAGTAATCATCCAAGATCAAGAAACCTTTGTTACTTATAGTAGGTTATCTTTCTAATACAAGGTAATAATCATATTCAAACTTTAATTCAATTTCTATAACTATAACAATCTTATTTCGAGTGGAAATCTTACTTGAAATTGTTTTCATGTCATGATTCTGCTTCAAGAACTTTCAAGCCATCCAAGGATCCTTTGAAGATAGATCCATTTTTCTCATTTCCAGTAGGTTTATCCAAGGAACTTGAGGTAGTAATGATGTTCATAACATCATTCGATTCATACATAAAAAGCTGTCTTATTCAACGTTATAAACTTGTAATCACTAGAACATAGTTTAGTTAATTCTAAACTTGTTCGCAAATAAAGTTAATCCTTCTAATTAGACTTTTAAAATCAACTAAACACATGTTCTATATCTATATGATAGGCTAACTTAATGATTTAAAACCTGAAAACACGATAAACACCATAAAACTGGATATACGCCGTCGTAGTAAAACCGGGGGCTGTTTTGGTTGGGATAATTAAAAGCTAAGAAGAACTTTGATTTAAAAGCTATACTTCTGGAAAAATGATTTTTCTTATGAACATGAAACTATATCCAAAAATCATGGTTAAACTCAAAGTGAAAGTATGTTTTTCAAAATGGTCATCAAGATGTCGTTCTTTCGACGGAAATGACTACCTCTTTCAAAAACGACTTGTAACTTGTATTTCTGACTATAAACTTATACTTTTTCTATTTGGATTCATAAAGTTAAGTTCAATACGAAACCTTCGCCACTGGAATCACTCAAAACGGATTAGAAACGAATAAATGGCGAGTAAAACAAGATTGATAAAAACTACTCATTTTACCTACGTGAAAGTTAGTAATAAATCTATTCCAACCATAACCTAATCAACTTATATTGTATATTATTTAATCTTGAGATACCATAGACACGTATACAATGTTTCGACCTATCATGTCGACCCATCTATATATATATTGCGGAACAACCATAGACACTCTATATGTGAATGTTGGAGTTAGCTATACAGGGTTGAGGTTGATTCCAAAATATATATATAGTTTGAGTTATGATCAATACTGAGATACGTATACACTGGGTCGTGGATTGATTCAAGATAATATTTATCGATTTATTTCTGTACATCTAACTGTGGACAACTAGTTGTAGTTTACTAACGAGGACAGCTGACTTAATAAACTTAAAACATCAAAATGTATTAAAAGTATTGTAAATATATTTTGAACATACTTTGATATATATGTATATATTATTATAGGTTCGTGAATCAACCAGTGGCCAAGTCTTACTTCCCGAACGAAGTAAAAATCTGTGAAGGTGAGTTATAGTCCCACTTTTAAAAATCTAATATTTTTAGGATGAGAATACATGCAGGTTTTATAAATGATAAGTACGTGAAACTACATTCTATGGTTGAATTATTGAAATCGAATATGCCCCTTTTTATTAAGTCTGGTAATCTGAGAATTAGGGAATAGACACCCTAATTGACGCGAATCCTAAAGATAGATCTATCGGGCCTAACAAACCCCATCCAAAGTACCGGATGCTTTAGTACTTCGAAATTTATATCATATCCGAAGGGTGTCCCGGAATGATGGGGATATTCTTATATATGCATCTTGTTAATATCGGTTACCAGGTGTTCACCATATGAATGATTTTTATCTCTATGTATGGAATGTGTATTGAAATATGAAATCTTGTGGTCTATTGTTACGATTTGATATATATAGGTTAAACCTATAACTCACCAACATTTTTGTTGACGTTTAAAGCATGTTTATTCTTAGGTGAATACTAAGAGCTTCCGCTGTTGCATACTAAAATAAGGACAAGATTTGGAGTCCATGTTTGTATGATATTGTGTAAAAACTGCATTCAAGAAACTGATTTCGATGTAACATATTTGTATTGTAAACCATTATGTAATGGTCGTGTGTAAACAGAATATTTTAGATTATCATTATTTGATAATCTACGTAAAGCTTTTTAAACCTTTATTTATGAAATAAAGGTTATGGTTTGTTTTAAAAATGAATGCAGTCTTTGAAAAAACGTCTCATATAGAGGTCAAAACCTTGCAACGAAATCAATTAATATGGAACGTTTTTAATCAATAAGAATGGGACATTTCAGCTAGGCCCGATTGAGGATGTTACAAATCTACCCCCTTAAGAAGATTCCATCCTCGGAATCTGGTCAAGGTCAAATAACTAAGGATAGCGCGCTCTCATTAACTCCTCGATTTCCCACGTCAAGTTAGAACCTAAACTGTGCCGCCATTCCACTAACACCATTGGAATCTGTTTCTTTCTTAACTTGGTGACTTTCTTGTCCACTATTCTAACCGGCTCTTCTACTAATTTCTTACTTAAATCCACTTTCAAATCCTTCAGCGGAAGAATCAAACTTCTGCCGTCTACCTTACACTTCCTTAAATAACATACATTGAACGTGTTGTGAATTCCTGCTAACTCTGAAGGAAGATCTAAAACTACCATTTGATCATTCAAAATTTCTTTGATCGGAAATGGTCCAATAAACCTCGGTGCTAGTTTACCACGTTTACCAAATCTGATCGCCCCTTTCCACGGTGATACCTTCAAGTATATACGATCACCTACATTTAAAATTACCGAACGCCTACGCGGATCAGCATACATCTTTTGTCGATCTCTAACTGCTTTTAACTTTTCACGTGCAATTTCGACTTTCTCTGTAGTTAACTGAACAATTTCGGGACCTGCAAATTGTTTCTCACCTGCTTCTAACCAACATGTCGGAGTTCTACACTTTCGACCATACAACATTTCATACGGCGGCATTCCGATACTTGAATGATATGAATTGTTGTAAGCAAACTCTATCAGTGGAAGATGCGAATCCCAAGAACCACCATATTCTAAGACACACGCTCTCAACATGTCTTCTAACGTTTGAATTGTTCGTTCACTCTGACCGTCTGTCTGTGGATGATATGCTGTACTTAGATTCACACGTGTACCCAAATTCTGTTGTAAACTGTTCTAGAAGTTCGATACAAACCTAGTATCTCTGTCAGTAACTATAGACAACGGTACACCATGTCGACTAACGATCTCTTTCAAGTACAACTCTGCCAAATCACTCAACGAAGCGGTTTCACGAGTAGCTAAAAAGTGAGCACTCTTTGTTAAACGATCCACTATCACCCAGATCATGTCAAGACCTTTCTGGGTTTGGGGTAACTTGGTTATAAAATCCATCTTTATATGATCCCATTTCCACTTTGGAATTTCTAACTGTCGTAGAGATCCATATGGTTTCTGATGTTCTGCCTTAACTTGCGCACAAATATGACATTTTTTGACAAAATTTGCAACATCTGTCTTCATTGTCGGCCACTAATACAATGTTTTCAAGTCTCTATACATCTTTGTATTGCCTGGATGCACTGATAATCTCGATTTATGCGCTTCAGTAAGGATTAAATCCCTCAAATCTCCAAGCATAGGCACCCAAATTCGATCTTTATAGGTCTTTAATCCTCTAGAATCATTGCATAGGTCAAATTTTTTTTTTTTTGTCATTTGTTCAGTCTTTATGTTTTCGTCATTCAAAGCTACTAGCTGAACGGTTTTCAATCGATCAATCAAGTCTGAAACTATTTCAATTCTCATAAATCTAACATTTTTGATGGTTTTCTTGCGACTCAGAGCATCTGCGACCACATTTGCTTTACCCGGATGGTACTTAATCTCACAATCGTAGTCTTTAATCAATTCTAAACATCAACGTTGACGCATATTTAATTCTTTCTGCGAAAAGATATATTGAAGACTCTTATGATCTGTATAGATTTCACAATGTGTACCATACAAATAATGTCTCCAAAGCTTTAAAGCAAACACAACTGCAGTTAACTCTAAATTGTGAGTATGGTAGTTTCGTTCATGATTCTTCAACTTTCGTGAAGCATACGCTATAACTTTATTTCTCTGCATCAAAACACAACCCAGACCTGCATGTGACGCATCACAATAAACCACAAAATCTTCTGTTCCCTCTGGTAAAGCTAAAACCGGCGCTTGACATAACAACTGTTTGAGAGTCTGAAAAGCCTTTTCTTGTTCATTAGTCCATCGAAAGGCTACATCTTTTCTAGTTAACTTATTCAACGTACCTGCTATTTTAGAGAAGTCTTTGATAAATCGGCAGTAATAACCTGCTAAACCCAGAAAACTCTTAATTTATGTCGGCGTTTTCGGTGAGTTCTAATTCATTACGGCCTCTATCTTACACTAATCTACTTTAATACCCTGTTCACAAATCACATGACCCAGAAACTGTACTTCTCGCAACCAAAATTCACACTTGGAGACCTTAGCGTACAATTGTTCCTGTTTCAGAAGTTCTAATACTAATCTCAAATGTGTAGCATGATCTTTCTCGGTTTTCGAATATATCAAGATATCATCTATGAAGACAATCACAAACTTGTCAAGATACTGATGACACACCCTGTTCATGATATCTATAAACACTGCTGGCGCATTTGTTAACCCAAATGGCATAACTAAAAACTCATAATGACCATATCTAGTTCTAAACTCTTTTTTCGGTATATCGTTCTCTGTAACACGTACCTGATGATACCCTGAACATAAATCAATCTTTGAAAAGTAGGAAGCACCCTGTAACTGATCAAATAAGTCATCTATTCTTGGTAACGGATACTTATTCTTGATTGTTCTCTTATTCAAATCACGGTAATCTATACACATACGAAGCGACCCATCTTTCTTTTTCACAAACAAAACAGGAGCACCCCACGGTCAAGAACTTGGTCGGATAAACCCCTTATCTAACAGTTCCTGAATCTGAGACATCATTTCTTAGATTTCTGACAGAGCTAATCTGTAGGGAGCTTTTGCAACTAGCGTAGCACCGGGAACCAAATCAATCTTATACTCTACTTCACGTACTAGAGGTAACCCTGGTAAATCATCTGGAAATACTTCGGGAAATTCTGACACAACGGGAATATCAATCACCTGCTTCTTCTCTTACTTAACATCAATCACGTATGCTAAGAATGAATCACACCCTTTCGTTATTGCCTTCTGAGCTTTCATTAGGGAAACCATAGGGAAGTTAAATCCACTGCGCTCTCCCCTAGCTATCACTCGGGATTCGTCAGACAAACGGAAAGAAATCATCTTCTTATCACACTTAATATTAGCCCTATTAGCTCTTAACCAATTCATGCCTATGACTACATCAAAGCTAGGTATAGGCATCAACAAACAGGTTAAAGGGAAAGAATGGCCGTCAATTTCGATGGTAATTCTAGACACAGATGATGTGCATGGAACCATTTTACCATCAGCTACTTCTATTCCCATAGGCTCATCTAACATCCTAACAGGCAACTTCAACTTATTACAGAAGCCTAAGGACATAAAAGATCGATTTTCTCCAGAATCAAATAACACATGAGCTGGCAAGGAATTAACCAAGAACATACCGGTAATGACATCATCGATAGCGGTTGTAGCGTCTACCGTCATCTGAAATGCCCTTGCCTCTGCTGTTGGAGGATTCTTTCTCTTCTGCCCGGCGGTAGAAGCAGAAGATCCCCCAGAAGTTACTGACCTCGCCCCTGACCCTGCCCCAGAACCGGCTCTCGACATAGATGGACAATTCGCTGATCTATGACCTACCTGATGACAAGTCCAACACACATCAAACTTAAAGGAACAAATTGTTGTTTCATGACCTAGCACTCCACATCTCAGACATCTTCGGGTCATTGGAGAACATGGACCGGCATGAGTCAACTTACAAACATTACACCAACCAGACTGACTAGAACCCGATCCACTCATACCATACTTACTTTTCTATTTAAACCCACCTGACTTCTTACCACGAAAACCTGATGGCTTACTTGACTGTTGAGTAGACTGACCACCAATTTGACTTTCTGATTTTCCCCCAAAAGGTCCACCTTTTGAACTTTCTCTTTTCGCTGCCATTATATCACCTTCTGTAACTTTAGCCATCTCATGAGCCTGTGCCAATGTGTTTGCAAATCTCGCAACTGTTCTATATTCTGGCTTAATCACCCGCATAAAATGCTGAATCTTATCCTTTTCAGTCGGTATCCACTGTTGAACGAACCTTAGCTTAGATGTGAAATCTCTGAAAGCCTCATCAATCGTCATACTTTTTGTCATCTGCATACTCAGAAACTCGGTTTTCAATCTTTCCATCTCATACTCAGAACAATACTGCTCACGAACTTTAGCAGCAAATTGTTCGCAAGTAATTTGACTGATCTGTTCTTTAGGTAAATATGCAGTGATAGAGTCCCACCATTCCATTGCTTCACTCTTGAGAAGCCTACTAACAAATAACACCATGGATTCAGGCTCACAAAAACACGCTTCTAATGCTCTCTCCACTTCTCTTAACCAATTGAGTGTCACTGTAGGGTTTGTGTGACCACTGTACTCAGGAGGTTTGCAGTCCATAAACTGTTTATAGGAACACTTCCTTCTTGTCTCATGAACTTGAAATGGGTACATGATAGTGCTCCAAATGAACATATAATTAGGCACAATATCCTTCCAATATGTAAAGCTTTTAGTTGTGATTGTTCTATTTTTATGTAATATTCGTTTAAATAAATAAGTGCGAAGACAAAAGAAGAAAACGACAATTTGAAGATGCAAATGACCAAAAAGCTAAAAAGTACAAAGTACAATCCAAGTGGTTCGAAATATTGATGAGAAATGTCTCAAAATTACAAAAGTACAAGTCGCAAAACGCAAACTACAAGATATTAAATAGTACGCAAGGACGTTCGAAAAACCGAAACCGGGACCTGAGCCAACTATCAACGCGCGACGCAACGGAGCTAAAATTACAAGTCAACTATGCACAAGAATATAATATAATATTTAAATAATTATATAAATTATTTATATATTATATTAAATAACGTCGACAAACTAGCAAATAAAAAATATGTGAGCTGGATCTGACGGCCATGCGATCGCATGGGAAATAGGCATAAAACCCATTCGAGTGCTTGAGATTTGCACTAAAATCTCATGCGATCGCATGAGTTACTGTAGCAGGCCAAGTATTATAAAAAGGCAGTTTGCTCGACGTTTTAATTAAAAGAGAATTCAATCTCTTACTCTCTTCAATATATATATATATATATATATATATATATATATATATATATATATATATATATATATATATATATATATTTATATTTATAATTTTAATTTTAATTTTAAGTAAATAATAATAAGGTTATTTTAAGAATGTTTTACGGGTTTTAAGTCGAAATTCTGTCCGTGTAACACTACGCGATAAATAATCACTGTAAGCTATGTTCTTCCTTTTTTAAATTAATGTCTCGTAACTAAGTTATTATTATGCTTATTTGAGCCAAAGTAATCATGATATTAGACTAAATATTAAGACGGGGTTATTAGATTTTGTACCATAATTAAGGTTTGGACAAAAGACCGACACTTGTGGACATTGGACTATGACTATTAATAGATAAGGGGTATTGTCTAATTGAGCGACAACTCATTGGAACCTGTCGAACCTATCTTCAAATTAGTTAATCTAATAATTATTAAAATGATTATGTATGTCCTATTTAGTGACGTTTATACGACATCTTTTACGATCATTTAATTAATTATTCGGGTTGGGTAATTGATTATTCATTCTGATCAAGTGGGTAAATTAATATTCATATCTCATTAAAACAGGGGTGGATTACATACAAGGATAATTGATGTAATTGTTAACAAAGTATTAAAACCTTGAATTACATGCAGTCGATAACCTGATGTAATTATTAACAAAGTATTAAAACCTTGTTACAGTTCGAATCCCTAATTAGTTGAAATATTTGACTTCGGGAATAAGGTTAATTTGACGAGCATTTTATAATTATGACCGATGGACTATTTTGGACAAAAACCAAATAGGTATCAAATAATCCAGGACATAGGACAATTAACCCAGGTAATAAATTAAAATCAACACGTCGAACATCATGATTACGGAAGTTTAAATAAGCATAATACTTTTATTTCATATTTCATCGTACCTTTATTTACTGTCATTTTAATTACTGCAATTTACTTTATCGCAATTTAAATTCTGTCATTTATATTATCGTCATTTATCTTTACGCTTAAAATATAAAATCGACAAACCGGTCATTAAACGGTAAAAACCTCCTTTTATAATAATATTACTATATATAATTATATATATTTTATACAAATAAAGTTTTTAAAATATAGCGTTAAACTTAGCCAGCTCCCTGTGGAACGAACCGGACTTACTAAAAACTACACTACTCTACGATTAGGTACACTTCCTATAAGTGTTGTAGCAAGGTTTACATATATCCATTCTATAAATAAATAAATAACTTGTGTAAAATTGTATCGTATTTGTATCGTATTTCATAGTAAAAATATAGTATATTTCGTATACACCTCGCATAACATCAAGTTTTTGGCGCCGCTGCCGGGGAGCAACACTAAACGCCAAAAGCGAAACGCTATAAAAAAAGATTTTTATTAAGTTTTAAGTTCTTTTTGTAATAATACGTTTTAAATATATAAAAAAATACAAAAATACATATTTATATTTGTAAGTTTAGTTAAATTAAAAAGTTTATATTTATTAAAAGTTACAAAAAAACTAATAAGTAATTTTTAATATAGGTTTTATTTAATTTATATAATATTTTCTATAAAATTAAAAAACAGAAAAAAAATTACAAAAGTAATCGGGCCTACACTGTAGCAGCCCAATATCTGAACTGGATCCACAGACCATGCGACCGCATGGAATTAACAAAGAGATATCATGCGACCGCATGACCTGGTGTGACACGTCTGGTACCTGGTACAATTAGGGTTACGGAGTATTATTAATTATTATTATTAATTAACCCTAATTAGGGTTTAATTAATTAATCAGTTTTTAATATTAATTTTAGTTTTATTATTTAGTTTGTAATTTAAAGTTTAGCTAGTTTTATTAATTATATAAAAATTAATACTTTTATAAAATAATAATATAAAAATAATATTTTTATAAAAAATTCTATTTTTATAACTTTAGTTTTATTTTTATATTTCGTATCTTTTTAATCGTTTAATTTATAATTTGTATATTTATCGTTCGTACTTAGTTTTAAATTTAGTATTTGCCGTAGTTATTTTTATTTCTAGATTTTTAGGCTTTGTCGTAAAATCCCTTAAGTGCTTTTTCTTTAGATTAAGATTTAGGTGCTTTAGAATTTTACGACGTCACTTATCGCTTTAATATTTTATAGATTTTAGTGACTTTTAAGTTATTGCCATTTTGAATATAGAATTCCTTTTAAGCTTTAATACCTTTAGACGTAAGTTTTAATTTTTAGTATTTAGTACCTTTTAAGTTTCGACGCGCTACTTTCTTATTATTATTTTTTCGACATTTGTTTTTCGACCTTTTTTTTTCGACGTTTTTCGACGCGGTTTTTTTTTTCATTTCTACGCTCTAGTTTTTAGGACATAGATTTTTATTTCACAATTTCGACGAAAAATTATTTTAAGCGGTTAAATTGATAAGACATCCAAAATTTTCTGATTCGTAGTAATAGTTGGATTTGTTAGTGGCGAGTTGTGGGCTTTCGATTTAAAGGGTCCTGGCTACCTGCTGCATCTATTGGCTATTCGAAACGTGGGCAAAATCTGAAAAGTCTATTAATTTGATAACTATTATAATTTTTATTTTTATAACTAATAGGATATTCAGTGAATGCACCGAGCAAAACGTTCACCACCTTTCATACGTTCACCACCTGAAACTCGATCAAGACATCTAGCCAACATTGTCGCCGTTGATTTTTCTTTAGAATTGTCATCCAGTCGACCAAGTACTCCAATTCAAATTTCCGATAATCCATTTTTTGAACCCGACCTCACAATTGAGAAACCGGAGGATATTCAAGGACAATTCAGAGATCCTGAACCACTAATATTTCCTCCGGAATTACAAATCATTCAACCAGAGATTGTCAAGGAAGAAACCATTAAATCAGAATCCTATAGTGATTCATATTCAACAAATTCAATTATGGAAGTAACGGAACCTCTAAGTATGGAAGACCGAATGAGAGCCACACGCACGGGCCAAGGTCACGCCATTATTAAGCCATACATCAATGCGCCAGATTATGAAATCAAGGGACAAATCCTACACATGGTAACTAATCAATGCCAATATAGTGGTACTCCAAAAGAAGATCCAAATGAACATCTTCGAACCTTTAATAGGATCTGTACTCTATTTAAAATCCGAGAAGTGGAGGATGAATAGATCTATCTCATGTTATTTCCCTGGACTTTAAAGGGAGAAGCCAAAGATTGGTTAGAATCGTTACCTGAAGGGGCGATTGATACATGGGATGTCTTAGCTGAAAAATTTCTTAAACAATTCTTTCCGGCATCTAAAGCCGTGAGACTTCAAGGAGAAATTGTTACGTTCGCACAAAAGCTAAATGAAACATTATATGAGGCGTGGACAAGATTCGGAAAATTGTTGAGAGGATGTCCGCAACATGGTTTAGACACTTATCAAATAGTACAAATATTCTACCAAGGTATCAACATTGCTTCACGAAAAGACATCGACATAGCAGCTGGTGGTTCCATTATGAAGAAAACCGCAACTGAAGCTTACAAAATTATTGATAACACTGCCTCCCACTCACATGAGTGGCACCAAGAAAAAGATATCTTTCGTTCATCTAAAGCGGCTAGAGCCAATTCTAGCCATGACTTTGATTCCGTTTCCGCAAAAATAGATGCTTTCGAGAGACGAATGGAAAAGATGAATAAAGATATTCACGCAATACGAATCAGTTGTGAGCAATGCGGTGGATCACATTTAACGAAAGATTATCACATTGAGCAAACGATGGAACAACGAGAGAATGTTTCCTACATGAACCAAAGGCCAGGAAATAATTATCAAAATAATTATCAACCGCCAAGGCCAAACTTCAATCGAAATCAAAACATTCTTTACAATCCAAATGGACCCAACAATAACTCGTACAATCAACAAGGTCCGAATAACCAACCAACTCAAAACAACACTTTCAATCAACAAAACCTAGCTTGTATAAACCACCACAATAAACCGAAGAGAAAAAGACAAATCTGGAAGAAATGATGGCAAAGCTAATGGAATCTCAAACACAATTTATTACATCTCAAACCCAAACAAATGAGAGGTTTGATCAGTCATTAAGAACTCAACAAGCTTCCATTTTGAATCTAGAAAAATACGTAGGTACTCTTGCTAGCATGATGAGTGAGAGGGAACAAGGAAAGCTACCGAGTAATACTGAAGTAAATCCTCAGAATGAGAATGTTAATATAGTTTCAACGAATTCTGAAAAATCAGCACCAGAAGATGGGAAGGTTTTAGATGTAAGTAACGATGAAGAAGTTACAACACTACCACTACCCGAGTATGTAAAGCCAGTGGTGGCACCATACAGACCAACCATCCCGTTTCTAAGAAAAGGAGTTGAGTATGAGAAAGTAATAGGTAATAAAGAATGTGATTGTAACACCCAAATATTCATGGTACATAGAGTGTAAATGGCGTACATAAATGTATAGTGCATGGCGTAAATTAAAAAGCTCAGGAAACTGCTCAGAACACTGTGCGCGCCGCGCACCACTAAGTGAGCACGCCGCGCACACTGCCAGCGACAGGATTCTATTTTTCTGTTTTTTGAGTTTAATGATGGGCATTTTGGTCATTTCACTTGGGGTCGGATCTGTGGCCATATCAACTGGTTTGGATCCAATTGTGGATCAATTTCACATCCATTCATCACTCTTATCTCCAAACCCTAGTGAGAGAAGAGTTTAGAGAGAGAAAGCTTCATTTGGGGAAGAAGGAGTTGGATTCTCACCAAAGCTCGGGTTTTAAAGTTGTTCATCTCGTTCACGGCTACGTTGTGGTAGTTTCGGTAAGTTCAAACTCCGAATTTCATTGGTTGATTTTGGTACTCGAGTTAGAGTTTGAACTTAAAATTGTTAGGAAACCCATTTAAACTCATGAAGTGAGTTTATTGATGCTAGTAATCGGGTTATTGGTTGTTGTTGGTGGATTTTGGGTTGGTGAACAAATTGGCCATGATTAGGACTTATATTTGGGTTTAATCACTAGGATTAGTGATTATGGAAGTGTTAGAACCCATTTTGTGTATTTGAAAGACTAATTTTGGAAATGAGTCAAAATTGGGGTTTTGGTTGATTTTGAGAATGATAAGTGTTTAACACTTAAGATTGGGTTCAATTGGCATAATAAGACCATTTTCACTTATGTTAGTGATTATTGGTTAGTTTGGGCGCGTTTTGGGTTTGTAAGTGCAATTGGTCGAATTTGCACTAAGGGTCGAATTGAGTTGGTTTGTAAATCCACTCTAAGTGTGTTATTGTAATTGTGATGATGGAATAGGTACATTTCATCGGCGAATTGCGGATTATTCGGTAGCATTTCATCAAGGCGACAAGGTGAGTGGAATGATTATACATGTGCGTATATAATGTATCTATTTGTAGGGCGGGAGAGGGGCTGGGTATGCGTTGTCTATACCACCAAAGTTAGTGATATATTTCGTTGCACACTAACGATGGATATTTCGTTGGCCAAATTGACCAAGAGTTAGTGATATATTTCGTTGTACACTAACGATGGACATTTCGTTGTCCAAACCGCCAAGAGTTAGTGATATATTTCGTTGTACACTAACGATTGCTTTGAACGGATATTTCGTTGTCCAAATTGCCCAAGAGTTAGTGATATATTTCGTTGTACACTAACGATGGACATTTCGTTGTCCAAACCGCCAAGAGTTAGTGATATATTTCGTTGTACACTAACGATTGCTTTGAATGGATATTTCGTTGTCCAATCCGACCAAGAGTTAGTGATATATTTCGTTGTACACTAACGATTGCTTTGAACGGATATTTCGTTGTCCGAATGGCCTAGGGATTAGTGATATATTTCGTTGTACACTAACGGTTGTTATGAATACCGGTGGGAAATTCGAAGTACCATTCCCTTGTGTAATCGGTTAACCATGGTGACGTGTTGTAGTGTAACATTTTATATTATTCGAGTTATATATATGTTGTTGTGGTGCTACCTTGTGGTCTTGAAGAATTTAGAGTTATACTTGCGAAGGTATGCTATGTAACTTGCTAGCGTGTATGAGGTATTTGTGTAAGTGTATGCAAGTAGGTATATTATATATGTATATGTATAGTTATTGCATTCACTAAGCGTTAGCTTACCCTCTCGTTGTTTACCTTTTTTATAGATTTGCTTTGGAGACGGTGGCTCGGGTGAGCGCGGGGATTAGTGGACTTGCTTTGGATTTGGATTAGGATTGGGTAGCGTATCCCCAATCGCCATGCTCGGCTTTTATTTTGTGTTAGAAACTGGGGTCGAAAATTGTATTTCGTACTTAACTCGTAAAACAGGCCGATGTGGACCCGGTGTCGTAAAACTTGTTTATTATCAAAACGTGTTAGTTTTACTTATTATAATATGTTGTGAAAACCGTTTGGTCTAATTGTGTCGGGAAGTCGAAGATCTTTTCGCGTGAAATGAACAAGTTGATCAGAACTGTCCAGGCCTCCGTGCGCGCCGCGCACAGAGGGTGGTGCGTACCGCGCACTACACTGAGTATACAAAAAAAAAATTTTTACGCGTATTTGGTTGGTTAATGGGTTGGGATCTGGAAAGAAGAAGAAGAATAAGAAAGTGCAAGAAACAAAAACCGTAAAGATAAACCCGGTGAAGACAGTTCCACCAAAACTTCCACCTAGGTTGGGTGATCCAGGTGAATTTATTGTTCCTTGTCTACTTAGTGATTGTGTCATGTATGATGCACTAGCAGATTTAGGTGCAAGTATAAGTGTTATGCCTCTTTCATTATATAAGAGATTAGGAGTATGAGTTAAGTCCAACAGAAATGAGTGTCCGACTCTTTGATCAAACCATTAGGCACCCAGTTGGAATTGCTGACAACCTACCCGTTCAAGTAGGTAATTTAACCTTTCTAGTCGAATTTATTGTCATTGACATAGAAGAGGACCCAAACATTCCTCTAATTTTAGGTCGACCATTCTTAGCGTCAACCGGGGCATTATTTGATGTAAGAGAGGTTAGAATGACACTTAATGATGGTGAAAAATCGATCACCTTTATGAGTCGAAAGTCTAAATCTCCACCAATCAAAACCGTTGAACCAACAAAAATGATTGGTAAGAACCATGTTGTTTTACCAACTCCAACGGTAGTGCTTAGCAATAATAAAACGCCTAAGTTTGGGGAAAATGAAGTAACACCTAATGATGACTTGATAACAAAGAACCCCATTGTTGATACAAAATTAAATGACTCCGTTATTAACAGTTCAATGAAGAAACTTATTAAACGGATTCGTGATGCTAGAACCAATGAGAACTTTAAGTTATATAACCGGTTAGTATCCAATCTATCGCCTAAAGAAAAGGCAAAACTAGTTGAATTTGTAGATATTACACAGGAATCCGACCAATGGCTAAAAGCAAAAGTCACAGATATGTAAGTTGATTATGGTCCAAGAGAAATTGACAATGAAGTTAATCACAATTTTGACACCACAGCTACCTAAGTGTGGGGAGATTCAAATGTTCTAAAAAGAAAATACTGTTTAGAGTTAGTTGTTCTGCTCTCATGTAGTTCCGAGAATGGAATCCGATTGGTCTTTTCCACTAGCAGACACTAAAGAACTAGTTTTCTCCCCCCATTCTGAATTTTTGTTTTGTAGGTTTTGTATGAAATTAATTTGCATTTTTAAATTTAATTTTTGTGTGAATTTAAAAACAAAAATTACTTTATTTCCTTAAGTTTAAAAAATGATTTCTAAAATTCATCGTAAGTTGAAGACTAGGTCATGAAACTGAAATTGCTTTACCCGAGGGTGGGGCGAAAAATTTTGTTATCATTATTTTTAATATTATTGATCTAAAGTATACCAAAAAAATTAAAAAAACCCAAAAGTCTTTGCTTTTAAAACAATCGCTTTAACGACAAATTTTAAATTTTGTCGAGGGACGGACTAGGTAAACATACCGAAACTACCTAAAGTAAAAGGAAACAAAATTTTAAAAAATTATTCATTTAAATTGTTTTAATAAATAAAGGTTTTATTAAAAAAATTAAAAAAAATTAATATATATATATATATATATATATATATATATATATATATATATATATATATATATATATATATATATATATATATATATATATATATATATATATATATATATATATATATATATATATATATATTATATATATGTTTGTAGTTTATCTCATGTACAAAACAGGGTAAAACAGCGCACTTTCAAAGACTAAAGTTCAACAAAAGCTACTAATTTTGAAGATAAGACGAAAAACATATGTGAAATTACAACAAAAGGAATGAACGATGAGGCGCGCCATCTATCATTCGACGAGCTTGGTAATTACAAACTGAGTATTTTTAATCACTTTTATACACTAATCACCCTCATGAATTTATAATTATAGTCTGATTTCATGCAAATGAGGGCATTGCATGATCTCAAGTGTGGGGAAGGGTTATAAATTCTCTCGGGTTTACACTTAGTTTAATTGGCAAATTTTGTGAGAATTTGAAAATTTTTCAACTAAATGAATTCAAAATCATGTTTATACATATTTATGAACGATAAACTAGGTGTTAATACCGAAATTATTGTTACCTCGGAGAGAACATAAAGGGAGAAACAACCCAAAACGTTAGAATTCATTTAAAATGGAATAGAGGAGAATAAAAAGGCAAAGAAAAAAATAAATAAAAGCTAAGTGTGGGAAGAATTTACCAAGTTCTTTAAAACATATATCACATATTTGTACAAGATTATTGCAGGTACTTTCGCTTTGGACTAAACTAATCAGTTTTACCCGATTTATTGTAATACCTTTGAAAAGAATAGATGGATCTACACGATGAATCAATTCCATCATTAAAAGGAAGTAAAGTCTTCCGAAAAAGACACGCGCTTCTTGATTTAGGTCAAGAAGTTGTCGTCCAGACCAGCTGTAGGTTGACGAAAAATCTAGAAAAGTCATCTCTAAAATCAGCAGGAAATCCACGGACCTCAGCATCAGACAGGGTTGCCAAGTGGTCAGACTTATCCTAACCATGAGAGGATCTGTCTCGTAAAATGGGGAGGGCGCCGTGCAAATTATCTTGATAAGACTAATGAATCAGACCCCCAGAAAGGAAAATTTCCTTAAAAGATTAAAAATCAGCCTTTAAGCCTGATATTACTCAATCCTTGAGATTGACCTTAAAGATTGAGAATTACAAACTCATGGAATTCGATGATATCTAAACTCGAGCTTGAACGAGAAAATATTTTGATCAAATTAAAACCGATTTGTTTTTCTGAAAATCTATTTTCAATGCGTTCATTACCATTGAACGTAAAATTCTAGGAATTCACCTGGAATTCATTAGGTCACCTGAACCAAATCGGGTGTCAACCGTAAGAACGGTGGTTGCATAGCATGGTCGAAGACAGGACCTTGTGCCAGACTGAAAAACTATAGGGTGATCTTTACTATTGCTCCTACAAAGGATAATAATTGCATCCGACACGTTTTAGGCCATGAACATCTGCATGTCATTAGACATTGCCTTAACAGTTGCTTGTTCAACGCTTTCCTTTACAACCGCACGGTAGTTTACCGAAAGGTAATATACGGAACAAGTATACTGGACGTGTTGCTTTGCTAATACAAGGTTAGCAAGTGGGTGACACAAAACCGCAAGTTTTGAGCTAAAATTTTCAAATCTGAAACCCACGCAACCCACAAAAATATTTTGCAAACACCGGTGAAGGGTTATTTCGGAAAACTTATCTAGGGTAAAAGCTAGATTGAATTTTTAAAAGATCAAATGTCTTAATAAAGATCCAATTTCCTTAAAGAATCTAAATTTTCATAGTCATATGGGACTGTAAACCACATCGTTACTATTATTGTTTATACCGCCGTATAAAAATCACTGATGTATAAAGTGTGAGAATAAAAAAAGTGATTCGAGTGAAGTGTGATTTTATTTCAAGTTCGGTATTGCTTGAGGACAAGCAACGTTCAAGTGTGGGGATATTTAATAGTGTTCCAAATGAACATATAATTAGGCATAATATCCTTCCAATATGTAAAGCTTTTAGTTGTGATTGTTCTATTTTTATGTAATATTCGTTTAAATAAATAAGTGCGAAGACAAAAGAAGAAAACGACAATTTGAAGACGCAAATGACCAAAAAGCTAAAAAGTACAAAGTACAATCCAAGTGGTTCGAAATATTGATGAGAAACATCTCAAAATTACAAAAGTAAAAGTCGCAAAAAGCAAAGTACAAGATATTAAATAGTACACAAGGACGTTCGAAAAACCGAAACCGGGACCTGAGCCAACTATCAACGCGCGACGCAACGGAGCTAAAATTACAAGTCAACTATGCACAAGAATATAATATAATATTTAAATAATTATATAAATTATTTATATATTATATATTAAATTAAATAACGTCGACAAACTAGCAAACAAAAAATATGTGAGCTGGATCTGACGGCCATGCGATCGCATGGGAAATAGGCATAAAACCCATGCGAGTGCATGAGCCCATGCGAGTGCATGAGATTTGCACTAAAATCTCATGCGATCACATGAGTTACTGTAGCAGGCCAAGTATTATAAAAAGGCAGTTTGCTCGACGTTTTAATTACAAGAGAATTCAATCTCTTACTCTCTTCAATATATATATATATATATATATATATATATATATATATATATATATATATATATATATATATTTATAATTTTAATTTTAATTTTAAGTTAATAATAATAAGGTTATTTTAAGAATGTTTTACGGGTTTTAAGTCGAAATTCTGTCCGTGTAACGCTACGCGATAAATAATTACTGTAAGCTATGTTCTTCCTTTTTAAATTAATGTCTCGTAACTAAGTTATTATTATGCTTATTTGAGCCAAAGTAATCGTGATGTTAGACTAAATATTAAGACGGGGTTATTACATTTTGTACCATAATTAAGGTTTGGACAAAAGACCGACACTTGTGGACATTGGACTATGACTATTAATAGATAAGGGGTGTTGTCTAATTGAGCGACAACTCATTGGAACCTGTCGAACCTATCTTCAAATTAGTTAATCTAATAATTATTAAAATGATTATGTATGTCCTATTTAGTGACGTTTATACGACATCTTTTACGATCATTTAATTAATTATTCGGGTTGGGTAATTGATTATTCATTCTGATCAAGTGGGTAAATTAATATTCATATCTCATTAAAATAGGGGTGGATTACATACAAGGATAATTGGTGTAATTGTTAACAAAGTATTAAAACCTTGAATTATACGCAGTCGATAACCTGGTGTAATTATTAACAAAGTATTAAAACCTTGTTACAGTTCGAATCCCTAATTAGTTGAAATATTTGACTTTGGAAATAAGGTTAATTTGACGAGCATTTTATAATTATGACCGATGGACTATTTTGGACAAAAACCAAATAAGTATCAAATAATCCAGGACAAAGGACAATTAACCCGGGTAATAAATTAAAATCAACACGTCGAACATCATGATTACGGAAGTTTAAATAAGCATAATACTTTTATTTCATATTTCATCGTACCTTTATTTACTGTCATTTTAATTACTGCAATTTACTTTATCGCAATTTAAATTCTGTCATTTATATTATCGTCATTTATCTTTAAGCTTAAAATATAAAATCGACAAACCGGTCATTAAACGGTAAAAACCCCCTTTTATAATAATATTACTATATATAATTATATATATTTTATACAAATATAGTTTTTAAAATATAGCTTTAAACTTAGCCAGCTCCGTGTGGAACGAACCGTACTTACTAAAAACTACACTACTCTACGATTAGGTACACTGCCTATAAGTGTTGTAGCAAGGTTTACGTATATCCATTCTATAAATAAATAAATAACTTGTGTAAAATTGTATCGTATTTGTATCGTATTTCGTAGTAAAAATATAGCATATTTCATATACATCTCGCATAACATCAAGTTTTTGCCGCCGCTGCCAGGGAGCAACACTAAACGCCAAAAGCGAAACGCTATAAAAAAAGATTTTTATTAAGTTTTAAGTTCTTTTTGTAAAAATACGTTTTAAATATATAAAAAAATACAAAAATACATATTTATATTTGTAAGTTTAGTTAAATTAAAAAGTCTATATTTATTAAAAGTTACAAAAAAACTAATAAGTAATTTTTAATATAGGTTTTATTTAATTTATTTAATATTTTCTATAAAATTAAAAAACAGAAAAAAAAATTATAAAAGTAATCTGGCCTACACTGTAGCAGCCCAATATCTGAACTGGATCCACAGACCATGCGACCGCATGGAATTAACAAAGAGAAATCATGCGACCGCATGACCTGGTCTGACACGTCTGGTACCTGGTACAATTAGGGTTACGGAGTATTATTAATTATTATTATTAATTAACCCTAATTAGGGTTTAATTAATTAATCAGTTTTTAATATTAATTTTAGTTTTATTATTTAGTTTGTAATTTAAAGTTTAGCTAGTTTTATTAATTATATAAAAATTAATACTTTTATAAAATAATAATATAAAAATAATATTTTTATAAAAAATTGTATTTTTATAACTTTAGTTTTATTTTTATATTTCATATCTTTTTAATCGTTTAATTTATAATTTGTATATTTATCGTTCGTACTTAGTTTTAAATTTAGTATTTGCCGTAGTTATTTTTATTTCTAGATTTTTAGGCTTTGTCGTAAAATCCCTTAAGTGCTTTTTCTTTAGATTAAGATTTAGGTGCTTTAGAATTTTACGACGTCACTTATCGCTTTAATATTTTATAGATTTTAGTGACTTTTAAGTTATTGCCGTTTTGAATTTAGAATTCCTTTTAAGCTTTAATACCTTTAGACGTAAGTTTTAATTTTTAGTATTTAGTACCTTTTAAGTTTCGACGCGCTACTTTCTTATTATTATTTTTTCGACATTTGTTTTTCGACCTTTTTTGACGTTTTTCGACGCGCTTTTTCTTTTTCATTTCTACGCTCTAGTTTTTAGGACATAGATTTTTATTTCAAAATTTCGACAAAAAATTATTTTAAGCGGTTAAATTGATAAGACATCCAAAATTTTCTGATTCGTAGTAATAGTTGGATTTGTTAGTGGCGAGTTGTGGGCTTCCGATTTAAAGGGTCCTTGCTACCTGCTGCATCTATTGGCTATTCGAAACGTGGGCAAAATCAGAAAAGTCTATTAATTTGATAACTATTATAATTTTTATCTTTATAATTAATAGGATATTCAGTGAATGCACCGAGCAAAATGTTCACCACCTTTCATATTTTCACCACCTGTAACTCGATCAAGACATCTAGCCAACATTGTCGCCGTTGATTTTTCTTTAGAATTGTCATCCAATCGACCAAGTACTCCAATTCAAATTTTCGATAATCCATTTTTTGAACCCGACCTCACAATTGAGAAACCGGAGGATATTCAAGGACAATTCAGAGATCCTGAACCACTAATATTTCCTTCGGAATCACAAATCATTCAACCAGAGATTGTCAAGGAAGAAACCATTAAATCAGAATCCTATAGTGATTCATATTCAACAAATTCAATTATGGAAGTAACGGAACCTCTAAGTATGGAAGACCGAATGAGAGCCACACGCACGGGCCAAGGTCACGCCATTATTAAGCCATACATCAATGCGCCATATTATGAAATCAAGGGACAAATCCTACACATGGTAACTAATCAATGCCAATATAGTGGTATGCCAAAAGAAGATCCAAATGAACATCTTCGAACCTTTAATAGGATCTGTACTCTATTTAAAATCCGAGAAGTGGAGGATGAACAGATCTATCTCATGTTATTTCCCTGGACTTTAAAGGGAGAAGCCAAAGATTGGTTAGAATCATTACCTGAATGGGCGATTGATACATGGGATGTCTTAGTTGAAATTTTTTTTAAACAATTCTTTCCGGCATCTAAAGCCGTGAGACTTCAAGGAGAAATTGTTACGTTCGCGCAAAAGCTAAATGAAACATTATATGAGGCGTGGATAAGATTCGGAAAATTGTTGAGAGGATGTCCGCAAAATGGTTTAGACACTTATCAAATAGTACAAATATTCTACCAAGGTATCGACATTGCTACACGAAAAGACATCGACATAGCAGCTGGTGGTTCCATTATGAAGAAAACTGCAACTGAAGCTTACAAAATTATTGATAACACTGCCTCCCACTCACATGAGTGGCACCATGAAAAAGATATCTTTCGTTCATCTAAAGCGGCTAGAGCCAATTCTAGCCATGACTTTGATTCTGTTTCCGCAAAAATAGATGCTTTCGAGAGACGAATGGAAAATATGAATAAAGATATTCACGCAATACGAATCAGTTGTGAGCAATGCGGTGGATTACATTTAATGAAAGATTGTCACATTGAGCAAACGATGGAACAACGAGAGAATGTTTCCTACATGAACCAAAGGCCAGGAAATAATTATCAAAATAATTATCAACCGCCAAGGCCAAACTTCAATCGAAATCAAAACATTCTTTACAATCCAAATGGACCTAACAATAACTCGTACAATCAACAACGACGAATAACCAACCAACTAAAAACAACACTTTCAATCAACCAAGACCTAGCTTGTATAAACCACCACAACAAACCGAAGACAAAAAGCCATATCTGGAAGAAATGATGGCAAAGCTAATGGAATCTCAAACACAATTTATTACATCTCAAACCCAAACAAATCAGAGGTTTGATCAGTCATTAAGAAATCAACAAGCTTCCATTTTGAATCTAGAAAAACACGTACGTACTCTTGCTAGCATGATGAGTGAGAGGGAACAAGGAAAGCTACAGAGTAATACTGAAGTAAATCCTCGGAATGAGAATGTTAATATGGTTTCAACGAATTCTGAAAAATAAGCACCAGAAGATGGGAAGGTTTTAGATGTAAGTAACGATGAAGAAGTTACAACACTACCACCACCTGAGTATGTAAAGCCAGTGGTGGTACCATACAAACCAACCATCCTGTTTCCAAGAAAAGGAGTTGAGTATGAGAAAGTAATAGGTAACAAAGTTTGTGATACCTCTGGAAAGAAGAAGAAGAATAAGAAAGTGCAAGAAACAAAAACCGTAAAGATAAACCCGGTGAAGACAGTTCCACCAAAACTTCCACCTAGGTTGGGTGATCCAGGTAAATTTATTATTCCTTGTCTACTTAGTGATTGTGTCATGTATGATGCACTAGCAGATTTAGGTGCAAGTATAAGTGTTATGCCTCTTTCATTATATAAGAGATTAGGAGTAAGTGAGTTAAGTCCAACAGAAATGAGTGTTCGACTCTTTGATCAAACCATTAGGCACCTAGTTGGAATTGCTGACAACCTACCCATTCAAGTAGGTAATTTAACCTTTCTAGTCGAATTTATTGTCATTGACATAGAAGAGGACCCAAACATTCCTCTAATTTTAGGTCGACCATTCTTAGCGTCCACCGGGGTTATTTGAGCCAAAGTAATCGTGATGTTAGACTAAATATTAAGACGGGGTTATTAGATTTTGTACCATAATTAAGGTTTGGACAAAAGACCGACACTTGTGGACATTGGACTATGACTATTAATAGATAAGGGGTATTGTCTAATTGAGCGATAACTCATTGGAACCTGTCAAACCTATCTTCAAATTAGTTAATCTAATAATTATTAAAATGATTATGTATGTCCTATTTAGTGACGTTTATACGACATCTTTTACGATCATTTACTTAATTATTCGGGTTGGGTAATTGATTATTCATTCTGATCAAGTGGGTAAATTAATATTCATATCTCATTAAAACAGGGGTGGATTACATATAAGGATAATTGGTGTAATTGTTAACAAAGTATTAAAACCTTGAATTACACGTAGTCGATAACCTGGTGTAATTATTAATAAAGTATTAAAACCTTATTACAGTTCGTATCCTTAATTAGTTGAAATATTTGACTTCGGGAATAAGGTTAATTTGACGAGCATTTTATAATTATGACCGATGGACTATTTTGGACAAAAACCAAATAGGTATCAAATAATCTAGGACAAAGGACAATTAACCCGGGTAATAAATTAAAATCAACACGTCGAACATCATGATTACGGAAGTTTAAATAAGCATAATACTTTTATTTCATATTTCATCGTACCTTTATTTACTGTCATTTTAATTACTGCAATTTACTTTATCGCAATTTAAATTCTATCATTTATATTATCGTCATTTATCTTTACGCTTAAAATATAAAATCGACAAACCGGTCATTAAACGGTAAAAACCCCCTTTTATAATAATATTACTATATATAATTATATATATTTTATACAAATATAGTTTTTAAAATATAGCGTTAAACTTAGCCAGCTCCCTGTGGAATGAACCGGACTTACTAAAAACTACACTACTCTACGATTAGGTACACTGCCTATAAGTGTTGTAGCAAGGTTTGAAGGTATTTCATATGCCCGGGAGACATAATTAATTAATGTGGCCAATATGTTATGATCCAAGTCGGGTCATACCCAATAACAAGCCGTCAACACTTTTATGTATTTATTTTCAAGAGTGGATCTTTAAAATAAATACTTGACACTTAGACTTTAGAAATTGGTTTCTAAGGATAATATGCTTGAAATAATTATTTGGATAATTATAAGTATAAGTTTAATTCATTATGTGATTAAGCTTATTTGTGTGTAATAATTTTATAAAAGGTTATAAAATTAAATATATGTGCTAGTAACATATATGTATATATATATATATATATATATATATATATATATGTTATAAGTGGTTTATAATTTATATACAAGTGCAAGTAATATATGTACATTTACATATTATAAATGGCTTATATATTAAAGTAATGTACATATATTAAAAGAGTGTAAGTAATATTTCAACAAGCAACTAAATGGACATGCAAATATATGGATAAAAGAAAAACAAAATAAAAAGGGAGGGAGCTTGGGGGTGGCGGTTTTGTCATCCCAAGACAAGCCACCCCATGCTTTGTTATTACTTGTAAATACACTCTTCTACCCTATTTTGCAAATTTGAAAAACCAAAACCTCTCTTCCACCCTATTTTGGCCGAAAATATTGAGGAGAAAAAGGGGTTCTTCAAGCCAAGTTTGATAGCATATTAGTGTCTTAAATCCTAACCAAGAAGAAGGGTGTTGATATACAAAGGTTTGTGGGTATACAAGCTTGAGGTTTCAAGTAAGAAGCTTGCTCATTCTTCATCATCTTCATCTTCATTTTACCTCCTAACTTGGAGTAGGTATAAGTCTATAACTAGCTCTTTTACTTTGTAAGCTTATTATCTAGACTTGATATATTTTGGGATTCAAGTTTAAAATGGTTAAACTTAGTATTGATTTGTTTTAAAAGTTGCTTCCGCTCTATGTTAAAATCGATTTTGACATCTACATATATGGATATGAAACTTGTTAATATATTGAATCCCAACAATGGTATCAGAGCCAAGGTCAGAGAAATATGCTTCTTGTATTTGGTTTGAAAACACATTTTCTTTACAATCTAGTAACATGCATGAAACTATAATGTAAAAATTTTGTGGTTTTGGATGGTGGTAATTTTGGCCGAATTCTAGGGGTTCCAAAATGGGTTTGGAGCTTCAAGTTTTGCCAAGTTTTGTTGTTATTATGGTTCACAATCAAGCCTTGACCTTGTGGTTGGATTTGTGCATGATTTGGTTATGTTTTGATGGTTGTAATATTCATTCATTTGGTTTGTAATAATCTTGTAATTTTGGTGATGTAATTTATTTTATTTTGGTATGTAAAATAGATTAGGTTGTAATTTCTTTTTCTAGAAAAAATGTATTAGGTTATATATATTTTTTTTGTAAAAAGAAGTGAAGATTCAAGAAGATGTATGAAGATTACAAGATGGAGCATAAGGATGCAAGAGCTAGTGGGAGATTTGTAAATCTCCTACTTTGTTTTTTAACCCTTTTGGTAACACTTGTTTTGGCTAAACAAGTATTCACCACCATGGCTTGATTGTGGACTTTCTTATTTTGCATGTTTGTATGATTATTGTGTTGGTATGCTTGGTTGATACAAGAAAAATCACATGGTAACAACTTGCAAAATGACATTATAAATGGTTATTATTTAGTATTAATTTAGTTTGTAATTTAAGTTTATCTAGTTTTATTAATTATATAAAATTAATACTTTTATAAAATAATAATATAAAAATAATATTTTTATAAAAAATTGTATTTTTATAACTTTAGTTTTATTTTTATATTTCGTATCTTTTTAATCGTTTAATTTATAATTTGTATATTTATCGTTCGTACTTAGTTTTAAATGTAGTATTTGCCGTAGTTATTTTTATTTCTAAATTTTTAGGCTTTGTCGTAAAATCCCTTAAGTGCTTTTTCTTTAGATTAAGATTTAGGTGCTTTAGAATTTTACGACGTCACTTATCGCTTTAATATTTTATAGATTTTAGTGACTTTTAAGTTATTGCCGTTTTGAATATAGAATTCCTTTTAAGCTTTAATACCTTTAGACGTAATTTTTAATTTTTAGTATTTAGTACCTTTTAAGTTTCGACGCGCTACTTTCTTATTATTATTTTTTTGACATTTGTTTTTCGACCTTTTTTTTCGACGTTTTTCGACGCGCTTTTTCTTTTTCATTTCTACGCTCTAGTTTTTAGGACATAGATTTTTATTTCAAAATTTCGACAAAAAATTATTTTAAGCAGTTAAATTGATAAGACATCCAAAATTTTCTGATTCGTAGTAATAGTTGAATTTGTTAGTGGCGAGTTGTGGGCTTCCGATTTAAAGGGACCTGGCTACCTGCTGCATCTATTGGCTATTCGAAACGTGGGCAAAATCAGAAAAGTCTATTAATTTGATAACTATTATAATTTTTATCTTTATAACTAATAGGATATTCAGTGAATGCACCGAGCAAAACGTTCACCACCTTTCATATGTTCACCACCTGTAACTCGATCAAGATATCTAGCCAACATTGTCGCCGTTGATTTTTCTTTAGAATTGTCATCCAGTCGACCAAGTACTCCAATTCAAATTTTCGATAATCCATTTTTTGAACCCGACCTCACAATTGAGAAACCGGAGGATATTCAAGGACAATTCAGAGATCCTGAACCACTAATATTTCCTCCGGAATCACAAATCATTCAACCAGAGATTGTCAAGGAAGAAACCATTAAATCAGAATCCTATAGTGATTCATATTCAACAAATTCAATTATGGAAGTAACGGAACCTCTAAGTATGGAAGACCGAATGAGAGCCACACGCACGGGCCAAGGTCACGCCATTATTAAACCATACATCAATGCGCCAGATTATGAAATCAAGGGACAAATCCTACACATGGTAACTAATCAATGCCAATATAGTGGTACGCCAAAAGAAGATCCAAATTAACATCTTCGAACCTTTAATAGGATCCGTACTCTATTTAAAATCCGAGAAGTGGAGGATGAACAGATCTATCTCATGTTATTTCCCTGGACTTTAAAGGGAGAAGCCAAAGATTGGTTAGAATCATTACCTGAAGGGGCGATTGATACGTGGGATGTCTTAGTTGAAAATTTTCTTAAACAATTTTTTCCGGCATCTAAAGCCGTGAGATTTCAAGGAGAAATTGTTACGTTCGCCCAAAAGCTAAATGAAACATTATATGAGGCGTGGATAAGATTCGGAAAATTGTTAAGAGGATGTCCGCAACATGGTTTAGACACTTATAAAATAGTACAAATATTCTACCAAGGTATCGACATTGCTACACGAAAAGACATCGACATAGCAGCTGGTGGTTCCATTATGAAGAAAACCGCAACTGAAGCTTACAAAATTATTGATAACACTGCCTCCCACTCACATGAGTGGCACCAAGAAAAAGATATCTTTCGTTCATCTAAAGCGGCTAGAGCCAATTCTAGCCATGACTTTGATTCCGTTTCCGCAAAAATAGATGCTTTCGAGAGACGAATGGAAAAGATGAATAAAGATATTCACGCAATACGAATCAGTTGTGAGCAATGCGGTGGATCACATTTAACGAAAGATTGTCACATTGAGCAAACGATGGAACAACGAGAGAATGTTTCCTACATGAACCAAAGGCCAGGAAATAATTATCAAAATAATTATCAACCGCCAAGGCCAAACTTCAATCGAAATCAAAACATTCTTTACAATCCAAATGGACCCAACAATAACTCGTACAATCAACAAGGACGAATAACCAACCAACTCAAAACAACACTTTCAATCAACAAAGACCTAGCTTGTATAAACCACCACAACAAACCGAAGAGAAAAAGCCAAATCTGGAAGAAATGATGTCAAAGCTAATGAAATCTCAAACACAATTTATTACATCTCAAACCCAAACAAATGAGAGGTTTGATCAGTCATTAAGAACTCAACAAGCTTCCATTTTGAATCTAGAAAAACACGTAAGTACTCTTGCTAGCATGATGAGTGAGAGGGAACAAGGAAAGCTACTGAGTAATACTGAAGTAAATCCTCGAAATGAGAATGTTATTATGGTTTCAACGAATTCTGAAAAATCAGCACCAGAAGATGGGAAGGTTCTAGATGTAAGTAATGATGAAGAAGTTACAACACTACCACCACCCGAGTATGTAAAGCCAGTGGTGGCACCATACAGACCAACCATCTCGTTTCCAAGAAAAGGAGTTGAGTATGAGAAAGTAATAGGTAACAAAGTTTGTGATACCTCTGGAAAGAAGAAGAAGAATAAGAAAGTGCAAGAAACAAAAACCGTAAAGATAAACCCTTTGAAGACAGTTCCACCAAAACTTCCACCTAGGTTGGGTGATCCAGGTAAATTTATTGTTCCTTGTCTACTTAGTGATTGTGTCATGTATGATGCACTAGCAGATTTAGGTGCAAGTATAAGTGTTATGCCTCTTTCATTATATAAGAGATTAGGAGTAGGTGAGTTAAGTCCAACAGAAATGAGTGTTCGACTCTTTGATCAAACCATTAGGCACCCAGTTGGAAATGCTGACAACCTACCCGTTCAAGTAGGTAATTTAACCTTTCTAGTCGAATTTATTGTCATTGACATAGAAGAGGACCCAAACATTCCTCTAATTTTAGGTCGACCATTCTTAGCGTCCACCTGGGTTATTTAAGCCAAAGTAATCGTGATGTTAGACTAAATATTAAGACGGGGTTATTAGATTTTGTACCATAATTAAGGTTTGGACAAAAGACCGACACTTGTGGACATTGGACTATGACTATTAATAGATAAGGGGTATTGTCTAATTGAGCGATAACTCATTGGAACCTGTCGAACCTATCTTCAAATTAGTTAATCTAATAATTATTAAAATGATTATGTATGTCCTATTTAGTGACGTTTATACGACATCTTTTACGATCATTTAATTAATTATTCGGGTTGGGTAATTGATTATTCATTCTGATCAAGTGGGTAAATTAATATTCATATCTCATTAAAACAGGGGTGGATTACATACAAGGATAATTGGTGTAATTGTTAACAAAGTATTAAAACCTTGAATTACACGTAGTCGATAACCTGGTGTAATTATTAACAAAGTATTAAAACCTTGTTACAGTTCGAATCCCTAATTAGTTGAAATATTTGACTTCGGGAATAAGGTTAATTTGACGAGCATTTTATAGTTATGACCGATGGACTATTTTGGACAAAAACCAAATAGGTATCAAATAATCCAGGACAAAGGACAATTAACCCGGGTAATAAATTAAAATCAACACGTCGAACATCATGATTACGGAAGTTTAAATAAGCATAATACTTTTATTTCATATTTCATCGTACCTTTATTTACTGTCATTTTAATTACTGCAATTTACTTTATCGCAATTTAAATTCTGTCATTTATATTATCGTCATTTATCTTTACGCTTAAAATATAAAATCGACAAACCGGTCATTAAACGGTAAAAACCCCCTTTTATAATAATATTACTATATATAATTATATATATTTTATACAAATATAGTTTTTAAAATATAGCGTTAAACTTAGCCAGCTCCCTGTGGAACGAACCGGACTTACTAAAAACTACACTACTCTACGATTAGGTACACTGCCTATAAATGTTGTAGCAAGGTTTACGTATATCCATTCTATAAATAAATAAATAACTTGTGTAAAATTGTATCGTATTTGTATCGTATTTCGTAGTAAAAATATAGTATATTTCGTATACACCTCGCATAACATCAGTACATCATTTGATTAGGAAAAGTCTGGTTAAACGGAAATGGCATTGCGAGGTTTTGATAGGTGGTTTGAGGAAACTGTGATTGAGAACTGCCACCAGCTTGAGTATAAAAGTTAGGAGGAAAGGTTGTGTTCAACGCAGTGGTATTAGGGTTCCATTGCGCCCGTTCTTGTTCTAATTCTTTGATTTTCTCCTGAGCTTCTAATAATCGGCTTTGAAGGTTAATAACTTCTTGTGAGGTTTCCTCTTCCGATGACACATGCCCATCTTCATCAGGGGCTCGAAAGGTACCAGTTCCAGGGGCAACAGGGCCAGTAGCGTTAGCTTCGTTATCTGTCATTGCTGCACTACCACAACACTCACACCAAAGCTTAGTATAAATTCTGTTAGTACTAACAACTAACACATATCCTGTCATAATACTCACTTAACCCATCCCCAGCATGTTATGTTTGACATGACTCTTCTAAGTTTGAGAACATGACATGTAGATCACAATGCACATGCTGCCAAACTCAGCTCTGATACCAACTTGTGACACCGCTAAATTTTTTTTTTTAAATACGTTGCGGAAGCATTAACATTAATTAAATACTATATCAACAATTGTACAAACCGATGTCACGTGTCATTAAAACAAATTACACATTAACATGAAAAGACGTAAATACATTCTGTTATCAAAAGTACACGGTTCATATTCCAAAAGACCACATCAGAGTTAACCCTGTCAAACATAACATCGTCATGCCCGTCTTCTCCCCAAAAAGCGACATTTACAAAAGCTAATAACCTGCAGGGAGGAGATGGAGGGGAATTAGCACGAAGCTAAGTGAGTACGACTAACTACAGGCCATAGCATACATAACTGTTATACTAATCATGTCACATAGTCTAACACACAAACATCACCCAAGTGCCGTCTACAGAGACTCTGGCGGCTCGGCCAAACCATTAACCTCCAGCTGATCGGACTGGGGCTTACCAAAAGTTTCTCCACCATCGTATGTATATACATAATCCACACGCGACGGACGCGTCATTCACATATATATACACCACGGCTGTCTAGGCTACCACAGAGGAACCCAACCCGCAGGTTGATCTCTCCTACCTAGGCTACCACACAATAGGGACGCACTGGGCTCCAGCAGACAAGCATCAACTAACACGCAGTCATTACAACATACTAACTAATCGTAGTAGCAAGTATATCTAACAAGCATGGCAATCATAATATAACATGCTACTATATACTATATTCTCCAGTTAGTCCCACTCACCAATTACCAGCAAACGAGAAGGTATTCAGCTATCTAATCACTGAACCTTCTCTTTCTCCTTTTCTCCTGAGAAAAACATATACACAAGTTAGTTTCTGTCCGTTAACCCCAAATAACACAATACAGAAATTTTTGTCAGAAAAAGTGTCCGCTAAAATTTTTTTGCTTAACACTTGTGCACTTTCAAAATTTACATCCTAACCATCAAAAATACAAACGGGCAGCATAACGGCTAGAAATCAACACTTGGTAAAATATTCACTGCCCAAGACACTCGATCGACTGTTAGAGATAGTCGGCCGACTGTCTACACTCACTCGGCCGATGGTCTAGTCACTCGGTCGATGGTCTCTCGCAGACACACTCGGTCGTGGGTCATACACACTCGGTCGATGGTCGAGTCAGTCGGTCGAGTGTCTCGAGACACTCGGCCGACTGTGTTCATCTGCAGAAGCTGAAGACAAAGTGACGGGTTTCACCCAAAATTGACCAATTCTTGCTCTAGAGCTCGATTATGACCTCAAAACTGACCAAATCGAAGACACTATACATTAAGAAGCATAAACCCACAAGATTTGGACTCAAACAACATCAAATCTATCCACTTTGACCCAAAATACACACTTTATAAAAACTAACACAAAAACCCAATTTTCTCAAAGATTAGAGCATGAAATGCTACAAATCTTACCTTGATAGAATCAGTAAATCACAAGGAACGCAAAGATATGAACGATTTGAGCTCTAGAATAAGGATTAAGAATTAGGGTTTGAGGTAGGTGAAGAGATGAAGAAAGGGTGTGTTTTTGGGAAAAATCTGGAAAGTGCAAGAAATGGGCACACTAGTCACCTAAAGAGGGTTAAAATCCCACACTGTGCAACGCACGGGTATTTATCAGTTATCTGATATCTTTCGTACATCATTTGGCAATCCAAACGAAGTCCAAATTAAATAAACAAACCTGTTCTTTGACCCTTGTCACAAACTGGTCCTAACCACATTATCAAATAATAATAAATGTTGAATAAAAATAAAAGCATATAGTAGCACAATACTAATTTAAGGGCAAAAAATAGTAATCTTACAGCTAGGCCCGATTGAGGATGTTACATTTCCATAGATCATGCTGAAATGTCCCGTTCTTATTGATTAAAAACGTTCCATATTAATTGATTTCGTTGCGAGGTTTTGACCTCTATATGAGACGTTTTTCAAAGACTGCATTCATTTTTAAAACAAACCATAACCTTTATTTCATAAATAAAGGTTTAAAAAGCTTTACGTAGATTATCAAATAATGATAATCTAAAATATCCTGTTTACACACGACCATTACATAATGGTTTACAATACAAATATGTTACATCGAAATCAGTTTCTTGAATGCAGTTTTTACACAATATCATACAAACATGGACTCCAAATCTTGTCCTTATTTTAGTATGCAACAGCGGAAGCTCTTAGTATTCACCTGAGAATAAACATGCTTTAAACGTCAACAAAAATGTTGGTGAGTTATAGGTTTAACCTATATATATCAAATCGTAACAATAGACCACAAGATTTCATATTTCAATACACATCCCATACATAGAGATAAAAATCATTCGTATGGTGAAAACCTGGTAACCGACATTAACAAGATGCATATATAAGAATATCCCCATCATTCTGGGACACCCTTCAAATATGATATAAATTTCGAAGTACTAAAGCATCCGGTACTTTGGATGGGGTTTGTTAGGTCCAATAGATCTATCTTTAGGATTCGCGTCAATTAGGGTGTCTGTTCCCTAATTCTTAGATTACCAGACTTAATAAAAAGGGGCATATTCGATTTCGATAATTCAACTATAGAATGTAGTTTCACGTACTTGTGTCGATTTTGTAAATCATTTATAAAACCTGCATGTATTCTCATCCCAAAAATATTAGATTTTAAAAGTGGGACTATAACTCACTTTCACATATTTTTACTTCGTCGGGAAGTAAGACTTGGCCACTGGTTGATTCACAAACCTATAACAATTTATACATATATATCAAAGTATGTTCAATATATATATACTAAACTTTTAATACATTTTGATGTTTTAAGTTTATTAAGTCAGCTGTCCTCGTTAGTAACCTACAACTAGTTGTCCACAGTTAGATGTACAGAAATAAATCGATAAATTTTATCTTGAATCAATCCACGACCCAGTGTATACGTATCTCAGTATTGATCACAACTCAAACTATATATATATTTTGGAATCAACCTCAACCCTGTATAGCTAACTCCAACATTCACATATAGAGTGTCTATGGTTGTTCCGCAATATATATATAGATGGGTCGACATGATAGGTCGAAACATTGTATACGTGTCTATGGTATCTCAAGATTACATAATATACAATATAAGTTGATTAGGTTATGGTTGGAATAGATTTATTACTAACTTTCACGTAGGTAAAATGAGTAGTTTTTATCAATCTTGTTTTACTCGCCATTTCTTCGTTCCTAATCCGTTTTGAGTGATTCCAGTGGCCACGGTTTCATATTGAACTTAACTTTATGAATCTAAACATAAAAAGTGCAAGTTTATAGTCGAAAATACAAGTTACAAGTTGTTTTTGAAAGAGGTAGTCATTTCCGTCGAAAGAACGACATCTTGATGACCATTTTGAAAAACATACTTTCACTTTGAGTTTAACCATGATTTTTGGATATAGGTTCATGTTCATAAGAAAAATCATTTTTCCAGAAGTATAGCTTTTAAATCAAAGTTCTTCTTAGCTTTTAATTATCCCAACCAAAACGGCCCCCGGTTTTACTACGACGGCGTATATCCAGTTTTATGGTGTTTATCGTGTTTCCGGGTTTTAAATTATTAAGTTAGCATATCATATAGATATATAACATATGCTTAGTTGATTTTAAAAGTCTAGTTAGAAGGATTAACTTTATTTGCGAACAAGTTTAGAATTAACTAAACTATGTTCTAGTGATTACAAGTTTATAACGTTGAATAAGACAGCTTTTTATGTATGAATCGAATGATGTTATGAACATCATTACTACCTCAAGTTCCTTAGATAAACCTACTAGAAATGAGAAAAATGGATCTAGCTTCAAAGGATCCTTGGATGGCTTGAAAGTTCTTGAAGCAGAATCATGACACGAAAACAATTTCAAGTAAGATTTCCACTCGAAATAAGATTGTTATAGTTATAGAAATTGAATTAAAGTTTGAATATGATTATTACCTTGTATTAGAAAGATAACCTACTGTAATTAACAAAGGTTTCTTGATCTTGGATGATTACTTGGAATGGATTTAGAAAACTTGGAAGTAAACTTGCAATCTTGGAAGTATTCTTGATTTTATGAAACTAGAACTTTTGGAATTTATGAAGAACACTTAGAACTTGAAGATAGAACTTGAGAGAGATCAATTAGATGAAGAAAATTGAAGAATGAAAGTGTTTGTAGGTGTTTTTGGTCGTTGGTGTATGGATTAGATATAAAGGATATGTAATTTTGTTTTCATGTAAATAAGTCATGAATGATTACTCATATTTTTGTAATTTTATGAGATATTTCATGCTAGTTGCCAAATGATGGTTCCCACATGTGTTAGGTGACTCACATGGGCTGCTAATAGATAATCATTGGAGTGTATATACCAATAGTACATACATCTAAAAGCTATGTATTGTACGAGTACGAATACGAGTGCATACGAGTAGAATTGTTGATGAAACTGAACGAGGATGTAATTGTAAGCATTTTTGTTAAGTAGAAGTATTTTGATAAGTGTCTTGAAGTCTTTCAAAAGTGTATGAATACATATTAAAACACTACATGTATATACATTTTAACTGAGTCGTTAAGTCATCGTTAGTCGTTACATGTAAGTGTTGTTTTATAACCTTTAGGTTAACGATCTTGTTAAATGTTGTTAACCCAATGTTTATAATATCAAAAGAGATTTTAAATTATTAAATTATCATGATATTATGATGTACGAATATGTGATGACCCGGGAAATTCCGACCAAATTTAAACTTAATCTTTATATATTTCCGACACGATAAGCAAAGTCTGTAATGTTGAGTCACAAATATTTCGAACTGTTTTGTATATTCAATTGACCTTAACCATTCTCTACGATTCACGAACAACTATATATAAATAGATACATATACATTAATTTGAAAATATTATTTTAAATAATATATGATTTTATTGTTGAAAATAAATATGAAAAATAATATGCGATGTAATGAAAAATATTATTATAATTATATATATATATATTTATATATATAAATATGTATATAAATATTACTTGTAAATTTATAAATTATATTAAATTCAATGGTTTAAAGATATATAATATATTTATTTAGTAGTTAAATTTGCTATTTAAAACTCTTTTTATATAGAAAGATAATATATTAAAAATAAACGACTTCCAGTCTAATTAAGTAATCGTCAGTAGTACTCGGTTGACGATTTGTTAGTTTTAAAATAGATATTGTACATGTCCATGAAGTATTGAAATAAAAGTTGAACTGTAAATTGATTAGGAAGATTTTAGATTTGTCAAAAATATTTTTACCTTTTTAAGTTTAAATATTAGTACTCCGTACATATAAATTGGAACAGAAAATAAATAATTATCGAACCTTTTTGATCGGGTTTTAAACCGTTAATGACTGAAATAATTAACTATATTTAATCTAAAAATTTAGGATTTTTAGGAACACTTTTACATATTAACTGTTTAGCAATGGACACGATAGTATTGTGCAATTTAAGAGTGTCGGTAGATGAGAACAAAATTGAAGGCTGCTAGATATATTTTTACACGTTGTTAATCTAATTACTTATTATTTAAAATGAAGATTAATGTGATTGGTTTGTGTTACTTTCTTCATTCCACCTTTCTGTTTAACGTCTACTTCAAATTAATTTATATTACTGTGCTATACTATTTGCATATTATTTGCTTTTGTTTAAACTAACTGCATTAGAATATACATAGTTAAATAGATGTTGGTTATGTATACAAATGCAAATCGAATCTCTTCTTCTCTACACCTTATCATCTTCCTTCGAACCACCACACTTCCCTCACAAATCTTCCCTCTACTCTCCCTCATCACCTCACATGGTCACCTTCAGCCACCTTGCTGCCACCAGGAACCACCACCATAAATCATCACATGGTTGGGGTGTTTTCGCTACAAATCAAGCTCGACTACTGTCACCCATTTCCTTGCATGCTATACGAATGAACTACACAAACATTATCACCTTCGTTAAACCCACATTATCATCTCCGTCATCCACCTTCATTTAACCAAACCCTTCTCGTTGTTGTTACGATCCTCTACTGTATTTCTATATTTCCGTTCAAACAATCATCAACACTGTAATCCATTACTATTGCTATGTTTTGATGATCGAACATTACTGCTATTGACTTATGCTTCGACTGTAAATCGTGAACTTCTAAACACAGTGAAACCCATGATCACTACCACTATCAATAACGGTTGTCAACCAAAAACACCCCATTCGATCATGTCCATCACCGGAACAGCTACCTGCGTTTTTTTGTCTTGTTTACGGTTTAGTATCGAAACCACATCACAACAATCATAAAACATCGCAAAACCACAACCCACTTCTATAATTTTTTCTGTTTTCGTTGGAACCACAAAACAACACAATCAAAACCTTCACTTGAAGCTTTATTGTATGCCTTTTGTTCTATGGCTATTCTCGTCAAACACTAAACGAACCAACAATCCTTTTTGCTACTGCTATCCGTCTATTCTACTTCTGAGTTTTCTTTTGCTCCTGAAACAGTTAACAATGATGGCGATGAAGGTTATAAATTAACAATGATAAATAATTCAAGATGGGTTCTATTACAATTACCTCGTTTCTAATTTTCTCTTATGTTTCTCCTTCTTCTATTCGAACAACCTTGTAAACCTGCAACCTGCATAATTATGCTGCTTCTTGTTCCTCCATAAAATCACACCTAATGAGAACACCATCGGAGAACCATCTTCAATCATGGAACCCTACTGATTTCCTTGCGACGCCTATACTTTTGTTTCTTTCTTTTCGGTACTAATCATTGAAGATAGACGGCCAAAGTTAAAGTGGTGTACAGCTATAATCAACTACTCCCACTTGTTAAAGTGGTAGGGTTGTTAACGTGTTATGCTCGATACAATTTTTTTTAACCAACGAATTATACAGAGATATGGTTTATGGACTAGGCCACTGGACATTTAGTAGTTGGGCTCCTTTCATATCTAAATGAATTATGTGCTTTTGGGCCGGATTCTATTAGTGGGCCGAGACTCATGGTGTAACGTTGGACTGAGACAAATAATAGTAGGTTAAATAAATTTGGGTATGAAGTATAACCGAAAAGTAGAGATGGCAGAATGGTTTAAGAGGGTTTAAGTTTAACGGGAGGTCTTGAGTTCGAGCCCGGCTTTGGGCAATTTTTTTATAAAGATTATTGGAAGGTAGTTCTCATCACAAAAATTATTATTATTATTATTATTATTATTATTATTATTATTATTATTATTATTATTATTATTATTATTATTATTATTATTGTTAATATTATTATTGTTATAATTATTATCATTATCATTATATTGATTATTATCATTATTAGTATTATAATTACTTGTATTATAAATTAACACTTATTATTATAATTATTATGATTAAAGAAAGTAAATTATTATTAATATTATGATTATTAATATTATCATCATTACAAAGTAATAACATTTATTATTATTATTATTATTATTATTATTATTATTATTATTATTATTATTATGATTATAATTATTGTTATTATATATTGAAACTTAATAATTTATTATATATATAAATTACATCACTAATAATAATAATATATATTTGTTCGATTACAACTATGTATATTAATAAATATACAAATGATATAGGTTCGTGAATCCAAGGTCAACCCTACACTTGTTAAATGACGTCATATGTATTTTTACTACAAAATACAGTATGGTGAGTTTCATTGATCCCCTTTTACTCTTTACAGTTTTGGGGCTGATAATACATGCAAATGCTTTATTAACTGTTTTACAATATTTATATGCGTGAGTTTCATTGATCCCCTTTTACTCTTTACAGTTTTGGGGCTGAGAATACATGCAAATGCTTTATTAACTGTTTTACAATATTTATATGCGTGAGTTTCATTAATCCCTTTTTAAGTGCTTTTGCAATATATATTTTTGGAACTGAGAATACATGCGCTGCTTTTATAAATGTTTTACGAAATGGACACAAGTGATTGAAACTACATTCTATGGTTGGATTATCTAATCGAATATGCCCCTTTTTATTAAGTCTGGTAATCTAAGAATTAGGGAACAGACACCCTAATTGACGCGAACTCTAAAGATAGATCTATCGGGCCCAACAAGCCCCATCCAAAGTACCAGATGCTTTAGTACTTCAAAATTTATATCATGTCCGAAGGAGGATCCCAGAATGATGGGGATATTCTTATATGCATATTGTGAATGTCGATTACCAGGTGTTCAATCCATATGAATGATATTTTGTCTCTATGCATGGGACGTATGTTTATGAGAAATGGAAATATGAAATCTTGTGGTCTATTAAAATTATGAAATGATTATTTATGATAAACTAATGAACTCACCAACCTTTTGGTTGACACTTGAAAGCATGTTTATTCTCAGGTACGAAAGAAATCTTCCGCTGTGCAATTGCTCATTTTATAAATATTATTTGGAGTCATTCATGGCATATTTCAAAAGACGTTGCATTCGAGTCGTCGAGTTCATCAAGATTATTATTAAGTCAATTATAGTTGGATATATTATGAAATGGTATGCATGTCTGTCAACTTTCGATGTAATGAAAGATTGTCTTTTCAAAAACGAATGTAACGTTTGTAAAATGTATCATATAGAGGTTAAGTACCTCGCGATGAAATCAACTGTTGTGAATCGTTTATAATCGATATGGATTTCGTCCGGATGGATTAGGACGGGTCCTTTCAGTTGGTATCAGAGCGGTGGTCTTAGTGAACCAGGTCTACATTAGTGTGTCTAACTGATAAGTCGTTATGATACATTAGTGATTCTGGACTTCGGCCGTGTCTGCATGTCAAAAGTTTTGTTTATCATTTCGTGTCGAAAATTATCCGCTTACCATCCTTAGGAAATTACTTGCTTATCATTCTTAATCTAGACATATCTTACTGCCTGGATTGCATAATTAGTGTATAGACAAAAATTCATATCTTAGCGTATCTCCTAATTCATATCTTAGCGTATCAGTTACTGTAAACTTTGCCTTACATATTCCGTAAATTCCTCCGTAACTTATGGGATTTTAGTATTATATATGCATATGTAAATTATGTATTGGAGGGTACTAATTTACATCCTATAATCTATTTCTTGTCGAAAATCCTTCATTTGATCGTACGAGATGAATCCCTCAACCAATTCGAATTCCTTGGTTTCCGACAGCTATTCCGATATGGAGTTTCAACTAAGCTCCGAAAGCAGAGTCGCCAGAATGAATCAACCAATTCATTTGATGGGTTCATAGACTACTTAATCATTGGAGACAAGAAGAAGGTGATCTTTTTCGTCAACCGAATTCACCTCTTGGCGAAGAACCTGAAACACTTACCGGCGAACCTATTCGAAACACCATTTTCAGCCTCATTTCCAGAGTATCTCGAAATGATTATATTCTAACCACAATTCTAAACCTTATTCATCCACTCATTCTGACCGACAATCATCCTGGAACCATAGAAGAAGTCAACGAGCTTCGCGCTCGAGTAATCAATATGGAAAATGTAGTGCAAAATGTACCAGCTTCAACAACATCATCGGCACCAACAGTACCATTAGTAACAGCACCAGTACCATCAACAATCCATGCCTTGACATCTCATTCTGTACCTCGAGTATAATCATCGTTCTACGTATCGTTCTACATCGATTATCTTCATTCTTCATGACGATTAAGTAATCTCTAAATGTTTTAGAGATTATGTATTCTAGTTCTAACGATAAATCAAATGAGATTAATATCATTTTGACTCGTTAAATCTATAGTTACATCTGAAGAAAATATATATGTATATATATTTTCATGAAGATTGTAATTAAAAGCTATTTTATACAAACGGTTAATGTTGAAAATATTTTAACGGGTAGGTATTACCCTAGAAATATTTAGATTTCGCATTAATATGTTACACTATACATTCTTCGAATTTGATTCAACGATCATTTACTATCCTATTTACAACCACCGATATACATATCCGTCAACACAGAGTAACCATTTTCAATCAATTTCATATTGGATTTTGACCTATCAGAATCCAACAAGTGGCATAATGAAGAAAAACATTGGATAAAATAAAAATTGCTAGAAACAAACGAATTAACTAATTGAAATTTTGTTAAGAATTCACGCTAACTGTTCCTAGCTAACTGATTACATTTTATTTATCACAATTTAATTATCGCAATTTACATTCTCGCAATTTTATTTATTGTCATTTAATTTCTGTTATTTACTTTACGCACTTTATTTATCGTTATTTAATTCCTGTTATTTATTTTACACACTTTAAATGTCGGGACACGTATACAAGGTTTTGACATATCATATCGACGCATCTATATATATTATTTGGAATCACCATAGACACTCTATATGCAGTAATGATCGAGTTCTCTATACAGGGTTGAGGTTGATTCTACAATAATATATATACTTTGAGTTGTGATCGAGTCTGAGACAAATACGGGTCACGATACGTATTAATTAATTCGAATATTATATATTAAAGTATATATGAATTATTGAATTACTAATTGTGGACTATCAACTGTGGACTACCAACATTGGACAATTAAAATGAATTAAAATATTGACTATAACATATGAAACTAAACAATTCTTCAAGTTTGCCACTTGAATTCATCTTAAGCCTCATTTGTATCTTCACGATTACATTCTGTGTTCAGACCTTTCGTGATTCTTGAAAACACCACAACCGAGAGGATGAATCAACCGCACTTCATCTACGGAAGGAAAGATTTGTGCATAAAGTTATGCACCTGAGAAACTCTCGGCAACTGAGTAAAAGTTTAACACGTAGCCGCGTCAGATCCTTTGGCATTTATTAGCAAAAATAACTTTGCGATCCCTTTTCAAAGTAGCAAATTTTGTCACAGCTTCAGCAAATCAACTTCGACTTTTTGTTCGAAACAACCTCATTATCACCTTGACTAATATGTATGTTCATTTATTGTTACCGGGAACCTTTTATATTCCACCATATTACCGTCAGCGTTTAATCATCTAAAAACACAATTTTCTTGAAATCATCTCGGATCGATAACAAATGATTCAGATAGGGTAGCAGTAAATGTAGAGGAATCGGCAATCAGTACTTTGAAAACTCACAGCATATCTACATCAACAGTTATATGTATGACATTTATCTCTTAGAATTATGATCTCTCATTCTGAAATTCTGAAAAACACTCAGTCACAAATCAATACTCTGAATGTTGAAAAATCTGAATGAAGCAGCGGAAACTGTAGATAACCGTAAACGACCATAATCATCGAAGGTTTGATGATAAAGATTAGTATGTTGGAAAAGCTCAGAAAAGTTGGAACTGGAAAACGGATTGAGCTAACCGTAAAGGAAACCAAGGAGAAATACAAGTAACATACCCTAAATTCATAGAACCCAGATAAATCTAGATCCGTTGAAATCTTTAGAGAATATCTTGCTCCGAAGTCATGTTAAAATCTTGCGGAAAATCTTTCTCCATCAACCATCGAACTTAGAAATTCCAAAATATCATCATCAATATCTTCGATATTTCTGAGGATAATTTCATAAATATTCTAGTCCGAAATTATATACCTCTTCGTGCGTCCTGTGTATCATTATGTTGGAAACATTCAATGGAAAATTTAGTATCGAAAAGCTGATTATGCGAAACTATGAAGGAAGCCGTGAACAAATCACAAAGAATAAGTTTGACTTCAAAGAATCCAAATGATTCTGTTTCTGATGAAATATTTAGCGAATACCTCGCTTCTGAATCTAAACCCTTACGGATAAATCTGCTTCATCATCCATCGATATTAGAAATTCCAAGATATCATCGTATCTTTCATTATAAATATCCTCCATATCTCTGAAGATATTTTCATAATTATTCTTATCTGAAATCAATAATCTATTCGTGCTATCAATGTTACATTATATAGAAACTGTTAGTTTCTATATTCTGTAAACTTTCGAGCTTAAAATATGAATGTTTTTGGAAGTAGTGTTGGGAACTGATGCATGAGTTAGTATAATATAATGACACTTGATCAACATGATTATATTACAGTAAGTCATGCTGAGTTTCTAATGAAACCTGATGATGGTTCACAGTAGATTATACCATCATCATGTGTCATGTTACATAACTCTTTCATTCTACATAACCTCCGAACATATCAAGAAGAATATATTCTTGATATTTCTATCATCTGTATTTTTGATAAATTTGAAAATCAAATCGTGATATGACGTTCCACCCTGCTTAGAACATTATAATCATTTAGAACTCTATATCTACAAATTCTGGACCATTATTCGCTTGATTTAAAGTCGGGAAGAGAAAACAAGAGCATGAAGCTCCGATATATAAGAAAAATATAAAGCCCAACAACACCACTGAAATTACAAACTGTGGATATCAATGCGTATAGCAATATAAAGACACGGGAGAATTATAAATACAATAATCCCTAGACCATAGTAGAAATAAATAGATTCTTCCGGTGGGAGTTGGAAAAGAAGAATGATCATTGCGATAGTCAGAATAAGAACAAGGATTAGAACCGGATTAAGCATTATTATAATCTTTTAGATATATGAACTGAGAAAGAAGGTATAAAAGTGGTGGAAACTAATGGAATGGAAAAGATAAATTTATAGTGGAAATATCAGACAGAGCAATCAAGGCAGTTCATCGCATTTAATTAAAGAGATCCTAACTTCCTCATTTACCGAAGAATCATATCTTTTAGATTTCGAAGATTTTCTTTGAAATCCCTTGAATTCCGGAATTCAACCAAGACAACGTCAAAATTTAAGACGCACCTTATCTTCTAAATTCAACCATGACTACGTCACAAGTTAAAACGAAACTTCATTTATTCATTTCACTCCTTTGCGATAGCTTCATTCGTACACTTCGAATAATCGAATCATTTTACCTTTAGTACTCAATAGTAAAAAAAAAAAAAAACTCTATTTATCAACTCTTATTCGTCATGAAAACATTTTTATTGTTAGCCATGACGACCACACTCAAATTTCGGGACGAAATTTCTTTAACGGGTAGGTACTGTGATGACCCGGGAAATTCCGACCAAATTTAAACTTAATCTTTATATATTTCCGACACGATAAGCAAAGTCTGTAATGTTGAGTCACAAATATTTCGAACTGTTTTGTATATTCAATTGACCTTGACCATTCTCTACGATTCACGAACAACTATATATAAATAGATACATATACATTAATTTGAAAATATTATTTGAAATAATATATGATTTAATTGTTGAAAATAAATATGAAAAATAATATGCGATGTAATGAAAAATATTATTATTATTATATATATATATATTTATATATATAAATATGTATATAAATATTACTTGTAAATTTATAAATTATATTAAATTCAATGGTTTAAAGATATATAATATATTTATTTAGTAGTTAAATTTGCTATTTAAAACTCTTTTTATATAGAAAGATAATATATTAAAAATAAACGACTTCCAGTCTAATTAAGTAATCGTCAGTAGCACTCGGTTGACGATTTGTTAGTTTTAAAATAGATATTGTACATGTCCATGAAGGATTGAAATAAAAGTTGAACTGTAAATTGATTTGGAAGATTTTAGATTTGTCAAAAATATTTTTACCTTTTTAAGTTTAAATATTAGTACTCCGTACATATAAATTGGAACAGAAAATAAATAATTATCGAACCTTTTTGATCGGGTTTTAAACCGTTAATGACTGAAATAATTAACTATATTTAATCTAAAAATTTAGGATTTTTAGGAACACTTTTACATATTAACTGTTTAGCAATGGACACGATAGTATTGTGCAATTTAAGAGTGTCGGTAGATGAGAACAAAATTGAAGGCTGCTAGATATATTTTTACACGTTGTTAATCTAATTACTTATTATTTAAAATGAAGATTAATGTGATTGGTTTGTGTTACTTTCTTCATTCCACCTTTCTGTTTAACGTCTACTTCAAATTAATTTATATTACTGTGCTATACTATTTGCATATTATTTCTTTTGTTTAAACTAACTGCATTAGAATATACATAGTTAAATAGATGTTGGTTATGTATACAAATGCAAATCGAATCTCTTCTTCTCTACACCTTATCATCTTCCTTCGAACCACCACACTTCCCTCACAAATCTTCCCTCTACTCTCCCTCATCACCTTACATGGTCACCTTCAGCCACCTTGCTGCCACCAGGAACCACCACCGTAAATCATCACATGGTTGGGGTGTTTTCGCTACAAATCAAGCTCGACTACTGTCACCCGTTTCCTTGCATGCTATACGAATGAACTACACAAACATTATCACCTTCGTTAAACCCACATTATCATCTCCGTCATCCACCTTCATTTAACCAAACCCTTCTCGTTGTTGTTACGATCCTCTACTGTATTTATATATTTCCGTTCAAACAATCATCAACACTGTAATCCATTACTATTGCTATGTTTTGATGATCGAACATTACTGCTATTGACTTATGCTTCGACTGTAAATCGTGAACTTCTAAACACAGTGAAACCCATGATCACTACCACTATCAATAACGGTTGTCAACCAAAAACACCCCATTCGATCATGTCCATCACCGGAACACCTACCTGCGTTTTTTTTTTCTTGTTTACGGTTTAGTATCGAAACCACATCACAACAATCATAAAACATCCCAAAACCACAACCCACTTCTATAATTTTTTCTGTTTTCGTTGGAACCACAAAACAACACAATCAAAACCTTCACTTGAAGCTTTATTGTATGCCTTTTGTTCTATGGCTATTCTCGTCAAACACTAAACGAACCAACAATCCTTTTTGCTACTGCTATCCGTCTATTCTACTTCTGAGTTTTCTTTTGCTCCTGAAACAGTTAACAATGATGGCGATGAAGGTCATAAATTAACAATGATAAATAATTCAAGATGGGTTCTATTACGATTACCTCGTTTCTAATTTTCTCTTATGTTTCTCCTTCTTCTATTCGAACAACCTTGTAAACCTGCAACCTGCATAATTATGCTGCTTCTTGTTCCTCCATAAAATCACACCTAATGAGAACACCATCGGAGAACCATCTTCAATCATGGAACCCTACTGATTTCCTTGCGACGCCTATACCTTTCTTTCTTTCTTTTCGGTACTAATCATTGAAGATAGACGGCCAAAGTTAAAGTGGTGTACAACTATAATCAACTACTCCCACTTGTTAAAGTGGTAGGGTTGTTAACGTGTTATGCTCGATACAATTTTTTTTAACCAACGAATTATACAGAGATATGGTTTATGGACTAGGCCATTGGACATTTAGTAGTTGGGCTCCTTTCATATCTAAATGAATTATGTGCTTTTGGGCCGGATTCTATTAGTGGGCCGAGACTCATGGTGTAACGTTGGACTGAGACAAATAATAGTAGGTTAAATAAATTTGGGTATGAAGTATAACCGAAAAGTAGAGATGGCAGAATGGTTTAAGAGGGTTTAAGTTTAACGGGAGGTCTTGAGTTCGAGCCCGGCTTTGGGCAATTTTTTTATAAAGATTATTGGAAGGTAGTTCTCATCACAAAAATTATTATTATTATTATTATTATTATTATTATTATTATTATTATTATTATTATTATTGTTAATATTATTATTGTTATAATTATTATCATTATCATTATATTGATTATTATCATTATCATTATTAGTATTATAATTACTTGTATTATAAATTAACACTTATTATTATAATTATTATGATTAAAGAAAGTAAATTATTACTAATATTATGATTATTAATATTATCATCATTACAAAGTAATAACATTTATTATTATTATTATTATTATTATTATTATTATTATTATTATTATTATTATTAAAATTATTGTTATTATATATTGAAACTTAATAATTTATTATATATATAAATTACATCACTAATAATAATAATATATATTTGTTCGATTACAACTATGTATATTAATAAATATACAAATGATATAGGTTCGTGAATCCAAGGTCAACCCTACACTTGTTAAATGACGTCATATGTATTTTTACTACAAAATACAGTATGGTGAGTTTCATTGATCCCCTTTTACTCTTTACAGTTTTGGGGCTGAGAATACATGCAAATGCTTTATTAACTGTTTTACAATATTTATATGCGTGAGTTTCATTGATCCCCTTTTACTCTTTATAGTTTTGGGGCTGAGAATACATGCAAATGCTTTATTAACTGTTTTACAATATTTATATGCGTGAGTTTCATTAATCCCTTTTTAAGTGCTTTTGCAATATATATTTTTGGAACTGAGAATACATGCGCTGCTTTTATAAATGTTTTACGAAATGGACACCAGTGATCGAAACTACATTCTATGGTTGGATTATCTAATCGAATATGCCCCTTTTTATTAAGTCTGGTAATCTAAGAATTAGGGAACAGACACCCTAATTGACGCGAACTCTAAAGATAGATCTATCGGGCCCAACAAGCCCCATCCAAAGTACCGGATGCTTTAGTACTTCGAAATTTATATCATGTCCGAAGGAGGATCCCGGAATGATGGGGATATTCTTATATGCATATTGTGAATGTCGATTACCATGTGTTCAATCCATATGAATGATATTTTGTCTCTACGCATGGGACGTATGTTTATGAGAAATGGAAATATGAAATCTTGTGGTCTATTAAAATTATGAAATGATTATTTATGATAAACTAATGAACTCACCAACCTTTTGGTTGACACTTGAAAGCATGTTTATTCTCAGGTACGAAAGAAATCTTCCGCTGTGCAATTGCTCATTTTATAAATATTATTTGGAGTCATTCATGGCATATTTCAAAAGACGTTGCATTCGAGTCGTCGAGTTCATCAAGATTATTATTAAGTCAATTATAGTTGGATATATTATGAAATGGTATGCATGTCTGTCAACTTTCGATGTAATGAAAGATTGTCTTTTCAAAAACGAATGTAACGTTTGTAAAATGTATCATATAGAGGTTAAGTACCTCGCGATGAAATCAACTGTTGTGAATCGTTTATAATCGATATGGATTTCGTCCGGATGGATTAGGACGGGTCCTTTCAGAATATCTCTTAATATGATATATATACATTAAATGTCGTTACAACGATAATCGTTACATATATGTCTCGTTTCAAAATCATTAAGTTAGTAGTCTTGTTTTTACATATGTAGTTCATTGTTAATATAAATAATGATATGTTTACTTATCATAATATCATGTTAACTATATATATAACCATATATATGTCATCATATAGTTTTTACAAGTTTTAACGTTCGTGAATCACCGGTTAACTTGGGTGGTCAATTGTCTATATGAAACCTATTTCAATTAATCAAGTCTTCACAAGTTTGATTGCTTAACATGTTGGAAACACTTAATCATATAAATAACAATTTCATTTAATATATATAAACATGGAAAAGTTCGGGTCACTACAGTACCTACCCGTTAAATAAATTTCGTCCCGAAATTTTAAGCAGTTGGAGGTGTTGACATATCTTCTGGAAATAAGTGCGGGTATTTCTTCTTTATCTGATCTTCTCGTTCCCAGGTGAACTCGAGTCCTCTACGAGCATTCTATCGAACCTTAACAATTGGTATCTTGTTTTGCTTAAGTCTTTTAACCTCACGATCCATTATTTCGACGGGTTCTTCGATAAATTGAAGTTTTTCATTGATTTGGATTTCATCTAACGGAATAGTGAGATCTTCTTTAGCAAAACATTTCTTCAAATTCGAGACGTGGAAAGTGTTATGTACAGCCGCGAGTTGTTGAGGTAACTCAAGTCGGTATGCTACTGGTCCGACATGATCAATAATCTTGAATGGTCCAATATACCTTGGATTTAATTTCCCTCGTTTACCAAATCGAACAACGCCTTTCCAAGGTGCAACTTTAAGCATGACCATATCTCTAATTTCAAATTCTATATCTTTTCTTTTAATTTCAGTATAGCTCTTTTGTCGACTTTGGGCGGTTTTCAACCGTTGTTGAATTTGGATGATCTTCTCGGTAGTTTCTTGTATTATCTCCGGACCCGTAATCTGTCTATCCCCCACTTCACTCCAACAAATCGGAGACCTGCACTTTCTATCATAAAGTGCTTCAAACGGTGCCATCTCAATGCTTGAATGGTAGCTGTTGTTGTAGGAAAATTCTGCTAACGGTAGATGTCGATCCCAACTGTTTCCGAAATCAATAACACATGCTCGTAGCAGGTCTTCAAGCGTTTGTATCGTCCTTTCGCTCTGCCCATCAGTTTGTGGATGATAGGCAGTACTCATGTCTAGACGAGTTCCTAATGCTTGCTGTAATGTCTGCAAGAATCTTGAAATAAATCTGCCATCCCTATCAGAGATAATAGAGATTGGTATTCCATGTCTGGAGACAACTTCCTTCAAATACAGTGGTGCTAACTTCTCCATCTTGTCATCTTCTCTTATTGGCAGGAAGTGTGCTGATTTGGTGAGACGATCAACTATTACCCAAATAGTTTCAAACCACTTGCAGTCCTTGGCAATTTAGTGATGAAATCCATGGTAATGTTTTCCCATTTTCATTCCGGGATTTCGGGTTGTTGAAGTAGACCTGATAGTTTCTGATGCTCAGCTTTGACCTTAGAACACGTCAAACATTCTCCTACGTATTTAGAAACATCGGCTTTCATACCCAGCCACCAAAAATGTTTCTTGAGATCCTTGTACATCTTCCCCGTTCCAGGATGTATTGAGTATCTGGTTTTATGAGCTTCTCTAAGTACCATTTCTCTCATATTTTCAAATTTTGGTACCCAAATCCTTTCAGCCCTATACCGGGTTCCATCTTCCCGAATATTAAGATGCTTCTCCTATCCTTTGGGTATTTCATCCTTTAAATTTCTCTCTTTTAAAACTCCTTGTTGCACCTCCTTTATTTGAGTAGTAAGGTTATTGTAAATCATTATATTCATAGATTTTACTCGAATGGGTTCTCTGTCCTTCCTGCTCAAGGCGTCGGCTACCACATTTGCATTCCCCGGGTGGTAACGAATCTCAAAGTCGTAATCATTCAACAATTCAATCCACCTACGCTGCCTCATATTCAGTTGTTTCTGATTAAATATGTGTTGAAGACTTTTGTGGTCGGTATATATAATACTTTTGAACCCATATAAGTAGTGCCTCCAAGTCTTTAATGCAAAAACAACCGCGCCTAATTCCAAATCATGCGTCGTATAATTTTATTCGTGAATCTTCAATTGTCTAGACGCATAAGCAATCACCTTTGTTCGTTGCATTAATACACAACCGAGACCTTGCTTTGATGTGTCACAATAAATCACAAAATCATCATTCCCTTCAGGCAATGACAATATAGGTGCCGTAGTTAGCTTTTTCTTCAATAACTGGAACGCTTTCTCTTGTTCATCCTTCCATTCAAATTTCTTCCCTTTATGCGTTAATGCAGTCAAGGGTTTTACTATTCTGGAAAAGTCTTGGATGAACCTTCTGTAGTAACCAGCTAGTCCTAAAAACTGGCGTATGTGTTTCGGAGTTTTCGGGGTTTCCCACTTTTCAACAGTTTCTATCTTTGCCGGATCCACCTTAATACCTTCTTTGTTCACTATGTGACCGAGGAATTGAACTTCTTCCAACCAAAATGCACACTTTGAAAACTTAGCGTACAATTCTTCCTTCCTCAATACTTCTAACACCTTTCTCAAATGTTCACCGTGTTCTTGGTCATTCTTTGAGTAAATAATTATGTCATCAATGAAAACAATGACAAACTTGTCAATGTATGGTCCACACACTCAGTTCATAAGGTCCATGAACACAGCTGGTGCGTTAGTTAATCCAAAAGGCATAACCATAAATTCGTAATGACCATAATGCGTCCCAAAAGCAGTCTTTGGAATATCATCTTCTTTCACCCACATTTGATGATACCCAGAACGTAAGTCAATCTTTGAATAAACGGACGAGCCTTGTAGTTGATCAAATAAGTCATCGATTCTCGGTAGTGGGTAGCGGTTCTTGATGGTAAGTTTGTTCAACTCTCGGTAGTCGACACACAACCTGAATGTACTATCTTTCTTCTTGACAAACAAAACAGGAGCTCCCCACGGTGATGTGCTTGGTCGAATGAAACCACATTCTAAAAGTTCTTGTAATTGACTTTGCAGTTCTTTCATCTCGCTGGGTGCGAGTCTGTAAGGAGCACGAGCTATTGGTGCAGCTCCTGGTACAAGATCTATTTGAAATTCAACGGATCGATGTGGGGGTAATTCCGGTAATTCTTTCGAAAATACATTGGGAAATTCTTTTGTGACGGGAACATCATTGATGCTCTTTTCTTCAGTTTGTACTTTCTCGATGTGTGCTAGAACAGCATAGCAACCTTTTCTTATTAGTTTTTGTTCCTTCAAATTACTAATAAGATGTAGCTTCGTGTTGCCCTTTTCTCCGTACACCATTAAGGGTTTTCCTTTTTCTCGTATAATGCGAATTGCATTTTTGTAACAAACGATCTCTGCTTTCACTTCTTTCAACCAGTCCTTACCGATTATCACATCAAAACTCCCTAACTCTACTGGTATCAAGTCAATCTTAAATGTTTCGCTAACCAGTTTAATTTCTCGATTCCGACATATATTATCTGCTGAAATTAATTTACCATTTGCTAATTCGAGTAAAAATTTACTATCCAAAGGCGTCAATGGGCAACTTAATTTAGCACAAAAATCTCTACTCATATAGCTTCTATCCGCACCCGAATCAAATAAAATGTAAGCAGATTTATTGTCAATAAGAAACGTACCCGTAACAAGCTCCGGGTCTTCCTGTGCCTCTGCCGCATTAATATTGAAAACTCTTCCGCGGACTTGTCCATTCGTGTTCTCCTGGTTCGGGCAATTTCTAATAATGAGGCCCGGTTTTCCACATTTATAACAAACTACATTGGCATAACTTGCTCCGACACTACTTACTCCGCCATTACTCGTTCCGACACCATTTGTTCCTTTCGTTCTGTTAACCCCTGGTCCGTAGACCTCACACTTCGCCGCGCTATGACCATTTCTTTTACACTTGTTGCAAAATTTGGTGCAGAACCCCGAGTGATACTTTTCACACCTTTGGCATAGCTGCTTCTGATTGTTGTTGTTGTTGTTGCGGTTATTATTGTTGTTGGGATGATTGTTGTAGTTGTTGTTGTTGTTGTTGTTGTTGTTGTTGTTGTTGTTGTTATTGTTGGGCCGTTTGTTGTAGTTGCGGTTGATGTTGCGATTGTTGGGATAGTTGTTGCGATTATTGTTGTAATTGCTGTTGTTGTTGTATTGGTGATTCTTATCACCGTTTTCCTCCCACTTTCTTTTGACTTGCTTCACATTGGCCTCTTCAGCAGTCTGTTCTTTAATTCTTTCTTCAATCTGGTTCACTAGTTTGTGAGCCATTCTACATGCCTGTTGTATGGAGGCGGGCTCGTGAGAACTTATATCTTCTTGGATTCTTTCCGGTAATCTTTTCACAAATGCGTCGATCTTCTCTTCCTCATCTTCGAACGCTCCCGGACACAATAAGCACAATTCTGTGAATCGTCTTTCATACGTGGTAATATCAAATCCTTGGGTTTGTAACCCTCTAAGTTCTGTCTTGAGCTTATTGACCTCGGTTCTGGGACGGTACTTCTCGTTCATCAAGTGTTTGAATGCTAACCACGGTAGTGCGTAAGCATCATCTTGTCCCACTTGCTCTAGATAGGTATTCCACCATGTTAACGCAGAACCTGTGAAGGTATGCGTAGCGTACTTCACTTTGTCCTCTTCAGTACACTTACTTATGGCAAACGCCAATTTGACCTTCTCGGTCCACCGTTTCAATCCGATCGGTCCTTCGGTTCCATCAAATTCCAAAGGTTTGCAGGCAGTGAATTCTTTGTAGGTGCATCCTACACGATTTCTTGTACTGCTAGATCCAAGGTTATTGTTGGTATGTAGCGCAGCCTGTACTGCGGCTATGTTTGAAGCAAGAAAGGCACGAAATTCCTCTTCACTCATATTCAAGGTGTGTCGAGTAATCGGTGCCATTTCTTTAAAAATAGTCAAATGAAATGAGTTAATCATATAGAATATCAAGAGTAGTCAATAGTATTTCGTAGCATAATATGAACTTATTTATAAAAGCTCTTTCTTCATATTAGCGCTTTATACTCTTTAATTCGGGTAGTACCTACCCGTTAAGTTCATACTTAGTAGCTAACATACCATTTCAACTACTACAATTCTATATGAAAAACTAATCACAACAAAAAAAATATATCATATTCAAACCTTTATACAATAACTTGCAAACTTACAATACCGCTATTTTACATATAGCATGAAATATAGCACATAAAACTTTGATACAAAGTAGTTGCGAAGATAATTCTAGTTAATAAATAAGGCGTTCAGCAAAGGCAACAAAGACACGTAATTCATACGTCCAGAAACAAGTCATGCATTCTGGTTTTACTAATACCACTTCCCATCCTTGGTCTTGCGGAATGTAACCGTTGTGACCGATAGTATGACAACGTGTTGTAACGTCATCAAAAGGGCGAAGGTTACGTAATGACCAACAGTCTCGTAATAACCTAAAAACCTCATTTCTTACCCCAATTACCGACTCCGTCACTTGTGGGAATGTTTTGTTTAATAGTTGTAGCCCGATGTTCTTTTTCTCACTTTGGTGAGAAGCGAACATTACTAACCCATAAGCATAACATGCTTCTTTATGTTGCATGTTAGCCGCTTTTTCTAAATCATGAAGTCCTATATTCGGATACATTGAGTCAAAATAATTTCTTAACCCGTTGCGTAAAATAGCATTTGGGTTCAGCGCAATATATGCATCAAAGTAAACACATCGTAACTTATGGGTTTCCCAATGTGATATCCCCCATCTTTCAAATGAAAGTCTTTTATAAACCAAGGCATTCTTGGAACGTTCTTCGAATGTCTTACAAACTGATTTTGCCATAAATAGTTGTGCCGAGGAATTCTGACCGACTCTAGACAAGATTTCATCAATCATGTCTCCGGGTAAGTCTTCTAAAATATTGGGTTGTCTATCCATTTTGTGTTTTTATACTGTAAAATAGACAAGAGTTAGATTCATAAAAGATACTTATTAATACAAGCAATTTTTACATATATCGTAAAGCATAAGCACACTATATTACATATATTACACCACACAAATACAACTATCTTATTCCGACTCACTCGTTTCTTCTTTTTTGAACTTGGCTCTTTTTGCTAAGTTTTTAGGGATATATGATGTTCCCCTAATACGAGCCGTCGTTTTCCACATTGGTTTAGAAAAACCTGGTGGTTTAGAGGTTCCCGGGTTATTGTTACAACTTAAGAAATACGGGCGTTGACGATACATATAAAGTTCATCGGGGTTAGAATCAGATTTCTCTATTTTTATGCCCTTTCCCTTATTGTTCTCTTTTGCCTTTTTAAATTCAGTTGGGGTAATTTCTATAACATCATCGGAATCCTCGTCGGGATCCGATTCATCGGAGAATTGGTAATCCTCCCAATATTTTGCTTCCTTGGCGGAAACACCGTTGACCATAATCAACTTTGGTCGGTTGGTTGAGGATTTTCTTCTACTTAACTGTTTTATTATTTCCCCCACTGGTTCTTCTTCCGGTTCTGATTCTTCTTCTGGTTCTGATTCTTCTTCCGGTTCCGACTCTTCTTTCGGTTCCTCTTCGGGAACTTGTGAATCAGTCCACGAATCATTTCAATTTACATTTGACTCTTCATTATTATTAGGTGAGTCAATGGGACTAGTTCTAGAGGTAGACATCTATCACATAATATCAAACACGTTAAGAGATTAATATATCACATAATATTCACATGTTAAAAATATATAGTTTCCAACAAAATTTGTTAAGCAATCTTTTTTTTTTTTTTTCAAGTAAACACGGTCGAAGTCCAGACTCACTAATGCATCCTAACAAACTCGATAAGACACACTAATGCAAAATTCTGGTTCTCTAAGACCAACGCTCTGATACCAACTGAAATGTCCCGTTCTTATTGATTAAAAACGTTCCATATTAATTGATTTTGTTCCGAGGTTTTGACCTCTATATGAGACGTTTTTCAAAGACTGCATTCATTTTTAAAACAAACCATAACCTTTATTTCATAAATAAAGGTTTAAAAAGCTTTACGTAGATTATCAAATAATGATAATCTAAAATATTCTGTTTACACACGACCATTACATAATGATTTACAATACAAATATGTTACATCGAAATCAGTTTCTTGAATGCAGTTTTTACACAATATCATACAAACATGGACTCCAAATCTTGTCCTTATTTTAGTATGCAACAGCGGAAGCTCTTAGTATTCACCTGAGAATAAACATGCTTTAAACGTCAACAAAAATATTGGTGAGTTATAGGTTTAACCTATATATATCATATCGTAACAATAGACCACAAGATTTCATATTTCAATATACATCCCATACATAGAGATAAAAATCATTCGTATGGTGAACACCTGGTAACCGACATTAACAAGATGCATATATAAGAATATCCCCATCATTCCGGGACACCTTTCGGATATGATATAAATTTCAAAGTACTAAAGCATCCGGTACTTTGGATGGGGTTTGTTAGGCCCAATAGATCTATCTTTAGGATTCGCGTCAATTAGGGTGTTTGTTCCCTAATTCTTAGATTACTAGACTTAATAAAAAGGGGCATATTCGATTTCGATAATTCAACCATAGAATGTAGTTTCACTTACTTGTGTCGATTTTGTAAATCATTTATAAAACATGCATGTATTCTCATCCCAAAAATATTAGATTTTAAAAGTGGGACTATAACTCACTTTTACATATTTTTACTTCATCGGGAAGTAAGACTTGGCCACTGGTTGATTCACAAACCTATAACAATATATACATATATATCAAAGTATGTTCAAAATATATTTACAAAACTTTTAATACATTTTGATGTTTTAAGTTTATTAAGTCAGCTGTCCTCATTAGTAACCTACAACTAGTTGTCCACAGTTAGATGTACAGAAATAAATCAATAAATATTATCTTGAATCAATCCACGACCCAGTGTATACGTATCTCAGTATTGATCACAACTCAAACTATATATATATTTTGGAATCAACCTCAACCCTGTATAGCTAACTCCAACATTCACATATAGAGTGTCTATGGTTGTTCCGCAATATATATATAGATGGGTCAACATGATAGGTCGAAACATTGTATACGTGTCTATGGTATCTCAAGATTACATAATATACAATATAAGTTGATTAGGTTATGGTTGGAATAGATTTATTACTAACTTTCACGTAGGTAAAATGAGTAGTTTTTATCAATCTTGTTTTACTCGCCATTTCTTCGTTTCTAATCCGTTTTGAGTGATTCCAGTGGCCACGATTTCGTATTGAACTTAACTTTATGAATCTAAACATAAAAAGTATAAGTTTATAGTCGGAAATACAAGTTACAAGTCATTTTTGAAAGAGGTAGTCATTTCCGTTGAAAGAACGACATCTTGATGACCATTTTGAAAAACATACTTTCACTTTGAGTTTAACTATGATTTTTGGATATAGTTTCATGTTCATAAGAAAAATCATTTTTCCAGAAGTATAGCTTTTAAATCAAAGTTCTTCTTAGCTTTTAATTATCCCAACCAAAACGGCCCCCGGTTTTACTACGATAGCGTATATCCAGTTTTATGGTGTTTATCGTGTTTCCGGGTTTTAAATCATTAAGTTAGCATATCATATAGATATATAACATGTGTTTAGTTGATTTTAAAAATCTAGTTAGAAGGATTAACTTTATTTGCGAACAAGTTTAGAATTAACTAAACTATGTTCTAGTAATTACAAGTTTATAACGTTGAATAAGACAGCTTTTTATGTATGAATCGAATGATGTTATGAACATCATTACTACCTCAAGTTCCTTAGATAAACCTACTGAAAATGAGAAAAATGGATCTAGCTTCAAAGGATCCTTGGATGGCTTGAAAGTTCTTGAAGTAGAATCATGACACGAAAACAATTTCAAGTAAGATTTCCACTCGAAATAAGATTGTTATAGTTATAGAAATTGAATTAAAGTTTGAATATGATTATTACCTTGTATTAGAAAGATAACCTACTATAAGTAACAAAGGTTTCTTGATCTTGGATGATTACTTGGAATGGATTTAGAAAACTTGGAAGTAAACTTGCAATCTTGGAAGTATTCTTGATTTTATGAAACTAGAACTTTTGGAATTTATGAAGAACACTTAGAACTTGAAGATAGAACTTGAGAGAGATCAATTAGATGAAGAAAATTGAAGAATGAAAGTGTTTGTAGGTGTTTTTGGTCGCTGGTGTATGGATTAGATATAAAGGATATGTAATTTTGTTTTCATGTAAATAAGTCATGAATGATTACTCATATTTTTGTAATTTTATGAGATATTTCATGCTAGTTGCCAAATGATGGTTCCCACATGTGTTAGGTAACTCACATGGGCTACTAAGAGCTGATCATTGGAGTGTATATACCAATAGTACATACATCTAAAAGCTGTGTATTGTACGAGTACGAATACGGGTGCATACGAGTAGAATTGTTGATGAAACTTAACGAGGATGTAATTGTAAGCATTTTTGTTAAGTAGAAGTATTTTGATAAGTGTCTTGAAGTCTTTCAAAAGTGTATGAATACATATTAAAACACTACATGTATATACATTTTAACTGAGTCGTTAAGTCATCGTTAGTCGTTACATGTAAGTGTTGTTTTGAAACCCTTAAGTTAACGATATTGTTAAATGTTGTTAACCCAATGTTTATAATATCAAAATAGATTTTAAATTATTATATTATCATGATATTATGATGTACGAATATCTCTTAATATGATATATATACATTAAATGTCGTTACAACGATAATCGTTACATATATGTCTCGTTTCAAAATCATTAAGTTAGTAGTCTTGTTTTTACATATGTAGTTCATTGTTAATATAATTAATGATATGTTTACTTATCATAATATCATGTTAACTATATATATAACCATATATATGTCATCATATAGTTTTTACAAGTTTTAACGTTCGTGAATCACCGGTCAACTTGGGTGGTCAATTGTCTATATGAAACCTATTTCAATTAATCAAGTCTTCACAAGTTTGATTGCTTAACATGTTGGAAACACTTAATCATGTAAATAAAAATTTCATTTAATATATATAAACATGGAAAAGTTCGGGTAACTACACATGCGGTAGGGTGTAGTTCCTAGAGGATTCTTGTAGGCAGTCCGGAATGCCCACAGAGCATCATCTAACTTCTCGGACCATTTATTTTAATGATGGCAGACAGTTTGTTCTAACATTCTTTTGAGTGCTCTGTTCGTGACCTCTGCTTGTCCGTTGGTCTGCGGATGATAGGCAGTGGACAGCTTGTGGGTAACTCCGTATTGTTGCATCACCTTCATAATCTGAGTATTACAGAAGTGTGTGCCTCTATCACTTCTTATCGCACGGGGAGCTCCAAATTTGCAGAAGAGTTTCGTCAAGAAATTAGTGACGACTTTAGCATCATTAGTCGAAAATGCTTGGGCTTTGACCCATCAGGAGACGTAATCTACTGCTACGAGGACATATTCTTTCCCGTTAGACTTTGGAAATGGGCCCATGAAGTCTAATCCCTATATATCGAAGATCTCGCAAGCTTGGATATTAGTCCGAGGAATCTCATTCTTCATAGAGATAATACCTTGCCTTTGGCATGCGTCGCAACGCTTTACAAGCTCTTGCACATCTCGTAATATAGACGCCAGTAGAATCCTGACTCGTAGTCTTTTCTTGCGGTTAAGTTTGCTCCATGATGATATCCAGTTGGCCCATGCTGACATTGGTGAAGAATCCCTGCTGCTTGCTTTTCAACTACGCATCTCCTGATTATTTGATCACGGCAAATTCTAAACAGGTAAGGATCATCCCAGTAGTAGTACTTGGCATCCCTGAAAAACTTCCTTCTTTGGGAGGTACTCATCCCCTTTTGTACTACTCCGGAAACAAGGTAGTTGGCCATGTCGGCATACCAAGGAGTGTCAGTAAATTGTGATCCTATGTGAGTTTGTTCTAAACTCATAAGCTGTTCTTCCGGAAATTTATCTCTAATATCTTGTTCAGCAAGTTTTTCCATCGTTGGATTCTCCAAACGACTAAGATGATCTGCTACGACTTTCTCTGCTCCTTTCTTATCTTTAATCTCAATGTCAAATTCCTGAAGGAGTAAGATGAAGCAACCAGTCCTAATCCATCTGGACGAAGTCATCAACATTAGGTTCCATTGCGATAATCGACTCCAAGTAATATCCTTAAAATGAGCAAATGCACAGCGGAAGACTTAATTCGTACCTGATAATAAACATGCTTAAAAGTGTCAACCAAAAGGTTGGTGAGTTCATAGGTTTATCATAACAATCGTTTCAGTATATTAATAGACCACAAGATTTCTGTTTATAAATATATGTACACTCGCAAGTGTATAAAAGTATTATATAAGTTATTGAGCGCTTCTGTAACCATACTTAACAATTAATGTGGCATATTCCCTTTATTATGAAATCTCCCTACACTGTACCAAGTGTAGTAAAAACGAAGTACTATGCAATCGTTTACGATACTAGAGCGACTAGCCCGGTTGGGGTTGTCAAACCCGATAGATCTATCAATAGGATTCGCGCTTACATGCTCTTACAACATGTAAATATTAGTTACCAAGCTATTAGGGAAAAATATGCAAAGTGGTACAACTCAACGTAGAATATGTTTTTAGTACTTGTGTCCATTTCGTAAAACAGTTATAAAACAGCACATGTGAAATGACCCGTTCATATACATTATAAACGATTCACAATAGTTGATTACATTGCGAGGTATTTGACCTCTATATGATACATTTTACAAATATTGCATTCGTTTTTAAAAGACAAAATTTCTTTACATCGAAAATTGACAGGCATGCATACCATTTCATAATATCCACTATCCAACTATAAATTGATTTAATAATAATCTTTGATGAACTCAATGACTCGAATGCAACGTTCTTCAAAATATGCTATGAAAGACTCCAAGTAATATCTTTAAAATGAGCAAATGCACAGCGGAAGATTTCTTTAACACCTGAGAATAAACATGCTTTAAAGTGTCAACCAAAAGGTTGGTGAGTTCATTAGTTTATCATAATCATTTATTTCCATCATTTTAATAGACCACAAGAATTTCATTTCCAGTTCTCATAAATATACGTCTCATGCATAGAGACAAAAATAATCATTCATATGGTGAACACCTGGTAACCGACATTAACTAGATACATATAAGAATATCCCCTATCATTCCGGGATCCTCCTTCGGACATGATATAAATTTCGAAGTACTAAAGCATCCGGTACTTTGGATGGGGTTTGTTAGGCCCAATAGATCTATCTTTAGGATTCGCGTCAATTAGGGTGTCTGTTCCCTAATTCTTAGATTACCAGACTTTAATAAAAAGGGGCATATTCGATTTCGATAATTCAACCATAGAATGTAGTTTCAATTACTTGTGTCTATTTCGTCAAACATTTATAAAAGCGCATGTATTCTCAGTCCCAAAAATATAAAGGGTAAAAAGGCAAATGAAACTCACCATACTGTATTTCGTAGTAAAAATACATATAACGTCATTGAACAAGTGCAAGGCTGGCCTCGGATTCACGAACCTAAATTAATTATATATAATTATGTGTTGGTCAATATTTGTCTAACAAATTAGGCCAAGTCATAGTGTACCACAATCCTAATGCTCCAGACTAATATGCAAAAGTCAACAAAAGTAAATTTGACTCAAAATAATTTCCAAAAATCTATACATGATTAATATATAGTTTAAATATTGTCGTTTTATATTTTTAAATATTTTTAAAAGATTTATTAGAGTAAATAATATAATTTATTTATTAATAAATAAAATTTTATATTAAATTTATATAATATAATATACTTTTATATATAGTAAGTAATAAAATTTATAGGGTTCATTTAATATCATAAAGATAATATTATAGGTATTATTAAAGTAAGTTATTACACGTAGTAAAATATGTTTGTATCACATATTTATTTGATAAAATAATATCTATAATGATAGTAAGTAAAAGTTGTATTATTTTGTAATAATAATTATTATTATAAAAATATCAATATTTATAATTACTAAGATGACATTATGATAAAACGATAATTCTAATTATGATAACTTTAATATTTACGATAATTTTTAATATTATCTTTAAAATAATAATTCTATTTAAAATAATAATAATAATGATATTTTATAGTAACAATGACATTTCTATTAAAATGATAATTTTTGTTAAAATGATAGTTTTAATACTAACGATATTTTTAATAATAATAGTAATGATAAAAAATAATAAGAACGATAATTTTATCTAAATCAATATCTTATAATATTTTAATTTCATCATGATACTCTTACTCATTATTTCCTAATCGTTTCGTTTAATAGCTTTTAATCGTCTTTTATATCGTGTTCATAATAATGATAATAATAGTAATCAAAATAATTAGGTGTTACAAATATTTGTTTTAATTACACTAATATTAATAATGATAGTTACTATAACATTTTTAACGATAATACTAATAATTATCTTAATGATAATATATTAATAATAATAATAACAATGACAATATCCATTTTTAAATAATGATATATATATTAATAATGATAATAATAATAATAATACTAATAATAATAATAATAATAATAATAATAATAATAATAATTGGATAATAATTATAATAATACTAATTATAACTTTAACGATAATAATGATAGTAATAATAAAAAAAATAACAATTTTTAATGATAAATCCCTTTTATTGATAAAGATAATAATAATAATAATAATAAGATAAAACTAGAACGACGAAAAAAACGACAATAATAATAATCATTTTTAATAAAAATATCGAAAATTCAATTGATTATAACTTCTAATCCGTTCATCGAAACCATTCGATATCTAAAGGAAAAGTCCTTAATTTTTCACTAGCTTTCCAAGAATATGCATATCTTATACCTTATCTCAACCGCAAGTGTAACTAATTCAATATTCAACCTAACCTGTCTAAGGGCAATATCAAAAGTACAAGCATGCATAATCTTAAATACTCGAGCACTAGTCAGGGATACACTATTAGTATGTAAAAGTTAAATTATGAGTACTCACGTATCAATATTGAGATTCAATATTGCAGGAAAGGTACGTAGACGCAACGGAAATGATAAACACTATATTGACCTCACGAGCATACCCATGAACCATACTCAATCACCTCCATAGCTATAACCCATAATTTCCTTAATCCTATCCTACTCGAAAAACAATTTCGAAATCACTCGGACAACACTCCGTCGTAATATTTTATGTATACTAATAATATCTTGAAATAATACGGAGTAAATATATATATGTAAATCGATTGAGAGAGTTTAGAGAAAAATATTTTCAAGTTTCTATGAAATAATGAAACCTATTGAATTCTATTTATAATATATTTTTGAATTATTAAAGTGAATTATTAAAGTATGAATTATTAAAGTGAATTATTAAAGTGAATTATTAAAGTATGAATTATTAAAGTGAATTATTAAAGTATGAATTATTAAAGTGAATTATTAAAGTATGAATTATTAAAGTTAAAGTAAAGTAAAAATAAAGTAAAGGTAAAGTTTAAGTATAGTAAAAGTATAAAACTATGTACGTATAATACGCGTATAAATATATATAATATTAATTTAAATCGTTATATATATTTAATAAAATAAAATATAAATATCGTTATCTTTATTATACTAGTTAAGTAATGAGTTGTCAAAAGTGGTTCTAGATATTTATAAAAGTTATATACGTTTTAATAATAAAGTTCTTTTTAAACTGAAAACGTTTTTGTACGTTTGAAACTAAATAGATCAATCGAGTCTTTATGAGATTCAATCTTCCACTATCCTTTGTCTAGTTCTCAATGATTGACAATTTGTTCTTATTTATAAATCACTTTACCATTTTCCGAATATAGTTAAAACGAAAAGATTTATCAAATCAACGTGGGCCTTTCAACAGAGACTTGTAATCATAATTCAATATATCTGATAATTCAATCATTTGGTCTTATCTTCTAATTCCATTGACAAATATTTTGAAACAGATACAATCATATAAAGTATTTAATCTAATATTTTGTTTACGTTTCAAGTTATAATATATATACACATATACATATATAATCATATTCGTTTAATGGTTCGTGAATCGTTGGAACATGGTCGAGGTTGAATGAATGTATGAACATAGTTTAAAATTCTTGCAATTTAACTTAACAAATATTGCTTATCGTGTCGGAAACATATAAACATTAAAGTTTAAATTTGGTTGGAAATTTCCGGGTTGTCACAGTACCTACCCGTTAAAGGAATTTTGTCCCAAAATTTGAATGGAAAGGTCGTGAATGATAATAAGTATGTTTTCATGATGCATACGGGCTGAAAATTAGAGTTTTATCATCAGCGTATAATTTGAATAAACAATCCATTTATATGAAGAGTACGAATGAAGCTAACATAGAAGAGTGAAATGAGTAAGTGTAGATTCATCTTATCATTTGACGTAGATATGATTGATTCCCAGATTTCAAGGGATTTGAAGAAAATCTTCTTAATAAGATTTGACTCTCCGGTAATCAAGGGAATTAGGATCCGCTTTAAATGCGATCGTCCATTTTAATTGTTCTGTCGGAGATTTTCTTATAAATTCACCTCCTTCGTTTCCTTACAACTCACACCTTCTGTTGATGCATTTTATGCAAGTTCCTAGACATCTACCCGCGTCCATTGCAGGTACAACAGTTTACAGGCCACCATGATTACTCGTTATTATCGTATTCGTGTTTGTATGTGGTTACAGGAACTGTAGGAACGAGATTTAGATGTTTAACTATGTTAGACTTAGTCAGACCTACGAGTGAAGCCTCACTAGTACAGCTGACAGGCTCATACGCACGGTTGATGTTGAGCTAAGTCACAATTACAACCTAAATGAGAAGACACGAGTGAGTGATCACCCGTACGACTGATGAAGCCAACTCATATGTGTGATGAATGAATCGTATAGGTGAGTCAATAGCAGGGGTATATAAAGTCTTATGTTCTTCATTTTAGGTTAAGCCTCTCATTTGTTACACACACTCAGATCTAGTGAGCTCCTCCGATTCTCTCTCAGTCCAAATCACCCAGGTGGTGAATAATAGCTCTAGGTGTTGATCTAATCACACTTGATTTAGTTTTGGTTTGACTAAATTAATCAAAAAAAACTTAACCTATTCACTAGAGGGTTTGATTCACTTATTCCGCCATTGTTTGAGTTAAATCTGTTGATTTCTAAGTTCCTAGTCATGTTTCATCACCTTCTATTCTTTCCCCCTCAACTCATATTTTAAAGTATTCATCAATATGCTCCATCCAGTTCTGATTCTCGATATACTTCTAACTTTCATATCGGTCATTCTTCTTTTTCATCTACCGCCGGAAGAATCTATTTACTTCTACTATACTCTTGGGTTTATAGTGTTTCTACTTCTCCCGTGTCTTTATATTGCTATATGCATCGATATATATGGTTTATAATTTCTGGTTTGTCGTTGGGATTTATATGTTCCCTTATATTTCAAAGTATCTGCTTCTGTCTTCTATAATCATTATCATTCACAGTTAATGCTCTCTTTTATTTGCTGCAATTTATACCCCAATTTCTATTTCGGAGTTTTGTCCTTTCGTTTCTTCTTCTTGCGATTAAGCACCGCTTGTAATGGTCCAGAATTCACATATATGAATTTCGGAATGAACATTGTTAATGTTCTTGGAAGAAAATTGTGATGGCACGATCTTGACTTGTCAAATTACTAGAATACCTTGGAAAAGGCCGAATCATCAAGAAATATTTTCTTGATATTTTAGAGGTTAAATAGAATACAAGAGTCGTATAACATGGCACATGATGATGTTATAATCTGTGAATCATCACGTTCCATTTAGAAACTCAGCATGATTTACTGTAATATAATCACATTGATCAAGTGTCATTATATTATACTAATTCATGCTTCAGTTCCCAAGATTACTTCAAAATATTCCTATTTTAAACTTGAATGTTTCAGAATTTTGAAACTAAAATAGTTTCTTTTATGATGTAATACAAATAGCGCGAAGAGGTAAATGATTTCAAATAAGAAAAATTAAGAAAATATCTTCAGAAATATGGAGGATATTTATAATGAAAGATATGATGATATTTTAGAATTTCTAATATCAAAGGATGATGAAGAATATTGTCCACAGGGGTTTAGAGTCAGGAGCAAGGTATTCGTTAATGACTTTAGCAGGTACTGAATCATTTGGATCCTTTGAAGTCAGGTTCAGTCTTTGTAATTTGTCCACAGCCTCCTTCCTACTTTGCTCAATCCATTTTCCAGTTCCAAAACTTCTCTTTTTCTGCGCTTTGCCAACACACTTCATCATTATCATCCAGCTTTTACCGTTTAAAGTCGTTTATAGTTTTTGCTGCTTCATCAGCATTTTTTTTTTCATTTTCGGAGAACCAATTCGTAGTTCGAAGTGTTTTTCAGAAACTTCACATTCAAATTAAGTCCAGAAGATAGACGTTATATATACACATATAACTGTTGGCGTAGACATCCTGCGAGATTTCAAAATACTGATTGCTAATTCCCAATGATTCGTATGGCAATTCTCATTACAAGATGCGAATGAGTAAATGATGGGGTTTTAATGAATAATTATAATGACTTTTTGGAGAGGCTAAAGTCAAAGGGTAATGAAGTTGTTGGTACATCTGCTAATAATGTGGTGGAATGTAAAAGGTTCCCTGGTAACGAAGGTGTATATCTCAAGGTTATAATAAGGTTAGTCTGACTGAAAAGTTGAAGTTGACTTGCTGGAGCTGTGACAAAACTGGCTACTTTGAATAGGAGTCGCAAAGTTATTTTTGCTAATAAATGCCAAAGAATCTGACGCGGATACGTTGTTTAAACTTTTACTTTGGTTTCAAGAGTTTTTCGGGTACATAACTGTGGGTAACATGTGGTTGGATCATCATCTCGATTGCTCATCATTCGAAGTGTCTTCAGAAATTTTCGAAGAGTTTAAACACAGATTGTAATCGTTAACATACATTTGATGTTCTAACACAGTTTTGAAGTCAAAATATAGCTTGTGAAAGATGTAAGGATCTAAGAGTGATGATTTTGGTCATATCTCAAGTTGAATTTTGAGATTTCAAAATCAGAATATGTAATTAAATTTTGAATGAGTATGGTTGTTTTGATTTCTATAAAAGAATGTATATTGTTGTGAAAGTAGGGAGTATAATGGATGATTTGCTGAATCAGATTCGAAGAATGTAACATATTAATTGTGAATTTATATATCTCTCGGGTATTACCTACCCGTTAAAAAAAATTTCATAATTAATATTTTGTACAAAAGAATTTTATTACAGTCTTTATGAAAATATATATATATGTATATTTTCTTCAGATGTAACATAGATTTAATGAGTTAATGTTAAATTAAACTCATTTGATTTACGGTTGAAACTAGAATTGAATAATCCTTAAAGGCTTTAAAAAGTACATAACTTTTACGCAGTATTTCTTTAATGACATTGAAATTATGAATCAATACTTCGTTATTTGTTGATGTATGATGTTCGGTTCGTGGAATTCTTGTGAATTTCGCAAAGTACGAATGATGTTATCTGAAAAGTTTCGGGTACATCGATGATGAAAGTGTAAAATCAAATATATACTTGATTTATTATGAATTGAAATTTGTTGAATTGCGACAGAGATTGTAGTTAACGCTGGTTAAGTTGCGGTCGAAGGACGTACATTATTGCATATTTGTAATATGAATTAACCGAGTAGTTAAGATTCACACACAATAGCTTAGCACGGAAAGATTTATTTCAATATATATATATATATATATATATATATATATATATATATATATATATATATATATATATATATATATATATATATATATATATATATATATATATATATATATATATAATATACATATAATTTCTTCAGAGGGAATGAGTTAATTCTTCATAACTCGTTGATACAATATACACGTTATTGATTCGTAATGATGTCCACAGTGATTCTTGAACTGACGGAGATTGTGATGTTATCGGTGTTGTTGATTCGGATGTTGACTGTACTGACGATGCTGGTAACGCTAACGGTACTGTTGATGCTGTTGGTAAAGCAAGTTTAGCTTGTTAATCACACACCATTTTTGTCAGGGTTTCTACTCTTCCTTCTATCATTTTGGTTCGCTTAACTGATTTATGGTTAGGGCTAGATTAGATAATCTCTAAGACTTTAGAGATTACATAATCGCCGCGGAATGTTTCTCCAATGAAGTTATGAATTAATACTTCGTCAGTTATTGTTGTTGGTACTCCTTGGTATCTATGGTGCGTATGACGTTGATGCTCGTGGGACAGATTGTGAAGTTGAGGTTTACGATGCGGTTGTGGTTGGAGGTGGTAATGGTACTGTTGGCGTTGATGATGGTGGTACTGGTTATGCTGCTGATGCTGCTGCTGTGTTTGTAATCTCTGCACCATATTCTCCAAAGCCACTACCCGAGCGCGAAGCTCGTTGACTTCTTCTATTACACCGGGGTGATTGTCGGTTCGGACGAGCAGATAAATAAAATCTAAAATTTGATGTAATATATAATCGTGACGAGATACTCTGGAAATGAGCGAGAAAATGGTGTTTCGGACAGGTTCGCCTGTAAGTGCTTCAGGTTCTTCGTCAAGAGGGCAATGTGGTGGATGGAAGGGATCACCTTCTTCTTGTCTCCAATGATTGAGGAGGCTACGAACCCATCCCCAATTCATCCAGAATAGGTGATGACTGATTGGTTGATCTATTCCGGTCACACTGCTTTCGGATCTTGAATGGGATTCCATTTCGGAATCTGAGTGACTTGAACTGATGACGAATTCCATTTCGTACGATTGGATAAAGGATTTTTTTTTCGATATGAAATGATTTTGGCTAACGGATGGTATTCTAATTACATAGAATATATATATATATATATATATATATATATATATATATATATATATATATATATATATATATATATATATATATCAAAAGATTTCGTAGATTACGGAGGACTTTGCGGGATATGTCAGGCAAAGTTTAAAGTAACAGATACGATAAGATATGATTTAGCAGATATGCTAAGATATGAATTTTTGTCTATACACTATTCATGCAATCAATGCAGCAAGACGTGTCTTAGACTAAAAATGATAAGCAGGTAATTTCCTGAGGATGATAAGTAGTTAATTTTTGACACAAAATGATAAGCAAAACTTTTGACATGCAGACACGGTCGAAGTCCAGACTCACTAATGCATCCTATCGACTTATCAGTTAGACACATTAATGCAGACCTGGTTCGCTAAGACCACCGCTCTGATACCAACTGAAATGACCCGTTCATATACATTATAAACGATTCACAATAGTTGATTACATTGCGAGGTATTTGACCTCTATATGATACATTTTACAAACATTGCATTCGTTTTTAAAAGACAAAATTTCTTTTCATCGAAAATTGACAGGCATGCATACCATTTCATAATATCCACTATCCAACTATAAATTGATTTAATAATAATCTTTGATGAACTCAATGACTCGAATGCAACGTTCTTCAAAATATGCTATGAAAGACTCCAAGTAATATTTTTAAAATGAGCAAATGCACAGCGGAAGATTTCTTTAACACCTGAGAATAAACATGCTTTAAAGTGTCAACCAAAAGGTTGGTGAGTTCATTAGTTTATCATAATCATTTATTTCCATCATTTTAATAGACCACAAGAATTTCATTTCCAGTTCTCATAAATATACGTCCCAAGCATAGAGACAAAAATAATCATTCATATGGTGAACACCTGGTAACCGACATTAACTAGATACATATAAGAATATCCCCTATCATTCCGGGATCCTCCTTCGGACATGATATAAATTTCGAAGTACTAAAGCATCCGGTACTTTGGATGAGGTTTGTTAGGCCCAATAGATCTCTCTTTAGGATTCGTGTCAATTAGGGTGTCTGTTCCCTAATTCTTAGATTACCAGACTTTAATAAAAAGGGGCATATTCGATTTCGATAATTCAACCATAGAATGTAGTTTCAATTACTTGTGTCTATTTCGTCAAACATTTATAAAAGCGCATGTATTCTCAGTCCCAAAAATATAAAGGGTAAAAAGGCAAATGAAACTCACCATACTGTATTTCGTAGTAAAAATACATATAACGTCATTGAACAAGTGCAAGGTTGGCCTCGGATTCACGAACCTAAATTAATTATATATAATTATGTGTTGGTCAATATTTGTCTAACAAATTAGGCCAAGTCATAGTGTACCACAATCCTAATGCTCGAGACTAATATGCAAAAGTCAACAAAAGTAAATTTGACTCAAAATAATTTCCAAAAATCTATACATGATTAATATATAGTTTAAATATCGTCGTTTTATATTTTTAAATATTTTTAAAAGATTTATTAGAGTAAATAATATAATATATTTATTAATAAATAAAATTTTATATTAAATTTATATAATATAATATACTTTTAAATATAGTAAGTAATAAAATTTATAGGGTTCATTTAATATCATAAAGATAATATGATAGGTATTATTAAATTAAGTTATTACACGTAGTAAGATATGTTTGTATCACATATTTATTTGATAAAATAATATCTATAATGATAGTAAGTAAAAGTTGTATTATTTTGTAATAATAATTATTATTATAAAAATATCAATATTTATAATTACTAAGATGACATTATGATAAAACGATAATTCTAATTATGATAACTTTAATATTTACGATAATTTTTAATATTATCTTTAAAATAATAATTCTATTTAAAATAATAATAATAATGATATTTTATAGTAACAGTGACATTTCTATTAAAATGATAATTTTTGTTAAAATGATAGTTTTAATACTAACGATATTTTTAATAATAATAGTAATGATAAAAATAATAAGAACGATAATTTTATCTAAATCAATATCTTATAATATTTTAATTTCATCATGATACTCTTACTCATTATTTCCTAATCGTTTCGTTTAATAGCTTTTAATCGTCTTTTATATCGTTTTCATAATAATGATAATAATAGTAATCAAAATAATTAGGTGTTACAAATATTTGTTTTAATTACACTAATATTAATAATGATAGTTACTATAACATTTTTAATGATAATACTAATAATTATCTTAATGATAATATAGTAATAGTAATAATAATAATAACAATGACAATATCCATTTTTAAATAATGATATATATATTAATAATGATAACAATAATAATAATAATAATAATAATAATAATAATAATAATAATAATAATAATAATAATAATAATAATAATAATAATAATAATAATTGGATAATAATTATAATAATACTAATTATAACTTTAACGATAATAACGATAGTAATAATAAAAAAAATAACAATTTTTAATGATAAATCCCTTTTATTGATAAAGATAATAATAATGATAATAATAAGATAAAACTAGAACGACGATAAAAACGACGATAATAATAATCATTTTTAATAAAAATATCGAAAATTCAATTGATTATAACTTCTAATCCGTTCATCGAAACCATTCGATATCTAAAGGAAAAGTCCTTAATTTTTCGCTAGCTTTCCAAGAACATGCATATCTTATACCTTATCTCAACCGCAAGTTTAACTAATTCAATATTCAACCTAACCTGTCTAAGGGCAATATCAAAAATACAAGCATGCATAATCCTAAATACTCGATCACTAGTCAGGGATACACTATTAGTATGTAAAAGTTAAATTATGAGTACTCACGTATCAATATTGAGATTCAATATTGCAGGAAAGGTACGTAGATGCAACGGAAATGATAAACACTATATTGACCTCACGAGCATACTCATGAACCATACTCAATCACCTCCATAGCTATAACCCATAATTTCCGTAATCCTATCCTACTCGAAAAACAATTTTGAAATCACTCGGGCAACACTCCGTCGTAATATTTTATGTATATTAATAATATCTTGAAATAATACGGAGTAAATATATATATATGTAAATCGATTGAGAGAGTTTAGAGAAAAATATTTTCAAGTTTCTATGAAATAATGAAACCTATTGAATTCTATTTATAATATATTTTTAAATTATTAAAGTGAATTATTAAAGTATGAATTATTAAAGTGAATTATTAAAGTATGAATTATTAAAGTGAATTATTAAAGTATGAATTATTAAAGTGAATTATTAAAGTATGAATTATTAAAGTGAATTATTAAAGTTAAAGTAAAGTAAAAATAAAGTAAAGGTAAAGTTTAAGTATAGTAAAAGTATAAAACTATGTACGTATAATACGCGTATAAATATATATAATATTAATTTAAATCGTTATATATATTTAATAAAATAAAATATAAATATCGTTATCTTTATCATACTAGTTAAGTAATGAGTTGTCAAAAGTGGTTCTAGATATTTATAAAAGTTATATACGTTTTAATAATAAAGTTCTTTTTAAACTGAAAACATTTTTGTACGTTTGAAACTAAATAGATCAATCGAGTCTTTATGAGATTCAATCTTCCACTATCCTTTGTCTAGTTCTCAATGATTGACAATTTGTTCTTATTTATAAATCACTTTACCATTTTCTGAATATTGTTAAAACGGAAAGATTTCTCAAATCAACGTGGGCCTTTCAACAGAGACTTGTAATCATAATTCAATATATTTGATAATTCAATCATTTGATCTTATCTTCTAATTCCATTGATAAATATTTTGAAACAGATACAATCATATAAAGTATTTAATCTAATATTTTGTTTACGTTTCAAGTTATAATATATATACACATATACATATATAATCATATTCGTTTAATGGTTCGTGAATCGTTGGAACATGGTCGAGGTTGAATGAATGTATGAACATAGTTTAAAATTCTTGCAATTTAACTTAACAAATATTGCTTATCGTGTCGGAAACATATAAAGATTAAAGTTTAAATTTGGTTGGAAATTTCCGGGTTGTCACAACATGTATTCTCAGCCCAAAAATATATATAAAAAGGGAGTAATGAAACTCACCTAATGTATTTTGTAGTAAAAATACATATGACTATATTGAACAATGCTGGGTTGGCCTCGGATTCACGAACCTATATCATTTATGTATTTATTAACACATATACTCGAAATCAAATAAATTCATATATTATATCTTAAATTATATATCTTATATATATTTAATTTTGTATATACTTAATATAGTTAATATTTATATAGTTTAATATTATATTCAAAATCAATAATTTGTTATATGTAAATATTTATATAAATAATCTTAACATATATAATTATATGTAATATGTAATATTATGGTAGTTGTAACATATATACTCTTATATAGAAAATATTTTTTTGTTATAATAATATTGTTAATATAAAAGTAGTAGTAGTAGTAGTAGTAGTAGTAGTAGTAGTAGTAATAATAATAATAAAAATAATAATAATAATAATAATAATAATAATAATAATAATAATAATAATAATAATAATAATAATAATAATAATAATAATAATAATAATAATAATGATGATGATGATGATAATGATAATAATATTACTAATAATACTAACTATAAAAATACTGATTTTACTAATAATACTAACATATATTTTAATAACTATAATGATAATAATGATAAGAATAATAATTTTGATAAGTAAATAAATTAAATATCTACCTCAAAGATGATGTCCTAAAAATGTCCAAGTCCGGGTTTGAACCCACGACATCCCGCTAATCCGATACAATCCATAACCATCATCATTATGTATCAACATTTTCATTATATCAATTATAATTATTATGATCGTACATCATCAACATTTAACAATATCACCACCGCAACCTTGATCACTTAATTTCAAGGATAACACAGCCAACCACTACTACTCTATTCTTTACTAGCCCAATTCATATTAAGTGGCCCAAATATAAAGACTGAATCTCGGCCCATCACAAGTACATGGCCCAACAGCAAGAAATGGTACACGTCCAGTCGTCCACGATATTGTTTTATTATTATTATTATTATTATATATATTTTTTCCAAAACAGTAAGCAGAGATATCCATCATCTAATACATCAACATGACCTAATCTAAACATCATCATCCATTAATATCAACTAGATCAATTTGTCATTTCATTTTTTTTATTTATGCCTTTACGACCACCTTTAATGTTATTTTCTTTGTTTAATGACTAACATAATGATTCTTCTCTAACATATCCCATCATTTTCCATTAACTCCATTATAATATATAAATGATCGGCAAAAAAAAAAATATACATGTAACTTTTAAAAGCAAAAGTGTATGGGTGAGGTTTCTTTTTTTTTTTATAACTCGAAAATCATAAAACAAGAAGTTTAACCTTCGTGGTGTTTTGATGAATTCCAACAGAAACCAGCATCAAATAGACAAACGTGGCAAAGGCTGTAATAAGGTTTCTGTTTCGTTGGGTGTTAACTGAAGAGGAGGAAGAAAAATAACGTAAACGAAAGCAGAAGAAAAGCAGCGAGTAGCAGCTGTAGGGACGTAAAAATAGATGGTGGTGAGGGTTGTTTTCGATCGTGAAAGGGAAGTAGACAGCAGCAAAAAAAAATACCAAATGGGTACAGTTGCAACAGAAGTACTTTAAACAACCATAGAAACGAAGAAGAATAAAGATGATGTTGGTGGGTGTTGTGGCGTTTGATGGTGGTGGTTATGTGAACTGAAACAGGAACAAAATTATAACAGGATGTGCAGTTGTTTCTTGTGGTTGATGAAAACAAAAAAATGGTTGGGTAGTTGGTGATGTTCATGGTGGTTTTGATTGTGAAGGTGGCGGTGGTTAGGGTGTTTGAGGTGGTGATTGTTTAGAGTGGTTTGAGGTCGAAGTTAGTAGTAGAACAGCAGCTTGTAGCTGTAGCAATTTGGCAGTGTTTGCTTGGGTTTTGGAGTCAAAAGAAAGAAGTCGAACAACAAGAGTAATCATGTGGATTCAATGGTCTGTAGCAGCAGCAAGGGAGTTTGATGATGGTGGTTATAGGGTGGCGGGTAGTTGGGTGGTGATGGAGTGAAGGTTTGATGACGGGTGTTGGTTTCCTCAATGCATAGGTATATGTATGCTATGTATATATATTCGAGATTGAGATTGTGGAAAGAGAAGCTAGAAAACAAAACAAAATAGAAATAGATGGATGTTTGTTAATTGGTTAGTGAATGGTGGTGGGTTGAAGGGATTATCATAGAAGAAGAAAGAGAGAGATTGAGATGATTGTTATTATCTCTCTGTGTAATATGATATATATATATATATATATATATATATATATATATATATATATATATATATATATATATATATATATATATATATATATATATATATATATATATATATATATATATATATATATATATATATATATATATATATATATATATATATATATGTATACACATATATATATATATATATGTATACACATATATATATACATATATATATACATATATATATATACATATATATATATATACATATATATATACATATATATATATACATATATATATATACATATATATATATATATATACACATATATATACATATATCTATATATATATATATACATATATATATATATATATATATACATATATATATATATAGATACATATATATATATATATATACATATATATATATATGTATATATATATATATATATATATATATATATATATATATATATATATATATATATATATATATATATATGTTATACATACATAGAGATGTTCGATAGTTGATAATGAAAAAGTAAAACAGTAGTTCAAACTTTAGTTCACGGGATGTTTAACATAGCTCACGGGATGTTTAACATCTTGTCTTTTTCTATATTCTTATGCATATACATGAGAGATTCGGTGAATCATAGAAACAATAACATAGATAATATAATAATAATAATTAATATCCTCAATCAATTGAATCAATAATTCCAATTAACAGCCTTAACTCTTGTTTCATCTGTCGACATATTCAATAGGATATTAACTCGTCTTAGATTCATATGAACCCTAACGAAATGTCAATCGAGTATTAAAATTAAATAATAACTGTATTCAATAACTTTTATATCTATATATAGATTAATTTTAATAATAAATTTTATTATATCTTATGTTATTTTATTTTACAAAACTAATTCTAGTAACTAAATAATACAATATTTCAAATTATATTTCAAATTAATATATCTATATATATTTTTAAATATATAAGTATCTATTTATAATTAGTTGTTCGTGAATCGTCGGAAATGGTCGAAGGTCAGTTTAATATATGAACAGTTCATAATTTTTGAGAATAAACCTAACATACTTTGCTTATCGTGTCCGAAACATATAAAGATTAAGTTTAAATTTGGTCGGAAATTTTCGGGTCGTCATAGTACCTACCCGTTAAAGAAATTTCGTCCCGAAATTTGAGTGAGGTGGTCATGACTAACAATAAAAATGTTTTCATGACGAATATGAGTTGATAAGATAGAATTTTATCAACATGGAGTAACACGAATAAAATAATTCAATTATTCGAATAGTACGAATGAAGTTATCACTAAATAGTGAAATGAGGAAGACATGTTTCATCATAACTTTTGACCAGTCATGGTTGAATTCCGGAATTCAAGGGATTTAAAGAAGATCTTCGAAATCTAAAAATTTGATTCTTCGGCAAGTAAGGAATTTAAGATCTCTATAATTAAATACAATGATCTGCCTTGATTACTCTGTCTGATATTCCCATTATAAATAAAACTTTTTCCGTTCCATTAGTTTCACCATTCCTATACTTTCTTTCTTAGTTCATATATCCTAAAAGATTGTGAAAATGCTTAATCCAATTCTGATCCTTGTCCTTATCCTTACTTTTGCAACAATCATTCTCCTTTCCCAACTTCCACCGGAGGAATCTGTTTTCTTCTACTTCACCCTTGGGGTTATAATGTTTTTAATTCTCCTGTGTCTTTATGTTGCGATAAACATTGATATATACGGTTTGTAATTTATGTGTTGTTATCGAGCTTTATATTCCCCCTTATATTTTGGAGTTTCATACTTTTGTTTTCTCTTCCCGATTTTAAGTCAAGCGAATAATGGTCCAGAATTCTTAGGTATGTTATTTCGGATGAACATAACAAATGTTCTAAGAGAGAGATTGTAATAGCACGATCTTGATTGATTAAGTTACCAGATTTCAGGAGAAAAGATAGAACTATCAGAAAATTATGTTCTTGATATGTTTGTATATTAGATAGAATGTAAGAGTCGTGTAACATGGCACATGATGACGCTATGATCTGTGAATCATCACGTTCCATTAGAAACTCAGCATGACTTACTGTAATATAATCACGTTGATCAAGTGTCATTATATTATACTAACTCATGCATCAGTTCCCAACATTACTTCAATAACATTCATATTTTAAGCTCGAAAGTTTACAGAATATAGAGACTAACAGTTTCTATATGATGTAACACTGTTAGCACGAAGAGATTAATGATTTCAGATAAGAATAGTTATAAAAATATCTTCAGAAATATGGAGGATATTTATAATGAAAGATACGATGATATCTTGGAATTTCTAATATCGAAGGATGGTGAAGAAAATTTGTCCGCAAAAGTTTGGAGTCAGAAGCAAGGTATTCGCTAAAGATTTCATCAGAAACAAAATCATCAGGATTCTTAATGTACAAGTTTAGTCCTTGTAATTTGTGCAGAGACTCCTTCGTGGTTTGCTCAATATGTTTTTCAGTACCAAATTTTCTATCGAGCATTCCTAACACTCCCTTCTTTATCATCAAACTTTTGGCCGTTTAGACCATCTACAATTTTTCTGTTTCCTCTGCATTTAATGCTACCATATCAGAGTCATCGATTATCAATCCGAGGTGGTTTCATGAGAATTGTGTTTTTAGATGATTAAATGCTGAGGGTAATATGGTGGAATATAAAAGGTTCTCCGGTAACAATAAAAGAGTACGCATATATATCATGGTTATAATAAGGTTGTTTCGAACGAAAATTCGAGGTTGACTTGCTGGAGCTGTTACAAAATTTGCTAATTTGGAAAGAGATTTCAAATTTATTTTCGGTAATAGTAACGCCAAAAGAATTAGCACAGCTATGCGTTAAATGTTTACTCAGTTTCCGAGAGTTTTTTAGGTGCATCACTATATGCATAAATCTTTCCTTCCGTAGATGAAGTGCGGTTGATGCATTCTCTGGATTGAGGTTTTTTCAAGAATCATGAAAGGTTTGAACGCGGATTGTAATCGTCAAGATACAATTGAGGTTTAAGATGAAATCAAGTGGCAAACTTGAAGAAGTGTTTAGTTTCATATGTTATAATCAATATTTTAATTCATTTTAATTGTCAGAACCTTGTATACGTGTCCCGATATTTAAATTGCGTAAAATAAATAACAAAAATTAAATGACGATAAATAAAATTGCGAGAATATAAATTGCGATAATTAAATTGCGATAAATAAAATGTAATTAGTTAGCTAGGAACAGTTAGCTAGGAATAGTTAGCGTGGATTCTTAACAAAATTTCAATTAGTTAATTCGTTTGTTTCTAACAAATTTTATTTGTCCAATGTTTTCTTCATTATGCCACTTGTTGGATTATGATAAGTCAAAATCCAAATATGAAATTGGATGAAAATGGTTACACTATGGTGAACGGATTCGTATAGCTGTGGATGTGAGTAGGATAGTAAATGACTGTTGAATCAGATTCGAAGAATGTACAATGTAACTTATTAATGTAGAATCTAAATATTCCTCGGGTATTACCTACCCGTTAAAATATTTTCACCATTAACAGTTTGCACAAAAAGAATTTTTAATTACAATCTTTATGAAAATATACTTGCATATATATATTTTCTTCAGATGTAATCATGAATTTAATGAGTTAACATGATATTAGACTCATTTGATTTTTGGTTAGAACTAGAATACATAATCTCTAAAACATTAGAGATTACATAATCGCCAGGTAGAACAAAGATAAATGATGTAGAATGATACGTAGAACGAAGATCATGCTTGGGGTATAGATTGTTATATGGTGGCATGTAGTGTTGATGGTACTAGTGCTGTTATTGATGGTACTGTTGGTACCGGTGTTGTTGCTGAAGCTGGTAAATTTTGCACCATATTCTCCAAATTGATTACTCGAGCGCGAAGTTCGTTGACTTCTTCTATTATTCCGGGATGATTGTCGGTCGAAACGAGACGGTGAATAAGGTTTAGAATTTTAGATAGAATATAATCGTGGCGAGATACTCTGAAAATGAGTGTGGAAATGGTGTTTCGAATAGGTTCGCCGGTAAATGCTTTAGGTTCTTCGCCAAGAGGGGAATGTGGTGGATGGAAAGGATTGCTTTCTTCACGTCTCCATCGGTTAAGTCGTCTACGAACCCATCAGATGAATTGGGGATGGCTAATTGATTGATTCATTCTGGTGACACCACTTTCGGAGCTTAAGTGAATATCCATGTCGGAATAGCTATCAAAATCTGAGGGACTCGAACTGGTTGAGGGATTCATCTCGTACGATCAGATGAAGGATTTTCGATAAGAAATAGATTATAGGATGTAGATTAGTACCCTGTAATACATAATTTACATATGTATATATAATACTAAAATCCCATAAGTTACGGAGGAATCTACGAAAACTGTTAGGAAAAGTCTACAGTAACAGATACGTTAAGATATGAACTTTTATCTATACACTATTCATGCAATCAATGCAGTAAGATGTGTCTAGACTAAGAGTGATAAGAAAATGATTCCCTAAGAATGATAAACAGGTAATTTTCGACACAAAATGATAAGCAAAACTTTTGACATGCAGACACGGTCGAAGTCCAGACTCACTAATGCATCTAAACAACTATCAGTTAGACACACTAATGCAAGACCTAGTTCACTAAGACCACCGCTCTGATACCAACTGAAGCAACCCGTCCTAATCCATCTGGACGAAGTCATCAACATTAGGTTCCATTGCGATAATCGACTCCAAGTAATATCCTTAAAATGAGCAAATGCACAGCGAAAGACTTAATTCGTACATGTGAATAAACATGCTTAAAAGTGTCAACCAAAAGGTTGGTGAGTTCATAGGTTTATCATAGCAATCGTTTCAGTATATTAATAGACCACAAGATTTCCGTTTATAAATATATTTACACTCGCAAGTGTATAAAAGTATTCTATAAGTTGTTGAGCGCTTCGGCAACCATACTCAACAATTAATGTGGCATATTCCCTTTATTATGAAATCTCCCTACACTGTAACAAGTGTAGTAAAAACGAAGTACTATGCAACCGTTTACGATACTAGAGCGACTAGCCCGGTTGGGGTTGTCAAACCAGATATATCTATCAATAGGATTCGCGCTTACATGCTCTTACAACATGTAAATATTAGTTACCAAGCTATTAGGGAAAAATATGCAAAGTGGTACAACTCAACGTAGAATATGTTTTTAGTACTTGTGTCCATTTCGTAAAACAGTTATAAAACAGCGCATTTATTCTCAGCCCAAAAATATATATAAAAAGGGAGTAATGAAACTCACCTAATGTATTTTGTAGTAAAAATACATATGACTATATTGAACAATGCAGGGTTGGCCTCGGATTCACGAACCTATATCATGTATGTATTTATTAACACATATACTAGAAATCAAATAAATTCATATATTATATCTTAAATTATATATCTTATATATATTTAATTTTGTATATACTTAATATAGTTAATATTTATATAGTTTAATATTATATTTAAAATCAATAATTTGTTATATGTAAATATTTATATAAATAATCTTAACATATATAATTATATGTAATATGTAATATTATGGTAGTTGTAACATATATACTCTTATATAGAAAATATTTATTTGTTATAATAATATTGTTAATATAAAAGTAGTAGTAGTAGTAATAATAATAATAATAATAATAATAATAATAATAATAATAATAATAATAATAATAATAATAATAATAATAATAATAATAATAATAATAATAATAATAATAATAATAATAATAATAATGATAATAATACTACTAATAATACTAACTATAAAAATACTGATTTTACTAATAATACTAACATTTATTTTAATAACCATAATGATAATAATGATAAGAATAATAATTTTGATAAGTAAATAAATTAAATATCTACCTCAAAGATGATGTCCTAAAAATGCCCAAGTCTGGGTTTGAACCCACGACATCCCGCTAACCCGATACAATCCATAACCATCATCATTATGTATCAACGTTTTCATTATATCAATTATAATTATTATGATCGTACATCATCAACATTTAGCAATATCACCACCGCAACCTTGATCACTTAATTTCAAGGATAACACAGCCAACCACTACTACTCTATTCTTTACTAGCCCAATTCATCTTAAGCGGCCCAAATATAAAGACTTAATCTCGGCCCATCACTAGTACACGGCCCAACAGCAAGAAATGGTACACGTCCAGTAGTCCACGATATTGTTTTATTATTATTATTATTATATTTTTTTCCGAAATAGTAAGCAGAGATATCCATCATCTAATACATCGCCATGACCTAATCTAAACATCATCATCCATTAATATCAACTAGATCAATTTTTCATTTCATTTTTTTTTATTTATGCCTTTACGACCACCTTTAATGTTATTTTCTTTGTTTAATGACTAACATAATGATTCTTCTCCAACATATCCCATCATTTTCCATTAACTCCATTATAATATATAAATGATCGGCAAAAAAAAATATACATGTAACTTTTAAAAGAAAAAGTGTATGGGTGAGGTTTCTTCTTCTTTTTTTTTTAACTCGAAAATCATAAAACAATAAGTTTAATCTTCATGGTGTTTTGATGAATTCCAACAGAAACCAGCATCAAATAGACAAAAGTGACAAAGGCTGTAATAAGGTTTCTGTTCCGTTGGGTGTTAACTGAAGAGGAGGAAAAAAATAACATAAACAAAAGCAGAAGAAAAGTAGCGAGTAGCAGCTGTAGGGATGTAAAAATAGATGGTGGTGAGGGTTGTTTTCGATCGTGAAAGGGAAGTAGACAGCAGCAAAAAAAAAAATACCAAATGGGTACAGTTGCAATAGAAGTACTTCGAACAACCATAGAAACGAAGAAGAATAAAGATGATGTTGGTGGGTGTTGTGGCGTTTGATGGTGGTGGTTATGTGAACTGAAATAGGAACAAAATTATAACAGGATGTGCAGTTGTTTCTTGTGGTTGATGAAAACAAAAAAAATGGCAGGGTAGTTGGTGATGTTCATGGTGGTTTTGATTGTGAATGTGGCTGTGGTTAGGGTGTTTGAGGTGGTGATTGTTTAGAGTGGTTTGAGGTTGAAGTTAGTAGTAGAACAATAGCTTGTAGCTGCAGCAATTTGGCAGTGTTTGCTTGGGTTTTGGAGTCAAAAGAAAGAAGTCGAACAACAAGAGTAATCATGTGGATTCGATGGTCTGTAGCAGCAGCAAGGGAGTTTGATGATGGTGGTTATAGGGTGGCGGGTAGTTGGGTGGTGATGGAGTGAAGGTTTGATGACGGGTGTTGGTTTCCTCAATGCATAGGTATATGTATGCTATGTATATATATTCAAGATTGAGATTGTGGAAAGAGAAGCTAGAAAACAAAACAAAATAAAAATAGATGGATGTTTGTTAATTGGTTAGTGAATGGTGGTGGGTTGAAGCGATTATCATAGAAGAAGAAAGAGAGAGATTGAGATGATTGTTATTATCTCTTTGTGTAATATGATATACATATATATATATATATATATATATATATATATATATATATATATATATATATATATATATATATATATATATATATATATATATATATATATATATATATATATATATATATATATATATATGTTATACATACATAGAGATGTTCGATAGTTGATAATGAAAAAGTAAAACAGTATTTCAAACTTTAGTTCACGGGATGTTTAACATAGTTCACGGGATGTTTAACATCTTGTCTTTGTCTATATTCTTATGCATATACCTGAGAGATTCGGTGAATCATAGAAACAATAACATAGATAATATAATAATAATAATTAATATCCTCAATCAATTGAATCAATAATTCCAATTAACAACCTTAACTCTTGTTTCATCTGTCGACATATTCAATAGGATATTAACTCGTCTTAGATTCATATGAACCCTAACGAAATGTCAATCGAGTATTAAAATTAAATAATAACTGTATTCAATAACTTTTATATCTATATATAGATTCATTTTAATAATAAATTTTATTATATCTTATGTTATTTTATTTTACAAAACTAATTTTAGTAACTAAATAATACAATATTTCAAATTATATTTCAAATTAATATATCTATATATATTTTTAAATATATAAGTATCTATTTATAATTAGTTATTCGTGAATCGTCGGAAATGGTCGAAGGACAGTTTAATATATGAACAGTTCAAAAATTTTGATACTAAACCTAACATACTCTGCTTATCGTGTCCGAAACATATAAAGATTAAGTTTAAATTTGGTTGGAAATTTCCGGGTCGTCACATAAGATCCATCGTAGGAGTCTTGGCTTCACGTCTTGCTTTGTGAATAGATATTTAAGGGCTGAATGATCCGTATAGACTGTAGTCTTGGACAGGATGAGATAGGAACGAAATTTGTCGAAGGCGAATACTACGGCTAGCAGCTCCTTTTCCGTGGTAGTGTAATTCTCTTGAGCTCCGGTTAAGGTTTTGATTGCTTAATAGATTGGATGAAAGTGTTTATCTAGCCGCTGTTCAAGCACTGATCCAACTATGAAATCACTCGCATCACACAAGATCTTAAAAGGTAGACTCCAATCAGGAGCTATCATGATGGGTGCATGTGTTAGCTGCTCTTTCAGATAGTTGAATGCTTTTCGACATTCTTCATCGAAGACAAACGGGACTTCCTTTCCTAGGAGATGAGTGAGAGGTCGTGTGACCTTTGAAAAATCCTTAATGAATCGTCGGTAGAAACCGGCGTGTCCTAGGAGACTCCTTACCGCTCTTACTTTGGTAGGTTCCGGAAGTTTAGTAATGGTCTTAATCTTAGCCTTATCAACTTCTATTCCTGCTTTAGCGATCTTATGTCCTAAAACTATCGCTTCTTTTACCATGAAGTGACATTTTTCCCAATTTAGAACTAAATTTGACTCTTCACACCGGGTGAGCATCTTGTCAAGGTTTGAAAGGCACGAATCAAAGGTACTACCAAAGACTGAGAAGTCGTCCATGAAGACTTCCCTACAACGTTCAATCATGTCGTAGAATATTGCTACCATGCATCGCTGAAATGTAGCTGGTGCATTGCATAACCTAAAGGGCATGCGTCGATAGGCAAATGTTCCATAAGGACAGGTGAAGGTTGTCTTCTCTTGGTCCTTTGGATCGAGGGGAATTTGAAAGTAGCCGGAAAAACCGTCAAGGAAACAGTAGAATTCATTTCCTGATAGATGTTCCAACATTTGATCGATAAAAGGTAATGGAAAATGATCTTTCCGGGTTGCATTATTTAGTTTACGATAGTCTATGCAAACCTTTCAACCGGTGACTTCCCGAGTTGGAATAAGCTCACTATTCTTATTTTGAATTACGGTCGTCCCTCCCTTTTTGGGTACCACTTGAACAGGACTGGCCCATGGCGAATCAGAGATGAGATAGATCAGACCGGCATCCAGAAGTTTGATTACTTCTTTCTTGATGACTTCTTGAATCATAGGGTTGACCCTTCTTTGCCTCTAAACTGATGGTTTGAAATCATCTTCCATGAAGATCTTATGGGTGAAATAGTTGGGGCTGATCCCTTTGATGTCGGAGATCTTCCAAGCAATTGCCTTCTTATGTGATTTCAAAACTTGAATCAATTTCACATTCTGTTGTGGCTTGAGGTCTTTCGATATGATCACAGGGAGTTGTGATTCTCCTTCTAAGAATGCATACTCCAGATTGTCGGGTAACTTCTTCAATTCCAATTCTGGAGGCTCCTCGATAGATGGCTTCATTCTAGCTATCTCCTTTTGGTCTAACGAGTCGTACTTCTCCTGGAATTCTGATTCTTCAGTAGCGGTCACTGATGCTATCTGTTCTTTATTTCTGGAAATTGTCCTTCTTAATGCTTCCTCTTCAGAAACGTCTTCTTTAGTTTCGAAGGTAGGTTCGGGAAACTCCTCACAGTCTTCCCTTGACTGAGGTTCCTGATATACCGGAATGAAATTTGTTTCTTCATTCGGTCTTCTCCTTAATAGAGGTAGAGGAATGCCTTGTCCTAGTGGTGCTATTTTAATAGTGTTGCCAAGAAAGTTACTTTCAGAGAGGGGAGATATGTGTTGACTAAGGTTTATGGCGGAATGTTTGTCGAGATTTTCTTCAGGAGGTGTAAAGAACAGATCCTTAGAAATTTGATCTTGACTACATATAGCCATAGTCTCTTCCAGGTATTCGTTGACGAATTCTTGAAAAGAATCAGAGAGATTCACGTCTTCTTCCTTAGAATGGTTCATGAGGCGATCAACATTGAATGTGATTTCTTCTCCTCCAACCCTTAACTTCAGAGATTTCTCATGAATGTCAATTACGGCCTTGGCAGTATTTACGAATGGTCTGCCAAGAATGAGTGGGACCTTCGTGTCTTCCTCAATATCCATAATGACAAAATCAACGGGAAACGCGAACTTATCCACTCTAACTAGGACATCTTCAGTGATTCCTCGAGGAATCTTAACTGATCTGTCCGCGAGTTGGATAGTCATTCTGGTTGGCCTTAAGTCATTTAATCCTAACTTCTTAAATAATGAATAGGGCATTAGGTTTACACTGGCTCCTAAGTCTGCTAACGCATTGCTAATTTGGACATCTTGCAGGTAGCAAGGTACCGTAAATCTTCCTGTATCTCCTAACTTAGGGGGAATTCCATGCTGTAACACTAACGAGCATTCTTTACTTAAGGGCAAGCTAACTATCTCTCTTAATCTCTCTTTGTTTGAAAGCAGTTCTTAGAAAAATTTGGCGAATTTCGGCATTTCTACTAAAGCATCTACTAGATGTACATTCAAATGCAAATTCTTAATAATATCCAAATACTTAGCAAATTGTGCTTCTTGTTTTTCCATCCTAAGCCTACCTGGAAAAGGTATGCGGGCGCGCGGAATAATTTTCGAGGACTTAGGAGAGATAGGTTTCGGTGAATTGACGACTGGGTCAATTGGCACAGGTTCCTTATCGAAAAAAACTTGTATGGGTATATTAATAGTTGTTTCTTTCCCTCCTCTAGTAATTACTAGGGCATCAAACTCACTACACTCTATATCAATTTTAGTGGTTAATCGTTTAAGCGTAAGTTAAAAATTAGTGATTAATTCTTCAAAGGTCTTTATTAAAGTGTCGAACTTGTTCTGGTATTCTATGACTTGAAGGTTTATTATATATTTCTTTTTCATAAATTCAGCTAAAATTTCCTTAGAGTGGAGAGTAGGTTTGTGCAATGGGAATATTCTATTTTGCTGTTTGTGTGCCCATCTAGGGTAAGGATATCTTAGATTGGTTCTAGTAGCATCCGAGTTTTTAGGAATTTGTAAACTTTGAAAAGTGAGGGTGAGATCTTGTAACCTGGTTTCCAACATTTTTTCCGTATGAGCGGAGACGTCATCCTTCTCAGCAGCTTCATTGTTCCAATCTTCCTGCTGTGCAGCTATTGCGTCCAAGAGATTCCATGCTTCGTCTGTTGTTCGAGACATGAAATTGCCTTGCGAGGCCATGTCTAAGAGAGACTTATCACCCTTGGACAAACCATTGTAAAGCGTACAGATAATATCTGCCCAACTTAACGAATGATTCGGACATCTTTTAAGCATCATCTTTACTCTATTCCATGCTAGACACAATGACTCATTTTCTTTTTGAGAAAAGTTTGTGATGTCATTTCTTAAACAGGTTTGCAGGGAGGGTGGATAAAATTTGCTTAGAAATTTAGTGGCTAAATCCTCCCATGTACGGATTAAATTCGGGTGCAGAAAACCATGCTGAAGCATGTGCAGAAAGTGAATATTGAAAAAGATGAAGTTTTAAAATGTTTTTCTCATTTGATTCCTTCTTAAAAGAGTCAACCAGACTGGTAAATTTATTTATATGAAAGTTAGGATTTTCAGTCGGTAATCTTTGAAATTTACAGATCATACTAACTAGTTTAATCATGTGTGAACTGATTTCAGAAGTTTCTTCGGTTCCTAAGGTGATTGGTTCTCCTCTTTCCTCTAAGCATGACTTATGCATAGAAGCAAGGGTATCTTGTTGTTCCATTTTTTTTATATTTTCTGTTATAAAAAGACTTAAAAGTAACTTTTAGAAAATATTAATTTACTAAAAGGATCGATAATTTAATAAAAACAATTATTCTTGAAATTCGGTCGCTAACCAGATCGGATATCTTAACTGATAGGACTTCTCACAGATTACTCGTATCGAGGTGGACAGGCCGACTACGGAGAGGCAGGATCCTTTTGGTTCCAATATAATTGGAGACTGTTCGGAAAATCTAATAACGAAGTCCGTGTATAATTGTCTTTCTTAGACACCACCAAACAATATTTTGTCTGCTTAAAATCTTTCTCGATCAAAATATTCGATCCCCGGCAGCGGCGCCAAGAAGAGACAGCTGATATGCCACTAACGGATGGTTTTGTTTTGTGCGGTGTCGTTAGGTCGCACAATGTCCGATTCGGTAGCACACAATGTCTTCGTTTATTTATATTTTGTGAGGCCTAAATTTACTTTTACTTTCTAAGGTGTAGAAGGTGTAAGTTAACCTAGTGTCAAATTTTATGCTGATTAACGAATTGAAGATCAAGTGGATAATTGTCTTTTAGTTAAATTACCTGGATAAAAGATAGTAGTTGAGTTTAGCTAAAGGTCCTAAATGCAGAAAAGTAAATAAAGTGGAAGGATATTCGGAGTATGCAGATCAGGGAAATGTTGACCAAGACATCAGTATTGGGTTAGGGAAAGGTAATTATGCTTATGTTAAGACTATGCTTGGATTGACGTAGATCTGGTTGGATGAGCCAATTACACAGACCTATTTATCAATGAACTCTCGGAGTTCTCTTTGAGCAGTGAGAAATATGTCACTTGGTTGTATAACTGAAGTGTAACAATACCTCGGAGGTTATCCTCAGTAAAGTACTAGGTTTATTAGTAAGTTCAGCTCTAATCTTAACCCTCGTTATCAGTTTAGGTAACTGAATAACAACGTGCCGTGTTGATTGAACACTGATCACAAACGGAAGGAGTCCGTCGGTTTAAGTTGGCAAAACCTTAAATGAAAACTAACAACCATTTCATCATACTAATGAGATCTCAACAAATCAAACATTATACAGCATTACAGTTAATATACTGATAGTAAAACAGATAGAAACCTAATGAGTACCTAAACAGTTGATATGACTAAGACCTAAGGCAACAATCAGACAAGAACATGCAATAGGCTTGGGTCATACAGTAAAGACACTAACTAGATCTTAACAGCTCCTAAGAGGTCTCTTTGGAATAGTCAATATGCATACTAGGTGATGTGTGCGATCGAGACCTTTATTTATGAACGGATTTGAGTTGTTTTGTTACACGAATTGATTTATTGTATATGTGGTATTTTATTGATTTTAGGTTGATTTCACACATATATATAGGCAACTAGTCCTATCCGTGTAGTTTAGTTTGTTGGTAAATCCGATTCGTTCCACAGGGAGATGGAGTGTTTAATGGTTTTTTTTTTTTTTTATAGTCTTTGATGTCAAACTTAATTAAAGGGGGTTTTGGATTAGGCAATTTATGGTAACAGTAAAAGAAAATAACTTAACTAATTTACTAAATAAAATTACAAGATTACAATAATTAACTTAAAAAGGAACTAAATGAAAGTATACTAATTATGATGCGACAATTATATTACTAGATGGTAATTAGTAAAATAGTAATTTTTAATAAAACTATATGTTTAGAATTTTGTTTTGAGCAATTATAATAGAAACTTATTTAAATTAACTAAAATGCATTTTTAGTAAAACTAATACAAATTAAAAGGAAAATTAATTAATTTACTAACTATAAACTAGTTACAATTTATAAACCTATAATAATTAATACTACTTTTAGGATTAAAACATGTATTTTAAGTATTTTAAATAACTAAAACTAAATAATTTAATTATAATAATTAAAATAACTAATAACCTAAATATAAATATAATTAAATAACAAAAACCCTAATTTTAACCTAGCTGTACTGTAGCCGCGTTTTAGCCTTACACGATTCGTGTGATGATACACGATTCGTGTACGTGTAAAAGTATGTGACAGATTACTGTTACGAAAAATAATTGTTTTTATGTATTTTTTTATATTTTAAAAAGATATTTCGTAAATAATTTTAATAATACTTTTATAAGAAATATAAATAAGATAATTGGGAGTGTTTACTTAATTGTGTCACCCCTAGGTCCATGGATTGTTTTAAGTTTTACGCCCTATTTAAAATGTTCTAGTATCAAACTTTACATTTTTCTCTCGAAAAAATATAAAGTTACAACTTAACTAAATAAAATCTAATTTTCATTGGATTCTTTTTAGAAAGCTACTATTCCCTAAGTATTTAAATTGAGACCTAGCCTAGTTTTGACCTTCGCCAATACCCAAATTATAACGGTTTCCCTTTTTATAATTTCACCTTCATATAACTTATTGATATCACCCAAACCACCGAAGTTTATTTCTAAATTGGTGTCAATAACTTATCCATAAATTCGTCTAGATCATTTTTAATGTTGAAGCTCAATTTATGTAAATAAAAACAACTTTCGTTATTTAAATTTAATAAATTAAGTGGCAAGGGTTAAATACCTAATTACATAAAAATGGTTCTTTTAACTAGGCTCAATATTAAAAATACTAAAGTTACATTTTAACTTTTACTAATGGTAACAATCCATTTCACTAGGGGCTCTACATTTAAGCAAACACTAGGGAAATTTAGCTATTCATTACACTAGGGTAGACATAAAAATATAGATATGCAAACATAATAACAACGCTAATTTTAACAGAGTAAACTTACTAAAATATCTTCACTTGCATTAACTTCAAACGGTAGAAAAAATTACAATAATAACACCCTTTTCACGCGTACAATAACACCCTTTATCACGAACAATACCCCCTTAATAATTGATACTTGAAACTAATTACAATAGGTACAAGTAAAAATAACAATAGTAATTTGATATAGTAGTTTTGTGTGTATATTATCCTCTGTCGTAATATGTGTTGTAATCTTGTATCCTCCTTCTGTCTCTGAACGTACTCTCTATTTAACATGTATTAGAAGTAGTAGGTGAGTCAAAAAGATCCATTTGCTGAAGCACTAGCCAAAAGAAAGGTTTTAAAACTCCAAAAGTAGCCGCCCCTTATCTGATGAATGATTAAATTCGGCCTAACATTACACGATTCGTGTATCGCTACACTATTCGTGTAAGAACAAATATTCTACACGATTCGTGTAGACCTACACTATTCGTGTAAGAGTAAAAGCAGTTTTCTTTATTTTTCTTTTTCGTTTGTTCTCTGATGACCTCGTATTGACGTGTACTGACTTGGCACTTTACATTTGAACTCTTTTCTTCATCTATCTTGTACTTTCATTCGGATAAACATTTCTTGATATAAATCTGGTTAAAACTATCGTTTTATCGTCAAATCTTCAAATAGCGAGCTCTTATCCACTTTTGTCGTTTTTCTCGTGAAATGCGCATTGAATGTCTTTGTAGATGATAAAAACCTATGAAATATAAGTGATATTGAGCCGAATAATATGTATGTTTAGAGCAATATCAAAATACCCCACACTAGAACGTTGCTTGTCCTCAAGCAATTACATCTTTTAACAGAGTTAGAACATTATATATCTTTCTTATCGAACATTTAGATCACACAACACACACTACACGAAATGAAACACACACTATATGAAATATATTACACAACACAGTATTTATTGGATCACACGCACACGAAACGAAATTCTGACAACAGAAACAAACATGAAACTCGTGATTAGGGTTTAAAAATTTGGATCCTTAGGGAAAATTGGACCTTGTGAAAACGTTTTATGATTTTATAAAATGTCAGGCTAGTTTTTACACTAGACACGTTTTCCGGTTTTAACCTCAAATTCCGGTTGAGGGTAACTGAAAACCGAAGTCTCAGTCGGCGATTAGCAAGCTATTCGCCCCCATGATTGTAGTATCATGAAACTTGAAGCCGAATGTCCAAAAAATGGTTTTACACAAATATAATTCATAAAATAGCATAAGTTTTAGAACAAAATTATATCGTGTCCAAATATCATCGGTGAACCATGAGTTTGCACACCTCAATTTGTTATGGCATATGTATGTTGACCGCGGTCAAACATAGATGCGGTTAATCTTTACGGAGATCATCCATCTGGGGATTAGATTCATTAGTCTTAAAAGCTAATTTGCATTGTGCCCCCCCATTGTACGAGACAGATCCATCTCATGGTTAGGATAAGTCTGACCACCAAAAACCCTGTTTGATGCTGAGGTTAGGTGGATTTCCAGCCGATTTTAGGGATGACTTTTCAAGATTTTTCGTCAACCTACAGCTGTTCTGGACTACATCTTCTAACAAAAGTTAGCAAGTGTGTCAATTTGGAAGACCTTACTTCCTTACGGGATGGACTTGATTCATCCTCTATTACTCGTAATAGTGGAATATTCAGGTTTATACGTTCCAAAGCAATGATATCTGCAATAACTTCATAGAAACATGTGATATATGGTTCTCAACATAAGGTTTTATAAATTCTTGTTATACTTGGTTTCCTTTTATAGGTTTTAAACAAATAACTTATGCGTTTTTAATGTATTGAGACGATAATTTCTGTTTTTGACACCTATGCTTTAATCGCTCGTAGTTACCCTAAAAATTCATTTGATATATTTGTTTAAAATTTTTATAAATCTTGATAAAAATCACCAAATTATAAGTTCTCGAGAATTTATATATTCCCACCCCACACTTAAGATTATGTAATGCCCTCATTACATAAAAATCAGATAATAATGCATAAATTTGAGAGGACAATTAGTGTGAAGTATTTGGAACTTCCTTTGTTAACCGATTTGGATTTTCAAATTGTTTTACCTATGATCATATCCAATGTTTGTATCACAATGTAATTTGATGTTTCGTTTCGTCTAATTGCATTTTCGTCTGTACCTGTCAAAACCATGTTAAAAACACACAAAATATTGGGTTTTAATTCAATCGTACAACACATTTTTTTACCCCACACTATATTTTCTTGCTAATATAAAAAATAAAAACATAATAAGTTTCAATACACACCAAAAAAATATGTTATTACAAACTAAAAAATAAAAAAAAATTAAAACAATAGAACTAGTCAAATGGGCTCCAAAATGGTCCTCCTCGTTCGCCCTCCTCCTGTTGCTGTCGCTGCCGTTGCTCGTTTAGGCATTGTTCCTCGTAGAAACTCCTATATGCATCCTGACTCGCGGCTATTGCGGCGTTATGGTCATAGGGTGGAGGTAGAGGGTCATCGGGTGATTGCCATGGGGGATATGATGGAAAGGCTGAGGGTGCGTAAGCTTGCGGGTTAGACGCGTATAGATATGCCTGTTGGTGCGCCCACTCTAATTGATTTCCCATTCCCCTCTGATCATATCGGATGTTGGACAGCATATTATATTGATCTAGCTGGGTATGCCTAATGTCCCCTAATTGCCGAGATAGAGCAGTGTACTGATCTTCTGATCTCGCTCCCCAGTTTTGATATGAATTACGTACATCTAAACTCAATGCGTTAAACGAGTTTTGGAGCATATCGAAATCAGAAGTACCTGTATGAGACGAGCTAGCCTGATCTGTCTCTCGTCGTCTCCTCCTGGCTTCCCTCTCGGGTTCGTCATCCTCTTCCATGGGTTCCTGAGGCGCAACTTCCTGTGGCCTTAAACTAATCACCCCAGCCCTCACCCGTATAGCTTTAGCTGTCCTATACACATCCAATCCTAAGGTACGAACCTGTTGATTTATCGGTTGGATTGGAGGTGCGAAGTCGTTCGGGTTGATATCGAACCAGGATGCCAAACATGTGATATAGTGACCCCCCGATATGTCACTGTCTCCTCGAGCACCCTTACCTACATTGGCCAAAAAGTAGGCCACTCCATAGGGTATACTAATATTAGTTTCCCTATCTCTAATAACATCCAAATACCAAAGGTCGACATAATTAATCCTATCTGTAGTAAGGAATGCCCTTTGGTTAATCGTGTTCGCTATAAATTTATGAATTAATCGATAGCGAATATCTTGGATCTTAAGGTATGATTCTCGGCCTGCTGTATATGAATTTCTTCCGGAAAAAGATCGCCAGACGCTGACAGAATCATAATCTCCTGAATACCTAGCTCCTGTAAATATAAATTCCCAAAAACCTGGAGCAATCATATCATCACCCTCATAAATCCCTAAGGCCATAGTTATGTCGCCTAGGGATATTACTCTATCAACCCCACCCATTCGGAATTGTAGGAAACTAGTATCTTGGACAGTTGCGGGGCGGGTATTCATCCTAACAGTAGAGTAAAATTCTAAACACAATTCCCTATATACAGGAGCAGTCAAACGAAATAATCCCTCCCAGTCATTAAAATACCTAATTACCCCAAATTCATCCGTGTAGCTTTGGGTTAAAATATCCCTTATCTGTGTATCTAAATTAACTGGGGGACCTAGGGGAGTCCAATCAACAATGTAAACTTGATTGATTGTTCGATTTACCAGAGTAAGTAAATCCTTAACTTTTTGTACCCTTTGGCTTAATTCTATAGGGAAATGTAGAATCGGGTGTAGTTGCAAGATTTGTTGTTCCATTTCGGGCGTAACTTCCTCTTGTTGGTTAACTGCCCTCATTCTAATTGGTCCCTGCATAACATTTTAAAAACAAGGAAATCATCCCAATAGGATGTGTAAATGTTAGCAAAGATTTTAATTTCAACAAACAACTTGTTTTCAACACCACCTTAATCAATTTAATTCAACAAACTTGGGAGATTTAGTTCTATAATTCAAAACAAAGCAGAAACAAACCACAAATCATAATTCAAAAATCAAGTTTCATATAAAAAGTTTAATTCATAAGTGAAAACACGCAATTTTTCTAAGCATATCTAATTCAATTCAATCACATTGCGCGTATTTCAGCTTCTAAATCATCCTTAACATCATTAAAACGCATACTTGATTCATAGAAATGACAAAACTTAACAAATTTAGACTAAAATTAAAAATCACACAATCAAGCAATCAAAATCATGTTCACAAGTTCTATCTACTAACAAAACACTCAAAAACAACTAATTACAACCAAATTAACACACCTCAGTTTCAATTTCTCAATTTTCCCCAATTTTGTATAAACCCTAATTTTCAATCACCAATTAAACATCAATTTTTCATGCTAATCGGGTTTATTATGTTACTAACAACATACATATAGCAATAATCAAGCAAAAATGAACAAAAACATGGCTAAAATTCGGATTAAAGCTAAAAAGAAAAAAATTGAAAAACTTGAAGAACACTAATTAAAATGGGTTAAAAATCCTTACCACTCTTGGCATGATGAAAGATTGAAGAATTAGAGGAGATTGAGAGTGTTAATTTAATGATTTGGTGCGATTTTGTGGTTTTTGGGGTTGAGCTCTCGTCACAGAAAAAAAATTGGGGAGGGATAGAGTGTGCAAACCAGTCCCCTGCCCCGTCTGATGTGGCCAGATTTTTGGCCTTACACGAATCGTGTAGGGGTACACGAATCGTGTAAGGCTTAATTTCAGCTGTATTTTTTTTTTATATAACTTATAATTAATTAAATTTAAAATCTCTTTTATAGATTTATATTTGTAACGAAAATTCAGTTTTTACACCTGTTCTTTATCCGTTTATAAATCTTAAAAATAAATTTATAAAATTCAATTCATTAATAGTTAAAGTTTTTATAGTTTTTCTGAAAACAAATTCAAAAATAAAATAAAAACACTCTATTTTTGTGTTAAAAATATTAACATTTTTAATTTTAGAACAAGTACATAAAAAAAATAAAATTACATAATGTAAAATACACTCTATTTTTATTTAACTTAAAATCAATTGAATTCAAAATATCTTTTATAAATTTATATTTGTAACGGAAATTCGGATTTTTACACCTGATCTTAATCCGTTTATAAATTTTTAATTTTAATTTATAAAATTCAATTAATTAAAAGTTTAAAGTTTTTATAGTTTTATCGAAAATAAATAAAATAAAAACAAGTACATGAAAAATAAAAATTAAATAAATAAAAATTCACTCTATTTTTGTTATATACCCTTAAATCAACTAATTTTTAAACTTAAAACTTTGTTTCCTATCGTCTAGGTAGAGATTAATTTCGGTTGTCAAACCTATCATTATCCACGACAAAGATTTACAAGTTATATATTTTTACGGTTATTGATAAAAGAGTATATTTTTGCAATCTACTATAGACTTTTAGAATTTAACAAATATTCTGTACAATTTTTGAAAAATAAAAATTCAGTTTTGACACCTAACATTTTCATTTTCAAAGAAACAAGTTAAACTCAAGGCGTTTCACCTCAATTTAGTAGAAAGAATTTTTTTAATTTTTATTTTGTTTTCGTGATTTACTATTTAAATGATATCTTAAAAATTTAACAATTAATTTCGTGCAATTTGAACAACAATAATTCAGTTTTAACACTTTAACATTATCGTTTTCAATGAAAACAGGTTAAATTCAAGTTTAATCAATTTTAAATAGTAGACCTTTTTATAAAACTCACTGCAAACAAATATAAACCAAAATACACACAAAATAAAAAAAATAAAAATAAAATATGCACATACATACAATCGACGAGAAAAAGAATTAGATAGTGAACCCACGTTGACTCGCTTCGTAGTCGAGTCGCGAAATTTCGCTTCCCATTGCCTCGTAGGCGTAACCTCGTGGGTTTAAGAGGTTTTCTTCTAAACATTTGAAAGGCCCTTCTCGGCATAAAGTTACGTACTCGAAATTAGAGTCCGTTTGGTTCTTTGGGCAATCTCCTGAGTGAGCTGGTTTTCCACATTTTTCACATTTACCCAATTGACGTGCCCGACGCCTTTTAGCGCATTTTGATTTGCCTTTTCTATAATTTTTCTCATTATAATCTTGTCTTTCTCCTTTTCTCGTCGCATCGCATCTTTTCTTAATATCTAACACCACATCTCTTGGTAAAATCTTATCGCATATTAAAATGAAGTGGTTGTAGATATATTGACCTCGCATCTTGAAAATAAACAATAAAAACAAACCAAAAGAAATTAAAAAGGTAGAATGGAGGGAGAAGACTAGTTCTTTAGGGTCTGCTAGGGAAAGACCAATCTAACCCCACTCTTAAAGATAAGAATAAAAATCGAGAATGGAGTTTAAAACCTTAGAGTTACCCTGAATTTATTTGTCCTTAGGGTAGAAGGTGGTTTCGTCTCTTTCCGTAGTATTGATTTCTTCAAAGTATAACTTGAGTCTGTGTCCGTTCACTTTGAAAGTTCCGCCGTCTTTACCATACAACTCTGCATATCCAGATGGAAAAACCTGTTTTATTATATATGGCCCATTCCATCGGGATCTAAGTTTACCAGGTGAAAACTTGAAACGTGATTGGAATACCAATACTTTATCCCCTTGCTCAAATTCTTTCTTTTTTAATCGTGCATCGTGCCATACTTTAGTTTTTTCTTTATATGTTTTAGAATTTTCGTAGGCTTGTAATCTTAATTCATCTAGTTCGTTAAGTTGTGATAACCTATTTTCTCCGGCTTGTACAAGGTCGGTATTACATTCTCTCATAGCCCAGTACGCCTTGTGTTCAACTTCAACAGGTAGATGACACGCTTTACCGTATACAAGTCTAAATGGTGTGGTACCTATTGGTGTTTTATACGCAGTCCTAAAAGCCCACAACGCGTCATCTAACTTGCGTTGCCAGATTTTAGGGTTGTTATTAACCGTCTTCTCAAGTATGCGTTTTAAAGCACGATTCGTGTTCTCCACTTGACCACTTGTTTGCGGGTGGTACGAAGTAGAGAAACGATGAGTTACGCCATACTTCTTCAACACCTTTTCAAGAAGGTTGTTGGTAAAATGTGTTCCTCGGTCGGATATGAGTGCTTTTGGGATCCCAAAGCGTGAGAAGAGATTTTTCAAGAAGTTTACCACCACCCTAGCATCATTTGTAGGCAAAGCTTTTGCTTCAGCCCACTTGGATACATAGTCAACGGCTACTAGTATGTACTTGCACTTATGTGAACTTGGAAAGGGTCCCATGAAATCGATTCCCCAAATGTCAAAGATTTCACAAACTTGGATGCCGGTCTGAGGCATCTCATCCTTTTTCGTGATGTTACCCGTTCGTTGGCATGCGTTACAAGTCCGAACGAAATCATGGGCATCTTTAAAGATCGTGGGCCAATAAAAGCCCGATTCAAGGATTTTTCTTGCAGTGTGGTTTGGTCCGAAATGACCGCCGGTTGGCCCTTGATGGCAATGCTCAAGAATTTGTTGAGCTTCTTGTCCGTACACACAACGGCGAATTATTTGATCTGCACCAACACGAAATAGGTCTGGGTATTCCCAGAAATAAGATTTTAAATCCGCAAAAAATTTCTTCTTTTGCTGATAAGTAAGTCCTTTTTGTAGTATGCCTGAAGCAAGATAGTTTGCAAAATGGGCAAACCATGGGATTTCAGATTCTTTTTCAACCCTCATTAGAGATTCGTCAGGAAATGTGTCCTTGATGATTGTGTCATCAAGTTTATCTAATTCGGGGTTTTCAAGTCGGGATAAATGATCGGCAGCTAGATTCTCAGCTCCTTTCTTGTCACGTATCTCAATGTCAAATTCTTGAAGTAAAAGAACCCAACGTATGAGACGATGTTTTGCATCTAGTTTCGAGAATAAATACCTAAGTGCCGAATGGTCCGTGTAAACAATGGTCTTGGACAACACCAAATATGACCGAAATTTATCAAATGCATAAACAACCGCTAGGAGTTCTTTTTCCGTGGTGGTATAATTAATTTGGGCTCCCGTTAGAGTTTTACTTGCATAATAAATCGGAAGAAAATGATTATCGGGACGTTGTCCTAAAACAGCACCTAAAGCATAGTCGCTTGCGTCGCACATTAGCTCAAATGGCATACTCCAATCTGGAGATACCATAATGGGAGCTTGTGTGAGTTTTGACTTAAGAATCGAGAATGCATTCTCGCAATTAGTGTCAAAGTCAAATGGAGCATCCTTTTCAAGAAGCTTGGTCAATGGGCGGGCGATTTTAGAAAAATCTTTGATAAATCGCCTATAGAATCCTGCGTGACCAAGAAAGCTTCTAATTGCTTTAACATTTGATGGTTTAGGTAGCTTAGAGATAACTTCAATTTTAGCTTTATCTACCTCTATTCCCGCACGAGATATTTTGTGACCAAGTACAATGCCCTCCTTCACCATGAAGTGGCATTTTTCCCAATTTAGGACCAAGTTTGCTTTCTCACATCGGATAAGCATACGTTCTAGATTGAAAAGACACGATTCAAAGGAGTCTCCAAACACGGAAAAGTCATCCATGAAGACTTCCATACAATCCTCTACCATATCATCAAAGATTGCCATCATGCACCTTTGAAAGGTTCCGGGTGCATTGCATAAACCAAACGGCATGCGGCGATAGGCAAAGGTACCGAAAGGACAAGTGAATGTGGTCTTTTCTTGGTCGTTGGGATCAATTGGAATTTGGAAGTAACCGGAGAAACCGTCTAAAAAGCAATAATATTCTTTTCCCGCTAATCGTTCAAGCATTTGATCAATAAAAGGTAACGGGAAATGATCCTTTCTAGTGGCATCATTTAGACGTCTGTAATCAATACAGACTCTCCAGCCGGTAACTGTTCTAGTTGGGACGAGTTCGTCCTTTTCATTTAATATAACGGTTGTACCCCCCTTTTTGGGTACTACTTGTACTGGACTAACCCATGGACTATCGGAGATGGGGTAGATTAACCCGGCGTCAAGAAGCTTGACGACCTCCTTTTTAACAACCTCTTTCATGTTGGGATTTAGCCTGCGTTGTCTTTGTACTACGGGTTTGTAGTCATTCTCAAGGAGAATTTTATGTGTACAATAAGACGGGTTTATTCCCGGAATGTCAGTTGTTTTCCAGGCTATAGCCTTTTTATGGGTTTTTAATACAGAAATTAGCTTATCCTTCTCATTATCTGAAAGATGTGAAGCAATAATTACTGGTAATTTAGATGTACCTTCGAGATAAGCATACTCCAAGTGTTTGGGTAGCTCTTTAAGCTCTAGTACGGGTGGTTCTTCTAAGGAATTTTTTATACGAAATCTATCTTCATTTTTGATTTCCTCAAACGATTCCTCTTCCATGGGAATTTCTTCTATTATGGTCTCGTCATCCGTGACCACCTTCATCAACTCATCAAAATCTTTATCAATATTGAAGTATTCATTCTCACTTACCGGGGCTAACCCCGGGATATCAATTTCAAGTAGCTCCTTCAATTCATTCTCGACACAAAGATCTATAACATCAATTTGAAAACAAGAGTCATCGGTAGAAGTGGGTCTTTTCATGGCTTTGTCAATGTGACAAATTATTCTCTCGTTTCCCACACCTAGACTTAATTGTTCTTTTTGGACATTGATGATAGCATCTGCAGTATTTAGGAAAGGACGTCCTAAAATGATAGGAACTTTTGTGTCCTCTTGCATTTCTAGAATAACAAAGTCGACGGGAAAGATGAGTGAGCCAACTTTTACAAGTATATCCTCGGCTATACCTATTGGAGTATCAAATGATTGGTTTGCTAATCGAATACCCATTCGGGTTGGTTTTAAGTCTCCTAAGTCAAGTTTTAAATATAACGAGTAAGGCATTAAGTTAACACTTGCACCTAGGTCGGCTAGTGCATCGTACACTACCGAATCACCCATCATACATGGTATGATAAAACTACCAGGGTCTCCTAATTTTGGAGGTACATTTTGTTTCTTTAAGATGGCCGAACATTCCACATGGAGGAATGTGGCAGAAACGTCGTGGTATTTACCCTTCGAGGATATGAGATCCTTTAAAAACTTCCCGTAATTGGGCATATCTCTAAGAACCTCCGCGAGTGGCATGTTAATGCTAATTTGCTTAATCATGTCCGCAAATTTCTCATACCGCCTTGCGAGTCTGTCTTTCTTTAATGCTTTCGGGTAAGGAATAGGTTCCTTATGCGCCTTTACTGGTGGTTCTTCACTTTTCTTTGGCATGACCTCAGGTGGATCATATTTCTCTTGTTCTTTGTCATCTTGCTCATTTTCATCAACCGGTATTTGTAAAATAGAAGGAGATAAAGGAACTTTCGGGGATTTTGTAGTCTCCGGTTTAGTAGTTAAACCACTTCTAGTAGTTATAGCATTTACATGCTCGTTCCTTGTTTGGGGGTTGTTGGGATTCACTTGAGTATTTGAGGGGAGAGTACCTGGGGGTCTCTCTGATAGTAACTATGATATCCTTCCAACATCCCTTTCTAAGTTTTGTATTGTGGCTTGTTGATTTCGGATTTGCTGAGTTTGGAGCTCTGCATTTTGCTCGTGCTTAACCATAAAATCTCTTAAGAGATCTTCTAAACCAGATTTCCTCTCAGGTTGAGGTTGCATAATTGCTAATGGTTGTGGTTGATTGAATGCTAGTGGTTGTGTGTGTTGGAAATTATTTTGATAATTTCGTTGAGGTTGATTTCGGTTATTATAACCTGGTGGCGGATTTCTTTGATTTTGATTTGGGAAATTCTGGTTATTTTGGTAACCTGGATTTCCTCCTTGATAGTTATTATTATTTTGATAGTTATTATTATTTGATCCTGAAGGTCCTCCTACTTGATAGCTGTTTATAGGAGGATATTTTCGGTTGTTTGCTTCTATAGCTGGAAAATCACTGAAGTTCATTTCACCTTTTCGTAAGTATCCTAAGAAATTTGCTTGTTCTTCCATTGTACTTTGATCACAATCTCTAGTAAGATGGGGACCTTGGCACAGTTCACATCCTACTCTGATAGCATGCATTTCCTTAGTTACTTTCTCGATTTGCCTTGCTTGATTTGCTATTTGAACTTTTAAAGAAGCAATTTCATCATTGCTTTCAATACTAGCAACATTTGATGATCTAGAAAATTCTATTTCTTGATGCCAATTATGAGAATGGGAAGCTAAATCAGCAATGATTGTGTGAGCGTCTTCAGGTGTTTTCTTCATGATCGAACCTCCGGCTGCAACATCTATATCTTTTCTAGTTGCCACATTGACTCCTTTATAGAATATTTGGACCTTTTGGAATGTATTCAACCCGTGTTGAGGACATATTCGAAGCATTTTATTGAATTGGGTCCAAGCTTCATAAAGAGTTTCATTAGGCTTTTGTTTAAAGTGATTTATGTCACTTTGTAATTTTGCTGCTTTTGAAGCAGGAAAGAATTCTGACAAAAATTTATCCATCATATCATTCCAGTTTTCAATATAACCTTCTGGTAATGAGTCTAGCCAATCTCTTGCATCATCTTTTAATGACCATGGAAAGATTTTTAAACATGCAACTTCATCGGTGACATCTTTGATTTTGAAAAGCTTGCAAATGCTTACAAACTTACGAAGATGCTCGTTAGCATCCTCATTTGGGGCTCCACCGAATTGACATGTATTAGTTACCATGTGTAAAAATTGACCTTTTATTTCAAAGCCATCACTCATCGTGGGTTGGATGATTGCGTGGCCTTGACCTTTTCTTGTGGCCTTCATTAATGCTTCCATCGTTTGATTTGTATCAGCCATTTCTTCTTCTTCTTTAATAATCGGCTCTATGATTGGTTGAATTATTGGTTCAGAGTCGGATTCTAAGAAAAGTGACTCTAAATTTTTAGCAATAGATTCTACTTCTTGAGCTCTTAAGCGTTCGTGGAATTTTCTTTCGGGTTCAGGATGTGAGGGAGTTAATTCAGCGTTGGAGGAACGTAAGTTCATACATTAATTTCTATTATGAGATCACTTCACTAAAGGTTTATCTAGGGTTACCTACTTGTTTCTCCTTTTTTTTTTTTTTTTTTTTGTGTTTTTCGGTGTTTTAAAATTACTAGTATTTCCTATTTCTTTTTGTTGTTTTTGTCCTTTATTAATTCTTTGAGGTTCCGGATTAAGTTTAACGAGTTTAGGATTGAACGGATCATACAATTTGGGAAATTGTACAAAGAATTACAGGATTTATTCAAAAACTTTGAACTTTCTTGGAAATGAATTTCCTCGAGAGGATCGAATAACATAAAAACAATGATAAAAACCTTTAAACAAACAGATTATCCTTCTGATTTTTGCCCACGTTTCGAATAGCCAAAAGATGCAGCAGAGGGGCAGGATCCTTCAAAGACCAATAAAATTGGTGATCCAACAACCCGGTCCACGTACAAATCCAACTACTACTACGAATCAGAAAAATTATCTATTTATTTAACTGCCAACTCCCCGGCAGCGGCGCCAAAAAGTTGATGTGTGCGATCGAGACCTTTATTTATGAACGGATTTGAGTTGTTTTGTTACACGAATTGATTTATTGTATATGTGGTATTTTATTGATTTTAGGTTGATTTCACACATATATATAGGCAACTAGTCCTATCCGTGTAGTTTAGTTTGTTGGTAAATCCGATTCGTTCCACAGGGAGATGGAGTGTTTAATGGTTTTTTTTTTTTTATAGTCTTTGATGTCAAACTTAATTAAAGGGGGTTTTGGATTAGGCAATTTATGGTAACAGTAAAAGAAAATAACTTAACTAATTTACTAAATAAAATTACAAGATTACAATAATTAACTTAAAAAGGAACTAAATGAAAGTATACTAATTATGATGCGACAATTATATTACTAGATGGTAATTAGTAAAATAGTAATTTTTAATAAAACTATATGTTTAGAATTTTGTTTTGAGCAATTATAATAGAAACTTATTTAAATTAACTAAAATGCATTTTTAGTAAAACTAATACAAATTAAAAGGAAAATTAATTAATTTACTAACTATAAACTAGTTACAATTTATAAACCTATAATAATTAATACTACTTTTAGGATTAAAACATGTATTTTAAGTATTTTAAATAACTAAAACTAAATAATTTAATTATAATAATTAAAATAACTAATAACCTAAATATAAATATAATTAAATAACAAAAACCCTAATTTTAACCTAGCTGTACTGTAGCCGCGTTTTAGCCTTACACGATTCGTGTGATGATACACGATTCGTGTACGTGTAAAAGTATGTGACAGATTACTGTTACGAAAAATAATTGTTTTTATGTATTTTTTTATATTTTAAAAAGATAATTCGTAAATAATTTTAATAATACTTTTATAAGAAATATAAATAAGATAATTGGGAGTGTTTACTTAATTGTGTCACCCCTAGGTCCATGGATTGTTTTAAGTTTTACGCCCTATTTAAAATGTTCTAGTATCAAACTTTACATTTTTCTCTCGAAAAAATATAAAGTTACAACTTAACTAAATAAAATCTAATTTTCATTGGATTCTTTTTAGAAAGCTACTATTCCCTAAGTATTTAAATTGAGACCTAGCCTAGTTTTGACCTTCGCCAATACCCAAATTATAACGGTTTCCCTTTTTATAATTTCACCTTCATATAACTTATTGATATCACCCAAACCACCGAAGTTTATTTCTAAATTGGTGTCAATAACTTATCCATAAATTCGTCTAGATCATTTTTAATGTTGAAGCTCAATTTATGTAAATAAAAACAACTTTCGTTATTTAAATTTAATAAATTAAGTGGCAAGGGTTAAATACCTAATTACATAAAAATGGTTCTTTTAACTAGGCTCAATATTAAAAATACTAAAGTTACATTTTAACTTTTACTAATGGTAACAATCCATTTCACTAGGGGCTCTACATTTAAGCAAACACTAGGGAAATTTAGCTATTCATTACACTAGGGTAGACATAAAAATATAGATATGCAAACATAATAACAACGCTAATTTTAACAGAGTAAACTTACTAAAATATCTTCACTTGCATTAACTTCAAACGGTAGAAAAAATTACAATAATAACACCCTTTTCACGAGTACAATAACACCCTTTATCACGAACAATACCCCCTTAATAATTGATACTTGAAACTAATTACAATAGGTACAAGTAAAAATAACAATAGTAATTTGATATAGTAGTTTTGTGTGTATATTATCCTCTGTCGTAATATGTGTTGTAATCTTGTATCCTCCTTCTGTCTCTGAACGTACTCTCTATTTAACATGTATTAGAAGTAGTAGGTGAGTCAAAAAGATCCATTTGCTGAAGCACTAGCCAAAAGAAAGGTTTTAAAACTCCAAAAGTAGCCGCCCCTTATCTGATGAATGATTAAATTCGGCCTAACATTACACGATTCGTGTAGACCTACACTATTCGTGTAAGAGTAAAAGCAGTTTTCTTTATTTTTCTTTTTCGTTTGTTCTCTGATGACCTCGTATTGACGTGTACTGACTTGGCACTTTACATTTGAACTCTTTTCTTCATCTATCTTGTACTTTCATTCGGATAAACGTTTCTTGATATAAATCTGGTTAAAACTATCGTTTTATCGTCAAATCTTCAAATAGCGAGCTCTTATCCACTTTTGTCGTTTTTCTCGTGAAATGCGCATTGAATGTCTTTGTAGATGATAAAAACCTATGAAATATAAGTGATATTGCGTCGAATAATATGTATGTTTAGAGCAATATCACTAGGTCATTCATGTCTCAATTCCTAGGTTCCGTGTCCTAAAAGTGCATTAGATGCCTCTCGGGAACTCCGGCCATACCGAGTTCATAGAATCTTCAGATACAGTATAACCAGGGGTCTTAATCCTATGAAGTAGCTAATTTCATATAGGTGGACAAGTCCTGATCACAACCTAAGTTGATCAATCCTTAAGATGCTAGCATACAAATCTATCAGACTTCCTAGTTCAGTATTATAACAGTAATCGTACTAAATTAACATAATTACGCTAACCCAAACTTCTATCATGGCAACATACAGATAAGTTAAGCTATCATGGCAATATTGGAACGTATTATTAAACATAAAAAGTAAGAATACATGTTTAATACAAAAGACAAGCGTTTCGGATAAAAAAACCTGAAAAGGCCGTACAAATCTGCCCGAAATCGCAGGGACTCGTCGGGATATCCTCCGGAAAATAAAAGCTAAGCTAACTTCTACTAAAAACTAACTAAAAGATTGAAAATATAAATTGAATTGCAAGTTGAGTGTGTGTTGGAATGGATGGAGAAGGCCCTTTAAATAGACCAGAATTTTGCCCAAATACGCCTGGCAGGCCGTATGGTGGCCCGTATTTGGCAGGCCGTATGGCTGGCAGGCCGTTTCTTGGGGGCATTTGCTAGGCCGTGTGGCAGGCCGTACTCCATACTGGCAGCCCGTATGGCAGCCCGTATGGCAGGCCGTATGTGGTGCTGGTCAGCCTTGATTCACTAGATCGTAACTTGATTTCTTGTCTTTCACCGTTTTCGCTCTAGAATCTTCGTTTTAGCTCCGTTTTACTTGATTCTTTTTGCATCGCCTTTGTAATTACTTAATCTACAAAATCAACCAAAAAAGCGATAATTTTGCCGACAAAGTTTTAATCTTTATTGTTTTAGGGCTTAATTTAGGGGGTAAAAACGTGACTTTTTGCCCGATATCACTCGTCAAACACGTCCATTTATCTCCTAAAGAGATTTCACCACATTACCACCTCGGTGGTAATTTAAATCCAAAATGATAAGTACAATTTATTCCAGACCGTACTTCTACCAAAATCGACCAACATAGGTCTCAACGCTAGCCTCGAAACTATACGAGCATCGTCCAATATAAACACACTAGAACATTTTCGTGCGAGAGTACAAACTCCCCCACTTAGAACTCCGTTCTGTAACCACATCATCGAGATAAAAGTATCCCATGAAACCACTATCCACTCATTGTTGACTTAGTCAACCGTTGAGCCCGTCTCCGTCTCACCGAGACTCATACAACCAATATGCTAAAGAAAGACAAGATTCATCCGTCTTGTATTCCATAATATACCCATCACAATACCTTGCTCTTCCCTTGAGCACACGAAGGATTTCGGACTATCCTTCGCTACTTCAACCGAATTACTTACTAACCGTACAAGTATCACTCTAGCAATCACCGGGTTGCTATCACTTGAAACTTTCACACCGTCACTCAATCACCTAAGGGTTTCTCGCCGATACCCTAAGTCCAAAGTAACAGCAGCACCATTTGAGTCGAATACCACGCTAGTAGGTACGAAAGAGGCACCTAACGTCGCGTCATGTAGACTCCTTCACCAACATACATCGAGATCAAACACTCAATCTCTCGGGTTCCATCCACCCGATGAACCTCATGGTCCAACATCCTCAACACAAAAGCGAACACGCACTTAGCAACCGATCATCAAAGCCCATACCCATGGCTTGGTAGAGACATTTTCCCAAACACTAAAGAATGCTTGGTTGCACCAAGTCTTACGCCTTTCGTCCGTCAAACCAAACGCCACCGTAGGGTAATCCCATTAGGGATGCCACCCACAACAATAATTTGCACAACACAAGGCATTTAACAAACCTGAACTCTTCGGTACACAATAAATAATTAAGGACATAATTATTAAAATGAAAAGTATTTTAATGTCTCCTCGCGACATTCGCCGCCGCCAACTCGGGACAATCCGGCTTGCGATGCCCCTCTTTATGACAATAATAGCACATTCCGTCATCACTTCTCGGCATTGTGCACTCCCATAACTTGTGGCCCCTAACACCAAGATTAAAACATCTAGGTGCACAAGAATCCATCGTGCTTTTCCCCACATTACCCGTACTCGCACTTGCACCCTTATTTTTCTTACTTGGGGCACCGTACGAATCAACCCTTCTCTTACTTGAAGGTTCACTAATCGTCGATCGTGAATACGATTCGAAACCCCTAGCCACCGCGAATAACTCCGCAAACGACTTCACTTGACCCCGGCTAATTTTGTTCCGCAAGTCATCATTCAAAGTTCGATAGAAATCCCCCATCAACGCATGATCATTCCCAGTATACTCCGGGCAAAAACGAGCCTTCGCCATAAAGGTCATCTTGAGAGTATTCAAGGCAATAGATCCTTGTCGAAAATTTCGTAACTCATCACACAAATTCGATAAATCGGCTTGCGTCCGGAACTCCTCGAAGAATTCCTTCTTAAAATCATCCCACCATAACCCCATAAACGCTTCACCACCAACACTATCAATTTTACCATCCAACCAATCTTTCGCCCTACCCCGCAACCAACTAGTAGCGAGTCTTGTCCTCTTCTCGGGAGGGCATTCAATAGTGCGAAAACACCCTTCGACATCCGAGATCCATGTTGTGCTTACCAAAGGATCCGGTTTCCCATCATACATCGGAGGTTTAGTCCTCATGAAGCTCTTAAGACAACGCTCCATTTTACTACTACTTCGAAATTTGGAATACTTCCTATCCATTTCTTCTCGTAACGCACCCATTTGCTCCGCCACGGTGGCCGCAACTCTAGTGTTAAACTCATCGTCGCTCGTCTCGATCCCGTTTCTCGTCGCCATTCTAAAGAATACAAAACGATTAGTCCACGAACATATAAAACCGCACGCACAACACCGCCCCATCTTACTCTATATTCATTGTACATCACTTGTTAGACACGATTTGTACTCGTAACAATGGTAGCTAGTCATTATTACGTGCACACGCCATCTCAACACATTAGTACAACGAGTATCTCGCTCAATGATATAAACCAATACAAATAAAAATTCGACGCAATATAAACAATTGCAAGAAATACATCACAACACAAGCCACAATCCTAGTTAGTTCACCTACACGCTAAGGTACTAACTAAGTCCCCGTCAGACCCGTTCACCTACAAGTCCAGCAACAATTAAGCACACACAAAGGTCTAAGTCTAGACACCTATCTCAAGTCGCCTAAATCCCTTAGACCATGCTCTGAAACCACTTGAAATAACCCAACCCGTATTTAAAACGCCCCATATTTTTTTTCTTCTTTATAATACATTAATATCGTTAACATTTAGGTCCCAATTATGTTTCCAAAAACATCTTTAACACAATAGTAAGTTTAGTAAACTTTAAAACATTTATTACATGAGTTGAAACACAAACGGGCATACAACCCGAGACCCGTTTGACAGAACCAAAAGATACTAATAAGTTTTCCAACAAAAAGACCGAGCATGGTGATTGGGAATGCTACCCAATCCTAATCAAAAGTCTAGAGCACAATCTTCTAAAGCAACCTGCAAGCACTAGTCCCCATGCTTACCCAAGCCGTCACCTCACGAACCTATAAAAATGTAAACAACGAGAGGGTAAGCTATGAAAGCTTAGTGAGTATAAACATACTATATACATACATATGCATAAAATGAATACGTACAACCGGGCACATAAAGTACACACATACCGCAATCCAAGTATAACTAGCAAGCTATACCTAACGTACTACCGATCCAAATCCGCAAGATTAGCTACATCATATAATAAGTATATATACGCATATACAATAGATAACCAAGACACCAAGGTTAACCCCTTAACCTCATACATATGAAGGTTGGCCGAACAATCGGAGCCTTAGTGAATTCGCACTACCCGAGATTCACTTCCTTCACCGCTTCAACAACCGAGGTTGGACGAACTACCCGTGCCTTAGTGAATTCGCTGTAGTGACCCGAACTTTTCCATGTTTAAATATATTAATTGAGATTGATATTTACATGATTAAATGTTTCCAACATGTTAAGCAATCAAACTTGTTAAGACTTGATTAATTGAAATATGTTTCATATAGACAATTGACCACCCAAGTTGACCGGTGATTCACGAACGTTAAAACTTGTAAAAACTATATGATGACATATATATGGATATATATAGTTAACATGATACTATGATAAGTAAACATATCATTAATTATATTAACAATGAACTACATATGTAAAAACAAGACTACTAACTTAATGATTTTTAAACGAGACATATATGTAACGATTATCGTTGTAAAGACATTTAATGTATATATATCATATTAAGAGATATTCATACATGATAATATCATGATAATATAATAATTTAAAATCTCATTTGATATTATAAACATTGGGTTAACAACATTTAACAAGATCGTTAACCTAAAGGTTTCAAAACAACACTTACATGTAACGACTAACGATGACTTAACGACTCAGTTAAAATGTATATACATGTAGTGTTTTAATATGTATTTATACACTTTTGAAAGACTTAAATACACTTATCAAAATACTTCTACTTAACAAAAATTCTTACAATTACATCCTCGTTCAGTTTCATCAACAATTCTACTCGTATGCACCCGTATTCGTACTCGTACAATACACAGCTTTTAGATGTATGTACTATTGATATATACACTCCAATGATAAGCTCTTAGCAGCCCATGTGAGTCACCTAACACATGTTGGAATCATCATTTGGCAACTAGCATGAAATATCTCATAAAATTACAAAAATATGAGTAATCATTCATGACTTATTTACATGAAAACAAAATTACATATCCTTTATATCTAATCCATACACCAACGACCAAAAACACCTACAAGCACTTTCATTCTTCAATTTTATTCATCTAATTGATCTCTCTCAAGTTCTATCTTTAAGTTCTAAGTGTTCTTCATATATTCTACAAGTTCTAGTTACATAAAATCAAGAATACTTTCAAGTTTGCTAGCTCACTTCCAATCTTGTAAGGTGATCATCCAACCTCAAGAAATCTTTGTTTCTTACAGTAGGTTATCATTCTAATACAAGGTAATAATCATTTTCAAACTTTGATTCAATTTTTATAACTATAACGATCTTATTTCAAGTGATGATCTTACTTGAACTTGTTTTCGTGTCATGATTCTGTTTCAAGAACTTCGAGCCATCCAAGGATCCGTTGAAGCTAGATCCATTTTTCTCTTTTCCAGTAGGTTTATCCAAGGAACTTAAGGTAGTAATGATGTTCATTACATCATTCAATTCATACATATAAAGCTATCTTATTCGAAGGTTTAAACTTGTAATCACTAGAACATAGTTTAGTTAATTCTAAACTTGTTCGCAAACAAAAGTTAATCCTTCTAACTTGACTTTTAAAATCAACTAAACACATATATGATATGCTAACTTAATGATTTAAAACCTGGAAACACGAAAAACACCGTAAAACCGGATTTACGCCGTCGTAGTAACACCGCGGGCTGTTTTGGGTTAGTTAATTAAAAACTATGATAAAATTTGATCTAAAAGTTGTTATTCTGAGAAAATGATTTTTATTATGAACATGAAACTATATCCAAAAAGTATGGTTAAACTCAAAGTGGAAGTATGTTTTCTAAAATGGTCATCTAGACGTCGTTCTTTCGACTGAAATGACTACCTTTACAAAAACGACTTGTAACTTATTTTTCCGACTATAAACCTATACTTTTTCTATTTAGATTCATAAAATAGAGTTCAATATGAAACCATAGCAATTTGATTCACCCAAAACGGATTTAAAATGAAGAAGTTATGAGTAAAACAAGATTGGATAATTTTTCTCATTTTAGCTACGTGAAAATTGGTAACAAATCTATTTCAACCATAACTTAATCAACTTGTATTGTATATTATGTAATCTTGAGATACCATAGACACGTATACAATGTTTCGACCTATCATGTCGACACATCTATATATATTTCGGAACAACCATAGACACTCTATATGTGAATGTTGGAGTTAGCTATACAGGGTTGCGGTTGATTCCAAAATATATATAGTTTGAGTTGTGATCAATACTGAGATACGTATTCACTGGGTCGTGGATTGATTCAAGATAATATTTATCGATTTATTTCTGTACATCTAACTGTGGACAACTAGTTGTAGGTTACTAACGAGGACAGCTGACTTAATAAACTTAAAACATCAAAATATACTAAAAGTGTTGTAAATATATTTTGAACATACTTTGATATATATGTAAATATTGTTATAGGTTCGTGAATCAACCAGTGGCCAAGTCTTACTTCTCGACGAAGTAAAAATCTGTGAAAGTGAGTTATAGTCCCACTTTTAAAATGTAATATTTTTGGGATGAGAATACATGCAGGTTTTATAAATGATTTACAAAATAGACACAAGTACGTGAAACTACATTCTATGGTTGAATTATCGAAATCAAATATGCCCCTTTTTATTAAGTCTGGTAATCTAAGAATTAGGGAACAGACACCCTAATTGACGCGAATCCTAAAGATAGATCTATTGGGCCTAACAAACCCCATCCAAAGTACCGGATGCTTTAGTACTTAGAAATTTATATCATATCCGAAGGGTGTCCCGGAATGATGGGGATATTCTTATATATGCATCTTGTTAATGTCGGTAACCAGGTGTTCACCATATGAATGATTTTTATCTCTATGTATGGGATGTGTATTGAAATATGAAATCTTGTGGTCTATTATTATGATTTGATATATATAGGTTAAACCTATAACTCACCAACATTTTTGTTGACGTTTTAAGCATGTTTATTCTCAGGTGATTATTAAGAGCTTCCGCTGTCACATACTTAAATCAGGACGAGATTTGGAGTCCATGCTTGTATGATATTGTGTAAAAACTGCATTCAAGAAACTTATTTTGTTGTAACATATTTGTATTGTAAACCATTATGTAATGGTCGTGTGTAAACAGAATATTTTAGATTATCATTATTTGATAATCTACGTAAAGCTTTTTAAACCTTTATTGATGAAATAAAGGTTATGGTTTGTTTTAAAATGAATGCAGTCTTTGAAAAACGTCTCATATAGAGGTCAAAACCTCGCAACGAAATCAATTAATATGGAACGTTTTTAATCAATAAGAACGGGACATTTCAGTTGGTATCAGAGCGTTGGTCTTAGAGAACCAGAATTTTACATTAGTGTGTCTTATCGAGTTTGTTAGGATGCATTAGTGAGTCTGGACTTCGACCGTGTTTACTTGAAAAATGATTGCTTAACAAATTTTGTTGGAAACTATATATTTTTAACATGTGAATATTATGTGATATATTAATCTCTTAACGCGTTTGATATTATGTGATAGATGTCTACCTCTAGAACAAGTCCCATTGACTCACCTAATAGTAATGAAGAGTCAAATGTAAATTGGAATGATTCGTGGACTGATTCACAAGTTCCCGAAGAGGAACCGGAAGAAGAGTCAGAACCGGAAGAAGAATCGGAACCGGAAGAAGAATCGGAACCGGATGAAGAAATAGAACCAGTGGGGGAAATAATAAAACGGTTAAGTAAAAGAAAATCCTCAACCAACCGACCAAAGTTAATTATGGTCAATGGTGTTTCCGCCAAGGAAGCAAAATATTGGGAGGATTACCAATTCTCCGATGAATCGGATTCCGACGAGAATTCCGATGATGTTATAGAAATTACCCCAACTGAATTTAAAAAGGCAAAAGAAAATAATAAGGGAAAGGGCATAAAAATAGAGAAATCTAATTCCAACCCCGATGAACTTTATATGTATCGTCAACCCCCGAAGTCCTTAAGTTGTAACAATGACCCGGGAACCTCTAAACCACCAGGTTTTTCTAAACCAATGTGGAAAACGACGGCTCGTATTAGGGGAACATCATATATCTCTAGAAACTTGGCAAAACGAACCAAAACCGAAGAAGAAGAAACAAGCGAGTCGGAATAAGATAGTTGTATTCGTGTGGTGTAATATATGTAATATAGTGTGCTTATGCTTTATGATATATGTAAAAATTGCTTGTATTAGTAAGTTTTTTTTTTATGAATCTAACTCTTGTCTATTTTACAGTATAAAAACACAAAATGGATAGACAACCCAATATTTTAAGAGACCTACCCGGAGACATGATTGATGAAATCTTGTCTAGAGTCGGTCAAAATTCTTCGGCACAACTATTTAAGGCGAGATCAGTTTGTAAGACATTCGAAGAACGTTCCAAGAATGCCTTGGTTTATAAAAGGCTTTCATTCGAAAGATGGGGGATATCACATTGGGAAATCCATAAGTTACGATGTGTTTACTTTGACGCATATATTGCGGGGAACCCAAATGCTATTTTACGCAATGGGTTAAGAAATTATTTTGACTCAATATATCCGAATATTGGACTTCGTGATTTCGAAAAAGCGGCTAAAATGCAACATAAAGAAGCATGTTATGCTTACGGATTAGTAATGTTCGCTTCTCACTAAAGTGAGAACAAGAACATCGGGCTAAAACTGTTAAACAAAACGTTCCCACAAGTGACGGAGTCGGTAATTGGGGTAAGAAATGAGGTTTTTAGATTGTTACGGGACTGTTGGACATTACGTAACCCTCGTCCCTTTGATGACGTTACAACACGCTGTCTTATCAACGGCCATAACGGTTATGTTCCACATGACCAAGGATGGGAAGTAATCCTAGTAAAACCAGAATGCATGACTTGTTTCTGGACGTATGAATTACGTGTCTTTATTGCCTTTGCTGAACGACTTGTGTACTAGCTAGAATTATCTTCACAACCATCTTGTATCAAATTTATTGTGTGCTATATTTCATGCTATATGTAAAATAAGCGGTATTGTAAGTTTGTAAAATATTGTGTAAAAGTTTGAACGCGAAATATTATTATAATCAGTTTTTCATATAGAATTGTAGTAGTTGAATTGTATATTAGCTACTAAGTATGAACTTAACAGGTAGGTACTACCCGAATTTAAACTTATAAAACGCTAATATGAAGAAAAAGCTTTTATAAATGAGTTCATATTATGCTACAAAATACTATTAACTACTCTTAATATTCTGTATGATTAACTTGTTCCATTTGACTATTTTGAAGGAAATGGCACCGACTACTCGACACACCGTGAATATGAATGAAGAGGAATTCCGTACTTTTCTAGCTTCAAACATAGCCGCAGTACAGGCTGCGCTACATACCAACAATAACCTTGGATCTAGCAGTACAGGAAATCGTGTAGGATGCACCTACAAAGAATTCACTGCCTGCAAACCTTTGGAATTTGATGGAACCGAAGGACCGATCGGATTGAAACGGTGGACCGAGAAGGTCGAATCGGTATTTGTCATAAGTAAGTGTACTGAAGAGGACAAAGTGAAGTACGCTACGCATACCTTCACAGGTTCTGCGTTAACATGGTGGAATACCAATCTAGAGCAAGTGGGACAAGACGATGCGTACGCACTACCGTGGTCAGCTTTCAAGCACTTGATGAACGAGAAGTACCGTCCCAGAACCGAGGTCAATAAGCTCAAGACAGAACTTAGAGGGTTACGAACCCAAGGATTTGATATTACCACGTACGAAAGACGATTCACAGAATTGTGCCTATTGTGTCCGGGAGCATTCGAAGATGAGGAAGAGAAGATCGACGCGTTTGTGAAAGGATTACCGGAAAGAATCCAAGAAGATATAAGTTCACACGAGCCCGCCTCCATACAACAGGCATGTAGAATGGCTCACAAACTAGTGAACCAGATTGAAGAAAGAATTAAAGAACAGACTGCTGAAGAGGCCAATGTGAAGCAAGTCAAAAGAAAGTGGGAGGAAAACGGTGATAAGAATCACCAATACAACAACAACAGCAATTACAACAATAATCGCAACAATTATCCCAACAATCACAACATCAATCGCAACTACAACAAACGGCCCAACAACAACAACAACAACAACAACAACAACAACAACAGCAACTACAACAATCATCCCAATAACAATAATAACCGCAACAACAACAACAATCAGAAGCAGCTATGCCAAAGGTGTGAAAAGTATCACTCGGGGTTCTGCACCAAATTTTGCAACAAGTGTAAAAGAAATGGTCATAGCGCGGCGAAGTGTGAGGTCTACGGACCAGGGGTTAATAGAACGAAAGGAACAAATGGTGTCGGAACGAGTAATGGCGGAGCAAGTAGTGTCGGAGCAAGTTATGCCAATGTAGTTTGTTATAAATGTGGAAAACCGGGCCACATTATTAGAAATTGCCCGAACCAGGAGAACATGAATGGACAAGGCCGCGGAAGAGTTTTCAATATTAATGCGGCAGAGGCACAGGAAGACCCGGAGCTTGTTACGGGTACGTTTCTTATTGACAATAAATCTGCTTACGTTTTATTTGATTCGGGTGCAGATAGAAGCTATATGAGTAGAGATTTTTGTGCTAAATTAAGTTGTCCATTGACGCCTTTGGATAGTAAATTTTTACTCGAATTAGCAAATGGTAAATTAATTTCAGCAGATAATATATGTCGGAATCGAGAAATTAAACTGGTTAGCGAAATATTTAAGATTGATTTGATACCAGTAGAGTTAGGGAGTTTTGATGTGATAATCGGTATGGACTGGTTGAAAGAAGTGAAAGCAGAGATCGTTTGTTACAAAAATGCAATTCGCATTATACGAGAAAAAGGAAAACCCTTAATGGTGTACGGAGAAAAGGGCAACACGAAGCTACATCTTATTAGTAATTTGAAGGCACAAAAACTAATAAGAAAAGGCTGCTATGCTGTTCTAGCATACGTCGAGAAAGTACAAACTGAAGAAAAGAGCATCAATGATGTTCCCATTGCAAAAGAATTTTCCGATGTATTTTCGAAAGAATTACCGGGATTACCCCCACATCGATCCGTTGAATTTCAAATAGATCTTGTACCAGGAGCTGCACCAATAGCTCGTGCTCCTTACAGACTCATACCCAGCAAGATGAAAGAACTGAAAAGCCAATTACAAGAACTTTTAGAGCGTGGTTTCATTCGACCAAGCACATCACCGTGGGGAGCTCCTGTTTTGTTTGTCAAGAAGAAAGATGGTACATTCAGGTTGTGTATCGACTACCGAGAGTTGAACAAACTTACCATCAAGAACCGCTACCCACTACCGAGAATCGACGACTTATTTGATCAACTACAAGGCTCGTCTGTTTATTCAAAGATTGACTTACGTTCCGGGTATCATCAAATATTGGTGAAAGAAGATGATATTCCAAAGACTGCTTTCAGAACACGTTACGGTCATTACGAGTTTATGGTCATTCCGTTTGGTTTAACTAATGCACCAGCTGTGTTCATGGACCTTATGAACCGAGTGTGTGGACCATACCTTGACAAGTTTGTCATTGTTTTCATTGATGACATACTTATTTACTCAAAGAATGACCAAGAACACGGTGAACATTTGAGAAAGGTGTTAGAAGTATTGAGGAAGGAAGAATTGTACGCTAAGTTTTCAAAGTGTGCATTTTGGTTGGAAGAAGTTCAATTCCTCGGTCACATAGTGAACAAAGAAGGTATTAAGGTGGATCCGGCAAAGATAGAAACTGTTGAAAAGTGGGAAACCCCGAAAACTCCGAAACACATAAGCCAGTTTTTAGGACTAGCTGGTTACTACAGAAGGTTCATCCAAGACTTTTCCAGAATAGCAAAACCCTTGACTGCATTAACGCATAAAGGGAAGAAATTTGAATGGAATGATGAACAAGAGAAAGAGTTTCAGTTATTGAAGAAAAAGCTAACTACGGCACCTATATTGTCATTGCCTGAAGGGAATGATGATTTTGTGATTTATTGTGACGCATTAAAGCAAGGTCTCGGTTGTGTATTAATGCAACGAACGAAGGTGATTTCTTATGCGTCTAGACAATTGAAGATTCACGAACAAAATTATACGACGCATGATTTGGAATTAGGCGTGGTTGTTTTTGCATTAAAGACTTGGAGGCACTACTTATATGGAGTCAAAAGTATTATATATACCGACCACAAAAGTCTTCAACACATATTTAATCAGAAACAACTGAATATGAGGCAGCGTAGGTGGATTGAATTATTGAATGATTACGACTTTGAGATTCGTTACCACCCGGGGAAGGCAAATGTGGTAGCCGATGCCTTGAGCAGGAAGGACAGAGAACCCATTTGAGTAAAATCTATGAATATAATGATTCATAATAACCTTACTACTCAAATAAAGGAGGCGCAACAAGGAGTTTTAAAAGAGGGAAATTTAAAGGATGAAATACCCAGAGGATCGGAGAAGCATCTTAATATTCGGGAAGACAGAACCCGGTATAGGGCTGAAAGGATTTGGGTACCAAAATTTGGTAATATGAGAGAAATGGTACTTAGAGAAGCTCATAAAACCAGATACTCAATACATCCTGGAACGGGGAAGATGTAAAAGGATCTCAAGAAACATTTTTGGTGGCCGGGTATGAAAGCCGATGTTGCTAAATACGTAGGAGAATGTTTGACGTGTTCTAAGGTCAAAGCTGAGCATCAGAAACCATCAGGTCTACTTCAACAACCCGAAATCCCGGAATGGAAATGGGAAAACATTACCATAGATTTCATCACTAAATTGCCAAGGACTGCAAGTGGTTTTGATACTATTTGGGTAATAGTTGATCGTCTCAGCAAATCAGCACACTTCCTGCCAATAAGAGAAGATGACAAGATGGAGAAGTTAGCACGACTGTATTTGAAGGAAGTCGTCTCCAGACATGGAATACCAATCTCAATTATCTCTGATAGGGATGGCAGATTTATTTCAAGATTCTGGCAGACATTACAGCAAGCATTAGGAACTCGTCTAGACATGAGTACTGCCTATCATCCACCAACTGATGGGCAGAGCGAAAGGATGATACAAACGCTTGAACACATTCTACGAGCATGTGTTATTGATTTCGGAAACAGTTGGGATCGACATCTACCGTTAGCAGAATTTTCCTACAACAACAGCTACCATTCAAGCATTGAGATGGCGCCGTTTGAAGCACTTTATGGTAGAAAGTGCAGGTCTTTGATTTGTTGGAGTGAAGTGGGGGATAGACAGATTACGGGTCCGGAGATTATACAAGAAACTACCGAGAAGATCATCCAAATTCAACAACGGTTGAAAACCGCCCAAAGTCGACAAAAGAGCTACGCTGACATTAAAAGAAAAGATATAGAATTTGAAATTGGAGAGATGGTCATGCTTAAAGTTGCACCTTGGAAAGGCGTTGTTCGATTTGGTAAACGAGGGAAATTAAATCCAAGGTATATTGGACCATTCAAGATTATTGATCGTGTCGGACCAGTAGCTTACCGAATTGAGTTACCTCAACAACTCGCAGCTGTACATAACACTTTCCACATCTTGAATTTGAAGAAATGTTTTGCTAAAGAAGATCTCACTATTCCGTTAGATGAAATCTAAATCAACGAAAAACTTCAATTCATCGAAGAACCCGTCGAAATAATGGATCGTGAGGTTAAAAGACTTAAGCAAAACAAGATACCAATTCTTAAGGTTCGATGGAATGCTCGTAGAGGACCCGAGTTCACCTGGGAGCGTGAAGATCAGATGAAGAAGAAATACCCGCATCTATTTCCAGAAGATTCGTCAACACCTTCAACAGCTTAAAATTTCGGGACGAAATTTATTTAACGGGTAGGTACTGTAGTGACCCGAACTTTTCCATGTTTATATATATTAATTGAGATTGATATTTACATGATTAAATGTTTCCAAAATGTTAAGCAATCAAACTTGTTAAGACTTGATTAATTGAAATATGTTTCATATAGACAATTGACCACCCAAGTTGACCGGTGATTCACGAACGTTAAAACTTGTAAAAACTATATGATGACATATATATGGATATATATAGTTAACATGATACTATGATAATTAAACATATCATTAAGTATATTAACAATGAACTACATATGTAAAAACAAGACTACTAACTTAATGATTTTTAAACGAGACATATATGTAACGATTATCGTTGTAAAGACATTTAATGTATATATATCATATTAAGAGATATTCATACATGATACTATCATGATAATATAATAATTTAAAATCTCATTTGATATTATAAACATTGGGTTAACAACATTTAACAAGATCGTTAACCTAAAGGTTTCAAAACAACACTTACATGTAACGACTAACGATGACTTAACGACTCAGTTAAAATGTATATACATGTAGTGTTTTAATATGTATTTATACACTTTTGAAAGACTTCAATACACTTATCAAAATACTTTTACTTAACAAAAATGCTTACAATTACATCCTCGTTCAGTTTCATCAACAATTCTACTCGTATGCACCCGTATTCGTACTCGTACAATACACAGCTTTTAGATGTATGTACTATTGATATATACACTCCAATGATCAGCTCTTAGCAGCACATGTGAGTCACATAACACATGTGGGAACCATCATTTGGCAACTAGCATGAAATATCTCATAAAATTACAAAAATATGAGTAATCATTCATGACTTATTTACATGAAAACAAAATTACATATCCTTTATATCTAATCCATACACCAACGACCAAAAACACCTACAAACACTTTCATTCTTCAATTTTATTCATCTAATTGATCTCTCTCAAGTTCTATCTTCAAGTTCTAAGTGTTCTTCATATATTCTACAAGTTCTAGTTACATAAAATCAAGAATACTTTCAAGTTTGCTAGCTCACTTCCAATCTTGTAAGGTGATCATCCAACCTCAAGAAATCTTTGTTTCTTACAGTAGGTTATCATTCTAATACAAGGTAATAATCATATTCAAACTTTGGTTCAATTTCTATAACTATAACGATCTTATTTCAAGTGATGATCTTACTTGAACTTGTTTTCGTGTCATGATTCTGCTTCAAGAACTTCGAGCCATCCAAGGATCCGTTGAAGCTAGATCCATTTTTCCCTTTTTCAGTAGGTTTATCCAAGGAACTTAAGGTAGTAATGATGTTCATAACATCATTCGATTCATACATATAAAGCTATCTTATTCGAAGGTTTAAACTTGTAATCACTAGAACATAGTTTAGTTAATTCTAAACTTGTTCGCAAACAAAAGTTAATCCTTCTAACTTGACTTTTAAAATCAACAAAACACATGTTCTATATCTATATTATATGCTAACTTAATGATTTAAAACCTGGAAACACGAAAAACACCGTAAAACCGGATTTACGCCGTCGTAGTAACACCGCGGGCTGTTTTGGGTTAGTTAATTAAAAACTATGATAAACTTTGATCTAAAAGTTGTTATTCTGAGAAAATGATTTTTATTATGAAAATGAAACTATATCCAAAAAGTATGGTTAAACTCAAAGTGGAAGTATGTTTTCTAAAATGGTCATCTAGACGTCGTTCTTTCGACTGAAATGACTACCTTTACAAAAACGACTAGTAACTTATTTTTCCGACTATAAACCTATACTTTTTCTGTTTAGATTCATAAAATAGAGTTCAATATGAAACCATAGCAATTTAATTCACTCAAAACGGATTTAAAATGAAGAAGTTATGGGTAAAACAAGATTGGATAATTTTTCTCATTTTAGCTACGTGAAAATTGGTAACAAATCTATTCCAACCATAACTTAATCAACTTGTATTGTATATTATGTAATCTTGAGATACCATAGACACGTATACAATGTTTCGACCTATCATGTCGACACATCTATATATATTTCGGAACAACCATAGACACTCTATATGTGAATGTTGGAGTTAGCTATACAGGGTTGAGGTTGATTCCAAAATATATATAGTTTGAGTTGTGATCAATACTGAGATACGTATTCATTGGGTCGTGGATTGATTCAAGATAATATTTATCGATTTATTTCTGTACATCTAACTATGGACAACTAGTTGTAGGTTACTAACGAGGACAGCTGACTTAATAAACTTAAAACATCAAAATATACTAAAAGTGTTGTAAATATATTTTGAACATACTTTGATATATATGTATATATTGTTATAGGTTCGTGAATCAACCAGTGGCCAAGTCTTACTTCCCGACGAAGTAAAAATTTGTGAAAGTGAGTTATAGTCCCACTTTTAAAATGTAATATTTTTGGGATGAGAATACATGCAGGTTTTATAAATGATTTACAAAATAGACACAAGTACGTGAAACTACATTCTATGGTTGAATTATCGAAATCGAATATGCCCCTTTTTATTAAGTCTGGTAATCTAAGAATTAGGGAACAGACACCCTAATTGACGCGAATCCTAAAGATAGATCTATTGGGCCTAACAAACCCCATCCAAAGTACCGGATGCTTTAGTACTTCGAAATTTATATCATATCCGAAGGGTGTCCCGGAATGATGGGGATATTCTTATATATGCATCTTGTTAATGTCGGTTACCAGGTGTTCACCATATGAATGATTTTTATCTCTATATATGGGATGTGTATTGAAATATGAAATCTTGTGGTCTATTATTATGATTTGATATATATAGGTTAAACCTATAACTCACCAACATTTTTGTTGACATTTTAAGCATGTTTATTCTCAGGTGATTATTAAGAGCTTCCGCTGTCGCATACTTAAATAAGGATGAGATTTGGAGTCCATGCTTGTATGATATTGTGTAAAAACTGCATTCAAGAAACTTATTTTGTTGTAACATATTTGTATTGTAAACCATTATGTAATGGTCGTGTGTAAACAGAATATTTTAGATTATCATTATTTGATAATCTACGTAAAGCTTTTTAAACCTTTATTGATGAAATAAAGGTTATGGTTTGTTTTAAAATGAATGCAGTCTTTGAAAAACGTCACATATAGAGGTCAAAACCTCGCAACGAAATCAATTAATATGGAACGTTTTTAATCAATAAGAACGGGACATTTCATTCGCACTATCCAAAATTCACCACCTCGTCAATAAGATGATAGAACTACCCGAGTCATCATGAATCCGCACTAACCAAGATTCATCTCCTCAACTTCATCAACAACAACGGGGTTGGCCCGACATGCCAACGTGAATCCATATACGCCAAAGATTCACTACCCCAAGGGTGGTAACCCAAAACGCATAAACGTACAACATGGACTCAAACTCCAAGAATCCATTTTCCCATCACATGTAGAGTGAATTCGAGCAAGGATCACTCTACCAACCCGCACACATCCTATGCATACATACGCATATAATATATTTACACTCACCTTGAAATCTTGATGGATGCAACCGTATAATCCGCAATCTCCAATGGAATGTACCTATTCCATTAATCACATAACAAACAACACAATTAGGGTAGATTTACAAATCAACCCAAATTGACACTTAGTGCAATTTCAACCCAAATGCACTTCCAAGCACAAACCTCATCCAAACTAACAAATAATCACCAGCAGAAGTGAGAAGGGTCCTAATACGCTAATTAAACCCAATCATAAGTGTTAAACACTTATTTTGCCCAATTTGACACCTAAACCCTAATTTTGACCCATTTCAAATTTAGTAAACCCAAATACACCCAAATGGGTTCCAACACTTCCATAATCACTAACATTAGTGATTATACACCACTTATAAGCCTTAAACATGATTAAATCATCAACCAACCCAAAACCCGCCATGTATCAAAATTACTAGTTTCCATAAACCCACATTATCATCTAAATGGGTTTTACAACTAACAAGCTCAAAACCCTAACTTGAATATCAATTCATAAAGATGAAATTCGGAGTTTGAGACTTACCAACACCACTAAAATGATGCCGTTAACGAGTAGAACAACTATCACACTTGAGGTTCGACCCGAAACACTCTTCTTCTTCTCCAATGGAGCACGCTCTCTCTCTCTCTAAAACTCAATCGCTCTCTAGGGTTTGAGGATGAGAGTGTTTGTGTGTTAAAATGAAGATAAGATAAGGTTTGGAACTGATTTGGGGTATAAAATCCGTCCACAATGCGAAATTACCAAAACACCCTCAAAGATCCCTTTAAAAACGGGTTATTTTGGTCAGTTCTGCGATACTGTCACGTTTCGCGATAGTCTATCGTGTTACACGACAACCAAGACGCGACACACACCACTCAAACGTGATAGGTTGATCAGGAGCTAAGATTTTCATTGCGTCGCGTTTCAACCTTCCCCGTCGCATTACGCGACCAACCCAAACGCCATACAACCTATTAAAACGCGACAGGTTACCTGATCGTATCCAAATTCCACTTTTAATAACATCTAAAGTCAAACGTGGTCACTTAAATGCGTCTTAAAGATTTAAACACCTACCTTGGACTGACGCCCTGAGTGTCATGTTTAGAAAAACGGGGTGTTACACTTCGGCTAACTCTAGTTTATAAGCAACCTCACCTACACGATCCAAAATTTTGAATGGCCCAATAAACCGAGGAGCTAACTTTCCTCATTTTCAAAACCGAATAATACCTTTCCATGGCGAAACCTTAAGCATCACCATGTCACCTTCTTGAAACTCAATCGGTCGCCTTCGTTTATCGGCATAAGATTTTTTCCTACCTTGCGCTGCCTTAAGTCGAGCTCAAATCATCTCAATCTTACTATTCGTCTCTAAAACCAAATCGGTACTCCTAATTTCCCTTTGTCCCACTTCACCCCAACAAATAGGAGTTCGACACCTTCGCCCATAAAGCATCTCATATGGTGGCATTCCAATACTAGCATGATAGCTATTGTTCTACGAGAATTCCACCAAAGGTAAATGTTCATCCCAACTACCACCGAAGTCAATAACACATGCCCGTAACATATCCTCCAACGTTTGATTCGTACACTTGATTTGACCGTCCATTTGAGGATGAAAAGCCGTGCTCATCTTCAGTTGTGTACCCATATCCTCATGAAACTTATTCCAAAATCGAGATGTGAAACGAGTATCTCGATCCGAAAAAATAGATATAGGAACCCCATGTCTCGATATCACCTCCTTGATAAATAGCTTTGACAAAGTCTCCGACGATACCGTCTCCCGGATAGGAAGAAACAATGCACTTTTCGTCAACCGATCAACTATCACCCAAATCATATCAAATTGGGTTCTCGCCATCTTTGGTAACTTTGTAATGAAATCCATGGTAATGTGCTCCCATTTCCATTTCGGGATTTCTAATGGTTGTAACATACCATGCGGCTTTTGGTGTTCGGCCTTAACTTGCAAACACGTGACGCATTGTTCAACATATTTAACAACATTACGCTTCATGTCGGGCCACCAATACTCTTTCTTCAAATCAAGATACATCTTTGTTGCACCCGGATGAATGGAATACTTTGACTTATGTGCTTCATCAAGTAGCACTTGTTGGTAATCTCCCATTCTATTCACCCACATCTTCCTTGAAAGGACAACAAACCATGCGGGCCTAAGGTGATAGACTCCGTTTGCCCCATGATTCGTTCTTCATGCTTGTTGTTAACAAAAGTTTCAATTTGAATCTCACCAAGCTTTACAAGAAAATCGTTAGTAATAATCATGCGTAACGATCCTACTCGTATCGCCGGATGTTGACTCTTTCGACTCAACGCATCCGCGATCACATTCCCTTACCCGGATGGTAAAGTATCTCGTAATCATAATCCTTTACCACATCCATCCACCTACGTTGACGATAATTTAAATCTCGTTGGTCAAAGAGATGTTTTAAACTCTTATGATCCGAATAAATAGTACACTTGACACCATACAAGTAGTGGCGCCAAATTTTCAATGCATGAACCACTGCCGCCAATTCAAGATCATGAGTCGGTTATCTCTTTTCATGTTCTTTCAATTGTCGAGAGGCATAAGCGATGACTTTACCCCGTTGCGTTAGAGCACACCCGAGCCCATTTAATGAGGCATCATAATAAACCGTCATATCTTCTACACCTTCCGGTAACACCAAAACCGGAGCTTGACACAACTTTTCTTTCAACAATTGGAAAGCAATCTCTTGCTCATTTTTCCAATTAAATCTCGCGTTCTTCATTGTCAACTTTGTTAACGGAGAAGCGATTTGGATAAACCGACGATAATAACCGGCCAATCCGAGAAAACTTATGATTTTCGTAGGTGTGGTCGGTTGTCCCCAACTCTTTACCGTCTCTATCTTCCCCGAATCTAATTGAATACCTTCTTTGTTCACAATATGGCCAAGGAATTGCACTTCCCTTAGCCAAAATTCACACTTGGAGAATTTAGCATACAACTTCTCCTTCCGCAATGTCTTCAACACTTAGCGCAAATGGAGCTCATGTTCCTTCATACTCTTAGAATAGACAAGTAAGTCGTCAATAAACATAATCACCGACTTGTCCAACATAGGTTGGGACACTCGGTTCATAAGATCCATGAATGCCGCTGGTGCATTTGTAAGACCAAAAGGCATTACTACGAATTTAAAATGCCCGTAACGAGTTCGAAAAGCCGTTTTCTCAATATCTTCCTCACAAACCCGCATTTGGTGATAGCCGGACCGTAAGTCAATCTTAAAAAAAACGTCACGCCTTGGGGTTGTTCAAACAAATCATCAATCCGAGGCAATGGATAACGATTCTTGATCGTCACTTTGTTCAACTCCCGATAATCGATCCACATCCGTATACTACCATCCTTCTTCTTCACGAATAAAACCGGAACGCCCCATGGCGAAGCACTCGGTCGGATAAAACCCTTTTCAAGCAACTCTTGGGTTTGGTTCAACAACTCTTGCATTTTCGTCGGCGCTAAACGATAAGAAGTTTTAGCAATGAGGGTAGCCCCCGGAACCAACTCAATGCAAAATTCAACTTGTCTTTCCGCCAGAACACCCGGTAACTCATCCGCAAAAACGTCTTCGAATTCACTAACCACCGAAATTTCATGAATGGATGGTGTCTCTTCACGATTATCAACTACATGGGTAAGAAAAACCATGCCACCACTATTAAGGAAACGTCACGCCCGTGCATAAGTGCATAATGTTACGAGTCTCCTTCGCTTATCGCCATACATAATTAACTCTCCCCCACTTAGGGCCTTTACACGGATGGACTTTTCGTGGCATGCAATATCGGCTCTATAACGATCGAGCCAATCCATACCAAAAAAATATCAAATTCACCCAAAGTCATCGGGATAAGATCGATTTTAAAGGTTACGGCACCAAACAAAACATTACAATCTTTACACACATCAACCCCTAGCACCGTCTTACCATCCTCTATTTCAACTTCTACCAGATGACTTAACTTAGCTAGCGGTTTATTTAGCTTAGACACAAATCGAGGTGACACAAACGACAAATTAGCACCGCTATCAAATAGTATCCTTGCCGAATTAGAGTTAACCATGAAAGTACTAGAAATAACTTCATTGGATTGTTTGGCTTCATCGTTGGTCATCAAGTAGTTTTGTCCACTAGCCGTACCCGCCGCCTTCTCTAACTTCTTAACTTTATCACCCCGCAAATCGGGACACTCCGAATTTTGGTGTCCTTCTTTTTGACAATGAAAAAAGGTGATTTTGGTGGTTGAAGATGGCTTTGTACAATCTCGGGACAAATGACCCCGTACCCCATAATTGTAGCAAGTAGGGATATAATCCTCGAAACCACCTTTCTTCACGCTATTCACACTTTCGGAACCCTTCTTGTTCTTTTTGTTTGCAAAGTTCGAATGACTTGAACCTTCAAACTTTCTCTTAGAGAAAGAGAAATCACTTCTTTTCAGGACCTCTGGTTCGAAACCCCGAGCCAACTCAAACAACTCTTCAAAAGACTTAGCCATCCCCCTACTAATCTTATGTTTCAACTCATCGCTTAAAGTACGATAGAAATCTAGCATCCATATTCGGTCATCACCAACATACTCCGGACAAAAACGAGTCTTTGAAAAGAAAGTAGACTTGAGAGTAACCAAGTCCATTGAACCTTGTCGCAAATCGCACAACTCATCTCGGATTTTATTATGGTCAGCTTGAGTTCGATATTCATCAAAGAACTCCTTTTTGAACTCTTTCCACGACAAGCTCATACATTGTTCTTCACCATACAATTGAATTTTATTGTCCCACCACAACTTAGCCTCTTCACGCAACATACTAGAACCGTATCTCGTTTTCTTCTCGGGAGGAAATTCGGCGGTACGGAAAGCCTCCTCGATGTAAGAGATCCAACATGTACTTTTCAACGGATCCCTCTCCCCATTAAACATAGGAGGTTGAGCATCCTTGAAGTTCTTATAATGGAAGTCTCGCCTTCTATGTCCACCATTACCACCACCTCCTTCGAGGATAAATATTTCTAGCTTCGAATGCCTCTTCGATCACGACATTCATTCGTTTGTTGATTAACTCGGTTATTTGCTCGTCAATCGGTTCTTGGAAGATCTTTCTGACATCCGTGAGAAATTCCGCTTTTTGACGTTTAAAGATGGCCTCAACACTAGCTGTGAACTCGGAGTCTTCACTCGTACCTCCGTTATTGGTATCGTGCCCGTTTCTCATCTTCATTCTATAAAATGGAATATGTTAAACAAAGAAACAAACGAGAACAACATACGTACACCACACCGCCCCATCTTGCTCAATACTCATCGTACATTGATTGTTTAACACGATTTGCACCCGTAACAATGGTATCTAGTCATTGTTACGCGAGCACGTCGCATTAACTCTCTAGTACAATGTCTATCTCGCTCGATGATCGTAAACACAATGCAAAATAATTAACACAAAGTTAGTTCACCTAAGCCTAGGCACTAACCAAACCCGGTCCGACCCGTCTCCTACAAGTCCCGCATAAATCGCATACACAATAAAGTCTAAGTCTAGGCACCTATCTCAAGTCACCTAAATCCCTTAGACCATGCTCTGATACCACTTGAAATGTCCCAACCCGACTTTAACCCGAACCAATTTTTTTATTTTATTAAAGTAACTCATTCACACGCCACTTTAATTAGTTACATGATGTCAACTGATTCATATGAACATTCAAAACGTGCAACAAGTTTAAAGTTTACATAATAGAAGGCCCTTAATCAAATGTGTTGCAAGTTCGACCTCAAAATGATAGTTTTAAACCAAACGACACATGAGCATGGTTTGGGGCTGAACTACTTAAAACAATAGGTCATCTTCCAAAAGCTTCACCTAAGCAACCAACATGGGAATATCTAATTCCTGGCAATCCCTTTTCCCTTCTCCGCACTTATACCTAAAAAGTAAACAACGAGAGGGGTATATAATGCTTAGTGAGTGCAACAATTACGCGCATACATATATAACCTACTTACTTGCAACCACTTACACAATTACCGCTTACAAGCTAGCAACTAATTAGCATACTGTCGCAACGTAAATTATTAGAACTCCAAAATCATAAGCTAGCACGAAATGATAGCATATACTCCAAACAATATAATATGCTACACTACCACATAACCATGGTTAACCAATAGCAAAAGGGAATGGTTCTCGTGAAAGACCATCGGAGTTCACAACATCCATTAGCGTACTTAACACTGCATATCACTAACCCCCGGGTGGTGTCTTAGAATCGCGACTATCCCACCCTTCATGACGATGTGGTGTCTTAACACCGCGACTAACCCACATGTCTCTAAGTCTGGAGTGGTGTCTTAACACCGCGACTAACCCACTCGTTACATAAAATGTGGTGTCTTATCACCGCGACTATCCCACATTTCACACCACACAAATAAATACATTATATACATACACGTATAATTATTCCACTCACCTTAACTCCTAGGTGATGATTATACAACTCTGAAATCTTCAACGCAAAGTACCTAATACATTAAGTACACGATCAACACACAAACTAGTTAGACTAACCACCAACACTTAACTCTTGTGCATTAAATGACTTAATTATATTAAATGACCCATTTACACCAAAACCGCCCATTCAAGGTCAAGACATCATTAATCACTAAAGCTAGTGATTAAAGTCCAATAACACCAACTAACACAAATTTAGGGTATTTTCATACCCATCTTGCCCAACTAGGTCAACCATTACCAATTTGACTCATTTTAACATCAAGACCCACCATTTGGTCAAACTTGAACCCATTAACAAATCTTTCACTAACACATAAGTGTGTTAGTGATTCAACAACAACGTTAACTCTATAAACACCAAATTACATGACTAAACCCTAGATCACAACCCTTAGGGTTTCCATACATCAAGTTTACCCAAATTTACCCATTTAACCCCCAAATGGGTCTTACAAGTCACACATGAACAAACCCTAGCTACAAATCAAATTGAACTCAAAACTGGGAGTTAAAACTTACCAACACTATCAAAACGTAGCTAGAGATGTAGGGAACAACTTTAAAACTTGGTCTCGGGCAAGATTTGGTCTTCTTCTTCCCCAAAGTGAGCTCTCTCTCACTAAAACTCTATTTCTCTCTCTAAACTTGAAGTGTGTAGGTGAAAGAGTAATAAATGAGTTACGGATAAGCTTTGGATCAGTTTTTATGGTCTCAAATCATCCACAAAGTGAAAAGACTCAAATACCCCTCATTAAAACTCAAAATATCAAGAAAATCACCAAAAACACGTTACAGCCGCAAATTGCGCATGATGGCCGCAAACTCAGCCACAAAAAGGCGCCCATTTGGGTCCTGAACGGACTTTTGAACCCCAGCCAGCCACAAATTGCGCCTGGCACATTTTTCTTCTGTTTTTGAACTTGTTTTGGTCATAACCTTTAGACCATAACTCCGTTTTTGATGAATCAAATATCGTTGAAAACTTCATAAAGTGTACTTTCTAATGGTAAAGTTCTAAAACACAAAATCAAAATTTATTTGAGGTCAAAAGATACATTTTTATACCATGTAACTTAAATGACGTCCAAGTTTTAACGTTTACAAACCCAAATTCGAATCTAGGGACATAAACACCACCACAAGCAACATATTACGGAAAAACAGGGTGTAACACACGAAACATCAGTGGTGTTTGGTGTGGGGTGCGAATTTGCGAGGAAAGATGTCATCTTCGGAATCTAGATGACCTCGAATGGCAAGCACGTTTAGAGAGTCTTGCTCATTGGGCCATTTTAGGGTGATCTTGAGAATTTCAGCACAATATGAAATCGAAGGTTATGCGCTGCCAAATGTTACTCCATCTGACGGCGCATATTAATGATTTAAAAATCGTGTTTGATGAAGTGACATTATATTCACAATTATATGGGATATACATAATTACATTGTTAGTGAAATAATAGCCTTAAAACTATATATACCATGCTAATTCAAGCCTACACAAAACTAATAATACGATATATATTGAAAACGTTCAAAAAGGAACATTAAAAATGAGTAAAATGTCTTTTTTCGGAATCCTGACGACCTCGAATGACAATACATTTTCCAAGAGTCTTGGTGTTAGGGTCGTTTAAGGGTGATCTGGAGAATTTCAGCACAATCTGAAATCAAAGGTTATGCGCCCCCAAATGTTATTCCATTTGGCGGCGCATATTATTGATATAATGAAGTGACATTAGATTCAAAATTATTTGCGTTATATCTAACTACATTGTAAGTGAAATAATAGGCCTTAGAGCAATATGTATCATGCTAACTCATGCATACACAAAAGTAATAATACGAGATATATTGAAAACGGTTAAAAGAGCGTCTAAAATAAAAAAATGCAAAATTAAAGGTTTTCGAGGCCTCATTTCGAAAATTATTTGGGATAAACCGCCTACGGCGGTTTGCCAACGGATATATCTAGAAAAAAATACATAATTTAAAAAAAATGGTGACTAAATCGGAGCTACGAGTGAAAAGATACGATAGATCTAACATTTTGGCCAAATGCGCAAAACACCAAACACCACGAACCGTTGGTGGTGTTTGGTGCGGGGTGCGAATTTGCGAGGAAAGATGTCTTCTTCGGAATCTAGATGACCTCAAATGGCAAGCACGTTTAGAGAATCTTGCTCGTTGGGCTGTTTTAGGGTGATCTTGAGAATTTCAGCACAATCTAAAATCGAAGGTTATGCGCCGCCAAATGTTACTCCATCTGGCGGCGCATATTAATGATTTAAAAAGCGTGTTTAATAAAGTAACATTATATTCACAATTATATGCATTATACATAATTACATTTTGAGTTAAATAATAGGCCTTAAAACTATATATACCATGATAATTAATGCATACACTAAAGTAATAATACGATATATATTGAAAACGTTCAAAAAAGAACATTAAAAATGAGTAAAATGTCTTTTTCGGCATCCTGACGACCTCGAATGACAATACACTTTCCGAGAGTCTTGATATTAGGTTCGTTTAAGGGTGATCGGGAGAATTTAAGCACAATCTGAAACCAAAGGTGATGCGCCGCCAAATGTTACTTTATTTGGCGGCGCATATTGTTGATATAAAAAGCGTGTTTAATAAAGTGACATTAGATTTAAAATTATATGCGTTATACAAAACTACATTGTGAGTGAAATAATAGGCTTTAAAACAACATGTACCATGCTAATTCAAGCATACACAAAAGTAATAATACAATATATATTGAAAACGGTCAAAAGAGCATATAAATTAAAAAAAATGCAAAATTGAAGTTTTCGAGGCCTCGTTTCGAAAATATTTTGGGACAAACCGCCTACGGCAGTTTGCCAACAGATAAATCTTAAAAAAATACACGATTTAAAAAACACGGTGACTAAATCGGAGCTACGAGTGAAAAGATACGATAGATCTAACATTTTGGCCAAAGGCACAAAACACCAAGCACCACGAACCATCGGTGGTGTTTGGTGCGAGGTGCGAATTTGCGAGGAAAGTTGTCTTCTTCAGAATCTAGACGACCTCGTATGGCAAGCTAGTTCAAAGAGTTTTACTCGTTGGGCCGTTTTAGGGTGATCCTGAGTATTTCAGCACAATCTGAAATCGAAGGTTATGCGCTGGCAAATGTTACTCCATCTGGCAGCGCATATTAATGATTTAAAAAGTGTGTTTAATGAAGTAACATTATGTTCACAATTATATGCGTTATACATAATTACATTGTGAGTGAAATAATATGCCTTAAAACTATACATACCATGCTAATTCATGCATACACAAAAGTAATAATATGATATATATTGAAAACGTTCAAAAAAGAGCATTAAAAATGAGTAAAATGTCTTTTTCGGCATCCTGACGACCTCGAATGACAATACACTTTCCGAGAGTCTTGATGTTAGGGTCGTTTAAGGGTGATCTGGAGAATTTCAGCACAATCTGAAACCAAAGGTTATGCGCCGCCAAATGTTACTCCATTTGGCGGCACATATTATTGATATAAAACGAGTGTTTAATGTAGCGACATTAGATTCAAAATTATATGCGTTATACATAACTACATTGTGAGTCAAATAATAGTCCTTAAAACAATATGTACCATGCTAAATCATGCATACACAAAAGTAATAATATGATATATATTGAAAACGGTCAAAAGAGCGTCTAAAATAAAAAAATGCAAAATTGAAGGTTTTCGAGGCCTCGTTTCGAAAAAATTTTGAGACAAACTGCCTACGGCAGTTTTCCAAAGGATAGATCTTGAAAAAATACACGATTTATAAAAAAATGGTGAGTAAATCGGAGCTACGAGTCAAAAGATACGATAGATCTAACATTTTGGCCAAAGGCACAAAACACCAAGCACCACGAACCATCGGTGGTGTTTGGTGCGGGGTGCAAATTTATTAGGAAAGATGTCTTCTTCGGAATTTAGATGACCTCGAATGACAAGCACTTTTAGAGAGTCTTACTCGTTGTACCGTTTTAGGGTGATCTTGAGAATTTCAGCACAATCTAAAATCGAAGGTTATGCGCCGCCAAATGTTACACCATCTGGCGGCAGATATTAATGATTTAAAAAGTGTGTTTAATGAAGTGACATTATATTCACAATTATATGTGTTATATATAATTACATTGTGAGTGAAATAATAGGCCTTAAAACTATATATACCATGCTAATTCATGCATACACAAAAGTAATAATACGATATTAAATGAAAACGTTCAAAAAAGAACATTAAAAATGAGTAAAATGTCTTTTTTAGGCATCCTGACGACCTCGAATGACAATACACTTTCCGAGAGTCTTGATGTTAGGGTCGTTTAAGGATGATCTGGAGAATTTCAGCACAATCTGAAGTCAAAGGTTATGCGCCACCCAGTGTTACTCCATTTGGCGACGCATATTATTGATATAAAAAGCGTGTTTAATGAAGTGACATTAGATTCAAAATTATATGCGGTATACATAATTACATTGTGAGTGGAATAATAGGCCTTAAAACTATTTATACAATGCTAATTCATGCATATACTAAAGTAAAAATACGATATATATTGAAAACGTTCAAAAAAGAACATTAAAAATGAGTAAAATATCTTTTTTGGCATCCTAACGACCTTGAATGACAATACAATTTAAGAGAGTCTTGATGTTTGGGCCGTTTAAGGGTGATCTAGAGAATTTCAGCACAATCTGAAACCAAAGGTTATGCGCCGTCAAATGTTACTCCCTTTGGCGGTGCATATTATTGATATTAAAAGCGTGTTTAATAAAGTGACATTAGATTTAAAATTATATGCGTTATACATAACTACATTGTGAGTGAAATTTTAGGCCTTAAAACAATATGCACCATGCTAACTCATGCATACACAAAAGTAATAATATGATATATATAGAAAACGGTCAAAAGAGCGTCTAAAATAAAAAAAAATGCAAAACTGAAAGTTTTCGAGGCCTCGTTTTCGAAATTTTTTTAGACAAACCGCTTACGGAAGTTTACCAACGGATAGATCTCGAAAAAATACACGATTTAAAAAAAAACGGTGACTAAATAGGATCTACGAGTCAATAGATACGATAGATCTAACATTTTGGCCAAAGGCACAAAACACCAAGCACCACGAACCGTCGGTGGTGGTTGGTGTGGGGTGCGAATTTGCGAGGAAAGATGTCTTCTTTGGAATATAGATGACCTCGAATGGCAAGCACCTTTAGAGAGTCTTGCTTGTTGGGCCGTTTTAGGGTGATCTTGAGAATTTTAGCACAATCTGAAATCGAAGGTTATGCGCCGCCTAATGTTACTCCTTCTTGCGGCGCATATTAATGATTTAAAATGCGTGTTTAATGAAGTGACATTATATTAACAATTATATGCATTATACATAATTACAGCGAAATAATAGGCCTTAAAACTATATATACCATGCTAATTTATGCATACACAAAAGAAATAATACGATATTAATTTAAAACGTTCAAAAAAGAACATTAAAAATGAGTAAAATGTCTTTTGTAGGCATCCTGACGACCTCGAATGACAATACACTTTCCAAGAGTCTTGATATTAGGGTCATTTAAGGGTGATCTGGAGAATTTCAGCTCAATGTGAAACCAAAGGTTATGCGCCGCCCAATGTTACTCCATTTGGCGGCGCATATTATTGATATAAAAAGCGTGTTTAATGAAGTGACATTAGATTCAAAATTATATGCGTTATATATTATTACATTGTGAGTGAAATAATAGGCATTAAAACTATATATACCATGCTAATTCATGCATACACTAAAGTAAAAATACGATATATATTGAAAACGTTCAAAAAAGAACATTAAAAATGAGTAAAATGTCTTTTTTTGGCATCCTAACGACCTTGAATGACAATATTCTTTCCGAGAGTCTTGATGTTAGGGTCGTTTAAGGGTGATCTGGAGAATTTCAGCACAATATGAAACCAAAGATTATGCACCGGCAAATGTTACTCTATTTGGCGGCGCATATTATTGATATAAAAAGCGTGTTTAATGAAGTGACATTAGATTCAAATTATATGTGTTATACATAACTACAGTGTGAGTGAAATAATAGGCCTTAAAACAATATGCAACATGCTAACTCATGCATACACAAAAGTAATAATATGATATATAATATATTGAAAATGGTCAAAAGAGCGTCTAAAATAAAAAAAATGCAAAATTGAATGTTTTCGAAGCCTCGTTTTGAAAATATTTTGAGACAAACCGCCTACGGCAGTTTGCCAATGGATAGATCTCGAAAAAATACACGATTTAAAAAAAACGATGAGTAAATCGGAGCTACGAGTCAAAAGATACGATAGATCTAACGTTTTGGCCAAAGGCACAAAACACCAAGCACCACGAACCGTCGGTGGTGTTTGGTGGTGCGAATTTGCGAGGAAAGATGTCTTCTTCGAAATCTGGATGACCTCGAATGGCAAGCACATTTAGAGAGTCTTGCTCGTTGGGCCATTTTTGGGTGATCTTGAAAATTTCAGCACAATCTGAAATCGAAGGTTATACGCCGCCAAATGTTACTCCATCTGGTGGCGCATATTAATGATTTAAAAAGCGTGTTTAATGAAGTGACATTATATTCACAATTATATGCGTTATACATAATTACATTGTGAGTGAAATAATAGGCCTTAAAACTATATATACCATGCTAATTTATGCATAAACAAAAGAAAGAATACGATATTAATTGAAAACGTTCAAAAAAGAACATTAAAAATGAGTAAAATGTCTTTTTTAGGCATCTTGACGACCTCGAATGACAATACACTTTCCGAGAGTCTTGATGTTAGAGTCGTTTAAGGGTGATCTGGAAAATTTCAGCGCAATCTGAAACCAAAGGTTATGCGCCGCCCAATGTTACTCCATTTGGCAGCGCATATTATTGATATAAAAAGCGTGATTAATGAAGTGATATTAGATTCAAAATTATATGCGTTATACATTATTAGATTGTGAGTGAAATAATAGGCATTAAAACTATATAACATGCTAATTCATGCATACACTAAAGTAAAAATACGATATATATTGAAAACGTTCAAAAAAGAACATTAAAAATGAGTAAAATGTCTTTTTTGGCATCCTAACGACCTTGAGTGACATTATTCTTTCCGAGTGTCTTGATGTTAGGGTCGTTTAAGAGTAATCCAGAGAATTTCAGCACAATCTAAAACCAAAGGTTATGCGCCGCCAAATGTAACTCTATTTGGCGACGCATATTATTGATATAAAAAACGTGTTTATTGAAGTGACATTAGATTCAAATTATATACGTTATACATAACTACATTGTGAGTGAAATAATAGGCCTTAAAACAATATGAACCATCCTAACTCATGCATACACAAAAGTAATAATATGATAAATATTGAAAACGGTCAAAAGAGCGTCTAAAAAAATATATTCAAAATTGAAGGTTTTCGAGGCCTCGTTTCGAAACATTTTTGAGACACACCGCCTACGGCAGTTTGCCAACTGATAGATCTCGAAAAAATACACTATTTAAAAAAATGGTGAGTAAATCGGAACTACGAGTCAAAAGATACGATAGATCTAACATTTTGGCCAAAGGCACAAAACACCAAGCACCACGAACCGTCGGTGGTGTTTGGTGCGGGGTGCGAATTTGCTAGGAAAGATGTCTTCTTCAGAATCTAGATGACCTCGAATGGCAAGCACGTTTAGAAAGTCTTGCTCATTGGGCCGTTTTAGGGTGATCTAGAGAATTTCAGCACAATCTGAAATCGAAGGTTATGCGCCACCAAATGTTACTCCATCTGGCGGCGCATATTAATGATTTAAAAAGCGTGTTTAATGAAGTGACATTATATTCACAATTATATGTGTTATACATAATTACATTGTGAGTGAAATAATAGGCCTTAAAACTATATATATCATGCTAATTTATGCATACACAAAAGAAATAATACGATATTAATTGAAAACGTTCAAAAAAGAACATTAAAATGAGTAAAATGTCTTTTTTAGGCATCCTACGACCTCGAATGACAATACACTTTTCGAGAGTCTTGATGTTAGTGTCGTTTAAGGGTGATCTGGAGAATTTCAGCTCAATCTGAAACCAAAGGTTATGCGCTGCCCAATGTTACTCCATTTGGTGGCGCATATTATTGATATAAAAAGCGTGTTTAATGAAGTGACATTAGATTCAAAATTATATGCGTTATACATTATTACATTGTGAGTGAAATAATAGGCATTAAAACTATATATACCATGCTAATTCATGCATACACTAAAGTGAAAATACGATATATATTGAAAACGGTCAAAAAAAGAACATTAAAAATGAGTAAAATGTCTTTTTTAGGCATCTTGACGACCTCGAATGACAATACACTTTCCGAGAGTCTTGATGTTAGGGTCGTTTAAGGGTGATCTGGAGAATTTCAGCACAATCTGAAACCAAAGGTTATGCACCGCCAAATGTTACTCTATTTGGCGGTGCATATTATTGATATAAAAAGCGTGTTTAATGAAGTGACATTAGATTCAAATTATATGCGTTATACATAACTACATTGTGAGTGAAATAATAGGCCTTAAAACAATATGCACCATGCTAACTCATGCATACACAAAAGTAATAATATGATATATATTGTAAACGGTCAAAAGAGCGTATAAAATAAAAAAAAATGCAAAATTGAAGGTTTTCGAGGCCTCGTTTCGAAAAAAAAATTTAGGCAAACTGCCGTACGATAGATCTCGAAAAAATACATGATTTAAAAAAACGATGAGTAAATCGGAGCTACGAGTCAAAAGATACGAGAGATCTAACATTTTGGCCAAAGGCACAAAACACCAAGCACCACGAACCGTCGGTGGTGTTTGGTGCGGGGTGCGAATTTGCGAGGAAAGATGTCTTCTTCGGAATCTAGATGACCTCGAATGGCAAGCACGTTTAGAGAGTCTTGCTCGTTGGGCCGTTTTAACGTGATCTTGAGAATTTTCGCGCAATCTGAAATCGAAGGTTATGCGCTGCCAAATGCTACTCCATCTGGCGGCGCATATTAATGATTTAAAAAACGTGTTTAATGAAGTGACATTATATTCAAAATTATATGAGTTATACGTAATTACATTATGAGTGAAATAATAGGCCTTAGAACTATATATACTGAAATTTCTCGTTCATATTGATTATAAACGTTCCATATTAATTGATTTCGTCGCGAGGTTTTGACCTCTATATGAGACGTTCTTCAAAGACTGCATTCATTTTTAAAAAAACCATAACCTTTATTTTATCGATAAAGGTTTGAAAAGCATTACGTAGATTATCAAATAATGATAATCTAAAATATACCGTTTACACACGACCATTACATAATGGTTTACAATAAGAACATATTACATCAAAAATAAGTTTCTTGAATGCAGTTTTTACAGAATATCATACAAGCATGGACTACAAATCTTGTCCTTATTTTAGTATGCAACAGCGGAAGCTCTTAATAATCACCTGAGAATAAACATTCTTAAAACGTCAAAAAAAATGTTGGTGAGTTATAGGTTTATCCTATATATTATCAAATCATAATAATAGACCACAAGATTTCATATTTCAATATACATCCCATACATAGAGATAAAAATCATTCATATGGTGAACACCTGGTAACCGAAATTAACAAGATGCATATAAGAATATCCCCTATCATTCCGGGAAATCCTTCGGACATGATAAAAACGAATTCGAAGTACTAAAGCATCCGGTACTTTGGATGGGGTTCGTTAGGCCCAATAGATCTATCTTTAGGATTCGTGTCAATTAGTAGATCGGTTTACTAATTCTTATGCTACCAAGCAAAAGGGGCATATTCGGCTTCGATCATTCACCCATATAATGTAGTTTCATTTACTTGTGTCTATTTCGTAAAACATTTATAAAACTGCATGTATTCTTGTCATAACCCGTCCTTAACCCTAAGAACGAGTTAGATAACGTATGATTTCATTGCGAGGTATTGACCTCTATATGAGACATTTTTAAAAGAAAACTGCATATATTTTACATTACAAACCACAAATCTTATTTTTGATACAAGCTTTAGACGATAGAAAGATGATTATCGTTTAGCGATAATCTTCAACTTACAAACTTTACAAATAATGATAACAAAACGATTTCTAGTATATTTTACAACACAAATCCTCGGGTATGCAGTTTTATTTTTGACACAAATATGCGTACGCAAGATCCTGCTCAAATTCAACATAATGCAGCGGAAACCTCTAATTATCACCTGAGAATAAACATGTTTAAAACGTCAACATAAAGTTGGTGAGATATAGGTTTAGTGCCGGCAGCAATATATATATAGACCACAAGATTTCATATATAAACAGTTTAATAAAAATATTCTAAGTGGTTGAGCACTTGGTAACCATACTTAACATTTAATCACGTCGCATATTCCCTTTATTATGAAATCTTACTACACCGTACCAAGTGTAGTCACGAAACGAAGTACTGTGCAACCGTTGAATACTGGTCGTCCAGTCCGGTTGGGGTTGTCAGGCCCGATAGATCTATCAACAGGATTCGCGTTTACAATACCGCTGTAAATATTAGTTACCAAGCTACAGGGAAGTATGCCAGTGGTACAACTCAACGTAGAATATATTTTTCAGTTACTTGTGTCCATAACGTAAAACATAAAATACATGTATTCTCATCCCGAAATATTTAGAGTTTAAAAGTGGGACTATATACTCACTTTCATCTTGAAGATATGTAATTTCGACTTGGTCTCCGATTGATATCACAAACCTATCCATATATAGTTTATCAATATATTTCTATTTTAAACAATCGTCACATATATATACTTTTTATACTTTTAATAGTTTTAATAATTTCTTAGTCCGTAGTTAGCAGTTCGTTGTTAGAAATTCAATTTTAATGGTTCATTTTTAGATGTTTAATATACCCGCAATGAAATAAATAAAACCCCCAACGAAATAAATAAAACCCCATCGTATATGTATTGGTCGAGATTAATCTTGACCCACGGTACCGGTGTTGTCAAATGACGTGTTGCGTACATAAAGTACCGGTGTTGTCAAATGACGTGTTGCGTACAATCATGGGATCTTATGATTAATCTTCTCGTATTATTTACGGGTGATCCTGAACCATATAAAATTAAATTATGAGTACATATATATAAAATATCATGTTATTTTAAAAAGATGTGATTTATTTAATTTTCTCCAATTATTTTCGTAGCCAAACTAGTCTTAGATATCCGATCTCGTTTTGGTCATAGTTTCTTCGTTACAACTCCGTTTTCGTTGATTCAACTTGCCACTTCCTTGGATCGAGACCCTCTTTAAGACTATGAACTGTAAATACCTTAGTTTGTATTCGAAATCACAGGTCATAGGTCAAACTTTAGTGAAACTTATGAAGTTAATCATTTTCCATCATGTAAACAACCTTAAATGATTATTTTTCTAAAAATACTTATACTTTGAGTTAAATCATGAAATTTTTATGTGTTATCATATTCATAGTAAAAATCATTTTTCCAGAAAATAAACCTCCAATTCAAAGTTTAAGATGGTTTTTAATTATCCAACCCAAAACAGCCCCCGGTTGCACCCCGACGTCATAAAAACAGTTTTTAAGGTGTTCTTTGAAAAACCAAGTTATACCTTGTTAAATTAGCATATTTTTAAGTTATATTACAGGTCTTGAAGTATTTTAAAAGTTAAGTTAGAAGGATCTATTTAGTTTGCGAACAAGTTTGAAATCATTCAAACTATGTTCTAGTTTATAAACTCTTATATATATAGCTATAAATATATGAATTGAAAAAGAGTTGAAGTAGAGTTTTTACCTCAAGTTTAAAATGTAAAGTTGCTGGAAAGAAGTAGTAAAATAAAAGTTGAGAGAGTTCTTGCAAGTGTGTGTGAAAATTGGAAGTAAAATTTGGAAAATGAATGTGTAAAAATGAGTTAGAAATGGTGCTTATTTATAGGCTTGAAAATTTGGTTTTTAGTGAAAATATCTAAGATAAGTTAAAATTTATTATGTCATGAATGACATATTATTCCAATAATTGAAGATTTCTATTGGTATATACCAATAGTAAATACTTCTAGAAGCTGTGTATAGTACCCTAGATATACGTATAGGATTATTGAGGAAACGGAACGAGAATTCAAATATAACTATCTTTTGTAAATATACTTATATTGTTTTATGTATAAAAGCCCTTTAAAAATGATTAAATACATTACTTATACGATATATGTATAAACATTATAAATCATCAGTATTTATGTCAAATAACGTTACGTATGGTTATTGTTTTGAAAACTTAAGTTAGTAGTTTCAAAATATACTTATGACTTTTTGTTATTAATACAAAATGAGATATTAAAACATCCATAGATCATGTTAAATATGTATGTATAATTATCATATATTGTATAGTTCGTGATATCATCGGTCAAACTAGACGGTCAAACGTTGTGTAAAACTCTTTTCAAAAACATAAATCTTAACAATTTGGATTGCTTATCATGTTGGTAAGGTTTAATTTATATAAATATTAATCTTATAAGTATAGAACGATCGAAAAAGTGCGGGTCATTACAGTACCTACCCGTTAAATAAATTTCGTCCCGAAATTTTAAAATTGTACCTATTTTGCGTCATCGGAAAACAAGTGTGGATATTTTTGTTTCATTTGATCCTCTCGTTCCCAAGTAAACTCGGGACCCCTTCGAGCATTCCAACGAACCTTAACGATCGGTATGTTGCTCTGCTTGAGCCGTTTAACTTCACGATCCATGATTTCGATTGGTTCTTCGATGAATTGTAGTTTCTCGTCGACATGGATTTCTTCAAGAGGAATGGTGAGGTCTTCCTTTGCAAGACACTTCTTAAGGTTTGAGACGTGAAAGGTATTATGTACTCCGGCGAGTTGTTGCGGTAACTCGAGTCGATAAGCTACCGGTCCAATGCGTTCAATGATCTTGAACGGGCCTACATACCTTGGGTTTAGTTTACCCCTTTTTCCAAAACGTATTACACCTTTCCAAGGTGACACCTTTAACATAACCATGTCACCGATCTGAAACTCTAATGGTTTCCTTCGAACATCGGCGTAGCTCTTTTGGCGACTACGGGCTGTTTTCAATCTCTCCTTGATTTGTACTATCTTCTCAGTCGTTTCGTGTATGATCTCGGGACCAGTTAATTGTTGATCTCCTACTTCATTCCAACAAATAGGAGATCTACACTTCCTTCCGTACAATGCTTCGAATGGCGCAGCTTTAATGCTCGCATGATAACTATTATTATACGAGAATTCTGCTAATGGTAGATATTTATCCCATCCGTTTCCAAAATCGATCACACATGCCCTGAGCATGTCTTCAAGAGTCTGAATCGTTCTTTCACTCTGCCCGTCAGTTTGCGGATGATACGCGGTACTCATATCCAAACGAGTTCCTAGGGCCTCCTGTAGTGATTGCCAGAATTTTGATGTAAATCTACTATCACGATCGGATATAATGGAAATAGGTATTCCATGCCTTGAAACAACTTCCTTTATATACAATCGTAATAGTTTCTCCATTCTATCCGTTTCCTTTATAGGCAAGAAGTGTGCAGACTTGGTGAGACGATCAACAATCACCCAAATGGTGTCGTATCCCCAGGCAGTATTTGGTAACTTCGTGATGAAATCCATGGTAATACCATCCCATTTCCATTCTGGGATTTCTGGTTGTTGAAGTAACCCTGACGGCTTCTGGTGTTCAGCTTTGACTTTGGAACAAGTTAAACATTCCCCAACATATGTTGCAACGTCTGTCTTTAAATTAGGCCACCAATAATGTGTCTTAAGATCTTGGTACATCTTTCCAACTCCAGGATGTATCGAGTATCTTGTCTTATGTGCCTCATTTAATATCAACTTCCTTAATCCACCCAACTTCGGTACCCAAATACGATTTGCAAAATATCGAATTCCATCTTCCCGCATAACGAGTTGCTTCTCATACTTCTTCATTATTTCATTTCCTATATTTTCTTTAGTAAGTGCTTCTCGTTGAACTTCTTTGATTTGTGAGTTGAGATTCATGCGAATTTTTATGTTCATCGCTCGTACTCGAATTGGTTCTTGTTCCTTTCTGCTTAAAGCATCGGCCACCACGTTCGCCTTCCCGGGATGATAACGAATTTCACAATCATAGTCGTTTATTAACTCGACCCACCTACGTTGTCTCATGTTCAGCTGTTTCTGATCAAAAATATGTTGAAGGCTTTTATGATCAGTAAACACAGTGCATTTAACCCCATACAAGTAGTGTCTCCATATCTTCAATGCAAACACGACTGCTCCTAGTTCTAGATCATGCGTCGTATAATTCCGCTCGTGAATCTTCAATTGTCGGGATGCGTATGCAATAACCTTCTTTCGTTGCATAAGAACGCAACCAAAACCTTGTCGCGAAGCGTCACAATATATTTCAAAATCATCGTTCCCTTCTGGTAACGATAAAATAGGCGCCGTAGTTAACTTCTTCTTTAGTAATTGAAATGCACTCTCCTGCTCAGAAGTCCATTCATATTTCTTCCCTTTTTGCGTTAACGCTGTCAACGGCTTAGCTATTCGGGAAAAATCTTGAATAAACCTTCTATAATAACCGGCTAAACCCAAAAATTGACGTATCTGCGTTGGTGTCTTAGGAGTCTCCCATTTTTCAATGGCTTCAGTTTTTGCTGGATCAACCTGAATTCCTTTGCTACTAACAACGTGGCCAAGAAATTGAACTTCTTTCAACCAAAAAGCACACTTAGAAAATTTAGCATATAGTTGTTCTTTTCTCAACAACTCTAATATCAACCTTAAATGCTCTTCATGCTCTTGCTCACTCTTGGAATAGATAAAAATATCATCAATGAAAACGATAACAAACTTATCTAAATACGGACTACAAACTCGATTCATGAGGTCCATGAATACAGCTGGCGCATTCGTCAATCTAAACGGCATAACCAAAAATTCGTAATGACCATAACGTGTCCGAAAAGCAGTTTTCGGTATATCTTCTTCTTTGACACGTAATTGATGATAGCCCGACCTTAAGTCAATTTTTGAGTACACACATGATCCTTGGAGTTGATCAAATAAGTCGTCAATTCTCGGTAGTGGATACCGATTCTTGATAGTTAACTTATTTAATTCACGATAACCTATACACATCCTAAAAGATCCATCTTTCTTTTTAACAAATAGAATCGGAGCTCCCCACGGTGAAGTACTTGGTCGTATGAATCCATGATCCAGTAATTCTTTTAACTGACTCTGAAGTTCTTTTAACTCGGACGGTGCAAGTCTATATGGAGCACGAGCCACTGGTGCAGCTCCTGGTACTAAATCTATTTGAAATTCTACAGATCTAAATGGAGGTAATCCCGGCAACTTTTCCGGAAAGACTTCAGGAAAATCTCTTGCCACAGGCACGTCATTGATGCTCTTCACTTTTTCCTTTGTTTCGACTTTATTAACATGTGCTAAGATAGCATAGCACCCTTTCTTCAAGCACTTTTGAGCTTTCAAATAACTAATGAGTTTTAGCTTTGAGTTACCCTTCTCTCCATAAATCATTACTGGCGTTTTATCCTTACGAGGAATGCGAATTGCCTTCTTGGCGCACACAACTTCAGCTCCTATTTTGGACATCCAGTCCATGCCGACTATTACATCAAAACTTCCTAATTCTACGGGTATCAAGTCAATTTTAAACGTTTCTCCGGCTAAATTTATTTTACAATCACGGCAAATTTTATCGGCTTTAATTAGTTTACCATTAGCTAACTCAATCATGTACTTAGCATCGAGAGGTAATGATGAACAATTCAATTTAGCGTGAAAGTCTCTACACACGTAACTTCTATCAGCACCAGTATCAAATATAATAGATGCAGATAAGTTATTAATGGTAAACGTACCCGTAACAAGCTCCGGGTCTTCACATGCCTCTTTAGCATTAATAACAAATGCTCTTCCACGTGCAGGTCCGATATTCTTCTCTGGATTCGGGCACTGGCTCTTATAGTGGCCTTGTTTTCCACACCCAAAACAAGTAATGGTAGCCAAAGCAGTTCTATTTGCGTTGGTGGCAGGAGTCTTGGCACCATTTGTATTCGTAACGAGAGCCCTACAATCTTCAGCAAGATGACCCTGTCGATTACATTTGTTGCATACCACACTACAGTAACCAAAGTGATGTTTGTGACATCGGTTGCATAAAGGACTTTGTCCTTTGTAACCAAAACCTGAACCACTACCCGCACCTTTCGGGGTTTCTTGTTTCTTAAAAGTTTGTTGTTGATTACCTCAATCATAATTTCCATTCCACTTTCTTTTGTTACCTGATACCTTCACATCAGTATTGGATGCTTTCTTATCCATGATGACCTGATCCATTAGCTCGTTTGCCATGGTTATAGCTTCATGAATTGTCTTAGGTTTCGATGCTGTAACGTTTGCCTTGACCTTTTTGGGCAAACCATCTTTGTACATTTCAATCTTCCGTTCTTTGGTTGGAACCAATTCAGGACATAGCAAAACTAATTCCATGAATCGCTGATTGTAGTTGGTGATTTCAGTACCAACAACCTTCAGACTTCGTAATTCATCTTCCAACTTCCTAACCTCGTTCCTTGGACAATATTCATTGATTAACATTGTTTTGAATTCTTCCCACGGAGTATCATAAGCTACATCTCCTCCTACAGCCTTCACATAATTTTTCCACCACGTGAGTGCACTATCTTGTAAAGTGCACGATGCGTATTTGGTCATGTCCTTTTCAACACAACCACTGATTTTGAACACAGTTTCCATCTTTTCTATCCACCGAGTTAAACCGATCGGTCCTTCTGTTCCACTGAATGATGAGGGCTTGCAAGCTTGAAAAGTTTTGTAAGTGCACCCCACACGAGGATTTGGGTTAACTGCAGCACCTCTTGCAGCCTCGACCCATAACATTCTGTCGTTCACTCGCTGATTGATGAGTTCCTGGATTTCTTGTTCCGTCATTCGGTTCAATCGCGCCATATTCTTCTATAAGAATGAAAAAAAAATAATTATTCACATGGAATATTATAGATGTAGTGTATATTTACAGTACATTATAGCTTATTAATAATATGAACCAGGTATTATTATAAAAGCCTTTTCTTCTTATTAGCGTTTTATAATTATATCTAGGGTAGTACCTACCCGTTAATGTTCATACTTAATAGCTTAGTACCGAACCAATTACTACAATCTAAATAATACTTAACCATGGAAAATTATTGCATTTCACACTTCACTATTTTACATATGCTTATCTTACATCGAACATTAAGCAAACCACACTAATAATATTATACAAAACATTATATGATCCCATGGTTTAATACGGCAGCGCATCGTTTGGTCTATTTTCTAGGACGTTTTGGTTCAAAGAATCGCTTAACGCTTATCCTGGCTGTCTGCCTATATTTTGGCTGTGGGACTGAAGAACTGGATGCCAGGATAGAACGAATAGGAATAGCGGGAATAGGGGTAGTAGTGTCTAGTGGAGTTGGTGCCACATCATCCTTACTAAACTCGGGATTTGAATTTTCTAATTCATTAGCCTTTCGTTTCTTTCCTAGTTCGAACTCGTCTTTTGTAATTTCCTGTATTTCTTCCTCGGGTTCACTTTCCTCCTCGGGTTCACTTTCCTCCTCGGGTTCACTTTCCTCCTCGGGTTCACTTTCCTCCTCGGGTTCACTTTCCGGGTTCTCTATAGTCGGTTCATCCGGAATTTGTGAGTCTTCCCCAAAGATATTATTTTCGTCATCGGATAGGTTAATGACTGGAACACCATCTGAAGATTCTGATTCGGAGTCGCTGAATGTGATAATAAGTTTTGAGCCCGACATCTATCACACCACAACTAACTCATTAGTACTACATAATATTTACATATAAATTTTAACCAACAGTGATAAGCAATGGTTTTTGAAATCAGACCCGGTCAAAGTCCAGACTTACTAATGTATCCTAACGACTTATCAGTTAGACACACTAATGCAAACCTGGTTCGCTAAGACCACCGCTCTGATACCACATGTCATAACCCGTCCTTAACCCTAAGAACGAGTTAGATAACGTATGATTTCATTGCGAGGTATTGACCTCTATATGAGACATTTTTAAAAGAAAACTGCATATATTTTACATTACAAACCACAAATCTTATTTTTGATACAAGCTTTAGACGATAGAAAGATGATTATCGTTTAGCGATAATCTTCAACTTACAAACTTTACAAATAATGATAACAACACGATTTCTAGTATATTTTACAACACAAATCCTCGGGTATGCAGTTTTATTTTTGACACAAATATGCGTACGCAAGATCCTGCTCAAATTCAACATAATGCAGCGGAAACTTCTAATTATCACCTGAGAATAAACATGTTTAAAACGTCAACATAAAGTTGGTGAGATATAGGTTTAGTGCCGGCAGCAATATATATATAGACCACAAGATTTCATATATAAACAGTTTAATAAAAATATTCTAAGTGGTTGAGCACTTGGTAACCATACTTAACATTTAATCACGTCGCATATTCCCTTTATTATGAAATTTTACTACACCGTACCAAGTGTAGTCACGAAACGAAGTACTGTGCAACCGTTGAATACTGGTCGTCCAGTCCGGTTGGGGTTGTCAGGCCCGATAGATCTATCAACAGGATTCGCGTTTACAATACCGCTGTAAATATTAGTTACCAAGCTACAGGGAAGTATGCCAGTGGTACAACTCAACGTAGAATATATTTTTCAGTTACTTGTGTCCATAACGTAAAACATAAAATACATGTATTCTCATCCCGAAATATTTAGAGTTTAAAAGTGGGACTATATACTCACTTTCATCTTGAAGATATGTAATTTCGACTTGGTCTCCGATTGATATCACAAACCTATCCATATATAGTTTATCAATATATTTCTATTTTAAACAATCGTCACATATATATACTTTTTATACTTTTAATAGTTTTAATAATTTCTTAGTCCGTAGTTAGCAGTTCGTTGTTAGTAATTCAATTTTAATGGTTCATTTTTAGATGTTTAATATACCCGCAATGAAATAAATAAAACCCCCAACGAAATAAATAAAACCCCATCGTATATGTATTGGTCGAGATTAATCTTGACCCACGGTACCGGTGTTGTCAAATGACGTGTTGCGTACATAAAGTACCGGTGTTGTCAAATGACGTGTTGCGTACAATCATGGGATCTTATGATTAATCTTCTCGTATTATTTACGGGTGATCCTGAACCATATAAAATTAAATTATGAGTACATATATATAAAATATCATGTTATTTTAAAAAGATGTGATTTATTTAATTTTCTCCAATTATTTTCGTAGCCAAACTAGTCTTAGATATCCGATCTCGTTTTGGTCATAGTTTCTTCGTTACAACTCCGTTTTCGTTGATTCAACTTGCCACTTCCTTGGATCGAGTCCCTCTTTAAGACTATGAACTGTAAATACCTTAGTTTGTATTCGAAATCACAGGTCATAGGTCAAACTTTAGTGAAACTTATGAAGTTAATCATTTTCCATCATGTAAACAACCTTAAATGATTATTTTTCTAAAAATACTTATACTTTGAGTTAAATCATGAAATTTTTATGTGTTATCATATTCATAGTAAAAATCATTTTTCCAGAAAATAAACCTCCAATTAAAAGTTTAAGATGGTTTTTAATTATCCAACCCAAAACAGCCCCCGGTTGCACCCCGACGTCATAAAAACAGTTTTTAAGGTGTTCTTTGAAAAACCAAGTTATACCTTGTTAAATTAGCATATTTTTAAGTTATATTACAGGTCTTGAAGTATTTTAAAAGTTAAGTTAGAAGGATCTATTTAGTTTGCGAACAAGTTTGAAATCATTCAAACTATGTTCTAGTTTATAAACTCTTATATATATAGCTATAAATATATGAATTGAAAAAGAGTTGAAGTAGAGTTTTTACCTCAAGTTTAAAATGTAAAGTTGCTGGAAAGAAGTAGTAAAATAAAAGTTGAGAGAGTTCTTGCAAGTGTGTGTGAAAATTGGAAGTAAAATTTGGAAAATGAATGTGTAAAAATGAGTTAGAAATGGTGCTTATTTATAGGCTTGAAAATTTGGTTTTTAGTGAAAATATCTAAGATAAGTTAAAATTTATTATGTCATGAATGACATATTATTCCAATAATTGAAGATTTCTATTGGTATATACCAATAGTAAATACTTCTAGAAGCTGTGTATAGTACCCTAGATATACGTATAGGATTATTGAGGAAACGGAACGAGAATTCAAATATAACTATCTTTTGTAAATATACTTATATTGTTTTATGTATAAAAGCCCTTTAAAAATGATTAAATACATTACTTATACGATATATGTATAAACATTATAAATCATCAGTATTTATGTCAAATAACGTTACGTATGGTTATTGTTTTGAAAACTTAAGTTAGTAGTTTCAAAATATACTTATGACTTTTTGTTATTAATACAAAATGAGATATTAAAACATCCTTAGATCATGTTAAATATGTATGTATAATTATCATATATTGTATAGTTCGTGATATCATCGGTCAAACTAGACGGTCAAACGTTGTGTAAAACTCTTTTCAAAAACATAAATCTTAACAATTTGGATTGCTTATCATGTTGGTAAGGTTTAATTTATATAAATATTAATCTTATAAGTATAGAACGATCGAAAAAGTGCGGGTCATTACAATTCTCATCCCAAAATATTAGATTTTAAAAGTGGGACTATAACTCACTTTCACAAATTTTTACTTCGTCGGGAAGTAAGACTTGGCCACTGGTCGATTCACGAACCTATAACAAATATGTACATATATATCAAAGTATGTTCAAAATATATTTACAACACTTTTAATACATTTTGATATTTTAAGTTTATTAAGTCAGCTGTCCTCATTAGTAACCTACAACTAGTTGTCCACAGTTAGATGTACAGAAATAAATCGATATATATTATCTTGAATCAATCCACGACCCAGTGTATACACGTCTCAGGCTATATCACAACTCAAAGTATATATATTTTTGGAATCAACCTCAACCCTGTATAGCTAACTCCAACATTACTGCATATAGAGTGTCTATGGTTGTTCCAAATAATATATATACATGGGTCGATATGATATGTCAAAACATTTGCATACGTGTCTATGGTATCCCAAGATTACATAATATATTAGAATACATGTATAATACAATATAAGTTAGCTAGGATATGATTTGTATAGAATTGTTAATATTTCCCGTAGCTACAAAAATCAAAAAAATATCCAATCTTGTTTTACCCATAACTTCTTCATTTTAAATCCGTTTTGAGTGAATCAAATTGCTATGGTTTCATATTGAACTCTATTTTATGAATATAAACAGAAAAAGTATAGGTTTATTGTCGGAAATATAAGTTACAAGTCATTTTTGTAAGAGGTAGTCATTTCAGTCGAAAGAACGACGTCTTGATGACCATTTTGAAAAACATACATCCACTTTGAGTTTAACCATGATTTTTGGATATAGTTTCATGTTCATAAGAAAAATCATTTTCCTAGAAGAACAACTTTTAAATCAAAGTTTATCATAGATTTTAATTATCAAACCCAAAACAGCCCGCGGTGTTACTACGACGGCGTATGTCCGGTTTTACGGTGTTTTTCGTGTTTCCAGGTTTTAAATCATTAAGTTAGCATATCATATAGATATAGAACATATGTTTAGTTGATTTTAAAAGTCAAGTTAGAAGGATTAACTTTTGTTTGCGAACAAGTTTAGAATTAACTAAACTATGTTCTAGTGATTACAAGTTTAAACCTTCGAATAAAATAGCTTTATATGTATGAATCGAATGATGTTATGAACATCATTACTACCTCAAGTTTTGTGGATAAACCTACTGGAAAAGAGACAAATGGATCTAGCTTCAAATGATCTTGGATGACTTGAAAGTTCTTGAAGTAGAATCATGACACGAAAACAAGTTCAAGTAAGATTTCCACTCGAAATAAGATTGTTATAGTTATATAAATTGAATCAAAGTTTGAATATGAGTATTACCTTATATTAGAAAGATATCTTACTTTAAATAAGAAAGATTTCTTGAGGTTGGATGATCACTCTACAAGATTGAAAGTAAGCTAGCAAACTTGGAAGTATTCTTGATTTTATGAAACTAGAACTTGTAGAATTTATGAAGAACACTTAGAACTTGAAGTTAGAACTTGAGAGAGATCAATTAGATGAAGAAAATTGAAGAATGAAAGTGTTTATAGGTGTTTTTGGTCGTTGGTATATGGATTAGATATAAAGGATGTGTAATTTTGTTTACATGTAAATAAGTCATGAATGATTACTCATATTTTTGTAATTTTATGAGATATTTCATGCTAGTTGCCAAATGATGGTTCCCACATGTGTTAGGTGACTCACATGGGCTTCTAAGATCTGATCATTGGAGTGTATATACCAATAGTACATACATCTAAAAGCTGTGTATTGTACGAGTACGAATACGGGTGCATACGAGTAGAATTGTTGATGAAGCTGAACGAGGATGTAATTATAAGAATTTTTGTTAAGTAGAAGTATTTTGATAAGTGTCTTAAAGTCTTTCAAAAGTGTATGAATACATATTAAAACACTACATGTATATACATTTTAACTGAGTCGTTAAGTCATCGTTAGTCGTTACATGTAAATGTTGATTTGAAACCTTTAAGTTAACAATCTTGTTAAATGTTGTTAACCCAATGTTTATTATATCTAATGAGATATTAAATTATTATATTATCATGATATTATGATATATTAATATATCTTAATATGATATATATATACATTTAAATGTCGATACAACGATAATCGTTACATATATGTCTCGTTTCGAAATCATTAACTTAGTAGTCTTGTTTTTACATATGTAGTTCATTGTTAATACACTTAATGACATGTTTACTTATCATTTATCATGATTAAACATAGTGTATCAATATCTTAATATGGTTCATATGTATTTAGTAAGTAGTTGTTATAACGATAATCGTTATATATATTGTTTCGAGTTTCTTAATTCAATAAACTCAATTTTATGTATATAACTCATTGTTAAAATACCTAATGAGATACTTACTTATCATAATATCATGTTAACTATATATATAATCATATATATATCATCATATAGTTTTTACAAGTTTTAACGTTCGTGAATCACCGGTCAACTTGGGTGGTCAAATGTCTATATGAAACCAATTTCAATTAATCAAGTCTTAACAAGTTTGATTGCTTAACATGTTGGAAACACTTAATCATGTAAATAAAAATTTCATTTAATATATATATAAACATGGAAAAGTTCGGGTCACTACAGTACCTACCCGTTAAATAAATTTCTTCCCGAAATTTTAAGCAGTTGGAGGTGTTGACGTATCTTCTGAAAATAAATGCGGGTATTTCTTCTTCATCTGATCTTCTCGTTCCCAGGTTAACTCAGGTCCTCTACGAGCATTCCATCGAACCTTAACAATTGGTATCTTGTTTTGCTTAAGTCTTTTAACCTCACGATCCATTATTTCGACGGGTTCTTCGATGAATTGAAGTTTTTCGTTGATTTGGATTTCATCTAACGGAATAGTGAGATCTTCTTTAGCAAAACATTTCTTCAAATTCGAGACGTGGAAAGTGTTATGTACAGCCGCGAGTTGTTGAGGTAACTCAAGTCGGTAAGCTACTGGTCCGACACGATCAATAATCTTGAATGGTCCAATATACCTTGGATTTAATTTCCCTCGTTTACCAAATCTAACAACGCCTTTCCAAGGTGCAACTTTAAGCATGACCATCTCTCCAATTTCAAATTCTATATCTTTTCTTTTAATGTCAGTGTAGCTCTTTTGTCGACTTTGGGCGGTTTTCAACCGTTGTTGAATTTGGATGATCTTCTCGGTAGTTTCTTGTATTATCTCCGGACCCGTAATCTGTCCATCCCCCACTTCACTCCAACAAATCGGAGACCTGCACTTTCTACCATAAAGTGCTTCAAACGGCGCCATCTCAATGCTTGAATGGTAGCTGTTGTTGTAGGAAAATTCTGCTAACGGTAGATGTCGATCCCAACTGTTTCCGAAATCAATAACACATGCATCTTCAAGCGTTTGTATCGTCCTTTTGCTCTGCCCATCAGTTTGTGGATGATAGGTAGTACTCATGTCTAGACGAGTTCCTAATGGTTGCTGTAATGTCTGCCAGAATCTTGAAATAAATCTGCCATCCCTATCAGAGATAATAGAGATTGGTATTCCATGTCTGGAGACGACTTCCTTCAAATACAGTCGTGCTAACTTCTCCATCTTGTCATCTTCGCTTATTGGCAGGAAGTGTGCTGATTTGGTGAGACGATCAACTATTACCCAAATAGTATCAAAACCACTTGCAGTCCTTGGCACTTTAGTGATGAAATCCATGGTAATGTTTTCCCATTTCTATTCCGGGATTTCGGGTTGTTGAAGTAGACCTGATGGTTTCTGATGCTCAGCTTTGACCTTAGAACACATCAAACATTCTCCTACGTATTTAGCAACATCGACTTTCATACTCGGCCACCAAAAATGTTTCTTGAGATCCTTGTACATCTTCCCCGTTCCAGGATGTATTGAGTATCTGGTTTTATGAGCTTCTATAAGTACCATTTCTCTCATATCTCCAAATTTTGGTACCCAAATCCTTTCAGCCCTATACCGGGTTCCGTCTTTCCAAATATTAAGATGCTTCTCCGATACTTTGGGTATTTCATCCTTTAAATTTCCCTCTTTTAAAACTCCTTGTTGCGCCTCCTTTATTTGAGTAGTATGGTTATTGTGAATCATTATATTCATAGATTTTACTCGAATGGGTTCTCTGTCCTTCCTGCTCAAGGCGTCAGCTACCACATTTTCCTTTCCCGGGTGGTAACGAATCTCAAAGTCGTAATCATTCAACAATTCAATCCACCTACGCTGCCTCATATTTAGTTGTTTCTGATTAAATATGTGTTGAAGACTTTTGTGGTCGGTATATATAATACTTTGACCCCATATAAGTAGTGCCTCCAAGTCTTTAATGCAAAAACAACCGCGCCTAATTCCAAATCATGCGTCGTATAATTTTGTTCGTGAATCTTCAATTGTCTAGACGCATAAGCAATTACTTTCGTTCGTTGCATTAATACACAACTGAGACCTTGCTTTGAGGCGTCACAATATATCACAAAATCATCATTCCCTTCAGGTAATGACAATATAGGTGCCGTAGTTAACTTTTTCTTCAATAACTGAAACGCTTTCTCTTGTTCATCCTTCCATTCAAATTTCTTCCCTTTATGCGTTAATGCAGTCAAGGGTTTTGCTATTCTGGAAAAGGCTTGGATGAACCTTCTGTAGTAACCAGCTAGTCCTAAAAACTGGCGTATGTATTTCGGAGTTTTCGGGGTTTTCCACTTTTCAACGGTTTCAATATTTGCTGGATCCACCTGAATACCTTCTTTGTTCACTATGTAACCGAGGAATTGAACTTCTTCCAACCAAAATGCACACTTTGAAGACTTAGCGTACAGTTTTTCTTTCCTTAACAACTCTAGCACTTTTCTCAAGTGTTCTTCGTGCTCTTAATCATTCTTCGAGTAAATAAGTATGTCATCGATGAAAACAATGACAAACTTGTCAAGATATGGCCCACACGCTCGGTTCATGAGGTCCATGAACATAGCTGGTGCGTTAGTCAATCCAAATGGCATAACCATAAACTCGTAATGACCGTAACACGTCCTAAAGCAGTCTTTGGAATATCATCCTCCTTCACCCGCATTTGATGATATCCAGAACGTAAATCAATCTTTGAATAAACAGACGAGCCTTGTAGTTGATCAAATAAGTCGTCGATTCTCGGTAGTGGGTAGCGGTTCTTGATGGTAAGTTTGTTCAACTCTCGGTAGTCGATACACAACCTGAATGTACCATCTTTCTTCTTGACAAACAAAACAGGAGCTCCCCACGGTGATGTGCTTGGTCGAATGAAACCACGCTCTAAAAGTTCTTGTAATTGGCTCTGAAGTTCCTTCATTTCGCTAGGTGCGAGTCTGTATGGAGCATGAGCTATTGGTGCAGCTCCCGGTACAAGGTCTATTTGAAATTCAACGGATCGGTGTGGAGGTAATCCCGGTAATTCTTTCAGAAATACATCGGGAAATTCTTTTGCGACGGGAATATCATTGATGTTCTTTTCTTCGGAATTGACTTTCTCGACGTGTGCTAGCACAGCATAGCAACCTTTTCTTATTAGTTTTTGTGCCTTCAGGTTACTAATAAGATTTAACTTTACGTTGCTCTTTTCTCCGTACACCATTAAGGGTTTTCCTTTTTCTCGTATAATGCGAATTGCATTTTTGTAACAAACGATCTCTGCTTTCACTTCTTTCAACCATTTCATACCGATTATCATATCAAAACTCCCTAACTCTACTGGTATCAAGTCAATCTTAAATGTTTCGCTAACCAGTTTAATTTCTCGATTCCGACATATATTATCTGCTGAAATTAATTTACCATTTGCTAATTCGAGTAAAAATTTACTATCCAAAGGCGTCAATGGGCAACTTAATTTAGCACAAAATTCTCTACTCAAATAGCTTCTATCCGCACCTGAATCAAATAAAACATAAGCATATTTATCGTCAATAAGAAACGTACCCGTAACAAGCTCCGGGTCTTCCTGTGCTTCTGCCGCATTAATATTGAAAACTCTTCCACAGCCCTGTCCATTAGTATTCCCCTGATTCGGGAAATTTCTAATAATGTGGCCCGGTTTTCCACATTTATAACAAACAGCGTTGGTATTACTTGCTCCGACACTATTCGTTTCGGCATTACTTGTTCTGGCATTATTTGCTCCCTTAGTTCTGTTAAACTTTGGTCCATAGACCTCACACTTTGTCGCGCTATGACCATTTCTTTTACACCTGTTGCAAAATGTCGTGCAAAACCCCTGGTGATTTTCTTCACACCTATGACATGGCTGTTTTTGGTTTTTGTTGCCGTTGTTGTTATTGAGGTTGTTGTTGGGATTGTTATTGTTGTTGAAACGGTTGTTGTAGTTGTTGTTGTTGTTGGGATGTTTGTTGTAGTTATTGTTAGGATTGCGGTTATTGTTACGATTGTTGTTGCGGTTGTTGGGATAGTTGTTGCAATTGTGGTTGTAATTGTTGTTGTACTTGTGACTCTTGTCACCGTTTTCCTCCCACTTCCTCTTGAGTTGTTTCGTGTTGGCTTCTTCAGCCGCCTGCTCTTTAATTCTTCCCTCAATCTGATTTATGAGTTTATGAGCCATTCGACTTGCCTTCTGTATAGAAGCGGGCTCGTGTGAACTTACATCTTCTTGAATCCTTACTGGTAACCCTTTTACAAACGCATCGATCTTCTCTTCTTCATCTTCGAATGCTCCCGGACACAATAGGCACAACTCTGTGAATCGTCGTTCATATGTGGTAACGTCGAACCCTTGTGTTCGTAACTCTCTAAGTTCTGCCTTGAGTTTATTGACTTCGTTTCTAGGACGGTACTGCTCGTTCATCAATTGCTTGAATGCCGACCACGGTAGTGCGTAGGCAGCATTTTGTCCTACCTGTTCAAGATAGGTGTTCCACCACGTTAACGCAGTACCTGTGAAGGTATGCGTAGCGTAATTAACTTTGTCCTCTTCAGTACACTTACTTATGGCAAACACCGATTCGACTTTCTCGGTCCACCGTTTCAATCCAATTGGTCCTTCGGTTCCATCAAATTCCAAAGGTTTGCAGGCAGTGAATTCTTTGTAGGTGCATCCTACACGATTTCTTGCGCCGTTAGCTGCATTGCTAGATTCAGCGTTATTGTTGGTATGTAGCGCAACCTGTACTGCGGCTAAGTTTGCAGCAAGAAATTTACGAAATTCCTCTTCGTTCATATTCATGGTGTGTCGAGTAGTCGGTGCCATTTCCTTCAAAATAGACAACTGAATCGAGTTAATCATACAGAATATTAAGAGTAGTCAATAGTATTTCGTAGCATAATATGAACTCATTTATAAAAGCTTTTTCTTCATATTAGCGTTTTATAAGTTTAAATTCGGGTACTACATACCCGTTAAGTTCATACTTATTAGCTAATATACAATTCAACTACTACAATTTCATATGAAAAACTGATTATAATAATATATCACATACAAATATTCTTCAAACTTACAACTTGGCTATATTACATATAACATGAAATATAGTACACTATGATACAGGATAGTTTTGAAGATAAATCTAGTTAATACGCAAGTTGTTCAACAAAGAAAATAAAGACACGTAATTCATAAGTCCATAAATAAGTCATGCATTCTGGTTTTACTAAGACGACTTCCCATCCTTGGTCTTGTGGAAAATAACTGTTATGACCATTGGCTAGGCAGCATGTTGTAACGTCGTCAAAAGGATGAGGGTTTCGTAATGTCCAACAGCCCCGTAATAATCTAAAAACCTTGTTTCTCACCCCAACTACTGAATCTGTCACTTGTGGGAAGGTTTTATTTAAAAGTTGCAATCCGATATTCTTTTTCTCACTTTGGTAAGAAGCGAACATCACTAACCCGTAAGCATAACATGCTTCTTTATGTTGCATGTTAGAAGCTCTTTCTAATTCACGAAATCCTATGTTGGGATATGTTGAGTCAAAATAGGTTGTTAACCCGTAGCGTAAAATTGCATTTGGGTTCCCCGCATTTAACGCTTTAAAGAAAACACGGCGTAACTTACGGTCTCCCCAATGTGATATACCCCACCTATCAAAGGAAAGTATTTTATAAACTAAGGCATTTCTGGAAAGTGTTTCAAATGTTTGACAAGTTAATTTAGCCATAACTAAATGTGCTGATGAATTCTGACCGACTCTAGACAAGATTTCCTCAATCATATCTTCTGGTAGGTCTTCTAAAATATTAGGTTGTCTACCCTTAACGTCCATTTTGTTTTTATATTGTAAAATAGACAAGAATTAGATTCGTAAAAGATAATTAACAAACAATACAAGCAATTTTTACATAGAACAAAAAAAATACAAGCACACTACAATACATATAATACACAACATGATTACAACCCTCTAATCTGAATCACTGGTTTCTTCTTCTTCGGACTTGGTTCGTTTTTCTAATTTTCTAGGAATATATGGTGTTCCTATAATACGAGCCATCATTTTATATAATGGTTTAGAAAAACCTGGTGGTTTAGAGGTTCCTGGGTCATTGTTACATTTTAGGAAATACGGATGTTGTCGATACATATAAAGTTCATCGGGGTTGGAATCGGGTTTCTCTATTTTTATACCTTTTCCCTTATTATTTTCTTTCGCTTTATTAAATTGGTTCGAGGTAATTTCTATAACATCATCGGAATCCTCATCGGGATCCGATTCATCAGAAAATTGGTAATCTTCCCAATATTTTGCTTCCTCGGCGAAAACACCATTGACCATTATTAACTTTGGTCCGTTGGTTGAGGATTTTCTTTTATTTAATCAATTTACTATAGGTATCAATATTTCTTCTTCCGGAACCTCTTCTTCTTCTGGTTCCTCCTCTTCCGATTCCTCCTCTTCTGGTTCCTCTTCTTCCGGTTCCTCCTCTTCCGGTTCCTCCTCTTCCGGTTCCTCTTCTTCCGGTTCCTCTTCGGGAATTTGTGAATCTTTCCAAAATATATTCGACTCTTCATTATTATTAGGTGAATCAATGGGATTTGTACTAGAGGTAGACATCTATCACACAATATCAAACACGTTAAGAGATTAATATATCACATAATATTTACATGTTAATAATATATAGTTTCCAACCAAAAAAATGTTAAGGAATCGTTTTTTTTTTTTTTTGAAGAAAAACACGGTCGAAGTCCAGACTCACTAATGAATCCTAACAAACTCGGTAAGACACACTAATGCAATTTTTTGGTTCTCTAAGACCAACGCTCGGATACCAACTGAAATGTCCCGTTCATATTGATTATAAATGTTCCATATTAATTGATTTCGTCGCGAGGTTTTGACCTCTATATGAGACGTTTTTCAAAGACTGCATTCATTTTTAAAACAACCATAACCTTTATTTTATCGATAAAGGTTTAAAAAGCATTACGTAGATTATCAAATAATGATAATCTAAAATATACCGTTTACACACAACCATTACATAATGGTTTACAATAAGAACATATTACATTAAAAATAAGTTTCTTGAATGCAGTTTTTACATAATATCATACAAGCATGGACTCCAAATCTTGTCCTTATTTTAGTATGCAACAGCGGAAGCTCTTAATAATCACCTCAGAATAAACATGCTTAAAACGTCCAAAAAATGTTGGTGAGTTATAGGTTTATCCTATATATTATCAAATCATAATAATAGACCACAAGATTTCATATTTCAATATACATCCCATACATAGAGATAAAAATCATTCATATGGTGAACACCTGGTAACCGACATTAACAAGATGCATATAAGAATATCCCCTATCATTCCGGGAAATCCTTCGGACATGATAAAAACGAATTCGAAGTACTAAAGTATCCGGTACTTTGGATGGGGTTCGTTAGGCCCAATAGATCTATCTTTAGGATTCGCGTCAATTAGTAGATGGGTTTACTAATTCTTAGGCTACCAAGCAAAAGGGGTATATTCGGCTTCGATCATTCACCCATATAATGTAGTTTCATTTACTTGTGTCTATTTCGTAAAACATTTATAAAACTGCATGTATTCTCATCCCAAAATATTAGATTTGAAAAGTGGGACTATAACTCACTTTCACAGATTTTTACTTTCGTCGGGAAGTAAGACTTGGCCACTGGTCGATTCACGAACCTATAACAAATATGTACATATATATCAAAGTATGTTCAAAATATATTTACAACACTTTTAATACATTTTGATGTTTTAAGTTTATTAAGTCAGCTGTCCTCGTTAGTAACCTACAACTAGTTGTCCACAGTTAGATGTACAGAAATAAATCGATATATATTATCTTGAATCAATCCACGACCCAGTGTATACACGTCTCAGGCTAGATCACAACTCAAAGTATATATATTTTTGGAATCAATCTCAACCCTGTATAGCTAACTCCAACATTACTGCATATAGAGTGTCTATGGTTGTTCTAAATAATATATATACATGGGTCTATATGATATGTCAAAACATTTGCATATGTGTCTATGGTATCCCAAGATTACATAATATATTAGAATACAATATAAGTTAGCTAGGATATGATTTGTATAGAATTGTTAATATTTCTCATAGCTACAAAAATCAAAAAAATATCCAATCTTGTTTTACCCATAACTTCTTCATTTTAAATCCGTTTTGAGTGAATCAAATTTCTATGGTTTCATATTGAACTCTATTTTATGAATCTAAACAGAAAAAGTATAGGTTTATAGTCGGAAATATAAGTTACAAGTCATTTTTGTAAGAGGTAGTCATTTCAGTCGAAAGAACGACGTCTTGATGACCATTTTGAAAAACATACATCCACTTTGAGTTTAACCATGATTTTAGGATATAGTTTCATGTTCATAAGAAAAATCATTTTTCCAGAATAAAAACTTTTAAATCAAAGTTTATCATAGATTTTAATTATCAAACCCAAAACAGCCCGCGGTGTTACTACGACGGCGTATGTCCTATTTTACAGTGTTTTTCGTGTTTCCGGGTTTTAAATCATTAAGTTAGCATATCATATAGATATAGAACATGTGTTTATTTGATTTTAAAAGTCAAGTTAGAAGGATTAACTTTGGTTTGCGAACAAGTTTAGAATTAACTAAACTATGTTCTAGTGATTTCAAGTTTAAACCTTCGAATAAGATAGCTTTATATGTATGAATCGAATGATGTTATGAACATCATTACTATCTCAAGTTTTGTGGATAAACCTACCGGAAAAGAGACAAATGGATCTAGCTTCAAAGGATCTTGGATGGCTTGAAAGTTCTTGAAGTAGAATCATGACACGAAAACAAGTTCAAGTAAGATTTCCACTCGAAATAAGATTGTTATAGTTATAGAAATTGAATCAAAGTTTGAATATGAGTATTACCTTGTATTAGAAAGATATCTTACTATAAATAAGAAATATTTTTTGAGGTTGGATGATCACTCTACAAGATTGGAAGTAAGCTAGCAAACTTGGAAGTATTCTTGATTTTATGAAACTAGAACTTGTAGAATTTATGAAGAACACTTAGAACTTGAAGATATAACTTGAGAGAGATCAATTAGATGAAGAAAATTGAAGAATGAAAGTGTTTATAGGTGTTTTTGGTCATTGGTATATGGATTAGATATAAAGGATGTGTAATTTTGTTAACATGTAAATAAGTCATGAATGATTACTCATATTTTTGTAATTTCATGAGATATTTCATGATAGTTGCCAATATGATGGTTCCTACATGTGTTAGGTGACTCACATGGGCTGCTAAGAGCTGATCATTGAAGTGTATATACCAATAGTACATACATCTAAAAGCTATGTATTGTACGAGTACGAATACGGGTGCATACGAGTAGAATTATTGATGAAACTGAACGAGGATGTAATTGTAAGCATTTTTGTTAAATAGAAGTATTTTGATAAGTGTCTTGAAGTCTTTCAAAAGTGTATGAATACATATTAAAACACTACATGTATATACATTTTAACTGAGTCGTTAAGTCATCGTTAGTCTTTACATGTAAATGTTGATTTGAAACCTTTAAGTTAACGATCTTGTTAAATGTTGTTAACCCAATGTTTATTATATCTAATGAGATGTTAAATTATTATATTATCATGATATTATGATATATTAATATATCTTAATATGATATATATACATTTAAATGTCGATACAACGATAATCGTTACATATATGTCTCGTTTTGAAATCATTAAGTTAGTAGTCTTGTTTTTACATATGTAGTTCATTGTTAATACACTTAATGACATGTTTACTTATCATTTATCATGATTAAACATAGTGTATCAATATCTTAATATGGTTCATATGTATTTAGTAAGAAGTTGTTATAACGATAATCGTTATATATATCGTTTCTAGTTTCTTAATTCAATAAACTCAATTTTATGTATATAACTCATTGTTAAAATAACTAATGAGATACTTACTTATCATAATATCATGTTAACTATATATATAATCATATATATGTCATCATATAGTTTTTACAAGTTTTAACGTTCGTGAATCACCGGTCAACTTGGGTGGTCAAATGTCTATATGAAACCTATTTCAGTTAATCAAGTCTTAACAAGTTTGATTGCTTAACATGTTGGAAACACATAATCATGTAAAGAACAATTTCATTTAATATATATATAAACATGGAAAATTTCGGGTCACTACATATACCATTCTAATTTATGCATACACAAAAGAAATAATACGATATTAATTGAAAACGTTCAACAAAGAACATTAAAAATGAGTAAAATGTCTTTTTTAGGCATCCTGACGACCTCGAATGACAATACACTTTCCGAGAGTCTTGATGTTAGGGTCATTTAACAGTGATCTGGAGAATTTTAGCGCAATCTGAAACCAAAGGTTATGCGCCGCCAAATGTTACTCCAGTTGGCAGAGCATATTATTGATATAAAAAGCGTGTTTAATGAAGTGACATTAGATTCAAAATTATATGCGTTATACATTATTACATTGTGAGTGAAATGATAGGCATTAAAACTGTATATACCATGCTAATTCATGCATACACTAAAGTAAAAATACAATATATATTGAAAACATTCAAAAAAGAACATTAAGAATGAGTAAAATGTCTTTTTTGGCATCCTAACGACCTTGAATGACAATATTCTTTCCGAGAGTCTTGATGTTAGGGTCGTTTAAGGATGATCTGGAGAATTTCAGCACAATCTGAAACCAAAGGTTATGCGCCGCCAAATATTACTCTATTTGGCGGCGCATAGAACTGATATAAAAAGCGTGTTTAATGAAGTGACATTAGGTTCAAATTATATACGTTATACATAACTACATCGTGAGTGAAATAATAGGCCTTAAAACAATATGCACCATGCTAACTCAAGCATACACAAAAGTAATAATATGATATATATATATATATATATATATATATATATATATATATATATATATATATATATATATATATATATATATATATATATATATATTGAAAACGGTCAAAAGAGCGTCTAAAATAAAAAAAAATACAAAATTGAAGGTTTTCGAGGCCTCGTTTTGAAATTTTTTTTAGATAAACCGCCTACGACAGTTTGCCAACGGATAGATCTCGAAAAAATACACGATTTAAAAAAACGGTGAGTAAATCGGAGCTACGAGTCAAAAGATACGATAGATCTAATATTTTGGCCAAAGGCACAATACACCAAGCACCACGAACCGTCGGTGGTGTTTGGTGCGGGGTGCGAATTTGCTAGGAAAGATGTCTTCTTCGGAATTTAGATGACCTCGAATGGCAAGCACGTTTAGAGAGTCTTGCTCGTTGGGCCGTTTTATGATGATTTTGAGAATTTCAGCACAATCTAAAATTGAAAGTTATGCGCCGCCAAATGTTACTCCATCTGGCGGCGCATATTAATGATTTAAAAAGGCTATTTAATGAAATGACATTATATTCATAATTATATGCGTTATACATAATTACATTGTGAGTGAAATAATAGGCCTTAAAACTATATATACCATGCTAATTTATGCATACACAAAAGAAATAATACGATATTAATTGAAAACGTTCAAAAAAGAACATTAAAAATGAGTAAAATGTCTTTTTTAGGCATCCTGATGACCTCGAATGACAATACACTTTCCGAGAGTCTTGATGTTAGGGTCGTTTATAGGTTTCAAAACAACACTTACATGTAACGACTAACGATGACTTAACGACTCAGTTAAAATGTATATACATGTAGTGTTTTAATATGTATTTATACACTTTTGAAAGATTTCAATACACTTATCAAAATACTTCTACTTAACAAAAATGCTTACAATTACATCCTCGTTCAGTTTCATCAACAATTCTACTCGTATGCACCCGTATTCGTACTCGCACAATACACAGCTTTTAGATGTATGTACTATTGGTATATACACTCCAATGATCAGCTCTTAGCAGCCCATGTGAGTCACCTAACACATGTGGGAACCATCATTTGGCAACTAGCATAAAATATCTCATAAAATTACAAAAATATGAGTAATCATTCATGACTTATTTACATGAAAACAAAATTACATATCCTTTATATCTAATCCATACACCAACGACCAAAAACACCTACAAACACTTTCATTCTTCAATTTTCTTCATCTAATTGATCTCTCTCAAGTTCTATCTTCAAGTTCTAAGTGTTCTTCATAAATTCTACAAGTTCTAGTTACATAAAATCAAGAATACTTTCAAGTTTGCTAGCTCACTTCGAATCTTGTAAGGTGATCATCCAACCTCAAGAAATCTTTGTTTCTTACAGTAGGTTATCATTCTAATACAAGGTAATAATCATATTCAAACTTTGGTTCAATTTCTATAACTATAACAATCTTATTTCAAGTGATGATCTTACTTGAACTTGTTTTCGTGTCATGATTCTGCTTCAAGAACTTCGAGCCATCCAAGGATCCGTTGAAGCTAGATCCATTTTTTTCTTTTCCAGTAGGTTTATCCAAGGAACTTAAGGTAGTAATGATGTTCATAACATCATTCGATTCATACATATAAAGCTATCTTATTCGAAGGTTTAAACTTGTAATCACTAGAACATAGTTTAGTTAATTCTAAACTTGTTCGCAAACAAAAGTTAATCCTTTTAACTTGACTTTTAAAATCAACTAAACACATGTTCTATATTATATGATATGCTAACTTAATGATTTAAAACCTGGAAACACGAAAAACACCGTAAAACCGGATTTACGCCGTCGTAGTAACACCGCGGGCTGTTTTGGGTTAGTTAATTAAAAACTATGATAAACTTTGATTTAAAAGTGGTTATTCTAAGAAAATTATTTTTATTATGAACATGAAACTATATCCAAAAATTATGGTTAAACTCAAAGTGGAAGTATGTTTTCTAAAATGGTCATCTAGACGTCGTTCTTTCGACTGAAATGACTACCTTTACAAAAACGACTTGTAACTTATTTTGCTGACTATAAACCTATACTTTTTCTGTTTAGATTCATAAAATAGAGTTCAATATGAAACCATAGCAATTTTATTCACTCAAAACGGATTTAAAATGAAGAAGTTATGGGTAAAACAAGATTGGATAATTTTCCTCATTTTAGCTACGTGAAAATTGGTAACAAATCTATTCCAACCATAACTTAATCAACTTGTATTGTATATTATGTAATCTTGAGATACCATAGACACGTATACAATGTTTCGACCTATCATGTCGACACATCTATATATATTTCGGAACAACCATAGACACTCTATATGTGAATGTTGGAGTTAGCTATACAGGGTTGAGGTTGATTCCAAAATATATATAGTTTGAGTTGTGATCAATACTGAGATACGTATACACTGGGTCGTGGATTGATTCAAGATAATATTTATCGATTTATTTCTATACATCTAACTATGGACAACTAGTTGTAGGTTACTAACGAGGACAACTGACTTAATAAACTTAAAACATCAAAATATATTAAAAGTGTTGTAAATATATTTTGAACATACTTTGATATATATGTATATATTGTTATAGGTTCGTGAATCAACCAGTGGCCAAGTCTTACTTCCCGACGAAGTAAAAATCTGTGAAAGTGAGTTATAGTCCCACTTTTAAAATCTAATATTTTTGGGATGAGAATACATGCAGGTTTTATAAATGATTTACAAAATAGACATAAGTACATGAAACTACATTCTATGGTTGAATTATCGAAATCGAATATGCCCCTTTTTATTAAGTCTGGTAATCTAAGAATTAGGGAACAGACACCCTAATTGACGCGAATCCTAAAGATAGATCTATTGGGCCTAACAAACCCCATCCAAAGTACCGGATGCTTTAGTACTTCGAAATTTATATCATATCCGAAGGGTGTCCCGGAATGATGGGGATATTCTTATATATGCATCTTGTTAATGTTGGTTACCAGGTGTTCACCATATGAATGATTTTTATCTCTATGTATGGGATGTGTATTGAAATATGAAATCTTGTGGTCTATTATTATGATTTGATATATATAGGTTAAACCTATAACTCACCAACATTTTTGTTGACGTTTTAAGCATGTTTATTCTCAGGTGATTATTAAGAGCTTCCGCTGTCGCATACTTAAATAAGGACGAGATTTGGAGTCCATGCTTGTATGATATTGTGTAAAAACTGCATTCAAGAAACTTATTTTGTTGTAACATATTTGTATTGTAAACCATTATGTAATGGTCGTGTGTAAACAGGATATTTTAGATTATCATTATTTGATAATCTACGTAAAGCTTTTTAAACCTTTATTGATGAAATAAAGGTTATGGTTTGTTTTAAAATGAATGCAGTCTTTGAAAAACGTCTCATATAGAGGTCAAAACCTCGCAACGAAATCAATTAATATGGAACGTTTTTAATCAATAAGAACGGGACATTTCATATGCGCCGCCCAATGTTACTCCATTTTGGTGGCGCATATTTTTGATATAAAAAGTGTGTTTAATGAAGTGACATTAGATTCAAAATTATATGCTTTATACATTATTATATTGTGAGTGAAATAATATGAGACGACCCGTCCTAATCCATAAGGACTACAATAACATATGGTTACATTGCAAAGTATTTGTCCTCTATATGATACATTTTACAAACATTGCATTCGTTTTTAAAAGACAAACTTTCATTACATCGAAAGTTGACAGGCATGCATACCATTTCAAAATATCCAAACTATAAGTGACCTAATCTCTCATTTACTTAATAATAATCCTAATTGAATTCAACGACTTGAATGCAACGTCTTTTGAAATATGCCATGACTGACTCAAAGTAATATCTTTAAAATGAGCAAATGCACAGTGGAAGATTTCATTTCAAACTTGAGAATAAACATGCTTTCAAGTGTTAACCAAAAGGTTGGTGAGTTCATTAGTTTAACATAAACAATCATTTCCAATAATTTAATAGACCACAAGATTTTTATTTCCATTTCTCATAAACATCATCTCATATCAGGCATTTCGCAAACTACATAGAGATAAAAATCATTCATATGGTAAACGCTTGATAACCGAACTAACAGGATGCATATAGAATATCCCCATCATTCCGGGACTCTCATCGGATATGATAAATCGAAGTACTAAATCATTCGTACCCCGAATGGGACTTGTCAAGGTCCATAGATCTATCTTTTGGATTCGCATCAATTAGGGGCCATTTCCCTAATTCTTAGGCTACCAAGCGAAAAAGGGGCATATTCGATTTCGATAATCCAACCATAGAATGTAATTTCGATTACTTATGTCTATTTCGTAAAACATTTATAAAAGCAGTGCATGTATTCTCAGCCCAAAAATATATATTGCAAAAGCATTTAAAAAGGAAGCAAATGAAACTCACAATACTGTATTTTGTAGTAATTATGCATATGATGGCATTGAACAAGTGCAAGGTTGGCCTCGGATTCACGAACCTATATTAGTTATATATATAATATATGTTGGTCAATATCTGTCTAACAATTTAGGTCAGGTCATAGTGTATCACAATCCTAATGCTCGAGATCGATATACAAAAGTCAGTTTGATCTAAAATGACTTTCAAAAACTATACATGTTTATTATATAACATAAATATAGTCATTTTATATATTTAAATATATTTATCAAATTTTATTAGAGTAAATAATACAAGTCATATATTAATAAATAAAAATTTATAATAAAATTTTTATATAGTTCACTCAAAATCATAAAAATATAGTGGTATGCATTATTAATGTAATTATATTAAGTGTGGTAAAAATATCTTTGTATCACATATTTATTTGATAAAATAATATTGATAATAATAATAATGAGTAAAAGTTGTATTATTTTGTAATAATAAATATGATAATAATAATAATAACGATAATGTTATTAAAAGTATTTTAATATAAATAATAATGGTAATAATAATGATGATATTAATAATACTAATAAAATTGATAGTAACGATAATTTTAAATAAAATGATAGTTTTAAATTCTATACTTTTTAATGATAATATATTCTAATAAAAACGATAATTTTTTATAATAATAATAATAATTTTTAATAGAATGATAGTTTTAATAACAATGATAAATTTTAAATGATAATTGATAGTATCGATACTTTAATATTAGTAAAGTAATATAATTTATCTTAATAATAATATTTACTATATATAATAATTATCATAATAAGAATAGTAATAATAATATTTTATAAAAATAATTCTATCAAAAATGATAATTTTTAATAACAATAATCCTAATATGATAATAATGATAATATTTTATAATAAAAATGATATTTCTATTAGAAATGATAATTTTATTAAAAGTGCTAATTTTAATATTAATGATACTTTTAATAATAATAATAATAATAATATTAATAATAACTTTTAATGATAATAACGATAGTATTATTAATAACAATAACAATTTTAATGATAATACTTATATTGATGACGATAATGATGATAATAATAATAATAATAATAATAATAATAATAATAATAATAATAATAATAATAATAATAATAATAATAATAATAACGATAACTATAACGACGATAGTAATAATAATAATAATAATAATAATAATAATAATAATAATAATAATAAAAGAATTAATAATAATTCAGTTGACTATATCTTTTAATCCGTTCAACGAAAACACACGACTTCTAAATGAAAAGTTATTAATTTTTCGACAGCTTTCCAACTACATGCATATCATATACCTTATATCAGTAATATATGTATTAAATTCGTGATTCAACATACACTATAAAATGACGAAATTAAATATACAAGCATGCGTGATCATATATACTCGAGCACTATTCAGGGATACACTATTAATATATTAAAAGATAAGATATGAAGGTTCACGTATCAATATTGAGATTCAATATTGCAGGAAAGTACGTAGACGCGACGGAGATGATAAACACTAGATTTACCTCACGAGCTATACCCCGAACCATACCCATAACCTCCATAGCTATAACCCATAATTTCCTTAGCTCTAACCCGTTTGAAAATTCGTTTTGTAAACATGCGAGCAGAACCTCGTTGTAGTATTTTATGTATAACTAATAATAATACTACTAATCATAATAAGATTAATAATAATATTAATCTTAATAATAATAATAATAATAATAATAATAATAATAATAATAATAATAATAATAATAATAATAATAATAATAATAATAATAATATATATATATTTATATTTATACGGAGGAAATAATATAGAAGAAGAAGGTGTGCACAAACTGAATGAATTCGATCGTGTTTTATAGATGTGGCCAGCCCAGAGGTGCCATGCGATCGTAAGATGACCTGTCCTAATCCATAAGGACGAATACAATAACATATGATTACATTGCGAGGTATTTGACCTCTATATGATTCATTTTACAAAAATTGCATTCGTTTTAAAAGACAAACTTTCATTTTATCAAAAGTTGACAGGCATGCATACCATTTCATAATATCTAACTATAAATGACCTAATCTATCATTTACTTAATCATAATCTTTATTGAACTCAACGACTTTAATGCAACGTCTTTTGAAATATGCCATGAATGACTCCAAGTAATATCTTTAAACTGAGAAAATGCACAGCGGAAGATTTCTTTCAATCCTGAGAATAAACATGCTTTAAAGTGTCAACCAAAAGGTTGGTGAGTTCATTAGTTTATCATCAATATTCATTTCCATCATTTTTAATAGACCACAAGATTTTCATTTCCATTTGTTATAAATATACATCCCATACATAGAGATAAAAATCATTCATATGGTGAACACCAGGTAATCGACCTTAACAAGATGCATATAGAATATCCCCATCATTCCGGGACTCCCTTCGGACATGATAAATTCAAAGTACTAAAGCATCCGGTACTTTAGATGGGGCTCGTTGAGCCCGATAGATCTATCTTTAGGATTCACGTCAATTAGGGTGTCTGTTCCCTAATTCTTAGATTAGCAGACTAAAAAATGGCATATTCGATTTCGATCATTCAACCATAGAATATAGTTTCGATTACTTGTGTCTATTTCATCAAACATTTATAAAAGCGCATGTATTCTCAGTCCCAAAAATATATATTGCAAAAGCATTTAAAAAGAGAGCAAATAAAACTCACAATACTGTATTTTGTAGTAAAAATACATATGTCGTCATTGAACAAGTGTAGGGTTGGCCTCGGATTCACGAACATATATTAAATATATATATATATATATATATATATATATATATATATGTCAATATCTGTCTAACAATTTAGGTCAGGTCATAGTGTATCACAATCCTAATGCTCGAGATTATCATGCAGAGGTTAACAAAAATCAATTTAACCCTAAATGACTTCAAAAGTATATACATGTTTATTATATGACTTAAATATAGTCGTTTTATATATTTAAATATGTTTATCAGATTATTTGAGTAAATAATACAAGTCCTTTATTAATAAACAAAAATTTATATTAAAATTTATATATGATAAAAATATACTTTTATATCTTAAGTAATAAAATTTATAAAGTTCACTTAATATCATAAAAATACAGTGATACGTGTTATTAATATAATTATATTACGTGTGGTAGAAATATCTTTATATCACATATATTTGATAAAATAATATTGATAATAATAATAATAAGTAAAAATTTTATTATTTTGTAATAATAATAATTATTTTTATTCTACTAATAATAATACTAATATTTATATTTACTAATAATGATATTAATTATATTAGAGTAATAATTCTAATCATGATAGTTTTAATAATACCGATACTTTTTAATATTAACTGTAAAAAATAATAATTCCATTCATAATGATAATTTTTAATAATAATAATACTAAAATGATAATAATAATGATATTTTATAATAATAATAATAATATTTCTATTAAAATGATAATTTTAATAAAAATGATAGTTTTAATATTAATGATACTTTTTATAATAATAATGATAAAAATAATGGAAAACGATATTTTATCTAAATCATAATCTTAACAATATTTTAGCTGAATCATGATACTCATACTCATTATTTCATAATTGATTTGTTTAATATCTTTTAGTTCTCTTTTATATCGCATTCATAATAATGATAATAATAAAAGTAATCATAATAATTAGATGATACTAATATTAGTTTTAATGATAATAATAATAATAATAATAATAATAAATAATATTAATGTTAATACTAATAATATTAATATTAATAATAATAATAATAATTATAACAATAATAATATTAATATTGGTAATAACCTTAATGATAATAACGATAATAATAATAATAATAATAATAATAATAATAATAATAATAATAATAATAATAATAATAATAATAATAATAATAATAATAATAATAATGACAATTTTTAATGATAATACATTTATTAATATCGATAATGATAATAATAATAATAATAATAATAATAATAATAATAATAATAATAATAATAATAATAATAATAATAATAATAATAATAATAATAATAATTATTAGATAATAATAATAACGACGATAGTAATAATAATAATCATTTTAATAACAATACTAAAATTCGGTTGGCCGTATCTTTTAATCCGTTCATCGAAATGATATGTTTCCCAAATGAAAAGTTATTAATTTTTCGCCAGCTTTCCAACGACATGCATATCATATACCTTATCTCAGTGGCATATGTATCACATTCATGATTTATCATAAACTATTTAATAACGAAAATAAGCATACAAGCATGCATAATCATATCTACATGAGCACTAGTGATGGATACACTCTTAATATACAAAAAGCTAAGATATGAATGCTCACGTATCAATATTGTGATTCAATATTGCAGGAAAGTACGTTGACGCAATGGAGATGATAAACACTAGTTTGACTCACGAGCTATACCCCCGAACCATACCCATAACCTCCTTAGCTATAACACATAATTTCTTTAACTCTATCTCGCGCGAAAACCAGTTTTAAAATCATGCGAGCAGAACCTCGTCGTAGTATTTTTTGTATAATACTACTAATAATAATAATACTAATACTACTAATAATAATAAGATTAATAATAATATTAATCTTAATAATAATAATAATATAAATATAAATAATAGAGAGAGATCAGTGTATATGTGTGTGTGATTATAAGTGAATTCGAGCGAGATTTATAATTGTGACGACCCGGAAATTTCTTACCAAATTTAAACTTAATCTTTATATGAAATCGACACGATAAGCAAAGTCTGTAATGTTGGGTCTTAAAATCTTTGAACTATTTACATGCATTCATTTAACCTTTGACTATTCCCGACAATTCACGAACAATTGTTGTAATAAATAAAGAAATATAAAAATAAATGTAAGTATTGAAAATAATAAAAATCTATGTATATATATATATATATATATATATATATATATATATATACATATACATATATATACATAAATATATGTAATAATCTGAAATTAGAAAATCTAATGTAAACATTAAAATTTATTATGTAAAATAAGATACAAAATAATTAGGTGTAATTTAAAATAAATCTACATATATAAATATATGATTATTATGTATAATTAATATTATATGTACATTGTAATGCATATAATTATTCAAATATGTAATTAGTAAAATATAAGGTTAGTATATTATATGCATTTATAAGTTAAAATATAAATGTTATATTAATATTATGGTCATTTCTTTCCATATTATTATTAATGATAATATTAATATTAATATATGTATTATTAGTATTATATAAAATGCAATTTGATATGTATAAGTTATTATATTATTGTTATTATTATTATCATTAGCAATATTAAGTAGTGTTATTAATAGTATCATTAATAATATTATTATTACCATTACTTTTATTATTATTAATTATTAGTATGAATTTTGATAAAATTATTATTAATACAATTATTATTATTATTATTATTATTATTATTATTATTATTATTATTATTATTATTATTATTATTATTATTATTATTATTATTATTATTATTATATTATTATTATTATTATTATTATTATTATTATTATTATTAATTTTATCATTATTAGTTTTCTTATTAAAAATTAATAATATTAATGGATAATATTAATAAATCTATAATCATTAATTTATGTTATGGAATTTAATATAATATATATATATATATATATATATATATATATATATATATATATATATATATATATATATATATATATATATATATATATATATATATATATATATATATATATAAATACAGGAATACTTCGTATATACATGAAGAAACAGATATACGCCGTATATACATGATAGTAGAGATATACTCCATATATAAATACATATATTTGTGTATTCTGTTTGATGTCCCAATCTTGCTGTTCAATTTATCTAGCTAAATGAGTAAGATGTCGATTTTAATTCACAGTCAAGATCCAAAGTTTGTTACAAATCAAATTCCAAGTTTTAATTTTATCTGAATCTGTTAGAAGTCCCATTCAACTTTTTATTTTCTTTATTTATTTTTATGTACCTGCTTGAATAATCTGTTGCCATCTTTGTTATTAGTCCCAATCAAATAGCATTGAAGCCAAATTGATCAAAATCAACTTTATAAAGCTTCAATCATACGAATTCTATCATTTTATAATGCTATACTTTCTGCAATTTGAAAACAAAATCAGTAATTTTAAACAAAACTCCTACATCCCCTGTTCTTAAACCTTTTATGCAATAAATCGAATCCAAAACAAATTTCAAAATCTAAAATTGCAGAAGTGATAGGAATCCAATTTTCAAATTATCTACAAAATCTCAAGACTCAATTCATCGTAATGATCTCAAATTTTTGAGTCAAAGTTTTATTCTAAAAAGTCAATCCGAGGTGTTCTTGACAAAATTCGAATTCGTTCTTGAGTTTTTGGAACAATTGATGAATGAGAAAGTTTTTAATAGTGATTTGAAAAATATTTCATGAAGTAATCGAGGTATCAAACCAATCCAATTTCAAAATCAATTTATTATGTTCTTCATTTTTTTCCCGAAGCAACAGACTGTTGTCTGTTTTTTTTTTAAATTTTTGTTGTTATTAATTATAATCACAATTATAAGTCGTTATGTTTCAATTATGTATCTTAAATCAAATGAGTAATTTATGGTTAGTGATGACTTGGTTTTGGTCGAGTTCAATTTGAGGAAGAAGAAAGAAGTTAGAACAGAAAATTAGACAAATAAATATGGATTCGTATAATATCAGATAAACGAGCTATAGCAGATGGTTAAGGTGTTAGGGGTGTTCGAGAGGTCTCGGGTTCGAGCCCGGTCGTGGGAATTTTTTGTTGGAAAACCATTTAAAGGTAGTTTTCTTTTCTTATAATTATTATTATTATTATCATTATTATTATTGTTATTATTTTTATTATCATGATTATTATTATTGTTATTACTATGATTATTATTATTATTATGATTGTTATTATTAGTAATATAGTAATTATTATTAATATCATAATTGCAAGTATTATAAGTATCACTAATATTCTTATTATTATTATTATTATTATTATTATTATTATTATTATTATTATTATTATTATTATTATTATTATTATTATTATTATTATTATTATTATTATTATTAATTGTTATGAATATTATGATTATTATTATTATTATTATCATCATTAAGTATTAGAATTATAATTATTAGTAGTATTATTATTATTATGTATTACGAACATTAGTTATTAGTATTATCATTATTACTAATACAAGTAGTAGTTAACCTTTATTATTATTATTATTATTATTATTATTATTATTATTATTATTATTATTATTATTATTATTATTATTATTATTATTATTATTATTATTATTAGCATAACCCTAGGTACAATTATGATTATTATGATTATTATTATTATTACTAATAATATTAATATCATTATAAGTATTATTATTAAGTAGTATGATCAATATCATTATTATTAAAAGTATTATGATTATGACAATAAAAGTTTTAAAAATATTATCATTAAGATTATAAGAATATATATAAATGTATGGATTTAAAAACTATGGATAAAATTATAATTGAAGTAAATTACTAATTATTAGTATTATTAGAAATAAAGTTATTATTATTATTATTAGTGCATCATTATTATTATCAAAAAATACCTTTTTAAATAGATACATATTTTGTACATAAAAGATACTTATTACATATACTATAATTATATTAATATTTCATATAACTATATAAATCAAACTTACTAATATTATCTATTTAAATACGTACATATAACAGACTATTAATTTTAAATATAACACTAAACAATAATATATATAAATAAATATGGATTTATTAATATAACTATATAGATATTAAATCATTTTGAATACATACACAAATTAAATATATAATATATAAATTAAGATATAATAAATAAATTTGTTCGATTACGATCATGTGTATTAATAAATATACAAATGATATAGGTTCGTGAATCCAAGGCCAACCCTGCATTGTTCAATGTTGTCATATGTATTTTTACTACAAAATACAGTATTGTGAGTTCATTTGATCCCTTTTTAAATGCTTTTGCAATATATATTTTTGGGACTGAGAATACATGCGCTATTTTTATAAATGTTTAACGAAATAGACACAAGTACTTAAAAACATTCTACGATTGAGTTACGTGTACACCGGATATCACCCCTTTATAGTCTGGTAATCTAAGAATTAGGGAATCGAGCCCCTAATTGACGCGAATCCTAAAGATAGATCTATGGGCACTAACAAGCCCCAGTCAGAGAATTTGAACTGCTTTAGTACTTCGATATAGGTATACAATGTAGCGACCCGACAAAATCGTCATTGACGGCGCTGACTACTTAGGTCCCATTACGTGGTCATAAGTCTTTAAAATAACGTTTGACCGAAAATATGTCGCATTCATTTCAAAAGTTAAGATTTGTTCCCAAGCTTACAAGAATCGTTCATCCAAAAGTTACGTTACAAAGTTATAAGTACAATTGAAATCTATGCGACACGATTTAAAAGTAGTCAAAAGATGCTCCATGTATGCATGTATATACTCGATATCCAAGTAAGTATCAAAAGAAATGAGCGGAAGCATGTATCACAAAACGTTCAAGGACCTGAGAAAAATATAGAAATCTATCAACGAAAACGTTGGTGAAATCATAGGTTTAAGTAAGTAAGTACAAGTGAACCACAAGATTTGTAGCATTGATATAATAGTAATACATTCCAAAAGTTTGTTACACGAGCACCCAATTATCAATGCTTAACATTCCTTCCATAGAACCCCATCACAATAGTGTTAGAACGTACACTGTTTCTCGAAAATATATTTCATTCGTAAACGGTAGTGAAGCGTTTGAATGAGGGTTTGTCAAACCCATATGGATCCATACAACATAAGTTCTCGCTTACATCCAGCAAGTGTAACTAATGATAATCGAATTGAGAATTTTGTTCTAAACTCGTATGTAGAATGTTTGTTTTCCTGTACTTGTGTTCACTTAGTAAAAGAAATGTTTATGTTTTCTCATCCCAAATGTAAGTTCAAAAAAAAGTAAAAGTGGGACTATGATCTCACTTTGAGTGCACGTATGTAAAAGTACTTCAACAAGTAAACGTGTGCAAGAATGAATGCTAGTCTTGACCTAAACAAATAGGTTTGTATCAATAACAGTAAACACGATAGGTCAAAGTGTTCAAGTAGTCCTATGGCTCATTAAGACTCGATCATAATAGCATGTGAATCAAATTGTCATGTTTCATGTAAGGTACAAGTATAAAAGCATGTTAGAATGATTGCACAAACATTTGGTTAAGTTTGATTAAAAATCAACCTTGGTCGGTCAAAGTCAATGAAAAAGTCAACACGTTCGGGTCGAGTCCCGAACTATTTTTCTGAGGTTTTTATTCATATATAAGCATGTTCGAACAAGTTACATGTGAATCGGAGGTCCATAGCGTGCCAAATATTTTTCATATTTTGACCATGTAGGTCAGAACCTGAACACGCCTTAGGTCGCGCCGCGACCCAAGACTGTCGCGCCGCGGCATTTAACGTGTGCTGGTACCTGGTCAGTCTCAAATGTCCAAGTCTCAAATTAAAACTCTTTCAAGCATAAATCTCAAATCGCTAACACTTAGAACTCGTATCTTATATCGTTAGAAAGGTAATTTGACAAAGAACACAACAAAATACATTTCACTAACCAAAAACATCATTTGCAAAAATCGAATTTCCAAGTTAAATGATCAATCAATGCACACCATAAATGCTTCAAATTCATAAATGCACATTTATGATTCGGGAATTAAATGCATACATATGACACGCCGTTTAGTAGATAATCAAACATACAATCTAACTAACCACTTACCAACAACAATTCATGGCATTCAATACATCAAAAATGCATTTAAAGTTCATCAAAACCCTAACCCAAATTCACCAAAATCACTAATCAAGTTTATGGAGTTTTCTAAAGCAACCTACACATCAAATTGAAGCTAGTGATGTTAGGAACAGATTTAATACATGCATTTATAACATTTAACATCATTCAAACAACCAAATCACCAAATCAAACACACCAAAGTTTCAAGTTCATGCTAGTTACCAAAATAACAAGATCGAACATATAAATCATATATTCATGTTAGACTTGAGCCATAGACACTAATTAACAACTTTATAAGTTAAAAACATTAAGAACACAAAATCTAGTGATTTTAGAAAGTTATCCAAATGTAATGAAATCGATATGGAATCGAAGAGGAAGTTGTAAGGATTCCAAATATGTAATTTGTTTTGATTGATGCTTGCTTGAACGGATTTAGATGATGAATCTTCAAATTGGAGAATTGAAAGAAAATAGGGAAGTAGTAAAAGAAAAGGAAAATGGAAATGAAAAAGATGGGAGGTGGGGTTTGTAGTGACCCGAACTTTTCCATGTTTATATATATTAATTGAGATTGATATTTACATGATTAAATGTTTCCAACATATTAAGCAATCAAACTTGTTAAGACTTGATTAATTGAAATAGGTTTCATATAGACAATTGACTACCCAAGTTGACCGGTGATTCACGAACGTTAAAACTTGTAAAAACTATATGATGACATATATATGGTTATATATATAGTTAACATGATATTATGATAAGTAAACATATCATTAAGTATATTAACAATGAACTACATATGTAAAAACAAGACTACTAACTTAATGATTTTGAAACGAGACATATATGTAACGATTATCGTTGTAACGACATTTAATGTATATATATCATATTATGAGATATTTGTACATCATAATATCATGATAATATAATAATTTAAAATCTCTTTTGATATTATAAACATTGGGTTAACAACATTTAACAAGATCGTTAACCTAAAGGTTTCAAAACAACATTTACATGTAACGACTAACGATGACTTAACGACTCAGTTAAAATGTATATACATGTAGTATTTTAATATGTATTCATACACTTTTGAAAGACTTCAAGACACTTATCAAAATACTTCTACTTAACAAAAATGCTTACAATTACATCCTCGTTCAGTTTCATCAACAATTCTACTCGTATGCACCCGTATTCATACTCGTACAATACACAGCTTTTAGATGTATGTACTATTGGTATATACACTCCAATGATCAGCTCTTAGCAGCCCATGTGAGTCACCTAACACATGTGGGAACCATCATTTGGCAACTAGCATGAAATATCTCATAAAATTACAAAAATATGAGTAATCATTCATGACTTATTTACATGAAAACAAAATTACATATCCTTTATATCTAATCCATACACCAACGACCAAAAACACCTACAAACACTTTAATTCTTCAATTTTCTTCATCTAATTGATCTCTCTCAAGTTCTATCTTCAAGTTCTAAGTGTTCTTCATAAATTCTAAAAGTTCTAGTTTCATAAAATCAAGAATACTTTCAAGTTTGCTAGCTCACTTCCAATCTTGTAAGGTGATCATCCAACCTCAAGAAATCTTTGTTTCTTACAGTAGGTTATCATTCTAATACAAGGTAATAATCATATTCAAACTTTGGTTCAATTTCTATAACTATAACAATCTTATTTCAAGTGATGATCTTACTTGAACTTGTTTTCGTGTCATGATTCTGCTTCAAGAACTTCGAGCCATCCAAGGATCCGTTGAAGCTAGATCCATTTTTCTCTTTTCCAGTAGGTTTATCCAAGGAACTTAAGGTAGTAATGATGTTCATAACATCATTCGATTCATACATATAAAGCTATCTTATTCGAAGGTTTAGACTTGTAATCACTAGAACATAGTTTAGTTAATTCTAAACTTGTTCGCAAACAAAAGTTAATCCTTCTAACTTGACTTTTAAAATCAACTAAACACATGTTCTATATATATATGATATGCTAACTTAATGATTAAAACCTGAAAACACGAAAAACACCGTAAAACCGGATTTACGCCGTCGTAGTAACACCGCGGGCTGTTTTGGGTTAGTTAATTAAAAACTATGATAAACTTTGATTTAAAAGTTGTTATTCTGAGAAAATGATTTTTATTATGAACATGAAACTATATCCAAAAATTATGGTTAAACTCAAAGTGGAAGTATGTTTTCTAAAATGGTCATCTAGACGTCGTTCTTTCGACTGAAATGACTACCTTTACAAAAACGACTTGTAACTTATTTCTCCGACTATAAACCTATACTTTTCTATTTAGATTCATAAAATAGAGTTCAATATGAAACCATAGGAATTTGATTCACTCAAAACGGATTTAAAATGAAGAAGTTATGGGTAAAACAAGATTGGATAATTTTTCTCATTTTAGCTACGTGAAAATTGGTAACAAATCTATTCCAACCATAACTTAATCAACTTGTATTGTATATTATGTAATCTTGAGATACCATAGACACGTATACAATGTTTCGACCTATCATGTCGACACATCTATATATATTTCGGAACAACCATAGACACTCTATATGTGAATGTTGGAGTTAGCTATACAGGGTTGAGGTTGATTCCAAAATATATATAGTTTGAGTTGTGATCAATACTGAGATACGTATACACTGGGTTGTGGATTGATTCAAGATAATATTTATCGATTTATTTCTGTACATCTAACTGTGGACAACTAGTTGTAGGTTACTAACGAGGACAGCTGACTTAATAAACTTAAAACATCAAAATATATTAAAAGTGTTGTAAATATATTTTAAACATACTTTGATATATATGTATATATTGTTATAGGTTCGTGAATCAACCGGTGGTAAGTCTTACTTCTCGACGAAGTAAAAATCTGTGAAAGTGAGTTATAGTCCCACTTTTAAAATCTAATATTTTTGGGATGAGAATACATGCAGGTTTTATAAATGATTTACAAAGTAGACACAAGTACGTGAAACTACATTCTATGGTTGAATTATCGAAATCGAATATGCCCCTTTTTATTAAGTCTGGTAATCTAAGAATTAGGGAACAGACACCCTAATTGACGCGAATCCTAAAGATAGATCTATTGGGCCTAACAAACCCCATCCAAAGAACCGGATGCTTTAGTACTTCGAAATTTATATCATATCCGAAGGGTGTCCCGGAATGATGGGGATATTCTTATATATGCATCTTGTTAATGTCGGTTACCAGGTGTTCACCATATGAATGATTTTTATCTCTATGTATGGGAAGTGTATTGAAATATGAAATCTTGTGGTCTATTATTATGATTTGATATATATAGGTTAAACCTATAACTCACCAACATTTTTGTTGACGTTTTAAGCATGTTTATTCTCAGGTGATTATTAAGAGCTTCCGCTATCGCATACTTAAATAAGGACGAGATTTGGAGTCCATGCTTGTATGATATTGTGTAAAAACTGCATTCAAGAAACTTATTTTGTTGTAACATATTTGTATTGTAAACCATTATGTAATGGTCGTGTGTAAACAGGATATTTTAGATTATCATTATTTGATAATCTACGTAAAGTTTTTTTAAACCTTTATTGATGAAATAAAGGTTATGGTTTGTTTTAAAATGAATGCAGTCTTTGAAAAACGTCTCATATAGAGGTCAAAACCTCGCAACGAAATCAATTAATATGGAACGTTTTTAATCAATAAGAACGGGACATTTCAGTTGGTATCCGAGCGTTGGTCTTAGAGAACCAGAAAATTTGCATTAGTGTGTCTTATCGAGTTTGTTAGGATGCATTAGTGATTCTGGACTTCGACCGTGTTTTCTTTAAAAATGATTGCTTAACATTTTTGTTGGAAACTATATATTTTTAACATATGAATATTATGTGATATATTAATCTCTTAACGTGTTTGATATTATGTGATAGATGTCTACCTCTAGAACAAGTCCCATTGACTCACCTAATAATAATGAAGAGTCAAATGTAAATTGGAATGATTCGTGGACTGATTCACAAGTTCCCGAAGAGGAACCGGAAGAAGAGTCGGAACCGGAAGAAGAATTGGAACCGGAAGAAGAATCGGAACCGGAAGAAGAATCGGAACCGGTGGGGGAAATAATAAAACGGTTAAGTAAAAGAGAATCCTCAACCAACCGACCAAGGTTAATTATGGTCAATGGTGTTTCCGCCAAGGAAGCAAAATATTGGGAGGATTACCAATTCTCCGATGAATCGGATTCCGACGAGAATTCCAATGATGTTATAGAAATTACCCCAACTGAATTTAAAAAGGCAAAAGAAAATAATAAGGGAAAGGGCATAAAAATAGAGAAATCTAATTCCAACCCCGATGAACTTTATATGTATCGTCAACCCCCGAAGTCCTTAAGTTGTAACAATGACCCGGGAACCTCTAAACCACCAGGTTTTTCTAAACCAATGTGGACAACGACGGCTCGTATTAGGGGAACATCATATATCCCTAGAAACTTGGCAAAACGAACCAAAACCGAAGAAGAAGAAACGAGCGAGTCGGAATAAGATAGTTGTATTCGTGTGGTGTAATATATGTAATATAGTGTTCTTATGCTTTATGATATATGTAAAAATTGCTTGTATTAATAAGTATTTCTTTTATGAATCTAACTCTTGTCTATTTTACAGTTTAAAAACACAAAATGGATAGACAACCCAATATTTTAAGAGACCTACCCGGAGACATGATTGATGAAATCTTGTCTAGAGTCGGCCAGAATTCCTCGGCACAACTATTTAAGGCGAGATCAGTTTGTAAGACATTCGAAGAACGTTCCAAGAATGTCTTGGTTTATAAGAGACTTTCGTTTGAAAGATGGGGGATAGCACATTGGGAAACCCATAAGTTACGATGTGTTTACTTTGACGCATATATTGCGGGGAACCCAAATGCTATTTTACGCAACGGGTTAAGAAATTATTTTGACTCAATATATCCGAATATTGGACTTCGTGATTTAGAAAAAGCGGCTAACATGCAACATAAAGAAGCATGTTATGCTTACGGATTAGTAATGTTTGCTTCTCACCAAAGTGAGAACAAGAACATCGGGCTACAACTATTAAACAAAACGTTTCCACAAGTGACGGAGTCGGTAATTGGGGTAAGAAATGAGGTTTTTAGATTGTTACGGGACTGTTGGACATTACGTAACCCTCGTCCTTTTGACGATGTTACAACACGCTGTCTTATCAACGGCCATAACGGTTATGTTCCACAAGACCAAGGATGGGAAGTAATCCTAGTAAAACCAGAATGCATGACTTGTTTCTGGACGTATGAATTACGTGTCTTTATTGTCTTTGCTGAACGACTTGTGTACTAGCTAGAATTATCTTCACAACTATCTTGTATCAAAGTTATTGTGTGCTATATTTCATGCTTTATGTAAAATAAGCGGTATTGTAAGTTTGTAAAATATTGTATAAAAGTTTGAACGCGAAATATTATTATAATCAGTTTTTCATATAGAATTGTAGTAGTTGAATTGTATATTAGCTACTAAGTATGAACTTAACGGGTAGGTACTACCCGAATTTAAACTTATAAAACGCTAATATGAAGAAAAAGCTTTTATAAATGAGTTCATATTATGCTACGAAATACTATTAACTACTCTTAATATTCTGTATGATTAACTTGTTCCATTTGACTATTTTGAAGGAAATGGCACCGACTACTAGACACACCTTGAATATGAATGAAGAGGAATTCCGTACTTTTCTAGCTTCAAACATAGCCGCAGTACAGGCTGCGCTACATACCAACAATAACCTTGGATCTAGCAGTACAGGAAATCGTGTAGGATGCACCTACAAAGAATTCACTGCCTGCAAACCTTTGGAATTTGATGGAACCGAAGGACCGATCGGATTGAAACGGTGGACCGAGAAGGTCGAATCAGTGTTTGCCATAAGTAAGTGTACTGAAGAGGACAAAGTGAAGTACGCTACGCATACCTTCACAGGTTCTGCGTTAACATGGTGGAATACCTATCTAGAGCAAGTGGGACAAGATGATGCGTACGCACTACCGTGGTCAGCATTCAAGCACTTGATGAACGAGAAGTACCGTCCCATAACCGAGGTCAATAAGCTCAAGACAGAACTTAGAGGGTTACGAACCCAAGGATTTGATATTGCCACATACGAAAGACGATTCACAGAATTGTGCCTATTGTGTCCGGGAGCATTCGAAAATGAGGAAGAGAAGATCGACGCATTTGTGAAAGGATTACCGGAAAGAATTCAAGAAGATATAAGTTCACACGAGCCCGCCTCTATACAACAGGCATGTAGAATGGCTCACAAACTAGTGAACCAGATTGAAGAAAGAATTAAAGAACAGACTGCTGAAGAGGCCAATGTGAAGCAAGTCAAAAGAAAGTGGGAGGATAACGGTGATAAGAATCACCAATACAACAACAACAGCAATTACAACAATAATCGCAACAATTATCCCAACAATCGCAACATCAATCGCAACTACAACAAACGGCCCAGCAACAACAACAACAGCAACAGCAACTACAACAATCATCCCAACAACAATAATAACCGCAACAACAACAACAACAATCAGAAGCAGCTATGCCAAAGGTGTGAAAAGTATCACTCGGGGTTCTGCACCAAATTTTGCAACAAGTGTAAAAGAAATGGTCATAGCGCGGCGAAGTGTGAGGTTTACGGACCAGGGGTTAATAGAACGAAAGGAAAAAATGGTGTCGGAACGAGTAATGGCGGAGCAAGTAGTGTCGGAGCAAGTTATGCCAATGTAGTTTGTTATAAATGTGGAAAACCGGGCCACATTATTAGAAATTGCCCAAACCAGGAGAACACGAATGGACAAGGCCGCGGAAGAGTTTTCAATATTAATGCGGCAGAGGCACAGGAAGACCCGGAGCTTGTTACGGGTACGTTTCTTATTGACAATAAATCTGCTTACGTTTTATTTGATTCGGGTGCGGATAGAAGCTATATGAGTAGAGATTTTTGTGCTAAATTAAGTTGTCCATTGACGCCTTTGGATAGTAAATTTTTACTCGAATTAGCAAATGGTAAATTAATTTCAGCAGATAATATATGTCGGAATCGAGAAATTAAACTGGTTAGCGAAACATTTAAGATTGATTTGATACCAGTAGAGTTAGGGAGTTTTGATGTGATAATCGTTATGGACTGGTTGAAAGAAGTGAAAGCAGAGATCGTCTGTTACAAAAATGCAATTCGCATTATACGAGAAAAAGGAAAACCCTTAATGGTGTACGGAGAAAAGGGCAACACGAAGCTACATCTTATTAGTAATTTGAAGGCACAAAAACTAATAAGAAAAGGTTGCTATGCTGTTCTAGCACACGTCGAGAAAGTACAAACTGAAGAAAAGAGCATCAATGATGTTCCCATTGCAAAAGAATTTCCCGATGTATTTCCGAAAGAATTACCGGGATTACCCCCACATCGATCCGTTGAATTTCAAATAGATCTTGTACCAGGAGCTGCACCAATAGCTCGTGCTCCTTACAGACTTGCACCCAGCGAGATGAAAGAACTGCAAAGCCAATTACAAGAACTTTTAGAGCATGGTTTCATTCGACCAAGCACATCACCGTGGGGAGCTCCTGTTTTGTTTGTCAAGAAGAAAGATGGTACATTCAGGTTGTGTATCGACTACCGAGAGTTGAACAAACTTACCATCAAGAACCGCTACCCACTACCGAGAATCGACGACTTATTTGATCAACTACAAGGCTCGTCTGTTTATTCAAAGATTGACTTACGTTCCGGGTATCATCAAATGCGGGTGAAAGAAGATGATATTCCAAAGACTGCTTTCAGAACACGTTACGGTCATTACGAGTTTATGGTCATGCCGTTTGGTTTAACTAATGCACCAGCTGTGTTCATGGACCTTATGAACCGAGTGTGTGGACCATACCTTGACAAGTTTGTCATTGTTTTCATTGATGACATACTTATTTACTCAAAGAATGACCAAGAACACGGTGAACATTTGAGAAAGGTGTTAGAAGTATTGAGAAAGGAAGAATTGTACTCTAAGTTTTCAAAGTGTGCATTTTGGTTGGAAGAAGTTCAATTCCTCGGTCACATAGTGAACAAAGAAGGTATTAAGGTGGATCCAGCAAAGATAGAAACTGTTGAAAAGTGGGAAACCCCGAAAACTCCGAAACACGCACGCCAGTTTTTAGGACTAGCTGGTTACTACAGAAGGTTCATCCAAGACTTTTCCAGAATAGCAAAACCCTTGACTGCATTAACGCATAAAGGGAAGAAATTTGAATGGAATGATGAACAAGAGAAAGCGTTTCAGTTATTGAAGAAAAAGCTAACTACGGCACCTATATTGTCATTGCCTGAAGGGAATGATGATTTTGTGATTTATTGTGACGCATCAAAGCAAGGTCTCGGTTGTGTATTAATGCAACGAACGAAGGTGATTGCTTATGCGTCTAGACAATTGAAGATTCACGAACAAAATTATACGACGCATGATTTGGAATTAGGCGCGGTTGTTTTTGCATTAAAGACTTGGAGGCACTACTTATATGGGGTCAAAAGTATTATATATACCGACCACAAAAGTCTTCAACACATATTTAATCAGAAACAACTGAATATGAGGCAGCGTAGGTGGATTGAATTATTGAATGATTACGATTTTGAGATTCGTTACCACCCGGGGAAGGCAAATGTGGTAGCCGATGCCTTGAGCAGGAAGGATAGAGAACCCATTCGAGTAAAATCTATGAATATAATGATTCATAATAACATTACTACTCAAATAAAGGAGGCGCAACAAGGAGTTTTAAAAGAGGGAAATTTAAAGGATGAAATACCCAAAGGATCGGAGAAGCATCTTAATATTCGGGAAGACGGAACTCGGTATAGGGCTGAAAGGATTTGGGTACCAAAATTTGGAGATATGAGAGAAATGGTACTTAGAGAAGCTCATAAAACCAGATACTCAATACATCCTGGAACGGGGAAGATGTACAAGGATCTCAAGAAACATTTTTGGTGGCCGGGTATGAAAGCCGATGTTGCTAAATACGTAGGAGAATGTTTGATGTGTTCTAAGGTCAAAGCTGAGCATCAGAAACCATCAGGTCTACTTCAACAACCCGAAATCCCGGAATGGAAATGGGAAAACATTACCATGGATTTCATCACTAAATTGCCAAGGACTGCAAGTGGTTTTGATACTATTTGGGTAATAGTTGATCGTCTCACCAAATCAGCACACTTCCTACCAATAAGAGAAGATGACAAGATGGAGAAGTTAGCACGACTGTATTTGAAGGAAGTCGTCTCCAGACATGGAATACCAATCTCTATTATCTCTGATAGGGATGGCAGATTTATTTCAAGATTCTGGCAGACATTACAGCAAGCATTAGGAACTCGTCTAGACATGAGTACTGCCTATCATCCACAAACTGATGGGCAGAGCGAAAGGACGATACAAACGCTTGAAGACATGCTACGAGCATGTGTTATTGATTTCGGAAACAGTTGGGATCGACATCTACCGTTAGCAGAATTTTCCTACAACAACAGCTACCATTCAAGCATTGAGATGGCGCCGTTTGAAGCACTTTATGGTAGAAAGTGCAGGTCTCCGATTTGTTGGAGTGAGGTGGGGGATAGACAGATTACGGGTCCGGAGATTATACAAGAAACTACCGAGAAGATCATCCAAATTCAACAACGGTTGAAAACCGCCCAAAGTCGACAAAAGAGCTACGCTGACATTAAAAGAAAAGATATAGAATTTGAAATTGGAGAGATGGTCATGCTTAAAGTTTCACCTTGGAAAGGCGTTGTTCGATTTGGTAAACGAGGGAAATTAAATCCAAGGTATATTGGACCATTCAAGATTATTGATCGTGTCGGACCAGTAGCTTACCGACTTGAGTTACCTCAACAACTCGCGGCTGTACATAACACTTTCCACGTCTCGAATTTGAAGAAATGTTTTGCTAAAGAAGATCTCACTATTCCGTTAGATGAAATCCAAATCAACGAAAAACTCCAATTCATCGAAGAACCCGTCGAAATAATGGATCGTGAGGTTAAAAGACTTAAGCAAAACAAGATACCAATTGTTAAGGTTCGATGGAATGCTCGTAGAGGACCCGAGTTCACCTGGGAGCGTGAAGATCAGATGAAGAAGAAATACCCGCATCTATTTCCAGAAGATTCGTCAACACCTTCAACAGCTTAAAATTTCGGGACGAAATTTATTTAACGGGTAGGTACTGTAGTGACCCGAACTTTTCCATGTTTATATACATTAATTGAGATTGATGTTTACATGATTAAATGTTTCCAACATGTTAAGCAATCAAACTTGTTAAGACTTGATTAATTGAAATAGGTTTCATATAGACAATTGACCACCCAAGTTGACCAGTGATTCATGAACGTTAAAACTTGTAAAAAAACTATATGATGACATATATATGGTTATATATATAGTTAACATGATATTATGATAAGTAAACATATCATTAATTATATTAACAATGAACTACATATGTAAAAACAAGACTACTAACTTAATGATTTTGAAACGAGACATATATGTAACGTTTATCGTTGTAACGACATTTAATGTATATATATCATATTAAGAGATATTCGTACATCATAATATCATGATAATATAATAATTTAAAATCTCTTTTGATATTATAAACATTGGGTTAACAACATTTAACAAGATCGTTAACCTAAAGGTTTCAAAACAACATTTACATGTAACGACTAACGATGACTTAACGACTCAGTTAAAATGTATATACATGTAGTATTTTAATATGTATTGATACACTTTTTAAAGACTTCAAGACACTTATCAAAATACTTCTACTTAACAAAAATGCTTACAATTACATCCTCGTTCAGTTTCATCAACAATTCTACTCGTATGCACCCGTATTCGTACTCGTACAATACACAGCTTTTAGATGTATGTACTATTGGTATATACACTCCAATGATCATCTCTTAGCAGCCCATGTGAGTCACCTAACACATGTGGGAACCATCATTTGGCAACTAGCATGAAATATCTCATAAAATTACAAAAATATGAGTAATCATTCATGACTTATTTACATGAAAACAAAATTACATATCCTTTATATCTAATCCATACACCAACGACCAAAAACACCTACAAACACTTTCATTCTTCAATTTTCTTCATCTAATTGATCTCTCTCAAGTTCTATCTTCAAGTTCTAAGTGTTCTTCATAAATTCCAAAAGTTCTAGTTTCATAAAATCAAGAATACTTTCAAGTTTGCTAGCTCACTTCCAATCTTGTAAGGTGATCATCCAACCTCAAGAAATCTTTGTTTCTTACAGTAGGTTATCATTCTAATACAAGGTAATAATCATATTCAAACTTTGGTTCAATTTCTATAACTATAACAATCTTATTTCAAGTGATGATCTTACTTGAACTTGTTTTCGTGTCATGATTCTGCTTCAAGAACTTCGAGCCATCCAAGGATCCGTTGAAGCTAGATCCATTTTTCTCTTTTCCAGTAGGTTTATCCAAGGAACTTAAGGTAGTAATGATGTTCATAACATCATTCGATTCATACATATAAAGCTATCTTATTCGAAGGTTTAGACTTGTAATCACTAGAACATAGTTTAGTTAATTCTAAACTTGTTCGCAAACAAAAGTTAATCCTTCTAACTTGACTTTTAAAATCAACTAAACACATGTTCTATATATATATGATATGCTAACTTAATGATTAAAACCTGAAAACACGAAAAACACCGTAAAACCGGATTTACGCCGTCGTAGTAACACCGCGGGCTGTTTTGGGTTAGTTAATTAAAAACTATGATAAACTTTGATTTAAAAGTTGTTATTCTGAGAAAATGATTTTTATTATGAACATGAAACTATATCCAAAAATTATGGTTAAACTCAAAGTGGAAGTATGTTTTCTAAAATGGTCATCTAGACGTCGTTCTTTCGACTGAAATGACTACCTTTACAAAAACGACTTGTAACTTATTTCTCTGACTATAAACCTATACTTTTCTGTTTAGATTCATAAAATAGAGTTCAATATGAAACCATAGCAATTTGATTCACTCAAAACGGATTTAAAATGAAGAAGTTATGGGTAAAACAAGATTGGATAATTTTTCTCATTTTAGCTACGTGAAAATTGGTAACAAATCTATTCCAACCATAACTTAATCAACTTGTATTGTATATTATGTAATCTTGAGATACCATAGACACGTATACAATGTTTCGACCTATCATGTCGACACATCTATATATATTTCGGAACAACCATAGACACTCTATATGTGAATGTTGGAGTTAGCTATACAGGGTTGAGGTTGATTCCAAAATATATATAGTTTGAGTTGTGATCAATACTGAGATACGTATACACTGGGTCGTGGATTGATTCAAGATAATATTTATCGATTTATTTCTGTACATCTAACTGTGGACAACTAGTTGTAGGTTACTAACGAGGACAGCTGACTTAATAAACTTAAAACATCAAAATATATTAAAAGTGTTGTAAATATATTTTAAACATACTTTGATATATATGTATATATTGTTATAGGTTCGTGAATCAACCGGTGGTCAAGTCTTACTTCCCGACGAAGTAAAAATCTGTGAAAGTGAGTTATAGTCCCACTTTTAAAATCTAATATTTTTGGGATGAGAATACATGCAGGTTTTATAAATAATTTACAAAGTAGACACAAGTACGTGAAACTACATTGTATGGTTGAATTATCGAAATCGAATATGCCCCTTTTTATTAAGTCTGGTAATCTAAGAATTAGGGAACAGACACCCTAATTGACGCGAATCCTAAAGATAGATCGATTGGGCCTAACAAACCCCATCCAAAGAACCGGATGCTTTAGTACTTCGAAATTTATATCATATCCGAAGGGTGTCCCGGAATGATGGGGATATTCTTATATATGCATCTTGTTAATGTCGGTTACCAGGTGTTCACCATATGAATGATTTTTATCTCTATGTATGGGATGTGTATTGAAATATGAAATCTTGTGGTCTATTATTATGATTTGATATATATAGGTTAAACCTATAACTCACCAACATTTTTGTTGACGTTTTAAGCATGTTTATTCTCAGGTGATTATTAAGAGCTTCCGCTATCGCATACTTAAATAAGGACGAGATTTGGAGTCCATGCTTGTATGATATTGTGTAAAAACTGCATTCAAGAAACTTATTTTGTTGTAACATATTTGTATTGTAAACCATTATGTAATGGTCTTGTGTAAACAGGATATTTTAGATTATCATTATTTGATAATCTACGTAAAGTTTTTTTAAACCTTTATTGATGAAATAAAGGTTATGGTTTGTTTTAAAATGAATGCAGTCTTTGAAAAACGTCTCATATAGAGGTCAAAACCTCGCAATGAAATCAATTAATATGGAACGTTTTTAATCAATAAGAACGGGACATTTCAGGGTTGACTAGTCAAATGCTATTCACCTCTTTGGCACTTTGGCAAAACTAGTCCCTCGAGTTCGGTTGCGAGTGCGTGATTTACCTAAACGAGATATTTTTAAAATGCGTATTAACGGGAGATGTTATAAACATATAACGGAATTTAAAATAGTTAAACGGAAAAGTAAACGGAAAAATGCGGGATGTTACATTACCTACTCCTTAAAAGAAATTTCGTCTCGAAATTTAAGTAGGCGTAGTAGTCGTTGTTTCTTCCTCGGGATCTTGCATTTCCGGAACCGGGAACAAGTGAGGGTATTTCTTTTGCATTTGATCTTGCCTTTCCCAAGTAAACTCGGGTCCTCTTTTGGCGTTCCAACGGACTTTAACAATCAGAATTCGGCTTTGTTTGAATGTCTTGACGGAGGTGTCCATAATTTCAACCGGTTCTTCCACAAAATGAAGTTTGTCATCAATAGTAAGTTCCTCGAGAGGGATGATGATATCGGGTTCGGAAAGACACCTTTTCAAGTTAGATACATGGAAGGTAGGATGAACGGAGCTCAATTGAGGTGGAAGATCTAAACGATAAGCAACGGTTCCAATACGCTCCAAGATTTCGAAAGGACCAATATACCGCGGATTTAGCTTCCCGCATTTCCCAAAACGGATTACACCTTTCCAAGGTGCGACTTTTAACATTACTCGGTCTCCGACTTGAAATTCGAGGTCGTTGTGTCGTTTGTCGGTATAGCTCTTTTGACGACTTCGGGCCGTCCTAAGCCTATCTCAGATTTGAACGATTTTCTCGGTTGTTTCTTGAATGAGTTCGGGTCCGGTGATTTGTGTGTCTCCTACTTTGGCCCAACAAAGAGGTGAACAATATTTTCGGCCATATAAAGCTTCGAATGGTGCGGCGTTAATACTCGCGTGATAACTATTATTGTAGGAGAATTCGGCGAGAGGCAAGTGCTTATCCCAAGCTTTTCCAAAGTCAACAACGCAAGCTCGTAGCATGTCTTCCAAGGTTTGAATTGTGCGTTCGCTTTCTCCGTCGGTTTGCGGATGGTATGCGGTGCTCATGTCTAAACGCGTTCCCAACGCTTCTTGTAAAGTACGCCAAAATCTAGAAACAAAACGGCCATCTCGGTCGGAGATAATCGATAACGGTACACCGTGTCGGGCTACTATCTCCTTAATGTAAAGTTGTGCAAGTTTCTCCATTTTATCGGTTTCCTTCATGGCTAGGAAGTGTGCGGATTTGGTGAGACGGTCAACAATAACCCAAATAGTGTCATAACCGCCCGTCGTTTTTGGTAGTTTGGTGATAAAATCCATTGTTATTCTTTCCCACTTCCATTACAGGATTTTGGGTTGTTGAAGTAACCCGGACGCTCTTTAGTGTTTGGCTTTGACTTTGGAACATGTCAAACACTTGGCAACATAAGTAGCTACGTCCCTTTTGATGTTCGGCCACCAATATTGTTCTTTAAGGTCATGGTACATCTTATTAGCACCGGGGTGAATCGAGTATCGTGATTTATGGGCTTCATCTAAAATAAGGTTTCGTAGGTCCCCATATCTAGGCACCCAAATCCTTCCGGCGTAATATCGGAGTTTGGTCTCCCTAATTTCGAATCGAGAGACGAGAATGTTCAAGAGCTCGTGTGAAACGTTTTCATCCTTGAGAGCCTCATCTTGGGCTACCCGAATTTGGCTATTAAGGTTGGTGTGGATGGTGATGTTTAAAGCTCGGACACGAAGAGGCACCGCTCTTTCTTTTCGACTTAAGGCATCGGCTACTATGTTTGCCTTCCTGGGATGGTAACGAAGCTCACAATCATAATCGTTTAAAGTTTCAATCCACCGTCGTTGTCTCATGTTTAGTTGCTTTTGATCGAAGATGTGTTGGAGGCTTTTGTGATCGGTGAAGATGGTACTTTTGGTTCCATAAAGATAATGTCTCCACATTTTAAGTGTGAAGACAACGGCTCCGAGTTCGAGATCATGTGTCGTGTAGTTTCGTTCATGAATTTTGAGTTGTCGAGAAGCATAAGAAATGACTTTCGTTCGTTGCATCAACACACACACAAAACCATGTTTCGAGGCATCGCAATACACAACAAAATCATCGTTGCCTTCAGGAAGTGACAAGATAGGAGCGGTGGTTAGCTTCGTTTTCAAGATTTGAAATGCGGATTCTTGTTCGGTTGCCCAAACGAATTTTCTTCCCTTATGAGTTAACGCGGTTAGAGAACGAGCGACCAAAGAGAAATCTTTGATGAATCTACGATAGTATCTGGCGAGACCCTAGAATTGACGAATGTGAGTAGGAGTAGTAGGAGTCTCCCATTTACTAATGGCTTCGATTTTTGATGGATCTGTAGTGACCCGAACTTTTCCATGTTTATATACATTAATTGAGATTGATGTTTACATGATTAAATGTTTCCAACATGTTAAGCAATCAAACTTGTTAAGACTTGATTAATTGAAATAGGTTTCATATAGACAATTGACCACCCAAGTTGACCGGTGATTCATGAACGTTAAAACTTGTAAAAAAACTATATGATGACATATATATGGTTATATATATAGTTAACATGATATTATGATAAGTAAACATATCATTAATTATATTAACAATGAACTACATATGTAAAAACAAGACTACTAACTTAATGATTTTGAAACGAGACATATATGTAACGTTTATCGTTGTAACGACATTTAATGTATATATATCATATTAAGAGATATTCGTACATCATAATATCATGATAATATAATAATTTAAAATCTCTTTTGATATTATAAACATTGGGTTAACAACATTTAACAAGATCGTTAACCTAAAGGTTTCAAAACAACACTTACATGTAACGACTAACGATGACTTAACGACTCAGTTAAAATGTATATACATGTAGTGTTTTAATATGTATTTATACACTTTTTAAAGACTTCAATACACTTATCAAAATACTTCTACTTAACAAAAATGCTTACAATTACATTCTCGTTCAGTTTCATCAACAATTCTACTCGTATGCACCCATATTCGTACTCGTACAATACACAGCTTTTAGATGTATGTACTATTGGTATATACACTCCAATGATCAGCTCTTAGCAGCCCATGTGAGTCACCTAACACATGTGGGAACCATCATTTGGCAACTAGCATGAAATATCTCATAAGATTACAAAAATATGAGTAATCATTCATGACTTATTTACATGAAAACAAAATTACATATCCTTTATATCTAATCCATACACCAACGACCAAAAACACCTACAAACACTTTCATTCTTCAATTTTCTTCATCTAATTGAACTCTCTCAAGTTCTATCTTCAAGTTCTAAGTGTTCTTCATAAATTCCAAAAGTTCTAGTTTCATAAAATCAAGAATACTTTCAAGTTTGCTAGCTCACTTCCAATCTTGTAAGGTGATCATCCAACCTCAAGAAATCTTTGTTTCTTACAGTAGGTTATCATTCTAATACAAGGTAAAAATCATATTCAAACTTTGGTTCAATTTCTATAACTATAACAATCTTATTTCAAGTGATGATCTTACTTGAACTTGTTTTCGTGTCATGATTTTGCTTCAAGAACTTTGAGCCATCCAAGGATCCATTGAAGCTAGATCCATTCTTCTCTTTTCCAGTAGGTTCATCCAAGGAACTTAAGGTAGTAATGATGTTCATAACATCATTCGATTCATACATATAAAGCTATCTTATTCGAAGGTTTAAACTTGTAATCACTAGAACATAGTTTAGTTAATTCTAAACTTGTTCGCAAACAAAAGTTAATCCTTCTAACTTGACTTTTAAAATCAACTAAACACATGTTCTATATCTATATGATATGCTAACTTAATGATTTAAAACCTGGAAACACGAAAAACACCGTAAAACCGGATTTACGCCGTCGTAGTAACACCGCGGGCTGTTTTGGGTTAGTTAATTAAAAACTATGATAAACTTTGATTTAAAAGTTGTTATTCTGAGAAAATGATTTTTATTATGAACATGAAACTATATCCAAAAATTATGGTTAAACTCAAAGTGGAAGTATGTTTTCTAAAATGGTCATCTAGACGTCGTTCTTTCGACTGAAATGACTACCTTTACAAAAACAACTTGTAACTTATTTTTCCGACTAGAAACCTATACTTTTTTTGTTTAGATTCATAAAATAGAGTTCAATATGAAACCATAGCAATTTGATTCACTCAAAACGGATTTAAAATGAAGAAGTTATGGGTAAAACAAGATTGGATAATTTTTCTCATTTTAGCTACGTGAAAATTGGTAACAAATCTATTCCAACCATAACTTAATCAACTTGTATTATATATTATGTAATCTTGAGATACCATAGACACGTATACAATGTTTCGACCTATCATGTCGACACATCTATATATATTTCGGAACAACCATAGACACTCTATATGTGAATGTTGGAGTTAGCTATACAGGGTTGAGGTTGATTCCAAAATATATATAGTTTGAGTTGTGATCAATACTGAGATACGTATACACTGGGTCGTGGATTGATTAAAGATAATATTTATCGATTTATTTCTGTACATCTAACTGTGGACAACTAGTTGTAGGTTACTAACGAGGACAGCTGACTTAATAAACTTAAAACATCAAAATATATTAAAAGTGTTGTAAATATATTTTGAACATACTTTGATATATATGTATATATTGTTATAGGTTCGTGAATCAACCAGTGGCCAAGTCTTACTTCCCGACGAAGTAAAAATCTGTGAAAGTGAGTTATAGTCCCACTTTTAAAATCTAATATTTTTGGGATGAGAATACATGCAGGTTTTATAAATGATTTACAAAATAGACATAAGTACGTGAAACTACATTCTATGGTTGAATTATCGAAATCGAATATGCCCCTTTTTATTAAGTCTGGTAATCTAAGAATTAGGGAACAGACACCCTAATTGACGCGAATCCTAAAGATAGATCTATTGGGCCTAACAAACCCCATCCAAAGTACCGGATGCTTTAGTACTTCGAAATTTATATCATATCCGAAGGGTGTCCCGGAATGATGGGGATATTCTTATATATGCATCTTGTTATTGTCGGTTACCAGGTGTTCACCATATGAATGATTTTTATCTCTATGTATGGGATGTGTATTGAAATATGAAATCTTGTGGTCTATTGTTACGATTTGATATATATAGGTTAAACCTATAACTCACCAACATTTTTGTTGACGTTTTAAGCATGTTTATTCTCAGGTGATTATTAAGAGCTTCCGCTGTCGCATACTTAAATAAGGACAAGATTTGGAGTCCATGCTTGTATGATATTGTGTAAAAACTGCATTCAAGAAACTTATTTTGTTGTAACATATTTGTATTGTAAACCATTATGTAATGGTCGTGTGTAAACAGGATATTTTAGATTATCATTATTTGATAATCTACGTAAAGCTTTTTAAACCTTTATTGATGAAATAAAGGTTATGGTTTGTTTAAAAATGAATGCAGTCTTTGAAAAACATCTCATATAGAGGTCAAAACCTCGCAACGAAATCAATTAATATGGAACGTTTTTAATCAATAAGAACGGGACATTTCAGTTGGTATCCGAGCGTTGGTCTTAGAGAACCAGAAAATTTGCATTAGTGTGTCTTATCGAGTTTGTTAGGATGCATTAGTGAGTCTGGACTTCGACCGTGTTTTCTTTAAAAATGATTGCTTAACATTTTTGTTGGAAACTATATATTTTTAACATATGAATATTACGTGATATATTAATCTCTTAACGTGTTTGATATTATGTGATAGATGTCTACCTCTAGAACAAGTCCCATTGACTCACCTAATAATAATGAAGAGTCAAATGTAAATTGGAATGATTTGTGGATTGATTCACAAGTTCCCGAAGAGGAACCGGAAGAAGAGTCGGAACCGGAAGAAGAATCGGAACCGGAAGAAGAATCGGAACCGGATGAAGAAATAGAACCGGTGGGGGAAATAATAAAACGGTTAAGTAAAAGAAAATCCTCAACCAACCGACCAAAGTTAATTATGGTCAATGGTGTTTCCGCCAAGGAAGCAAAATATTGGGAGGATTACCAATTCTCCGATGAATCGGATTCCGACGAGAATTCCGATGATGTTATAGAAATTACCCCAACTGAATTTAAAAAGGCAAAAGAAAATAATAAGGGAAAGGGCATAAAAATAGAGAAATCTAATTCCAACCCCGATGAACTTTATATGTATCGTCAACCCCCGAAGTCCTTAAGTTGTAACAATGACCCGGGAACCTCTAAACCACCAGGTTTTTCTAAACCAATGTGGACAACGACGGCTCGTATTAGGGGAACATCATATATCCCTAGAAACTTGGCAAAACGAACCAAAACCGAAGAAGAAGAAACGAGCGAGTCGGAATAAGATAGTTGTATTCGTGTGGTGTAATATATGTAATATAGTGTTCTTATGCTTTATGATATATGTAAAAATTGCTTGTATTAATAAGTATTTTTTTTATGAAACTAACTCTTGTCTATTTTACAGTTTAAAAACACAAAATGGATAGACAACCCAATATTTTAAGAGACCTACCCGGAGACATGATTGATGAAATCTTGTCTAGAGTCGGCCAGAATTCTTCGGCTCAACTATTTAAGGCGAGATCAGTTTGTAAGACATTCGAAGAACGCTCCAAGAATGTCTTGGTTTATAAGAGACTTTCGTTTGAAAGATGGGGGATATCACATTGGGAAACCCATAAATTACGATGTGTTTACTTTGACGCATATATTGCGGGGAACCCAAATGCTATTTTACGCAACGGGTTAAGAAATTATTTTGACTCAATATATCCGAATATTGGACTTCGTGATTTAGAAAAAGCGGCTAACATGCAACATAAAGAAGCATGTTATGCTTACGGATTAGTAATGTTCGCTTCTCACCAAAGTGAGAACAAGAAAATCGGGCTACAACTATTAAACAAAATGTTTCCACAAGTGACGGAGTCGGTAATTGGGGTAAGAAATGAGGTTTTTAGATTATTACGGGACTGTTGGACATTACGTAACCCTCGTCCCTTTGATGACGTTACAACACGCTGTCTTATCAACGGCCATAACGGTTATGTTGCACAAGACCAAGGATGGGAAGTAGTCCTAGTAAAACCAGAATGCATGACTTGTTTCTGGACGTATGAATTACGTGTCTTTATTGCCTTTGCCGAACGACTTGTGTACTAGCTAGAATTGTCTTCACAACTATCTTGTATCAAAGTTATTGTGTGCTATATTTCATGCTTTATGTAAAATAAGCGGTATTGTAAGTTTGTAAAATATTGTATAAAAGTTTGAACGCGAAATATTATTACAATCAGTTTTTCATATAGAATTGTAGTAGTTGAATTGTATATTAGCTACTAAGTATGAACTTAACGGGTAGGTACTACCCGAATTTAAACTTATAAAACGCTAATATGAAGAAAAAGCTTTTATAAATGAGTTCATATTATGCTACGAAATACTATTAACTACTCTTAATATTCTGTATGATTAACTTGTTCCATTTAACTATTTTGAAGGAAATGGCACCGACTACTCGACACACCGTGAATATGAATGAAGAGGAATTCCGTACTTTTCTAGCTTCAAACATAGCCGCAGTACAGGCTGCGCTACATACCAATAATAACCTTGGATCTAGCAGTACAGGAAATCGTGTAGGATGCACCTACAAAGAATTCACTGCCTGCAAACCTTTGGAATTTGATGGAACCGAAGGACCGATCGGATTGAAACGGTGGACCGAGAAGGTTGAATCGGTGTTTGCCATAAGTAAGTGTACTGAAGAGGACAAAGTGAAGTACGCTACGCATACCTTCACAGGTTCTGCGTTAACATGGTGGAATACCTATCTAGAGCAAGTGGGACAAGATGATGCGTACGCACTACCGTGGTCAGCATTCAAGCACTTGATGAACGAGAAGTACCGTCCCAGAACTGAGGTCAATAAGCTCAAGACAGAACTTAGAGGGTTACGAACCCAAGGATTTGATATTACCACGTACGAAAGACGATTCACAGAATTGTGCCTATTGTGTCCGGGAGCATTCGAAGATGAGGAAGAGAAGATCGACGCGTTTGTGAAAGGATTACCGGAAAGAATCCAAGAAGATATAAGTTCACACGAGCCCGCCTCCATACAACAGGCATGTAGAATGGCTCACAAACTAGTGAACCAGATTGAAGAAAGAATTAAAGAACAGACTGCTGAAGAGGCCAATGTGAAGCAAGTCAAAAGAAAGTGGGAGGAAAACGGTGATAAGAATCACCAATACAACAACAACAGCAATTACAACAATAATCGCAACAATTATCCCAACAATCGCAACTACAACAAACGGCCCAACAACAACAACAACAACAACAACTACAACAGCAACTACAACAATCATCCCAACAACAATAATAACCGCAACAACAACAACAATCAGAAGCAACTATGCCAAAGGTGTGAAAAGAATCACTCGGGGTTCTGCACCAAATTTTGCAACAAGTGTAAAAGAAATGGTCATAGCGTGGCGAAGTGTGAGGTCTACGGACCAGGGGTTAATAGAACGAAAGGAACAAATGGTGTCGGAACGAGTAATGGCGGAGCAAGTAGTGTCGGAGCAAGTTATGCCAATGTAGTTTGTTATAAATGTGGAAAACCAGGCCACATTATTAGAAATTGCCCGAACCAGGAGAACACGAATGGACAAGGCCGTGGAAGAGTTTTCAATATTAATGCGGTAGAGGCACAGGAAGACCCGGAGCTTGTTACGGGTATGTTTCTTATTGACAATAAATCTGCTTACGTTTTATTTGATTCGGGTGCGGATAGAAGCTATATGAGTAGAGATTTTTGTGCTAAATTAAGTTGTCCATTGACGCCTTTGGATAGTAAATTTTTACTCGAATTAGCAAATGGTAAATTAATTTCAGCAGATAATATATGTCGGAATCGAGAAATTAAACTGGTTAGCGAAACATTTAAGATTGATTTGATACCAGTAGAGTTAGGGAGTTTTGATGTGATAATCGGTATGGACTGGTTGAAAGAAGTGAAAGCGGAGATCGTTTGTTACAAAAATGCAATTCGCATTATACGAGAAAAAGGAAAACCCTTAATGGTGTACGGAGAAAAGGGCAACACGAAGCTACATCTTATTAGTAATTTGAAGGCACAAAAACTAATAAGAAAAGGTTGCTATGCTGTTCTAGCACACGTCGAGAAAGTACAAACTGAAGAAAAGAGCATCAATGATGTTCCCATTGCAAAAGAATTTCCCGATGTATTTCCGAAAGAATTACCGGGATTACCCCCACATCGATCCGTTGAATTTCAAATAGATCTTGTACCAGGAGCTGCACCAATAGCTCGTGCTCCTTACAGACTCGCACCCAGCGAGATGAAAGAACTGCAAAGCCAATTACAAGAACTTTTAGAGCGTGGTTTCATTCGACCAAGCACATCACCGTGGGGAGCTCCTGTTTTGTTTGTCAAGAAGAAAGATGGTACATTCAGGTTGTGTATCGACTACCGAGAGTTGAACAAACTTACCATCAAGAACCGCTACCCACTACCGAGAATTGACGACTTATTTGATCAACTACAAGGCTCGTCTGTTTATTCAAAGATTGACTTACGTTCCGGGTATCATCAAATGCGGGTGAAAGAAGATGATATTCCAAAGACTGCTTTCAGAACACGTTACGGTCATTACGAGTTTATGGTCATGCCGTTTGGTTTAACTAATGCACCAGCTGTGTTCATGGACCTTATGAACCGAGTGTGTGGACCATACCTTGACAAGTTTGTCATTGTTTTCATTGATGACATACTTATTTACTCAAAGAATGACCAAGAACACGGTGAACATTTGAGAAAGGTGTTAGAAGTATTGAGGAAGGAAGAATTGTACGCTAAGTTTTCAAAGTGTGCATTTTGGTTGGAAGAAGTTCAATTCCTCGGTCACATAGTGAACAAAGAAGGTATTAAGGTGGATCCAGCAAAGATAGAAACTGTTGAAAAGTGGGAAACCCCGAAAACTCCGAAACACATACGCCAGTTTTTAGGACTAGCTGGTTACTACAGAAGGTTCATCCAAGACTTTTCCAGAATAGCAAAACCCTTGACTGCATTAACGCATAAAGGGAAGAAATTTGAATGGAATGATGAACAAGAGAAAGCGTTTCAGTTATTGAAGAAAAAGCTAACTACGGCACCTATATTGTCATTGCCTGAAGGGAATGATGATTTTGTGATTTATTGTGATGCATCAAAGCAAGGTCTCGGTTGTGTATTAATGCAACGAACGAAGGTGATTGCTTATGCGTCTAGACAATTGAAGATTCACGAACAAAATTATACGACGCATGATTTGGAATTAGGCGCGGTTGTTTTTGCATTAAAGACTTGGAGGCACTACTTATATGGGGTCAAAAGTATTATATATACCGACCACAAAAGTCTTCAACACATATTTAATCAGAAACAACTGAATATGAGGCAGCGTAGGTGGATTGAATTATTGAATGATTACGATTTTGAGATTCGTTACCACCCGGGGAAGGCAAATGTGGTAGCCGATGCCTTGAGCAGGAAGGATAGAGAACCCATTCGAGTAAAATCTATGAATATAATGATTCATAATAACATTACTACTCAAATAAAGGAGGCGCAACAAGGAGTTTTAAAAGAGGGAAATTTAAAGGATGAAATACCCAAAGGATCGGAGAAGCATCTTAATATTCGGGAAGACGGAACTCGGTATAGGGCTGAAAGGATTTGGGTACCAAAATTTGGAGATATGAGAGAAATGGTACTTAGAGAAGCTCATAAAACCAGATACTCAATACATCCTGGAACGGGGAAGATGTACAAGGATCTCAAGAAACATTTTTGGTGGCCGGGTATGAAAGCCGATGTTGCTAAATACGTAGGAGAATGTTTGACGTGTTCTAAGGTCAAAGCTGAGCATCAGAAACCATCAGGTCTACTTCAACAACCCGAAATCCCGGAATGGAAATGGGAAAACATTACCATGGATTTCATCACTAAATTGCCAAGGACTGCAAGTGGTTTTGATACTATTTGGGTAATAGTTGATCGTCTCACCAAATCAGCACACTTCCTACCAATAAGAGAAGATGACAAGATGGAGAAGTTAGCACGACTGTATTTGAAGGAAGTCGTCTCCAGACATGGAATACCAATCTCTATTATCTCTGATAGGGATGGCAGATTTATTTCAAGATTCTGGCAGACATTACAGCAAGCATTAGGAACTCGTCTAGACATGAGTACTGCCTATCATCCACAAACTGATGGGCAGAGCGAAAGGACGATACAAACGCTTGAAGACATGCTACGAGCATGTGTTATTGATTTCGGAAACAGTTGGGATCGACATCTACCGTTAGCAGAATTTTCCTACAACAACAGCTACCATTCAAGCATTGAGATGGCGCCGTTTGAAGCACTTTATGGTAGAAAGTGCAGGTCTCCGATTTGTTGGAGTGAGGTGGGGGATAGACAGATTACGGGTCCGGAGATTATACAAGAAACTACCGAGAAGATCATCCAAATTCAACAACGGTTGAAAACCGCCCAAAGTCGACAAAAGAGCTACGCTGACATTAAAAGAAAAGATATAGAATTTGAAATTGGAGAGATGGTCATGCTTAAAGTTTCACCTTGGAAAGGCGTTGTTCGATTTGGTAAACGAGGGAAATTAAATCCAAGGTATATTGGACCATTCAAGATTATTGATCGTGTCGGACCAGTAGCTTACCGACTTGAGTTACCTCAACAACTCGCGGCTGTACATAACACTTTCCACGTCTCGAATTTGAAGAAATGTTTTGCTAAAGAAGATCTCACTATTCCGTTAGATGAAATCCAAATCAACGAAAAACTCCAATTCATCGAAGAACCCGTCGAAATAATGGATCGTGAGGTTAAAAGACTTAAGCAAAACAAGATACCAATTGTTAAGGTTCGATGGAATGCTCGTAGAGGACCCGAGTTCACCTGGGAGCGTGAAGATCAGATGAAGAAGAAATACCCGCATCTATTTCCAGAAGATTCGTCAACACCTTCAACAGCTTAAAATTTCGGGACGAAATTTATTTAACGGGTAGGTACTGTAGTGACCCGAACTTTTCCATGTTTATATACATTAATTGAGATTGATGTTTACATGATTAAATGTTTCCAACATGTTAAGCAATCAAACTTGTTAAGACTTGATTAATTGAAATAGGTTTCATATAGACAATTGACCACCCAAGTTGACCGGTGATTCATGAACGTTAAAACTTGTAAAAAAACTATATGATGACATATATATGGTTATATATATAGTTAACATGATATTATGATAAGTAAACATATCATTAATTATATTAACAATGAACTACATATGTAAAAACAAGACTACTAACTTAATGATTTTGAAACGAGACATATATGTAACGTTTATCGTTGTAACGACATTTAATGTATATATATCATATTAAGAGATATTCGTACATCATAATATCATGATAATATAATAATTTAAAATCTCTTTTGATATTATAAACATTGGGTTAACAACATTTAACAAGATCGTTAACCTAAAGGTTTCAAAACAACACTTACATGTAACGACTAACGATGACTTAACGACTCAGTTAAAATGTATATACATGTAGTGTTTTAATATGTATTTATACACTTTTTAAAGACTTCAATACACTTATCAAAATACTTCTACTTAACAAAAATGCTTACAATTACATTCTCGTTCAGTTTCATCAACAATTCTACTCGTATGCACCCGTATTCGTACTCGTACAATACACAGCTTTTAGATGTATGTACTATTGGTATATACACTCCAATGATCAGCTCTTAGCAGCCCATGTGAGTCACCTAACACATGTGGGAACCATCATTTGGCAACTAGCATGAAATATCTCATAAGATTACAAAAATATGAGTAATCATTCATGACTTATTTACATGAAAACAAAATTACATATCCTTTATATCTAATCCATACACCAACGACCAAAAACACCTACAAACACTTTCATTCTTCAATTTTCTTCATCTAATTGAACTCTCTCAAGTTCTATCTTCAAGTTCTAAGTGTTCTTCATAAATTCCAAAAGTTCTAGTTTCATAAAATCAAGAATACTTTCAAGTTTGCTAGCTCACTTCCAATCTTGTAAGGTGATCATCCAACCTCAAGAAATCTTTGTTTCTTACAGTAGGTTATCATTCTAATACAAGGTAAAAATCATATTCAAACTTTGGTTCAATTTCTATAACTATAACAATCTTATTTCAAGTGATGATCTTACTTGAACTTGTTTTCGTGTCATGATTTTGCTTCAAGAACTTTGAGCCATCCAAGGATCCATTGAAGCTAGATCCATTCTTCTCTTTTCCAGTAGGTTCATCCAAGGAACTTAAGGTAGTAATGATGTTCATAACATCATTCGATTCATACATATAAAGCTATCTTATTCGAAGGTTTAAACTTGTAATCACTAGAACATAGTTTAGTTAATTCTAAACTTGTTCGCAAACAAAAGTTAATCCTTCTAACTTGACTTTTAAAATCAACTAAACACATGTTCTATATCTATATGATATGCTAACTTAATGATTTAAAACCTGGAAACACGAAAAACACCGTAAAACCGGATTTACGCCGTCGTAGTAACACCGCGGGCTGTTTTGGGTTAGTTAATTAAAAACTATGATAAACTTTGATTTAAAAGTTGTTATTCTGAGAAAATGATTTTTATTATGAACATGAAACTATATCCAAAAAATTATGGTTAAACTCAAAGTGGAAGTATGTTTTCTAAAATGGTCATCTAGACGTCGTTCTTTCGACTGAAATGACTACCTTTACAAAAACGACTTGTAACTTATTTTTCCGACTAGAAACCTATACTTTTTTTGTTTAGATTCATAAAATAGAGTTCAATATGAAACCATAGCAATTTGATTCACTCAAAACGGATTTAAAATGAAGAAGTTATGGGTAAAACAAGATTGGATAATTTTTCTCATTTTAGCTACGTGAAAATTGGTAACAAATCTATTCCAACCATAACTTAATCAACTTGTATTATATATTATGTAATCTTGAGATACCATAGACACGTATACAATGTTTCGACCTATCATGTCGACACATCTATATATATTTCGGAACAACCATAGACACTCTATATGTGAATGTTGGAGTTAGCTATACAGGGTTGAGGTTGATTCCAAAATATATATAGTTTGAGTTGTGATCAATACTGAGATACGTATACACTGGGTCATGGATTGATTCAAGATATTATTTATCGATTTATTTCTGTACATCTAACTGTGGACAACTAGTTGTAGGTTACTAACGAGGACAGCTGACTTAATAAACTTAAAACATCAAAATATATTAAAAGTGTTGTAAATATATTTTGAACATACTTTGATATATATGTATATATTGTTATAGGTTCGTGAATCAACCAGTGGCCAAGTCTTACTTCCCGACGAAGTAAAAATCTGTGAAAGTGAGTTATAGTCCCACTTTTAAAATCTAATATTTTTGGGATGAGAATACATGCAGGTTTTATAAATGATTTACAAAATAGACATAAGTACGTGAAACTACATTCTATGGTTGAATTATCGAAATCGAATATGCCCCTTTTTATTAAGTCTGGTAATCTAAGAATTAGGGAACAGACACCCTAATTGACGCGAATCCTAAAGATAGATCTATTGGGCCTAACAAACCCCATCCAAAGTACCGGATGCTTTAGTACTTCGAAATTTATATCATATCCGAAGGGTGTCCCGGAATGATGGGGATATTCTTATATATGCATCTTGTTATTGTCGGTTACCAGGTGTTCACCATATGAATGATTTTTATCTCTATGTATGGGATGTGTATTGAAATATGAAATCTTGTGGTCTATTGTTACGATTTGATATATATAGGTTAAACCTATAACTCACCAACATTTTTGTTGACGTTTTAAGCATGTTTATTCTCAGGTGATTATTAAGAGCTTCCGCTGTCGCATACTTAAATAAGGACAAGATTTGGAGTCCATGCTTGTATGATATTGTGTAAAAACTGCATTCAAGAAACTTATTTTGTTGTAACATATTTGTATTGTAAACCATTATGTAATGGTCGTGTGTAAACAGGATATTTTAGATTATCATTATTTGATAATCTACGTAAAGCTTTTTAAACCTTTATTGATGAAATAAAGGTTATGGTTTGTTTAAAAATGAATGCAGTCTTTGAAAAACGTCTCATATAGAGGTCAAAACCTCGCAACGAAATCAATTAATATGGAACGTTTTTAATCAATAAGAACGGGACATTTCAGGATCGACTTTAATACCTTGATCACTTACAACATGACCAAGAAATTGAACTTCCTTCAACCAAAATTTACACTTAGAGAATTTGGCATAGAGTCGTTCTTGTCTTAAAAGTTCAAGCACAAGTCGGAGGTGTTCCTCGTGTTCTTCTTCGCTTTTAGAATAAACCAAAATATCATCGATGAACACGATAACGAATTTGTCAAGATACGGTTTGCACACGCGGTTCATAAGATCCATGAACACCGCCGGTGGGTTAGTGAGACCAAACGGCATGACAAGGAATTCATAACTACCATAACGAGTTCGGAAAGCGGTTTTGGAGACATCTTCCCCCTTAACCCTTAATTGATGATAACCCGAGCGGAGATCGATTTTCGAATATACACAAGGCCCTTGTAGTTGATCAAAGAGGTCATCGATGCGAGGAAGAGGATATCAGTTCTTAACCGTCAATTTGTTTAGTTCATGATAATTAATGCACATTCGTAGGGATCCGTCTTTCTTTTTAACAAACAGAATCGGAGCGCCCCAAGGTGAATGGCTAGGTTGGATAAAACCACGATCAAGTAGTTCTTGGATTTGACTTTACAATTCTTGCATTTCTGATGGAGCGAGTCTATATGGTGCACGTGCTACGGGTGCGGCTCCCGGAATAAGATCGATTTGGAATTCAACCGGTCGATGAGGTGGAAGACCCGGCAATTCGTCGGGAAATACATCGAAATAGTCACTAACAATTGGCACATCATCGATGTGCTTCTCATCGGGCTCGACTTTCTTAACGTGAGCAAGGATTGCAAAACAACCCTTACGGAGTAGTTTTCTAACTTTAATGCACGAAACGAGGTTGAGTCCGTTGCAACTCTTATCGCCATAAACAATCAAGGATTCACCATTCTCGATAGGAATTCGGATTGCGTTAAGATCACAAAGGATGTGAGATTTCGTTTTGGCTAGCCAATTCATACCGATTATTACATCGAAGCTTCCTAGTTCCATGGGTATCGAGTCAATTTCAAACTCATTACCCAAAATGTTTAACGTACACCCCCGGTAATATGTGTCGGCACTCAATAGTTTCCCGTTGGCCACTTCAATGGTATAAGTGGTATCTAGTGGGAGTGGTGGAGTGCTAAAAGAATGAATCAAAGTCTTGGATACAAAGCATTTATCGACACCCGAATCGAATAAACAAGTAACATAAGTGTTGTTGAGAAGAAACGTACCCGTGACTAATTCATTGTCATCTCGGGCTTCCTCGGTGTTGATGTTGAAAGCTTGGCCGCGCGTATTGGGGTTATCTTTCTTCTTCGGGCATGCATTTCTATAATGGCCCGTTTGGCCACATTCGTAACAAGTGCCCGTTTTTGGTGCATTGGGCCCCTTTCGAGCGATGGGGGCGACACTTTTACATTCGTTGGCCTTATGACCAACTCCTTGGCACCGATGGCAAATTAGCTTGCCACATTCACCAAAGTGGTGCTTGTTGCATTTGTTGCAAAGAGGTAGGTTTCCGGCATAACCTTTCTTGCCATCGGAGGTGTAAGGCTTCTTGGCAAAGTTGTTGTTGCTTGATTGGGGGGTTTCCCATTTTCTTTTGTTGTTACCCGACTTATCCTCAGCTTTAGGTGCCGGCACTACAATTTCGTCCACCATTTCTATCAACTTGCGGGCCATGTTCAAAGCTTCTAGATGATTAGTGGGTTTGGATGACATTACCTCGTGTTTGATGCTCTTTGGGAGACCATCCATGTAAAGTTCAACCCTTAAAGCTTCGGGGTTCACAAGGTTTGGGCACATCAAGGCTAGTTTGGAAAATCGTTGATTATAAGCCTTGAGATCGTTTCTGACCGCTTTCAAAGTTCTTAGCTCTTGTTCGAGCCTTCGGGTTTCTTCACGAGGGAAATATTCGACGATCAACCTTTCCCTTAAATCGGCCCAAGAGAGGGCGTGAGCTTCATCGGTACCCACAGATTGTACATATGTGTTCACCACGTGAGGGCGATACCGGCAAAGCTGTGGGTGGAATATTTGACTTTATCTTGATCCCGACAACCGCTTATGCTAAAAACGGCTTCCGTTTGTTTGAACCATCAAGTGAGTACAACCGGTCCCCCAGTCCCATCAAAAGTATGAGGTTTGCACCCCATGAAAGCTTTATAGGAGCACCCTTCGCTTGAGTTACCGGCCCCTTGATTGTTGTTGTTGTGGTTATTGTTATTGTTGTTGTTGGAGGAGTGACTGGCCATGGCCGCATCCACGGCGGTGGCTATCATTCGTTGTAGAGCTTGTTCGGGAGTCTCATGGCGTGGCACACGACGAGGAGGCATTGTTCCTTCAAAACACAAGAATACCGTTGATTAGTAATTTCAATAATACTAATCATGATATGGAATAAGGATATAGAGAAAAATTTTCCTTGACTCGCCTTAAATTCTTTATGCCACAATGTCGGAATGTTCATATGAGTCACCGCAATATAATCCCTGAAATTATATTACCCTGATTCATATGTGCATTCGACATCATTTCATATAGTCAAGGTGGCGTGTCAATGAAATTTAACAACGTGAGATTAAGATGAACAAAGAGTAGATATGAGTAGAAACGTTCGAGTATAAATGCACAAGTAGTCAAGTAATTCCTACTTCAAGTCTATATGCCGGTTGTAGTCTAGACTCACTAATGTACTCTATGACTCGGGGTTGACACCAATGAACTCTAAATCCCTACAACCAACGCTCTGATACCATCTGTAGCGACCCGACAAAATTGTCATTGACGGCGCCGACTACTTAGGTCCCATTACGTGGTCATAAGTCTTTAAAATAACATTTGACCGAAAATATGTCGCATTCATTTCAAAAGTTAAGATTTGTTCCCAAGCTTACAAGAATCGTTCATCCAAAAGTTACGTTACAAAGTTATAAGTACAATTGAAATCTATGCGACACGATTTAAAAGTAGTCAAAAGATGCTCCATGTATGCATGTATATACTCGACATCCAAGCAAGTATCAAAAGAAATGAGCGGAAGCATGTATCACAAAACGTTCAAGGACCTGAGAAAAACATAGAAATCTGTCAACGAAAATGTTGGTGAAATCATAGGTTTAAGTAAGTAAGTACAAGTGAACCACAAGATTTGTAACATTGATATAATAGTAATACATTCCAAAAGTTTGTTTCACGAGTACCCAATTATCAATGCTTAACATTCCTTCCATAGAACCCCATCACAATAGTGTTAGAACGTACACTATTTCTCGAAAATATATTTCATTCGTAAACGATAGCGAACCGTTTGAATGAGGGTTTGTCAAACCCATATGGATCCATACAACATAAGTTCTCGCTTACACCCGGCAAGTGTAACTAATGATAATCGAATTGAGGATTTTATTCTAAACTCGTATGTAGAATGTTTGTTTTCCTGTACTTGTGTTCACTTAGTAAAAGGAATGTTTATGTTTTCTCATCCCAAATGTAAGTTCAAAAAAAAGTAAAAGTGGGACTATGATCTCACCTTGAGTGCACGTATGTAAAAGTACTTCAACAAGTAAACGTGTGCAAGAATGAATGCTAATCTTGACCTAAACAAATAGGTTTGTATCAATAACGGTAAACACGATAGGTCAAAGTGTTCAAGTAGTCCTATGGCTCGTTAAGACTCGATCATAATAGCATGTGAATCAAATTGTCATGTTTCATGTAAGGTACAAGTATAAAAGCATGTTAGAATGATTGCTCAAACATTTGGTTAAGTTTGATTAAAAATCAACTTTGGTCGGTCAAAGTCAACGAAAAAGTCAACACGTTCGGGTCGGGTCCCGAACTATTTTTCTGAGGTTTTATTCATATATAAGCATGTTAGAACAAGTTACATGTGAATCGGAGGTCCATAGAGTGCCAAACATTTTTCATATTTTGACCATGTAGGTCAGAACCTGAACACGCCTTAGGTCGCGCTGCGACCCAAGACTGCCGCGCCGCGGCATTTAACGTGTGCTGGTACCTGGTCAGTCTCAAATGTCCAAGTCTCAAATCAAAACTCTTTCAAGCATAAATCTCAAACCGCTAACACTTAGAACTCGTATCTTATATCGTTAGAAAGGTAATTTGACAAAGAACACAACAAAATACATTTCACCAACCAAAAACATCATTTGCAACAATCGACTTTTAAAAGTTAAATGATCAATCAATGCACACCATAAATGCTTCAAATTCATAAATGCACATTTATGATTCGGGAATTAAATGCATACATATGACACGCCGTTTCATAGGTAATCAAACATACAATCTAACTAACCACTTACCAACAACAATTCATGGCATTCAATACATCAAAAATGCATTTAAAGTTCATCAAAACCCTAATCCAAATTCACCAAAATCACTAATCAAGTTTATGGAGTTTTCTAAAGCAACCTACACATCAAATTGAAGCTAGTGATGTTAGGAACACATTTAATACATGCATTTATAACATTTAACATCATTCAAACAACCAAATCACCAAATCAAACACACCAAAGTTTCAAGTTCATGCTAGTTACCAAAATAACAAGATCGAACATATAAATCATATATTCATGTTAGACTTGAGCCATAGACACTAATTAACAACTTCATAAGTTAAAAACATTAAGAACACAAAATCTAGTGATTTTAGAAAGTTACCCAAATGCAATGAAATCGGTATGGAATCGAAGAGGAAGTTGTAAGGATTCCAAATATGTAATTTGTTTTGATTGATGCTTGCTTGAACGGATTTAGATGATGAATCTTCAAATTGGAGAATTGAAAGAAAATAGGGAAGTAGTAAAAGAAAAGGAAAATGGAAATGAAAAAGATGGGAGGTGGGGTTGACTAGTCAAATGCTAGTCGCCTCTTTGGCACTTTGGCGAAACTAGTCCCTCGAGTTCGGTTGCGAGTGCGTGATTTACCTAAACGAGATATTTTTAAAACGCGTATTAACGGGAGATGTTATAAACATATAACGGAATTTAAAATAGTTAAACAGAAAAGTAAACAGAAAAAGGCGGGATGTTACATACAACCGCCAGCTTTAAAAGATATGATCTGTTTGTGAGGTGTACACAACCATCATATTTAAAAGAGTGGCCTGTTTGTATGCTTTTTTCATGACCGTGCGGAATGCCGGTATGCGGGGGATATTCTATATGCATCTTGTTAAGGTCGATTACCCGGTGTTAATATATCGTATGAATGATTTTACAGCAGTGAGCAGACCTGCACAGATTGTTTTCGAAATATGAGTATCTTATGGTCTATTATATTATTGAAAATGATTGTTTATGATAAACTAATGAACTCACCAACCTTTTGGTTGACACTTTAAAGCATGTTTATTCTCAGGTATGAAAGAAATCTTCCGCTGTGCATTTGCTCATATTAGAGATATTACTTGGAATCATTCATGACATATTTCAAAAGACGTTGCATTCGAGTCGTAGAGTTCATCAAGATTAATACTAAGTCAATTATAGTTGGATATATTATGAAATGGTATGCATGCCGTCAACTTTCGATGTAATGAAAGTTTGTCATTTAAAAACGAATGCAATGTTTGTAAAATGTATCATATAGAGGTCAAGTACCTCGCAATGTAACCAAATGTAATGTATTCGTCCAGATGGATTAGGACGAGTCGTTATAGTTGGTATCAGAGCGGTGGTCTTAGCGAACCAGGTCTTGCATTAGTGTATCTAACTAGTAGTTGTTAGGATGCATTAATGAGTCTGGACTTCGACCGTGTTTGTATGTCAAAAGTTGTGCTTATCATTTCGTGTCGAAAATTACCTGCTTATAATTCTTACGGAATCACTTGCTTATCATTCTTAGTCTAGACACATCTTACTGCATTGATTGCATGAATAGTGTATAGACAAAAATTCATATCTTAGCGTATCTGTTACTGTAAACTTTGCCTGACATATTTCGTAAATTCCTCCATAATCTACGAAATCTTTTGTTCTATATATATAGATATTCTACGTAATTAGAATACCATCCGATAGCCGAAAGTCATTTCATATCGAAAAATCCTTCATTCAATCGAACGAAATGGAACTCTCCACTAGTTCAAGTTCCTCGAATTCCGATATGGAGTTTCACTCGAGCTCCGAAAGCAGTGTAACCGAAATGAATCAACCAATCAGTTATCACCAATTCTGGATGAATTGGGGATGGGTTCGTAGTCGACTTAATCAATGGAGACGCAAATAAGGCGATCCCTTCCACCAATCGAATTCACCTCTTGGTGAAGAACCTGAATCACTTACCGACGAACCTATTCGAGACACTATTTTCAGCCTCATTTCTAGAGTAGCTCGACACGATTATATTCTATCTACAATTCTAAACCTTATTTATTCACTCGTTCCTACCGACAATCATCTCGGAATAGTAACAGAAGTTAACGAGCTTCGCGCCCGAGTTGTAGCCTTAGAAAATATGGTGCAAAACTTACCATCTTCGGCAACATCATCGACACCAATAGTACCACCAACATCAACACCAGTACCACCAACAACCCAAGTTTCAACAACACACGCCTCAACAGCTCATTATGTACCTCGAGCATAATCATCGTTCTACGAATCGTTTTACATCAGTTTTTCTTCGTTTGACATGGCGATTATGTAATCTTTAATGTTTTAGAGATTATATATTCTTGATCTAACGGTAAATCAAATGTGTTTAATATCATATTAACTCATTAAATCCATGATTACATCAGAAGAAAATATATATGTATCTATATTTTCATAAGAATTTTAATTAGAAATTCTTTGTACAAACTGTTAATGGTGAAAATATTTTAATGGGTAGGTAATACCCGAGGAATATTTAGCTTTCATATTAACATGTTATACTGTACATTCTTCAAATCCGATTCAACAAGTCATTTACTATCCTACTTACATCCACAGATATACGTATCCGTACACCGCAGAATAATCATTTTCATTCAATTTCATATTTGTATTTTGACTTATCAGAATCCAACAAGTGGCATAATGAAGAAAACATTGAACAAAATAAAATTTGTAAGAAACAAAAAAATTAACTATGAGAAATTTTGTTAAGAATCCACGCTAACTATTCCTAATTAACTGTTCCTAGCTAACTGTTAATTCCGTATTACATTTTATTTTATCGCTATTTATTTATCGCAATTTAATTATCGCAATTTATTTATCGCAAATTAAATTCTCGCAATTTTATTTATCGTCATTTAATTTCTGTTATTTATTTTACGCACTTTAAATATCGGGACACGTATACAAGGTTTTGACATATCATTTCGACGTATTTATATATATTATTTGGAATAACCATAGACACTCTATATGCGGTAATGTTCGAGTTAACTATACAGGGTTGAGGTTGATTCTCAAATAATATATATACTTTGAGTTGTGATCGAGTCTGAGACATGTATATAACGGGTCACAACAAGTATTAATTAATTCGAATATTATATATTAAACTATATATGAATTGTTGAACTACTAATTGTGGACTCCTAACTATGGACTAATGACATTGGACAATTAAAATGAATTAAAATATTTATTATAACATATGAAACTAAACATTTCTTCAAGTTTGCCACTTGATTTCATCTTAAACCTCATTTGTATCTTGACAATTACAATCTGCGTTCAAACCTTTCATGATTCTTGGAAACACCCCAATCGAGAGGATGAACCAACCGCACTTCATCTACGGAAGGAAAGATTTATGCATATAGCTATATACCTGAAAAACTCTCAGAAACTGAGTAAACGTTTAACACATGTATGTGCTAGCTCCTTTGGCATTGTTATTACCGTAAATAACAATGCAATTCTTTTTCAAATTATCCAATTTTGTCACAACTCTAGCTAATCAACATCGACTTCTCATTCAAACAAACCTTATTATAACTTTGATATATAAGTTGCCCTTCGTCGTCGTTACCGGAGAACCGTTTATATCCCACCACATTAGCAGTAAACTTACCAGCAACTTCATTGATCTTTGACTTTTCAAAAAATCATTATATTCATTGAAACCTTATCATATACTCATCCACATCTTGTAACGAGAATTGCCATATCAATTACTGGTAATCAGCAATCAGTATTTTGAATCTCACAACGTTTCTACATCAACAGTTATATGTATACATATAACATTTATCTCTTAGAATTATGATCTTCCATTCTGAAATTTTGAAAAGCACTAAGTCTACGAATCAATACTCCAAGTTTTGAAAAAGCTGAATGAAGCAACAGAAAATGGTAGACAACCGTAAACGACCTTAACCGTCGGAAGTTTGATGATAAAGAATAGTATGTTGGCAAAGCTCAAAAAATTTGGAACTGGAAAATGAATTGAGCAAACTATGAAGAAGGCTCTGGACAAATCACAAGGACTAAACCTGCCTTCAAAGAATCCAAATGATTTAGTATCTACTAAAGTCATTAACAAATATCTTGCTCGTGACTCTAAACCTTTACGGACAAATCTTCTTCATCATCCTTCGATATTAGAAATTCTAAGATATCATCGTATCTTTCATTATAAATATCTTTGATATTCTAAAGATATTTTCATAACTATTCTTATCTGAAATCATTTATCTTTTCGCAATATCAGTGTTACATCAGAAAGGAAACTGTTTTAGTTTCTAAATTCTGAAAATTCGAACTTAAAATATGAATGTTTTTGAAGTAGTGTTGGGAACTGAAACATGAGTTAGTATAATATAATGACACTTGATCAACGTGATTATATTACAGTAAGTCATGTTGAGTTTCTAAATGGAACGTGATGATTCACAGACTATAACTTCATCATGTGCCATGTTACACGACTCTTACATTTCACTTAATCTCTAAACATATCGAGAACATATTTTCTTGATAATTCTATCTTATCTCTTGAATTCTGGTAATTTGACAAGTCAGATTGTGCTAATACAATTTCTCTCCTAGAACGTTAGTCATGTTCATTCGAAACTTCATACCTACGAATTTTGGACCATTATTCGCTTGACTTAAAGTCGGAAAGAGAAAATAAAAGTATGAAACTCCAAAATTATAAGGAAACGAAGTGCGTGAATTTATAGTGAAATATCAGACAGAGCAATTGAGACAGATCATCGCACTTAACCGAAGAAGATTCTAATCTTCTTAAATATCAAAGAACCAAATCTTATTACAAAGATTTTCTCTAAATCCCTTGAATTCCGGAAATCAACCGTGACTACGTCACCAATTAAGACGAACTTGCATTTACTCATCTCACTCTGTTGTGATAGCTTCACTCGTATTCTTCACATAAATGAAATTGTTTTATCTATATTACTCAATGATGAAAAAACTCTAATTTTCAGCTCGTATGTGTCATGAAAACATACTTATTGCTAGCCATGACCATCCCAATTAAATATCGGGACGAAATTTCTTTAACGGGTAGGTACAGTGACGACCCGGAAATTTCCTACCAAATTTAAACTTAATCTTTAAATGAATTCGACACGATAAGCAAAGTCTGTAATGTTGGGTCTTAAAATCTTTGAACTGTTTACAAGAATTCATTTAATCTTTGACTATTCCCGACGATTCACGAACAATTGTTGTAATAAATAAATATACATAAAAATAAATGTAAGTATTGGATATAATAAAATGTTATTGAATCATTAGAATCAAATACGTAAAATGATATACAAGATAAATTGTTATTAAGATAAATCTATGTATATATGTATATATATATATATATATATATATATATATATATATATATATATATATATATATATATATATATATATATATATATATATATATATATATATATATATATATATATATATATATATATATATATGTAATAATCTGAAATTAGAAAATATGATGTAAACATTAAAATTTATTATGTAAAATAAGATACAAAATAATTAGGTGTAATTTAAAATAAATCTACATATATAAATATATGATTATTATGTATAATTAATATTATATGTACATTGTAATGCATATAATTATTCAAATATGTAATTAGTAAAATATAAGGTTAGTATATTATATGCATTTATAAGTAAAAATATAAATGTTATATTAATATTATGGTCATTTCTTTCCATATTATTATTAATGATAATATTAATATTAATATATGTATTATTAGTATTATATAAAATGAAATTTGATATGTATAAGTTATTATATTATTGTTATTATTATTATCATTAACAATATTAAGTAGTGTTATTAATAGTATCATTAATAATATTATTATTACCATTACTTTTATTATTATTAATTATTAGTATGAATTTTGATAAAATTATTATTAATACAATTATTATTATTATTATTATTATTATTATTATTATTATTATTATTATTATTATTATTATTAATTTTATCATTATTAGTTTTCTTATTAAAAATTAATAATATTAATGGATAATATTAATAAATCTATAATTAGTAATTTATGTTATGGAATTTAATATAATATATATATAAATACAGGAATACTCCGTATATACATGAAGAAACAGATATACTCTATATATACATGATAGTACATATATACTCCATATATAAATACATATATTTGTGTATTTTGTTTGATGTCCCAATCTTGCTGTTCAATTTGTCTAGCTAAATGAGTAAGATGTCGATTTCCATTTACAGTCAAGATCCAAACTTTGTTACAAATCAAATTCCAAGTTTTAATTTTATCTGAATCTATTAGAAGTCCCATTCAACTTTTTATTTTCTTTATTTATTTTTATGTATCTGCTTGAATATTCTGTCGCCATCTTTGTTATCAGTCCCAATCAAATAGCATTGCAGCCAAATTGATCAAAATCAACTTTATAAAGCTTCAATCATACGAATTCTATCATTTTATAATGCTATACCGTATGCAATTTGAAAACAAAATCATTAATTTTAAACAAAACTCCTACGTCCCCTGTTCTTAAACCTTTTATGCAATAAATCGAATCTAAAACAAATTTCAAAATCTAAAATTGCAGAAGTGATAGGAATCCAATTTTCAAACTATCTGCAAAATCTCAAGTCTCAATTCATCGTAATGATCTCAAATTTTTGAGTCAAAGTTTTATTCTAAAAAGTCAATCTGAGGTATTCTTGACAAAATTCGAATTCGTTCTTGAGTTTTTGGAACAATTGATGAATGAGAAAGTTTCTAATAGTGATTTGAAAAATATTTCATGAAGTAATCGAGGTATCAAACCAATCCAATTTCAAAATCAATTTATTATGTTCTTCATTTTTTTTTAAAGCGACAGACTGCTGTCTGTTTTGTTTTTTTTTTCTTGTTATTAATTATAATCATAATTATAAGTCGTTATGTTTCAATTATGTATCTTAAATCAAACGAGTAATTTATGGTTAGTGATGACTTGGTTTTGGTCGAGTTCAATCTGAGGAAGAAGAAAGAAGTTAGAACAGAAAATTAGATAAATAAATATGGATTCGTATAATATCAGATAAACGAGGTAGAGCAGATGGTTAAGGTGTTAGGGGTGTTCGAGAGGTCTCGGGTTCGAGCCCGGTCGTGGGATTTTTTTTGTTGGAAAACCATTTAAAGGTAGTTTTCTTTTTTTATAATTATTATTATTATTATCATTATTATTATTATTTTTATTATTTTTATTATCATGATTATTATTATTGTTATTACTATGATTATTATTATTATTATTATTATTATTATTATTATTATTATTATTATTATTATTATTATTATTATGATTGTTATTATTAGTAATATAGTAATTATTATTAATATCATAATTGCAAGTATTATAAGTATCACTAATGTTATTATTATTATTATTATTAATTGTTATGAATATTATGATTATGATTATTATTATTATTATTATTATTATTATTATTATTATTATTATTATTATTATTATTATTATTATTATCATTAAGTATTAGAATTATAATTATTAGTATTATTATTATTATTATTATTATTATTATTATTATTATTATTATTATTATTATTATTATTATTATTATGTATTACGAACATTAGTTATTAGTATTATTATTATTACTAATACAAGTAGTAGTTAACTGATATTGCGCAAAATGAACACATATTTAAACACAATATCTCTCCTAAATAATAAATTTTCATATGTAATTGTATTATACTTCCATTGTAATTGTATAAATAAATAAAAGTGAAGACGGAATTCGAAAATGAAGATTAAAGGCGAAAATAGTCAAAAATGCTTAACGTACAAGTGATACTCCAAGAGGTACAAGACCTTAATGCTCAAGTGAAAACGTACAAGCTAAGAAGTGAAGAGTACAAGGATTTACAGCTCTAAAACAAGACCCAGCAAGCCATCGAATTAGTGAACGAATAAATTAATAATAATACAACAAATAATTCAAGGAAAGTTGCAAACAAGTGGAAAATGATGTCTACTTTTGAGAGGATATATATCATTCATAATGGATTAAAATAAGGGAAAGTTTGGTCATGATATGGAGCATATACAGAGTATTATTTAAGAATCATATGAAGATAGCTTTTGACTACTACTTTTAATTAAACAATGAGAAAGTTGAAATCAAGTCGGCAGATATTGAGGAAGTGTGGGTCTAGTTGAACAAATTTACGGAGTATTAATATGGGAGACAAAAGAGTCGAGAGGGGAGCTGAGAGAGAGGAGACGGGGAATTTACGGAGTACTTTAAGTTTTCAGTTTCAAATTCTATTTTCACTTTGTATTAAATTAGTAGTTTGGGTACTGTAATATCAATTTGTACGGGTGTTGAATTTGAAGTTTTCTACCGCGTTGAATTAATGGAAGCTAAGAACTTTTCTGTAAGTGTTATTTATTTTTCTACCATGTTTAGTAGCTAATTTGTTATTATGCTTATTTAACCCAAGTAGTTATGATGTTTGACTAAAAATAGAAAATGGGTTGATTTAATTTGTACAACGATTAATATTTAGATAAAGAACGACCTTAAGGGAGATTGGAGTTTTAACTATTAATGGGTATGGTAAAATAATTAAGTGACAACTTGTTAAATTACCACTATTTATAATTTACCATATGTATAAATAATCACATACGTTGACCGGACACGGAAGACGGGTTATTTACATATATGGTAAATTATTCATTGAAACCGACACGTGAATGGATTAATGGTTAAAAGACTAGTTAAAATTAAGGTAGGTTACATCCAGTGACAACTGGTGTAATTATTGACATACGTGACAACCACGTCAAACCATCTAAATAGTAATTAGTTAGAATATTTAACTGTGGTTACAAGATAGAATGAAGAGGACACTCGCATTTGATGCTTGTAATTATAGGACTGTGCTGGACAACTCCAGGTGGACATATTAAATATTCTACGGGTGCAAGGAAAATTAACCCATGGTAAAAAGTAAAAAGTAAAAGTCAAACATCGTAACTACGGAAGTTAAGTAAGCACAATACTCTTTTTATTGTATTTTCATCTCGTTTAGTTAAAGTACTTTATTTTTACCGCAGTAATTTTTATTTACTTTGTTGCTTTATTCTAGTTTAAATTTACTATATTGTTGTTTGAATTAAAAAGAAAAGCCAAAAAGACAAACCGGTCGTTAAACGGTAAATCTCCCAAAGTTACTAAAATTAATATAAATTACTAACTCTAACTTAATTACTTAATTTACCTAGTTAGCCCTAGTAGAGCAACCAATAAAAGTGTCCACGGATCGACCTCCCGGGCTTTACCTTAGCTATATTATTATACGATAGGTATACTTGCCTATTGTGTTTTAGTTTAATTTAGGTGATTTCCTGTAGTAAATAATATAAAACTGATAACGTTTTCGTAGACCACTAAAACGCACACCAAGTTTTTGGCGCTGCTGCCGGGTACACTTTTTGTGTCTTTACGGGTTATTTTAGATATTTAGATAGTTAAATTAGATTTTGTAAAATATATAAATTTTAGATAAGTTTAATTAGTAATTAATAAAAAAACATAAAAACATACGAAAATATACATATATTTATATTATGGAGTTAATTGAAATTTGAGACAAAGAATCTTTGGTTTTTGTGTTTGACTTCTTGTGTTCCTCCACTGTCACATTTTTCTCTCTTCTTTGTATGTCATGTGAGATGATAGATTAAAAATAATACTCAGGTGAACTAGCCTCATATAATTTTTCTTTTTTTTTCATTTTAATTATTTTAGATTTTTTTTAGTTTTTATTAATTTATTTATAGATTTTTTATTTATCAGAATTTAATTTTAATTTTATAAAATTTAAAACACCAAAAATAATACTTGCTCCGTAAATATTACTAATTAATGTGCGGCGATTCTTGTTATATGCTACCCAACGTATATAAGTGTATCTTTTAATTTAGAGACTGGTGGCCTTCATCTTGTTATTCGTGAATGTTATTTTTACATGAGATGTTCACTGCCAACGTATAAAAAAAATTGCTTCTGTAAGCGTGATCAAGAACAAGGGTGGGATCCACTCATTTGTTGAGCTCGTAGACCAACACCAACAATAGCTTTTATTTTCTAATTCCTTCTTGTTGTACCAATTAAACACAAATCGCTTCTTATCTTTTCCTCTGTCCCACATGACCGAGTAACAAGGAAGAGAGGAGGAATCACAAAAGAATGGTTACTTATTGACCACCATTTATTTTACTTTACCTAGAAGTGATAATTTAATTCGGTGACAAAAAATAAGACTAGTTTTTTTTAGTGATATCTCGAGTGATAATCTAGTATCGATTTTTTTATCTTAATTATAATTTTTAAATATATAATAGATTAGATAAAGTAAGTTAGATAATAAGTTAGAAAAAAAAAAGTTGTTGCGCATGCACTCGAATTATTGGGGTTGTCACTTTACAGCTTTTAGTAATGCATGCTTCACTTGATTTTTGTTAATCATTTAATTAGTTTAATAATAAATAATAATAATTGATTAGGTTAAATAGTTAATTAAGTTAGGTTTTTAGTTAATTTTAATTAATTAGATATTTTTAGAATAATTAGTACTAAAATATAAAATTAGTTTAAATAATAAATATAATAAATATATATATATATATATATATTTTAGAATTTTTAACTTAATAAATTAGTAATTTTTAATTTATAGTTAATTCTTAGTTGTACTAGGTAATGAATGTACAAATTCAGAAAATCGCCAATACGTTCACCACCTTTCATACGTTCACCACCTGTAACCCGATCAAGACATCTAGCCAACATTGTTGCCGTTGATTTTTCTTTAGAATCATCATCTAGTCGACCAAGTACTCCAATTCAAATTTCTAATAATTCATTTTTTGAACCCGACCTCACAATTGAGAACCCGAAGGATATTCAAGGACAATTCAGAAATCCTGAACCACTAATATTTTCTCCTGAACCACCAATCATACAACCAGAGGTTGTTGGGGAAGAAATCATTAAATCAGAATCCTCTAGTGATTTAGATTCAACAAATTCAATCATGGAAAATCAGGAACCTCTAAGTATGGAAGATCGAATGAGAGCCACACGCACAGGCCAAGGTCACGCCATTGCTCAACCAGACATTAATGCGCCAGATTACGAAATCAAAGGACAAATCCTACACATGGTAACTAATCAGTGCCAATTTAGTGGTACGCTAAAAGAAGATCCAAACGAACATCTTCGAACCTTTAATAGGATTTGTACTCTATTTAAAATCAGAGAAATTGAGGATGAACAGATCTATCTCATGTTGTTTCCCTAGACTTTAAAGGGAGAAGCCAAAGATTGGTTAGAATCGTTACCTGAAGGAGCGATTGACACATGGGATGTTTTAGTTGAGAAATTTCTTAAACAATTCTTTCTGGCATCTAAAGCCGTAAGACTTCAAGGAGAAATTGTTACGTTCGCGCAAAAGCCAAATGAAACATTATATGAAGCGTGGACAAGATTTGGAAAGTTGTTGAGAGGATGTCCTCAGCACGGTTTAGACACTTATCAAATAGTGCAAATATTCTACCAAGGATGCGATGTTGCTACACGAAAATACATCGACACAGCAGCTGGTGGTTCCATTATGAAGAAAACCGCAACTGAAGCTGATAATGCTAAAAACGAACATATATTTCATAGCATTATTCCTCAAGAAAGACAAGCTTTTAGTTGCAATTGTTCTATTTACAAGTGATATTCGTTTAAATAATAAAAGGTGAAGACAAAAGACAGATTCGACGAATTGAAGACGCAAACGACCAAAAAGCTCAAAAGTACAAAAGACAATCAAAGAGGTTCCAATTATTGATAAGAAACGTCTCGAAATTACAAGAGTACAAGATTCAAAATGCAAAGTACAAGATATTAAATTGTACGCAAGGACGTTCGAAAATCCGGAACCGGGACATGAGTCAACTCTCAACGCTCGACGCAACGGACTAAAAATTACAAGGCAACTATGCACATAAATATAATATAATATTTAAATAATTCTTATAATTATTTATATATTATATAAATAAATAAAAACCGTCGGCAAGAGAGACTCCAAAATGGGTGAGCTGTAATTTCAAACTCCGCGACTCGTGGAGTTTGAAGGCCAAAAGGGTCGCGAGTCGCGGAGCCCCAAGTTTTGAAACTCCCTATAAAGCCAACCGAATTCTGATCATTTTGATCATCCTTTTTCTTCTTCTCTCATAATACTACGTATATATTTATATTTATATTTTAATTTTAATTTTAATTTTAATCCTAATAATAAAGGTATGTTAGCAAATGTTGTAAGGGTGTAAGTCGAAATTCTGTCCGTGTAACGCTACGCTATTTTTAATCATTGTAAGTTATGTTCAACCTTTTTATATTAATGTCTCGTAGCTAAGTTATTATTATGCTTATTTAATCCGAAGTAATCATGATGTTGGGCTAATTACTAAAATTGGGTAATTGGGCTTTGTACCATAATTGGGGTTTGGATAAAAGAACGACACTTGTGGAAATTAGACTATGGGCTATTAATGGGCTTTATATTTGTTTAACTAAATGATAGTTTGTTAATGTTAATATAAAGATTTACAATTGGGCGTCCCTATAAATTACCATATACACTCGATCGGACACGATGGGCGGGGTATTTATATGTACGAATAATCGTTCATTTAACCGAACACGGGAATGGATTAATAGCCACTAGAATAATTAAAACAGGGGTGAAATTATGTACAAGGACACTTGGTATAATTGATAACAAAATATTAAAACCTTGGATTACACTCAGTCGACATCCTGGTGTAATTATTAAACAAAGTATTAAAATCTTGTTACAGTTTAAGTCCCCAATTAGTTGGAATATTTAACTTCGGGTATAAGGATAATTTGACGAGGACACTTGCACTTTATATTTATGACTGATGGACTGTTATGGACAAAAACCAGACGGATATATTAAATAATCCAGGACAAAGGACAATTAACCCATGGGTATAAAACTAAAATCAATACGTCAAACATCATGATTACGGAAGTTTAAATAAGCATAATTATTTTATTTCATATTTAATTTCCTTTATTTTATATTTAATTGCACTTCTAATTATCGCATTTTTATTGTTATTATATTTAATTGCACTTTTAATTATTGTACTTTTTAATTATCGCAAGTTTATTTTATCGCACTTTTATTATTCGCAATTTCATTATTGTTATTTACTTTACGCTTTAATTTAAGTCTTGTATTTATTTTTAATATTTTACATTTGGTTTTAACTGCGACTAAAAGTTTTAAAATCGACAAACCGGTCATTAAATGGTAAAAACCCCCCTTTATAATAATAATATTACTTATATATATATATATTTGTATTTTTATAAAAGTAAACTAATATAGCGTTAAGCTTTGTTTAAAAAGATTCCCTGTGGAACGAACCGGACTTACTAAAAACTACACTACTGTACGATTAGGTACACTGCCTATAAGTGTTGTAGCAAGGTTTAAGTATATCCATTCTCTAAATAAATAAAAACTTGTGTAATCTGTATCGCTTTTCGTATCAAAAATATAAGCTATTTCGTATACCCCGCTGCAAACATCAAGTATTTTTGGCGCCACTGCCGGGGACTCTTAAACGCCGGAAGCGCAACACTAATAAAAAAAAAGATTTTTTTTACTTTTATTAAAATTCGTTTTTATAAAAATACATTTTAAATATTCGAAAATATAAAAAGAAAAACAAAAATTTATATATTTTTAAGAGTTTGTTAAAAGTTTTATAAGTTTCTTTATTTTTATTTTAGTTTATAAAAATATAAGTTTTATTTAAATATCTTTTATTTATATAAAAACAAAAAAAAAACGTCAAATTTAAAACTGTTGCAGAGTTGAATTCTGGATCCCCGCGACTCGCGGGGTTTGCTGCATCGATTACCGCAACTCGCGGAGTAACTCTGACACCGACAGAAACCCTAACTGCAATTAATTACGGGTAATTAATTATTATTATTATTTAACCCTAATTATTATTATTATTATAATTAGTTTTATTTTAAGTTTTATTTTTTATTTATTTTAGTTTTTATTAATATTTTGTTTAATTAGTTTAATTAAATTGTAAAATTAGTAGTTTTAATAAATAAATAATATAAAAATAATATTTTTATAAAAATTTTACTTTTTACAACTTTTAGTATATTTTTATATTTTGTCCCTTTTTAATCGTTTTAGCGTAATATTTGTATTTTTAGCTCATATTTAGTTTTAAACTTAGTTTTTGCCATAGTTATTTTTACTTCTAGATTTTTTAGGCTTTGCCGTAGAATTCCTTAAGTGCTTTTTCTTTAGACTAAGATTTAGGTGCTTTAGAATTTTGCGACGCCTTTTTAAGTTTTAGTTTCTTTTTAAGTTATTTCCAATTGGGATTTAGTTTTTCCTGCAAGCTTTAATATTTTTAGACACCTTTTACCTATGTATCAATTATCATTCCAATTAGTAATCTCAATTTGCGATTATAATTTTAAGTTAGTTGTAGTAATAAGGTTAGGTTAGTCAAGTATTTTTAAGTTTTATAAGTTTCTTTTATTTTTCCGTCGCCCTTTATCTTTCTTTCTTATTTTTTTCTTTTTCGACCTTTTTCGACCTTTTTCGACCTTTTTCGACGAACTCTTTTTCTTTCTTATTTCTCGCTATTCTAGTTTTAGGACATAGATTTTTATTCTACTTCTTATCTAAATTTCTTAAAATTACGAAAATTTATTTTAAGTGGTTAAATTGATAGACATCAAAATTTTCTGGTTCGTAGTAATAGTTGGATTTGTACGTGGACCGGGTTATTGGAGCCAAACAGTCCTCAATTATATTGAGACCAAACGAATCCTGCCCCTCTGCTGCATCTTTTGGCTATTCAAAACGTGGGCAAAATCAGAAAAGTCTATTGATTGGATAACTTATTATAATTTTTCTTTCCTTTTAAAAACTAATAGGATATTCAGTAAATGCACCGAGCAAGACGTTCACCACCTTTTGTACGTTCACCACCTGTAACTAGATCAAGACATTTAGCAAATATTACTGCCGTTGATTTTTATTTAGAATCATCATCCAGTCGACCAAGTACTTCAGTTCAAATTTCCGATAATCCATTTTTTGAACCCGACCTCACAATTGAGAATCCGGAGAATATTCAGGAACGATTCGTAGATCCTGAACCATTAAATTTTCCTCCGGAACCACCAATCATTCAAACAAAGATAGTTGAGGAACGAACCATTAAATCAGAATTCTCTAGTGATTCCGATTCAACAAATTCAATTATGGAGAATCTGGAACCTTTAAGTATGGAAGACCGAATGAGAGCTAAACGCACTGGCCAAGGTCACGCAATTACTCATCCAGACATTAATGCGCCAGATTATGAAATCAAAGGACAAATTCTACACATGGTGACTAATCAATGCCAATTTAGTGGTGCGCCGAAGGAAGATCCAAATGAACATTTACGTACCTTTAATAGGATCTGCACACTATTTAAAATCCGAGAAGTGGAGGATGAACAGATATATCTCATGTTATTTCCCTGGACTTTAAAGGGAGAAGCCAAAGATTGGTTGGAATCGTTACCTGAAGGGGCGATTGATACATGGGATGTTTTAGTTGAAAAATTTCTTAAACAATTCTTTCCTGCATCTAAAGCCGTAAGACTTCAAGCAGAAATTGTTACGTTTACACAGAAGCCGAATGAAACTCTATATGAGGCATGGACTAGATATGGAAAGTTATTAAGAGGATGTCCGCAACATGGTTTAGACACCTGTCAAATAGTTCAAATATTCTACCAAGGATGCGACATCACTACAAGGAAAGACATAGATATAGCAGCTGGTGGTTCTATTATGAAGAAAACCGAAACTGATGCTTACAAAATTATTGATAACACTGCTTCCCACTCACATGAGTGGCACCAAGAAAAAGATATCATTAGATCATCTAAAGCAGCTAGAGCCGATTCTAACCATGACTTAGATTCCATTTCCGCAAAGATAGATGCTGTCGAGAGACGAATGGAAAAGATGACTAAGGATATTCACTCAATACGAATTAGTTGTGAGCAGTGTGGAGGACCACATTTGACAAAAGATTGTCTCAGTATTGAATTAACAATGGAACAAAGAGAGAATATTTCATACATAAACCAAAGGCCTGGAAATAATTATCAGAATAATTATCAACCGCCAAGACCGATTTACAATCAAAACCAGAATTATAACAGAAATATTCCATACAACAACCAACAATTTCCTAGCAATCAACAAGTATCCAATAATACTTACAATCAGCAAAGACCTAATTTTCAAAATAAACCACCACAACAAACCGATGATAAAAAGCTGAATTTAGAAGATATGATGACAAAGCTAGTTGAAACTCAAACGCAGTTTTTCACCTCTCAGAAACAAACTAATGAACAAAATGCTCAAGCATTTAGAAATCAACAAGCTTCTATTCAAAATCTGGAACAAGAAGTAAGTAACCTAGCAAGGTTAATAGGTGAAAGAAAACCGGGAAGTCTACCTAGTGATACAAATGCTAACCTCCGGAATGAAACAGCTAAAGCCATTACCACAAGAAGTGGTACAACACTTAAACCACCTGAAATACCTGTAACTTCTGATGAAGCTATTCCTACTCCACAAGAACCACAACCTGATCAAGATAAGGAAAATGAACCGGTAGTTGAAAAGGTTAATGAAGATAACACAGTTAAGGCTAAACCTTATGTTAAACCATACCAACCACCACTTCCTTACCCGAGTAAAATGAAGAAAGAGAAACTTGAAGCCGAGCAATCCAAATTCTTGGATATGTTTAAACAGATAAATGTAAATCTTCCTTTCATTGATGTAATTTCAAGAATGCCTAGATATGCTAAATTCTTGAAAGATCTAATCTTAAATAGAAAGAAAATGGAAGAACTCTCGGCTGTTACCATGAATGCTAATTGTTCAGCAGTGCTGTTGAATAAGATACCAGAAAAACTATCTGATCCAGGAAGTTTCACAATTCCATGTTTTCTGGGTAGTCTTAGTTCAATAGAAGCATTGGCAGACTTAGGTGCTAGTATAAATCTAATGCCGTATTCACTATACGCTAAACTAGACCTTGGAGAATTGAAACCAACCAGAATAAGCATACAACTAGCCGATAGATCAATAAAATATCCTAGAGGGATAATGGAGAACATGCTAGTTAAAGTTGGTACTTTAGTATTTCCAGTAGATTTTGTTGTTTTGGACATGGAAGAAGATTCTCAAGTTCCTCTCATATTAGGAAGACCATTCTTAAACACGGCTAAAGCAATGATAGACGTGTTCGGTAAGAAATTGACCCTAAGTATAGAGGATGAGAGTGTTACCTTTTCAGTTGATAAAGCAATGCAACAACCACAATCTGCAGATGATACATGTTATTATATTCAAACTATAGATGCACATGCAGAATTATTAGAAGAATTTCCAGAATTACAAGGAACAGGAGAATGTTCTTTAGGAGAAGGTAATGAACCAATTGATGAAGCTAAAATGTTAGCTACACTTATAGCTAATGGATATGAACCAACAACAGAAGAAATTCAAATGCTAAAAGAAGAAGACAGATATCGATACAAATCATCGATAGAAGAACCTCCGAAATTAGAGTTAAAGCCACTTTCAAACCATTTGGAATACGCTTATTTACATGGTGAATCTGAATTACCTGTAATAATATCGTCTTCTCTTACTGAAAATGAGAAATCACAACTCATTTCTGTGTTGAAAGCTCATAAACCAGCCATTGCATGGAAGATTCATGATATTAAAGGAATAAGTCCTTCGTATTGCACACATAAAATCCTTATGGAAGAAGGTCATAAAACGTATGTGCAACGCCAACGAAGACTAAATCCTAATATGCAAGATGTAGTTAAGAAAGAGATTATTAAACTGCTAGATGCAGGTCTAATTTATCCAATCTCTGATAGTCCATGGGTAAGCCCAGTTCAATGCGTGCCTAAGAAGGGTGGCATGACTGTCATTACAAATGAGAAAAATGAGCTTATTCCTACTAGGACTGTAACAGGATGGCGTGTATGTATTGATTATAGAAAATTAAATGATGCCACCAGAAAAGATCACATTCCCTTACCTTTCATAGATCAAATGTTGGAAAGATTAGCCAGAAATAGTTACTATTGTTTTCTAGATGGATTTTCCGGATATTTTCAAATTCTAATAGCACCCGAGGACCAAGAGAAAACCACATTCACGTGCCCTTATGGTACTTTTGCTTACAAACGCATGCCATTTGGACTTTGTAACGCCCCAACAACCTTTCAAAGGTGTATGATGGCGATTTTTCATGACATGATAGAAGAATGCATGGAAGTTTTCATGGATGACTTTTCAGTCTTCGGTGATACATTTGAATCATGTCTAGCTAATCTTGAACGAATGCTTATTAGATGCGAACAATCAAATCTAGTTCTTAATTGGGAGAAATGCCATTTCATGGTTAAAGAAGGCATCGTTCTTGGTCATAAAATTTCAAAAGAAGGAATTGAAGTGGATAGAGCTAAAGTAGATGTAATTGCTAAACTTCCACATCCCACCAATGTTAGAGGAGTTAGGAGTTTTCTAGGGCTTGCCGGTTTTTACCGACGTTTCATAAAAGATTTTTCTAAAATTGCCACTCCTTTGAATAAACTCCTAGAAAAGGATGCTCCATTCATCTTTTCCGATGAGTGTATCAAATCTTTTAATATTCTTAAAGAGAAACTCACTAATGCGCCGATCATGATAACACCAAATTGGAATCTACCATTTGAACTAATGTGCGATGCAAGTGATTTTGCAATGGGAGCCATTTTAGGACAAAGGATTGAAAAACGATTTCAACCTATATATTATGCTAGTAAGACGTTACAAGGAGCACAAACGAACTATACAACTACTGAAAAAGAACTCCTTGCTATTGTCTTTGCTTTTGACAAATTTCGATCATATCTCGTTCTAGCAAAAACGGTGGTCTATACCGACCATTCTGCTCTTAGATACCTATTTTCAAAACAAGATGCTAAACCAAGATTAATCCGTTGGATCTTACTCTTACAAGAGTTTGATATCGAAATCCGAGATAAAAGAGGAGCAGAAAATCTCGCCGCTGATCATCTTTCTCGTCTTGAAAATCCCGAATTAGAAGTTCTAAATGAATCGGCCATACAAGACAACTTTCCTGATGAATCTCTATTGAAGATAGATTATAAAAAAATCCCATGGTTTGCAGACTATGCAAACTACTTAGTTTGTGGATTCCTTGAAAAAGGATTATCGTACCAAAGACGAAAGAAATTCTTCAGTGATATAAAACACTATTTTTGGGAAGATCCACATCTGTTTAAAAGTTGTCCCGATGGAATAATACGCCGATGTGTATTTGGAGATGAAGCTAGTAAAATTTTAAACCATTGTCACACAGGACCAACAGGAGGGCATTATGGGCCTCAACTAACAGCAAGAAAAGTTTATGATGCTGGATTCTATTGGCCTACAATTTACAAAGACGCACACCTTCTTTGCAAATCCTGTGATACTTGTCAAAGGGCCGGAAAAATAAGTCAACGTGATGAAATGCCACAAAATGTCATCCAAGTATGTGAAGTATTTGACATTTGGGGTATTGACTTTATGGGTCCATTTCCAAAATCTCATAATAATCTATATATACTCGTAGCAATTGATTATGTATCTAAATGGCCGGAAGCACAAGCTCTCCCAACTAACGATGCACGAGTTGTAGTCAACTTTTTAAAACGTCTTTTTGCAAGGTTTGGAACACCGAAAGCTTTAATAAGTGATCGGGGTACTCATTTCTGTAATAATCAACTTGAGAAAGTTCTTAAAAGATATGGAGTAACTCATAAAATCTCCACCGCATATCATCCACAAACAAGTGGACAAGTTGAAAATACCAACCGAGTTTTAAAATGTATTCTAGAGAAAACCGTAGGATCAAATCCGAAGGAATGGTCCATTAAATTGGAGGTTGCACTCTGGGCTTTTAGAACAGCCTACAAAACTCCAATTGGAACCACACCTTTTAGACTTGTTTATGGAAAAGCATGTCATCTTCCAGTAGAAATTGAACACAAAGCATTTTGGGCTTTGAAGACATGTAATCTTGATTTACATGAAGCCGGACGTCTACGATTAAGTCAACTAAACGAATTAGAAGAATTAAGACATGAAGCATACGATAATTCGTTAATCTATAAAGAAAGAACGAAGAAATGGCATGATAAAAGAATTAGAAGTTCAAAAGAATTTAAAGAAGGAGACAGAGTTCTCCTTTTCAATTCACGATTCAAGCTATTTCCTGGAAAATTGAAATCAAGATGGTCTGGACCATTCATAGTCAAAAGAGTTTTCCCATACGGAACAGTAGAATTGATAAATTCAAATGGGATTGAATTTAAAGTTAATGGTCACAGAGTTAAACACTACATAGATAGTCCGATGGAAGTCGACAACGAAGTTAATCACAATTTCGATACCACAGCTAACTAAGTGTGGGGAGAATCAAGTCTTTAAAGGATAATATGTATTTCTGTTAGAGTTAGATTGTCTGTTTTCGTGTAGTTCTCGAAAATGGAACCCGAATGGTCTTTCCCTAGCAGACCCTAAAGAACTAGTCTTCTCCCCCCATTCTGAATTTTTATTTTTTTTAGGTTTTTACAAAATAAAGACTGCCTGTGAACTAAACCATGGTCTAATGCTACACGCTTTGATCACTAAACGTAATAATGACACACTTCCGAGTGAAATAGTATCAGTAATCAGAGAAAGAATGGACGGAGTTAGAAAAGAATCCAGATGCGAAGATAATAAGTTACAATTTGGTAAAGGAAAATCAAAATCCGCAGCGAAAAGAAGAGCACGACACCTAGAAAGATGTCACAAAAGCGGAAAATGGTCACATGGAGGTAAATGTTAAAATAATCAAACCTATTCAAATAACGAATTTGTTACTTTATGCAGAAACGGACCGTTCATATGTTTAGAAGAAAAGACACTGAATGCTCGAGGTTACGCCTATGTAGCTATGGAAAACCAATTAAACCGACTATCTTATGAATGGGATAGATCATATAACTAAGAAATCTATTTCACAGGTATGTCTGTACAGTCTTTATTTTTATTTTTTATTTTTAACCTTTTGATAATAAACGCTAATTTGTTCGCTATAAAGTATTAAATTGGTATTAAATAAAATTAGGTTTGGCGACCGAAATTATTGATATCATTCAAAAATTTATTACATCACTGCGAAATTTAACGTTTATTCTTAAGGTATAAATATCTTTAATCAATCAACCCAAAATATTTCAAAAATTCATCATGAGTTAAATTAGGTCTTGGAACCGAAATTACTTTACCGAAAAGAGGGGCGCATATTTTTGATAATATTTGATTGATTAAAGTGGGATAAAAATCCAAAAAAGATTTTTAATTTTATTTTTACCATGTTTTTAAAATTAATATTTAAATCTTAAATTAATATTGTAAACTTTGTAAAAACAATATATTTAAAATTGTAAATATTTGAAAAATTAATATAAGTTTGGTGTGAATTTATAATATAAATTTTTAAAATTAAGTTTGGTGTGAATTTTTAATTTTTAAAATATGAATTTTTAATTTTATGCATTTCAAATTTTAAGTTTGGTGTGAATTTTTAATATTAATTTTGAATTTTATATTTAAATTGTGTGAATTTAAAAATAAAAATTTACTTTATCTCATTAAGTTAAAAATATGATTTTTAAAATTCGTCGTAAGTTGAAGACTAGGTCTTTGAACCGAAATTGCTTTACCCAAGGGAGGGACGAGAACTTTTATTATTATTATTTTTAATCTTATTGAATTAAAGTATGCCAAAAACATTAAAAAACCAAAAAATCTTAGCTTTTAAAACAATCGCTACAAAAAGAAAAATTTTAAAATTTTGTCGAGGAAAGGACTAGGACATCGATTCGAAACGACCTCGTTCTAAATAACAAGGGAAACAAAATTTTAAAAATTAATTACTTAATTATTTTATAAGTTAAAGATTATAAAAAAAAAAAAAAACAAACTCCGCGACTCGCGGAGTTTGAAGGGTAATTCACCGCGAGTCGTGGAGGGACCAATTTATAGAAAAAAAAAATAAAGCTGAACGAACAGCTCAAACCACACACCACAAAAACATACTGCAAAGAACGGCCGAAAAAACTGCCGAAAATACACGAAAAAAAACCCCCAAAATCACAATTTTTAACCGTTAATCATCAAATCTTTTACTAAAATCATGTTGAGAAGGATGCTATCAAGGAATTACTCAAGAAAAATGGTAAATTTCTACACCTAAACACCATTTAATCCGAAATTAATGTTCTTGAGCAATTTTTTTCCCAATTTGATTTTGATGTTTTTTAGTGTAATTAGGCTTAAATTGTTTATGTATTATGCTTGTATAACCTAGATTGATGCTATTTAACATGATTAGAAGCCTTAAACTTCAAATTTAGAGTAATCTAGGGTTTGTGTTCTTGAGCAAATTTGGGGCTTTTTGATATAAACAGGTTATGGCCGATTTTTGTCATGAATTGATGCTAAATTAAGTAGTGTAACATGTTTAGGTAGTTAAATGATCCAAACTTTGAGCCTAAACATGATTTTGAGAATTAAAGTGGACTTTTTCAAGTCTAAAATTCATGAACTTGATTTTTGAGAGATAATGCCATTTGAAACTTGTTTAATTGCTAGTAATGATTATTTTGACATATTATTTGAGTTGAATGCTTATGAACTTGGCGAACATTTTCGTATATGCTTATTTGAAAAAGTGTAGATTTGATGAAAATATGAAAATGAGCTTAAGTTTGATATAAATTGATCATGTCATTGTAATTATTTTGATTGATGATTTTGCTGACACTAATGCATATTTGGATGCACAAAAATTGTGTTTGATGTGTTTTGCAGACTGAAAGGGGTGAATCTTCATCCCAAGCTCGCAATGCTCCTGCTGAGAATGCGGAACAACAGGAGGTGGATAACTACTACAAGCAAGATATACCTCATCCAGTCATGACCTTTTCTGATATGCACTTGGAAGAGTTGCACCCGAACCTGAGATTTGACAGACTTTGGATAGATTATCCAAAATACCAAAGGGGTTTGCATACTCTTCATTCTAAGGTTATTGAGGTACCTAGGGTCATAGAATGGGGACCCTTAGAAGCTGTAGAATTGGCCGGGCCAATTAGGGAATTACTTGTACAGAGGTATGGTAATTCTACTTTTAATGACTAGGTACGTTTATTCACCATGCGTAGACCTGTATATAAAGTATGGTGTGAAGAATTGTTGTGTAGTATAGAATTAAATGATCGGGTAGCTAGTTTAACCGATCGATCTTTTATTAGATTTTTGTTAGGAGGTTCGATGCGCCACATGTCTTTACTGGACATGGCTCAGGCTTTACGTATATATACACCTGAGGAGTTAGCATCTGCCGATTGTAGAGGGTTGATACTAAATGGTAGAAAGATAGATGAAAATTTTGATACACACGGTGTATGGAGTCAAATGACAAGCCATCACCGATTCAAAGGGGGAAATTACTCTTATTTGGATATTGATAGAGCTGAATTAAGAGTGATTCATAGGTTTTTAGCTAATTCGATTACACAAAGAGGTAAGAACAAGGAAAAGGTAAATGAACAGGATTTGTTTTACCATATGTGTATTCGAGACCCACAAAGCGCTGTAAGTATACCTTATTGTGTGGGTTATTATTTATCAGCTATGGTTAGGGGGATGAGACCGCATAGCATAATAGGAGGTGGTATTTTTATTACTTTGATTGCTGAATATCTCGGTGTGGATATAAGTCGGGGGGGATTATTAGTCGAAGAACCAGAACCCCGCGATACTATAGGTTTAAATGTATACCATGGTGCGAAAGTTTTGAAGAGGCGAAATAACGTCGCAGTACAATACCATGGTAGACATCCACAGGTTAAGAGAAACCAACAGCAAGGTAATGTAGGAGGGGGGAATGAAATGCAAGAAATGCAAAGGTTTATAGCTTCACAGGAGTACGAAAATGCTAGACAGAGAGTATTTGAAGATTGGCAAGTTCATCAAAACCAAATCATAGCTCATTGCCAACATATAGGTAGAAACTATATTCCTACACCAAAACCCATCTTCCCTCCCTGGTCTATAGAGATGCAACCACCGTATCCTACGTATAACCCTGCCGAAGCATTTTATAGCACCTAAGGTTATGCTTGGAACCCCTATTGGTATCAATATCATCCCTAGTCTACTTAGTTTTATTTATTTTGTAATTTGTAATGTTAATACGTTTAATACTTATGTTAATATTGTAATAGTTTTTATAATTTTCTAACTTTTATTCTTAGATTTTAATAATTTTTGAATGTGGGTTAATATACCAAACTTCAAAAATATGTATATATGTTTGCAGTTTATCTTATGCACACAACAGGGTAAAACAACGCATTTTCAAAGACTGGCATTAAGTTCAGCAAAAGCAACTAATTTTGACAACAAGATGCAAAATATATGTGAAATAACAACAAGACGGAATGAACAAATGATGTGCACCATTTATCATTCAGTAAACAAATGCCAATATGTTTGGAAACTTTGGTAAAATTTAATCATTTTCACACAAATCACCCTCAATAATTTAAATTGTTACTGATTTCTTGCAAATGAGGGCATTGCAAGATCTTAAGTGTGGGAAGGGGTTAAATTCTTTCGGATTTTAAAATTTTTACTTTATACACTTGGTTACCATTAAAAATACTAGTAAAGCAGTAGTTGTATTAGAATCTAGTGCTCTCTGATAATAAAGAACAGCCCTAATCTTATATACTGACTACCCAATTCTAGTAAAAATTTTCAAAATTTTCAATTAAATGAACTCAAAATCATGTTTATACATATTTATGAACGATAAAACTAGGTTTTAACACCGAAATTATTGTAACCTCGGAAAGGACATAAATTGAGAAACAAACCAAAATGTTAAAATTCATTTAAAATGGAATAGAGGACGATAAAAAGGAAAATAAAAGCCAAGTGTGGGAAAATTTACCAAGTTATCTTAAACATATGTCACATATATCTGTAACAAATAACTGAAAATACTTTTGCTTTGGACTAAACTAAACTGTTTTACCCGATGAAAGAAAAGAAGAGATGGATCTACACGATGAATCAATTCCATCATTAAAAGGAAGTAAAGTCTTCTGAAAAAGAAACGCGCTTCTTGATTTAAGTCAGGAAGTTGTCGTCCAGACCAGCTGTAGGTTGACGAAAAATCTAGAAAAGTCATCACTAAAATCAGCAGGAAATCCACGGACCTCAGCATTAAACAGGGTCGCCAAGTGGTCAGATTTATCCTAACCATGAGAAGGATTTATCTCGTAAAATGGGGGGGCACCATGCAAATTAGCTGGATAAGACTAATGAATCAGATCCCCAGAAAGGATAATCTCCTTAAAGATTAAAAATCAGCTTTTAAGACTGATATTACTCAATCCTTGAGATTGACCTTAAAGATTGAGAATTCAAACTCATGGAATTCAATGATATCTAAACTCGAGCTTGAACGAGAAAATATTTTGATCAAAATTACAAACCGATTTGTTTTCTGAAAACCCTATTTTCAATGCGTTCATTACCATTGAACGTGAAATCCCAGGAATTCACCTGGAATTCATTAGGTCACCTGAACTAAATCGGGTGTCAACCGTAAGAACGGTGGTTGCATAGTGGTCAAAGACAGGACCTTGTGCCAGACCGAAAAATTATAAGGGTGAGCTTTACTATTGCTCCTACCAAGGATAGTAATTGCGTCCGACACGTTATAGACCATAATTAAAAGCATGTCAGGGGACATTGCCTTAACAGTTGCTTATTCAACGCTTTCCTTTACAACCGGACGGTAGTTTGCCGAAAGGTAATATACGGGACAAGTAAACTGGACGTGTTGCTTTCCTAATACAAGGTTAGCAAGTGGGTGACACAAAACCATAAGTTTTGAGCTAAAATTTTCAAATCTGAAACCCACCAAACCCACAAAAATATTTTGCAAACACCGGTAAAGGGTTATTTCGGAAAACTTATCTAGGGTAAAAACTAGATTTAATTTTCAAAAGATTAAATGTTTTCATAAAGATCCAATTTCCTTAATGGATCTAAATTTTTATAGTCATGTGGGACTGTAAACCATATCGTTACTACCATTGTTTATACCACCGTATAGAAATCACTGATGTACAAAGTGTGAAGAATAAAGAAGTGATTCTAGTATTTCAAGACGACATTGCTTGAGGACAAGCAACGCTCAAGTGTGGGAATATTTGATAATGCTAAAAACGAACATATATTTCATAGCATTATTCCTCAAGAAAGACAAGCTTTTAGTTGCAATTGTTCTATTTACAAGTGATATTCGTTTAAATAATAAAAGGTGAAGACAAAAGACAGATTCGACGAATTGAAGACGCAAACGACCAAAAAGCTCAAAAGTACAAAAGACAATCAAAGAGGTTCCAATTATTGATAAGAAATGTCTCGAAATTACAAGAGTACAAGATTCAAAACGCAAAGTACAAGATATTAAATTGTACGCAAGGACGTTTGAAAATCCGGAACCGGGACATGAGTCAACTCTCAACGCTCGACGCAACGGACTAAAAATTACAAGGCAACTATGCACATAAATATAATATAATATTTAAATAATTCTTATAATTATTTATATATTATATAAATAAATAAAAACCGTCGGCAAGAGAGACTCCAAAATGGGTGAGCTGTAATTTCAAACTCCGCGACTCGCGGAGTTTGAAGGCCAAAAGGGCCGCGAGTCGCGGAGCCCCAAGTTTTGAAACTCCCTATAAAGCCAACCGAATTCTGATCATTTTGATCATCCTTTTTCTTCTTCTCTCATAATACTACGTATATATTTATATTTATATTTTAATTTTAATTTTAATCCTAATAATAAAGGTATGTTAGCAAATGTTGTAAGGGTGTAAGTCGAAATTCTGTCCGTGTAACGCTACGCTATTTTTAATCATTGTAAGTTATGTTCAACCTTTTTATATTAATGTCTCGTAGCTAAGTTATTATTATGCTTATTTAATCCGAAGTAATCATGATGTTGGGCTAATTACTAAAATTGGGTAATTGGGCTTTGTACCATAATTGGGGTTTGGATAAAAGAACGACACTTGTGGAAATTAGACTATGGGCTATTAATGGGCTTTATATTTGTTTAACTAAATGATAGTTTGTTAATGTTAATATAAAGATTTACAATTGGGCGTCCCTATAAATTACCATATACACTCGATCGGACACGATGGGCGGGGTATTTATATGTACGAATAATCGTTCATTTAACCGGACACGGGAATGGATTAATAGCCACTAGAATAATTAAAACAGGGGTGAAATTATGTACAAGGACACTTGGTATAATTGATAACAAAATATTAAAACCTTGGATTACACTCAGTCGACATCCTGGTGTAATTATTAAACAAAGTATTAAAATCTTATTACAGTTTAAGTCCCCAATTAGTTGGAATATTTAACTTCGGGTATAAGGATAATTTGACGAGGACACTCGCACTTTATATTTATGACTGATGGACTGTTATGGACAAAAACTAGACGGACATATTAAATAATCCAGGACAAAGGACAATTAACCCATGGGCATAAAACTAAAATCAACACGTCAAACATCATGATTACGGAAGTTTAAATAAGCATAATTATTTTATTTCATATTTAATTTCCTTTATTTTATATTTAATTGCACTTCTAATTATCGCATTTTTATTGTTATTATATTTAATTGCACTTTTAATTATTGTACTTTTTAATTATCGCAAGTTTATTTTATCGCACTTTTATTATTCGCAATATCATTATCGTTATTTACTTTACGCTTTAATTTAAGTCTTGTATTTATTTTTAATATTTTACATTTGGTTTTAACTGTGACTAAAAGTTTTAAAATCGACAAACCGGTCATTAAACGGTAAAAATCGCCCTTTATAATAATAATATTACTTATATATATATATTTGTATTTTTATAAAAGTAAACTAATATAGCGTTAAGCTTTGTTTAAAAAGATTCCCTGTGGAACGAACCGGACTTACTAAAAACTATACTACTGTACGATTAGGTACACTGCCTATAAGTGTTGTAGCAAGGTTTAAGTATATCCATTCTCTAAATAAATAAAAACTTGTGTAATCTGTATCGCTTTTCGTATCAAAAATATAAGCTATTTCGTATACCCCGCTACAAACATCAGAAGCTCACAAAATTATTGATAATACAGCATCCCACTTACATGAGTGGAACCAGGAAAAAGATATCTTTCGTTCATCTAAAGCGGCTAGAGCCGATTCTAGCCATGACTTTGATTCCATTTTCGCAAAGTTAGATGTTGTCGATAGACGAATGGAAAAAATGACTAAAGATATTCACGCGATACGAATCCGTTGTGAGCAGTGTAAGGGGCCACATTTGACGAAAGATTGTTTCGGTGTTGAGCAAACGATGGAACAACGTGAGAATGTTTCCTACATGAACCAAAGGCCGGTAAATAATTATCAAAATAATTATCAACCGCCAAGGAATAATTTCAACCGACCTTACAACACCCCTTACAATCCAAATGGGCCCAACAATAACTCGTATAACCAACAAGGTCCTAGCAATCAGCAAAGACCCGGTTTTCTTAATAAGCCACCACAAACCGAAGAGAAAAAGCCAAACCTGGAGGAAATGATGACAAAGCTCATGGAATCCCAAGCACAGTTTGTTGCATCTCAAAAGCAAACTAATGAACAAAACTCACAATCATTCAGACACCAACAAGCTTCTATCCAAAACTTGGAACAAGAAGTAAGTAACTTAGCAAGGTTAATTGGTGAAAGAAAGTCAGGGAGTTTACCGAGCGACACAAATACCAACCCTCTAAATGAAGCAGCCAAAGCAATTACCACCCGAAATAGTTTGACGCTTATGCCACCTGTTATACCAGTCATTTCCGATTATCCTATTCCACCACCACAACCAGAACCAGAGAAGGTGACTGAACCAGTAATTGAGAAAGCCAATGAACAACAAGCTGAAATCCTAGAAGGTTTTGTACGACCTAAACCATACGTTAAACCATATCAACCACTGCTTCCTTACCTGAGCAAACAAAGAAAAGAAAGACTCGAAGCTGAACAGTCAAAATTTCTTGAGATGTTCAAACAAAGAAACGTCAATCTTCCTTTCATCGATGTAATTTCAGGAATGCCAAGATATGCGAAGTTTTTGAAAGACCTGATCACAAACAAAAAGAAAATGGAAGAACTTTCAGCTGTCACAATGAATGATGCATGTTCGGCAGTATTATTGAACAAGATACCCGAAAAACTCTCTCACCCCGAAAGTTTCACAATTCCATGTTTAATGGGTAGTCTTGATTCAATAAGAGCATTAGCAGACTTAGGTGCTAGTATTAACTTAATGCCTTATTCATTATACGTTAAACTAGGCCTTGAAGAGTTAAAACCAACACGAATGAGCATACAACTAACTGATCGATCAATCAAATATCCTAGAGGGATAATGCAGAATATGCTAGTTAAAGTTGGTACTTTAGTATTCCCAGCAGATTTTGTGATTCTGGATATTGGAAGAAGATTCTCGAGTTCCTCTTATCTTAGGAAGACCATTCTTAAACACAGCTAGAGCAATAATAGACGTGTTTGGTAAGAAATTGACCCTAAGTATCGACGATGAGAGTGTGACCTTTTCAGTTGATAAGGCCATGCAACAACCTCAATCTGCAGATGACGCGTGCTATTATATGCAAACTATAGATGAACATCAAGAATGGTTACAAGAATTTCCAGAATTACAAGGAACGGGCGAATGTTCTTTAGGAGAAGGAACAAAACCAATTAATGGAGCTGAATTATTAGCTACACTCATGGCTAATGAATACGAACCAATAACAGAAGAACTTCAAGTTCTGAAAGAGGAAGATAGATACAGGTACAAATCATCGATTGAAGAACCACCAACATTGGAATTAAAGCCACTTCCAAACCATTTGGAATACGCATATTTGCATGGTGAATCTCAATTACCTGTAATCATCTCATCCTCCCTTTCTGAAAACGAAAAATCTCAATTGATTTCCGTGTTAAAAGCCCACAAACCAGCTATCGCATGGAAGATCCAAGATATCAAGGGTATAATTCCTTCATATTGTACACACAAAATTCTCATGGAAGATGATTTCAAATCTTGTGTGCAACGTCAACGAAGACTAAACCCTAACATGCAAGATGTGGTGAAGAAAGAGATAATTAAACTACTTGATGCAGGTTTAATTTATCCCATCTCTGATAGTCCATGGGTAAGCCCGGTGCAATGTGTACCTAAAAAAGGTGGCATTACCGTAATTACAAATGAAAAGGATGAGCTTATTACTACTCGGACTGTAACTGGATGGCATATTTGCATTGATTATAGAAAATTAAATGACGCCACCAGAAAAGATCATTTTCCCTTACCTTTCATCGATCAAATGTTGGAAAGGTTAGCAGGAAACAGTTACTATTGTTTCCTTGATGGTTTTTCAGGGTATTTTCAAATCCCAATCGCACCCGAAGACCAAGAGAAAACCACTTTCACATGCCCATATGGCACTTTTGCGTACAAACGTATGCCATTCGGACTTTGCAATGCCCCTGCAACATTTCAAAGGTGCATGATGGCAATTTTCCATGATATGATAGAAGAATGCGTGGAAGTTTTCATGGATGATTTTTCAGTCTTCAGAGACTCTTTTGAGTAGTGTCTTTTAAATCTTGAACGAATGCTTATTAGATGTGAGAAATCAAATCTTGTTCTTAATTGGGAGAAATGACATTTCATGGTTAAAGAAGGCATCGTTCTAGGTCATAAAATCTCAAGTGAAGGAATTGAAGTGGATAAATCAAAAGTTGATGTAATTTCTAAACTTCCACATCCTACCAATGTCAAAGGAGTTAGGAGTTTTCTATGGCATGCCGGTTTTTACCGACGATTCATTAAAGATTTTTTTCTAAAATTACCACTCCAATGAACAAACTCCTCGAAAAAGATAATCCATTTGTCTTCTTGGACGAATGTATTAAATCTTTCAACATCCTCAAAGAAAAGCTCACCAATGCGCCAATCATGATAGCTCCAAACTGGGCCCTTCCATTTGAGCTCATGTGTGATGCAAGTGATTTTGCAATAGGAGCCGTTTTAGGTCAAAGGATAGAAAAACGATTTAAACCCATTTACTATGATAGTAAGACTTTACAAGGAGCACAAACGAACTACACAACGACTGAAAAGGAACTCCTTGCTATAGTCTTTTCTTTTGATAAATTTTGATCATATCTTGTTCTAGCAAAAACGGTTGTCTATACCGATCATTCTGCTCTTAAGTACTTGTTTTCAAAACAAGATGCTAAACTACGCTTAATTCGTTAGATCTTGCTCCTGCAAGAGTTTGACATCGAAATCCGAGATAAAAAGGGAGCAGAAAATCTTGCCGCCGATCGTCTTTCACGCCTTGAGAACCCTGAGCTAGAAACTCTCGATGAATCCGCGATACAGGATGACTTTCCTGACGAACATCTCATGAAAATCGAGAGTGATGAAATACCATGGTTCGCACCAATCGTAAACTATTTGGTATGTGGATTTCTTGAAAAGGGACTGTCGTATCAAAAATGAAAGAAATTCTTTAGCGACATTAAATACTACTTTTGGGAGGATCCACATCTGTTTAAAAATTGTCTCGATGGAGTAATACGCAGGTGTGTTTCGGGAATGAAGCTAGGCAAATCTATAATCCATTGTCACACAGGACCTACAGGAGGGCATTACGGACCTCAACTCACGGGAAGAAAGGCCTACGAGGCTGGATTCTATTGGCCTTCTATTTTCAAGGATGCCCATCTTCTCTGTAAATCATGTGATGTATGTTAAAGGGTTGGGAGAATCAGTTAACGCGATGAGATGCCACAAAATGTCATTCAAGTTTGCGAAGTTTTCGACATTTGGGGCATTGACTTCATGGGCCCTTTTACAAAATCTCATAATAATCTCTACATACTCGTTGCTATTGATTATGTGTCTAAATGGGCGGAAGCGCAAGCTGTCCCAACAAATGATGCACGAGTTGTAGTCAACTTTTTGAAACGTCTTTTTGCACGGTTCGGAACACCCAAAGCTTTGATAAGTGATCGGGGTACACATTTTTGCAACGCTCAACTTGAGAAAGTTCTTACAAGATATGGGGTAACTCATAAGATATCGACAGCTTATCATCCACAAACAAGTGGACAAGTTGAGAAAACTAACCGTGCATTAAAACGTATTCTAGAGAAAATTGTAGGTGCAAATCCGAAGGAGTGGTCCATAAAATTGGAGGATGCTCTTTAGGCCTTTCGAACGACCTATAAAACTCTAATTGGAACCACACATTTTTGACTCGTTTACGGAAAAGCATGTCATCTCCTGGTTGAGATTGAGCATAAAGCATTTTGGGCTCTTAAGAGATGCAATCTTGATTTGCATGAAGCAGGACGATTACGTTTAAGCCAGCTGAATGAATTAGATGAGTTAAGGCATGATGCATATGAAAACTCACTCATCTACAAAGAAAAAACAAAGAAATGGCACGATAAACGTTTAAACAAAAAAAAGTTTCATAAAGGAGACCGTGTCCTTCTATTCAATTCTAGATTTAAACTATTTCCTGGAAAGTTAAAATCTAGATGGTCAGGACCGTTCATAGTTACAAGAGTTTTACCTTATGGAACGGTCGAAATAGTGGACTCAAATGATAAACCATTCAAAGTAAATGGACATAGGCTGAAACACTATTTTGATGGACCACGAGAGATTGATAATGATCTTAATCATAAGTTCGACACCACAGCTAACTAAGTGTGGGGAGAGTCAAATGTTCTAAGAGAGAGAAACATCTCGTGTTTGAAATTCTGTTCTTGTTTAGTTTTTCAAGAATGGAATCCGATTAGTCTTTCTCTAGCAGACCCTAAAGAACTAGTCTTCTTCCCCCATCCTAAATTTTTACTTTTCTTTTGTGTGTTTTATTTTTGTTTCTATTTGTTTTCAGATGCATAAGTCGCGCACTTCGGTCGATCAAAACCATTCTCTTCTCATATACGCACTGATCTACACCTTACCAATTGATATGGTGTTGGAGATCAGGGAGAAAATGACTGCTATTAGAAAAGAGAAAAGGGCAGAACATAACAAAGTTAATTTCGCACAAGGTATATCTAAATCTGCTGCAAAACGAAGGGCAAAACAACTCGAAAAATGTTACAAGTGCGAAAAGTGGTCCCACGAAGGGAAATGCCCCAAGAATCAAACTTATTCTAATTTCGAGTTTGTAACTTTATGCCGAGAAGGGCCAGTCAAGTGTTTTCAAGAAAAATTACTAAACCCGAGAGGGTACGCATATGAAGCTATGGAAAATCAACTTGGTCGACTAGCTTTCGAAGCAATTCGCTCAGGTTGTTTTCAAGATGATAATTCTATGAGATTCTGAAATTCTCACAAGTGTGCGAGTGTGCGAGTGTGCAAGTGTGCAAGTTTGATGTGTGATTTATTTTAGTATGCTATTGTGTGATAAACAAGTATGTCTGTTTGAAAAGTCAAATGTATTTGTAATTTAAGTTTGTTTATTTGTTTAAATGCATTTAATCTTCGGCTTTCAAGCGATAAATCTTCTAATTTAAGTGTTTAAATTGGTAATCGGTAAAATTAGGTACCTAAAACTGAAATTACTGTTATCAAACAAAAGTTTAAATTTTGAATTAGGGAATATCGTTTATCGAGAAGATATAAATATCTTAAGTTAAATACTTAATATAACGATTTCAAAATATTCATGAGTGAAATTAAGTTTCTTCTGAAATCACTCTAGAACGGAAAATTTTGTTATTATTATTAAAGATAATTTGACTTAAGTGGGATAAAAATTTACTTTTAGTTAATAACTTTAAAATGGCGATTGCTATAAATTGGACGCGAGTTAAGATTAAGTGTTTACACTGAAATTACTTTACCCAAGGGTGGGGCGAGAATTTTGTTATCGTTATTTTATCCTTATTAATTTTAAGTATACCAAAAATAAATTTAATTCTTTTGTGTGATTTTATTTTCTATGTATCGACTTGAAATGATAATTATAACAATTTGTCGCGGGTAAGAATAGGTGATAAAACTGAAATTACCCTACCCAAGGACGGGGCGCAAATTTTATTATTATTATTATTGCAAGCTATTAATTTTAAGTATTGTAAAAAAAAAAATTGTGTGTCTTTGTGTGCATGTTTGTTTGTTTTGTTGTTGTGTGAAAATAGGTAAAACAAGACAATTTCATAAACTGACAGTTAGTTCAGCAAAAGTAACTAATTTTTGACGAAACATGTGAACAAGAGAAGATATTGGTAATAAAGAACAATTCAACTCCAAACAGCGCAAGTTAGGGCTTTCTGGCTCTAAGAGGTTTTAACACCCTTTCTATGCTATTTGCCCTCGTGAATTCTAATTTTTGTTTGATTTCATTGCAAATGAGGGCATTGCATGATCTCAAGTGTGGGGAGGGGTTATAATTCTCTCGGTTTATACACTTGGCTTATTCTTTAAATTTTATGAAAAATTTAAAAATTTCTAGCTAAATAAATTCAAATCATGTTTATATATATTTATGAACGGTAAAATTAAGTAAAATTTACTGAAACTATCGTCACCTAAAATGGACATAAATTGAGAAACAACACAAATGTTGAATTTATTTAATAGAATAGAGGAGAATAAAAAGGCGAACAAAAAGGCAAGTATGGGGAGATTAACCAATCTATTTGTTTAAAACTGCATATCACATGTTTGTGCGAAGTTTTGCAGGTACTTTTGTTGTAATCCATAAAAAAAACAGTGATTGTAACCGGGACATGGGCCAATTGGAGAATTAAAAAGGGCGATTTTCACTATAAGGGATAGTGTTGCACCCAACTGACCCTTCGTACAAAATGTTTTTAAAAGATCAAAATGTGTTCATAAAATCTTATTTTCCTTAAGAAAAACATTAATCTTTTAATACAAGAGGTCTTCAGGATGATTTAATTCCATCCTTAGAGGAAGTAAAGTCTTCCGAAAAAGAAACGCGCTTCTTGATTTAGGTTAAGAAGTTGTCGTTCAGACCGGCTGTAGAGTCTACGAAAAACCTTGTAAAGTTTTCTCGAAAATCAGCTGGAAATCCACGGACCTCAGCATCAAACAAGGTCGCCAAGTGGTCAGACTTATCCTATCCATGAGAGGATCTGTCTCGTAAAATGGGGAGGACACCTTGCAAATCAGCTGGATAAGACTGTTGAATCAGATCCCCAGAAAGGATAATCTCCTTAAAGATTAAAAATCAGCATTTAAGCCTGATATTACTCAATCCTTGAGATTGACCTTAAAGATTGAGAATTACAAACTCATAGAATTCGATGATATCTATACTCGAACTTGACCGAGAAAATGTTTTGAAAAAAAATATAAAATCGATTTGTTTTCAAAGAACTTATTTTTAGTACGTTCATTACTGTTGAATGTAAAATCCTAGGAATTTACCAAAATTCACTAGGTCACCTGAACCAAATCGGGTGTCAACCGTATGAACAGTGGATGCATAGCATGGTCGAAGACAAGACCTTGTGCCAGACCAAAAACTTCTAGGGTGATCTTTACTATTTCTCCTACCAAGAATAGTAATTGCATCCGACACGATATTGACCATGATTTTATGCAATGTCTTAAAAGACATCGCCTTAACAGTTTCTTGTTCATCGCTCTCCTTTACAACCGGACGGTAGTTTGCCGTAAGGTAATATACGGAACAAGTAAACTGGATGTGTGCTTTCCAAATACAGGGATAGTGTGACATCCTCCAGATAGGGCCTGGAAGAATAACGTCACTAAATATATCAAATCACAGTTGTATAAACGAGAACGACTCTATATGAGACGTTATATTGAGTTTTGCAACGGAAGATAAATAAGTTACATTGTATATAATGAACAACGCATTAAATATCTTTAATTGATATGATATGAAATGAAGACTCCAAGCATGGCAAGCAATCATCATCAAAGAAGCAGATATACAGCGGAAGCAATACTTAAGTACCTGAGAATAAACATGCTTAAAAAGTCAACACTAGGTTGAGTGAGTTCATATGTTTGTCATAAATAATGATTTCAGTAATAGTGTTAGATCACAATATTTTTTTTTCATAAGCTTGGCCTCGCAGGGACCAATTAGTAGATCTCGCAGATCCAAAAGTTGTTCATAAAGTTGGTCTCGCAGGGACCAAATAGTAGATCACGCAGATCCAAAAGTTATTCATAAGCTTGGTCTCACATGGACCAATTAGTAGATCACGCAGATCCAAAAGTTGTTCATAAGCTTGGTCTCACAAGGACCAATTAGTAGATCACGCAGATCCAAAAGTTGTTCATAAGCTTGGTCAAGGACCAATTAGTAGCTCACGCAGATCCAAAAGTTGTTCATAAGCTTGGTCTAACAAGGACCAATTAGTAGATCTCGCAGATCCAAAAGTTGTTCATAAATTTGGTCTCGCAGGGACCAAAAAGTAGGTCACGCAGATCCAAAAGTTATTCAAAGTTTTCCCCAAATACAAGTTGTGTTTATACTTGTCGGTTAGGAACTTAGTCGGACATAGCCGGGTATAGCATAGTTAAAAGTTGGTACTTGTGTCTAGCTTGTAAAACAGTTATAAAAGTTGTGCATGTATTCTCAGTCCAAAAATATATATAAAGTTTAAAAGGGAACTATAAACTCACGAAAAATCAGTTTTAGTATTTGTATTCATTTCATAAAAACAGTTATAAAAGTAGCGCATGTATTCTCAGCCCAAAAATGTAAAGAGTAAAAGGGATCTATAAACTCACGAAAAATCAGTTTTAGTATTTGTATTCATTTCATAAAAACAGTTATAAAAGTAGCGCATGTATTCTCAGCCCAAAAATATAGATAAAAAGGAAACTATGAAAACTCACCTTAAATAGCAGTTGAAGTATTCCTTGAAGGGAATGAAATGAATGGAAATAAGTGACCGGGATCTCAACGTATCAATATTGTGGCTCAATATTGCAGGAAAAAGTACGCAGATGTAACGGACATTACAAATGTTAGATTGACCTCACGAATAATACCCATAACCTCCATAGCTATAACCCATACTTTCCTTAGCTCTATCCCGCTCATAAAACCTGTTTTGAAATGACCCGCTCATGACTTCGTCGTAGTATTTTATGTATAAATAATAATATGTTATAATTCAGTAGGCTTATAACTACCTTTAGTGGTTTGATTATATTATAATTCAGTAGGCTTATAACTACCTTTAGTGGTTTAATTCTTGATTAAGAATACTAATAATGAAGTGTAAGAACAAAGATGATAATGGAGAGAAAGAAAGAAACACTTTGTAAGTGTGAGAAATGGTGCAATTTTAATGCTTGCATTCATGAGTATTTATAGCCTAAAATTTCAATATAAAAATCCATACTTTATGTACCAAAATTGACTATATCTATACTAGTTTATAATTTTATTTTTAGTCAACATAAGGATGTACTAATTTATACTCTTTTATTTATTTTTAGTCAACATAAGGATGTATTTGTTTAGGATTCCTTTTAGTCTCATTATTATTATTAATATTATTACATTTACTACATGATAAGTATTATTTTCTTTTTACTAATTCATTACATTGAAATATATATATATATATATATATATATATATATATATATATATATATATATATATATATATATATATATATATATATATATATATATATATATATATATTCATTTCAAAATATATATTTGAAATATTTATTTAATATTTAGTTTTTCAAAATCAATTATATTTTAAAGTTTATTGTAAAATCGTTTAAATAATAGAAATTATTATAACACTAACGTTTTTAATTAATATATATGTATATATATATATATATATATATATATATATATATATATATATATATATATATATATATATATATATATATATATATTTACATAAAATTGTTCGTGAATCGTCGGAATCATATAAAAGTTAGGTTTAAATTTAGTCGGAAATTTCGTCCCAAAATTTAGTTGTTGCCATTAATCGGCGTTGTTCATACATAGACGAGGATATTTACGTTTTGTTTGGTCTTCACATTCCCAGGTATGTTTGGGGCTTTGTGTGAATTCCAACGGAGAGAATATTGTTTTGTTTCAAGCGTTTAAATCATACGAACCATAAATTCTACAGGTTCTTCGATGAAGTGCATTTTATTATTAATGCGGAGATAATTCAAAATGATGATGTTATACAAGTCATTTCAGTAAATTGGATACATGAAATGTGTTATGAATAGTATTGAACTCATTTAAAACCTTGAGCGTTTTATGCCACAATATTAGGGTAGACAAATAGAGAGGAGTTCGTTAAAATCACAGTCATGAAATTTGAGAGAGATCGTCATTGTTTACAACAAGAATATTGTAATGATGAATATGAGTTTGAAAAATAGAGTTTTATCACCATTGGATAAAATAATTCGATTATAGGAAGAGTATAAACGAAGCTATCGTAAAAGATTGAAATAAGAAAATTAAATATTCGCCTTAACTTTTGACGTAGTCACGATTGAATTCCGAAATTCAAGGGATTTAAATAAATCTTCGTAAATCTTTATAAGATTTGATTCTCCGGTAATTAAGGAAATTAGGATTTCTTTGATTAAATGCGGTAAATTGCCTCAATTGATGTGTCTGGAATTTCGCTATAAATTAACTTCTTCCGTTTCATTATTTTTGTAAGACCCTAATCTTCATTGTACAGCAGAGTATATAGAGTACATAAAGTGTGGGAATGATTGTGCAGTTAAACAGAAGTCAGAGAGCAATCTGAGCTTAGTGCGTGCCGCGCACACCAAAGGGAGCGCGTCGCGCACTCCCTACTGTAGCCGGGTTTTTGCTGTTTTAATGAGATATTTTGATGGGCAATTTGGTAATTTCACTTATGGACGAGTTAAAGGCTAGTTGGTCAGTTGTGGAGTATCATTAACTCCATTATCAACAACCTTATCCCCTTTACTTAAATTTTAGAGTGAGAGTGTGATTTCTTGAGTGAGAAAGCTTAAATCTAAGGGGAAGAAATTGTTCTCGGACCAAAGTGCGGGTATTAAAGTTGTTCATCCCCTCTCTAGCTCCGTTGTGGTTGTAGTGGTATGTTCTAACTTTAATTTCCTTACTTTGATTTTGTGTAAGGGTTAGGGTTTGGGTAAATGAAGAACATAAAACCCATATTTGGTGATTTTGGGTGTTCTTGGGTAAGATAGAGTCATGAAGACTCATTGGTAACTAACCTAGGGTTTCAAAGTGGTAATTGATGTTTATGAGTCCTAATTGGTTAGTTAATTACTAGCACACCTAGTTAATTAGTAAATGGGTGTTAGATGGGTTAGTAGATAACCCGAAATGGGTATGTTGACTTTAAATTAGTCAAAGGGCTAATGATTGACCTAATTGGGAAATATGGGTATGAAATACCCTAATTGTGTAATGGTTAGTGTTGTTGGACCTTAATCACTAGCTTTTAAGTGATTAATGATGGTCTTGACCCTTAAAGGGCGGTTTTGGTGAAAATGGGGCATTTAATGCATTTAAGTCATTAAATGCACATGAGTGAAGTGTTGGTATTTAGTCCAACAAGTTTGTTTGTTGATCGAGTACTTATATTATTAGGTACCTTGCTTTGAAGCTTGTGGAGGTATAAATCGTCACCAAATCGTTAAGTTGAGTTTAATGATTATATGCATATGTATGTAATATATTTATTTGTATGCTATGGTATGAACCAAAGAGCCGGTAGTGCCATAGTATGTGCGAGCGTGCTATGATGTGAACCAAAGAGCCGGTAGCGTCATAGTACGTGTGTTATAGTGTGAACCAAAGAGCCGGTAGCGCTATAGCACGATTTGTTAGGGTGTGAACCAAAGAGCCGGTAGCACCTTAGCATTGTTAGAGTGTGAACTAAAGAGCCGGTAGCACTCTAGCGTGAGTATGACTCGAGTTGTGATGTGAACCAAAGAGCCGGTAGCATCATGACAAATGCGTATGGTGTGAACCAAAGAGCCGGTAGCACCATGACGCGAGAATGGTTAACCATGGTTGTGTATTTTGTTTTGTAGCATATTATATTATGTCGATTATATGTTATTGATTACGCTAGTAGCGATTTGTTGGAGATTATTAGCTTTGTACTTGAGATGGTATGCTAATTGTATTGCTAGCGTGTATGCGGTATATGTGTAAGTGATTGCAAGTAGGTATGTTATATATATATGGGTATAATTATTGCATTCACTAAGCTTTGCTTACCCTATCGTTGTTTATATTTTTATAGGCTCTGGCGTCGACAAAGGTAAGGGCCTTCGATTGGATTAGAGATCCTTCTTGTTGTTTAGGAGACGCTTTTGAGATGTGATAGCTTTTGGAGTATGACCAAGATATGGGTAGTTTAACCCCAAACACCATGCTCATAGTGTCGTTTGGAATTTAAACTTGTGTGGTCGAAACTCGGACTTTCGTATGAAACTTGTAAAACGGCCGATGTGGGCCCCGTTTTGTAAAACTCATTTTATGTTTGAATCGTATGAGTTTTTCATATTAGAACATGTTGTGAAAAGCTTTTCGTCTAAGTATGTCGGGAAGTGGGAGATCTTTATTCGAAAAATTGAAAATGCGAACAGAACTGAAAATAGGCCTGTGCGCGCCGCGCACCCTGAGGTGGCGCGCGTGGCGCACTCCCCTGTAAAAAAAAATTATTTTATGCGTGTTCGATTGTATATTGGGTTGGGTTGTTACAAGTGGTATCAGAGCATGGTCTAAGGGATTTAGGCGACTTCAGATAGGTGCCTAGACTTAGATTTATTTATGTAAGCGCTTTACGCGGGACTTGTAGGAGACGGGTCGGACCGGGTGTTGATTAGTGCTTAGGTTTATGTGAACTAACCTTGCGCTAATTGTTTTTTGTTGTGTTAGCAATCATCAAGCAAGATAGACGTTTTACTAGCAAGTTAATGCGACGTGCTCGCGTAACAATGATTAGCTACCATTGTTACGAGTTCAAATCGTGTCAAACAAGCGATGTACGATGATTGTTGAGCAAGATGGGGTTGTGTGGTGTATATGTATATACATATGTGTTAAGTTTTCTCGTTCGTTGCTTAACCTTTTCCGTTTTATAGTATGAAGACGAGAAACGGACCTGAGACCAATGAAGGGGGTTCGAGCGAGGATGATGAGTTTACGGCCAAGGTTGAGGCCATTATGCAAAGGCGTCAGGAGGCCTTCTTAGAGGATGTTAAGAAGATGTTCTTGGATTCGATTGACGAGCAAGTAGTCAATCTAGTCAAGGAACAAGTTAAGATTGTTCTTAAAGAGGATAACGCGGGAAGACGAGACTTCCACTATAAAAACTTCAAAGATGCTCAACCTCCTACCTTTGAAGGTGAACGAGACCCCCTAAAGAGTGCTCGATGGATCTCCGATATGGAGGGGGCTTTCCGTACTAGTGAGTGCCCTCTCGATAAAAAGACGAGGTTTGGTAGTAGCATGATGAGGGGTGATGCCAAGTTGTGGTGGGATGCGAAAATCCGACTTTATGGCGAAGAACAAAGTATGAGTTTGACGTGGGACGAGTTTAAAGAGGAATTTTCAGGGAGTACCGAACTTCGGCCGATCTTTCAAAGCTTAAGGACGAGTTACGTACTTTAAGGCAAGGGTCAATGGATTTGAACACTCTCAAGCCCACTTTCTTATCAAAGACCCAATTTTGCCCGGAGTATGACGGGAACGATCACATGTTGAAAGAAGATTTCTACCGAACCTTGAATGATAACTATCAAGAAAGGATTAGTAGGAATTCGGTGAAGACTTTTGATGAGCTATTTGATATCGCTAAGGGTTTTGAGTCGATTGCTCCAAGAAAGAGTGACTTCACCTTTGGCAAACGAAAATTTGAAGCTACTAGCCACTCGAACAAGAAGAACAAGAGTGTGACTGAGAGCGTCGGTAGTGCGAAAAAGGGGGCTTCTAAGAGTTTTGGGCCCACGTACTACAATTGTGGTCGACAAGGGCACTTGGCCCGTGATTGTACGAACTCATCTTCCAACAAAATCGTTTGTTTTAATTGTAACAAAGAGGGGCACAAGAGGCCGGAGTGTCCCGAATTGCGCAACGATAATGTTAAGCGATTAGAGAAGGCGGCGGGTACGGCTAGGGGTCAAAATTATTTGATGACCAATGAGGAGGCCAAGCAATCTAGCGATGTTGTCTCAGGTACTTTCATGGTTAATTCAAATCCGGCAAGGATACTCTTTGATAGTGGTGCAAACTTGTCGTTTATGTCACCAAAATTTGTGCCTAAACTTAATAAACCGTTAGCTAAGTTAAGTCATCCGGTAGAAGTTGAAATAGCGGATGGCAAGACGGTGCTAGTGGTTGATGTGTGTAAAAATTGTAATGTTGTGTTTGGTGTCGAAAACTTTAAAATCGACCTCATCCCGATGACTTTGGGTGATTTTGATATCGTTGTTGGTATGGATTGGCTCGATCATAATAGAGCCGATATTGCATGCCATGAGAAATCTATTCGAGTGAAGACCCCTAGTGGGGGAGAGTTAATTATTCATGGCGATAAACGAAGAAGACTTGTGCCAATATGCACTTTTGTACGGGCACGTCGTTTTCTGGTTGGTGGTGGCATGGCTTTTCTTGCCCATGTTATTGATACTCGTAATGAGCCACCACCCATTCGTGAAATTTCGGTGGTGAATGAATTTGAAGACGTTTTTCTGGATGAGTTACCGGGTGTTCCGGCGGAAAGACAAGTTGAATTTCGCATTGAATTGGTTCCGGGGGCTACCCCCATTGCTAAAAATCCTTATCGTTTAGCACCAACGGAAATGCAAGAGTTGTTAAATCAAACCCTAGAGTTGCTTGAGAAGGGTTTCATTCGACCGAGTGCTTCGCCATGGGGCGCTCCGGTTTTATTTGTGAAGAAGAAGGATGGTAGTATGCGGATGTGCATCGATTACCGGGAGTTGAATAAAGTGACGATCAAGAATCGTTATCCATTGCCTAGGATTGACGATTTGTTCGACCAACTCCAAGGTGCAACGTTTTTCTCTAAAATCGACCTACGGTCCGGCTATCACCAAATGCGGGTCCGTGAGGAAGACATCGAGAAAACGGCTTTTCGAACGCGTTATGGGCATTTTGAATTCGTAGTTATGCCTTTTGGTCTTACGAATGCACCGGCGGCATTCATGGATCTTATGAACCGAGTGTGCCAACCTATGTTGGACAAGTCGGTAATTGTGTTCATTGACGACATGCTTGTCTATTCGAAGAGTATGAAGGAACATGAACATCATTTGCGGAGTGTGTTAAAGACGTTGCGGAAGGAGAAGTTGTATGCTAAATTCTCCAAATGTGAATTTTGGCTAAGGGAAGTTCAGTTCCTTGGCCACATTGTGAACGAAAATGGTATTCAAGTAGATCCGGGGAAGATAGAGACGGTAAAGAGTTGGGGACGACCGACTACGCCTACGGAAATCCGAAGTTTTCTCGGATTGGCCGGTTATTATCGTTGTTTTATCCAAGACTTTTCTAAGATCGCTTCTCCATTGACGAAGTTAACGAGAAAGAATGCGAGTTTTAATTGGGAGAATGAGCAAGAAATTGCTTTTCGATTGTTAAAAGAGAAGTTATGTCAAGCTCCGGTGTTAGTGTTGCCGGAAGGTGTGGAAGACATGACGGTTTATTGTGATGCTTCTTTAAATGGGTTCGGGTGTGTTCTAACGTAAAGAGGTAAAGTCATCGCTTATGCCTCTCGACAATTAAAGGAACACGAGACGAGATATCCGACTCATGATCTTGAGTTGGCGGCGGTTGTTCATGTGTTGAAAATTTGGCGCCATTACTTGTATGGTGTCAAGTGTACAATTTATTCGGATCACAAGAGTTTGAAACATCTTTTTGATCAAAGAGATTTGAATTATCGTCAACGTAGATGGATGGATGTAGTGAAAGACTACGATTGTGAGATACTTTATCATCCGGGCAAGGCGAATGTGGTCGTGGATGCGTTAAGTCGAAAGAGTCATCACCCAGCGTTACGATTGGGATTGTTACGTATGATTATTACTAACGATTTTCTTGAAAAACTTTGGTGTGATTCAAATTGAAGCTTACGTTCACAACAAGCATGCGGAACGAATTGTGGGGCAATCGGAATTTATTACTATGGGTTCGCGTGGTTTGTTGTCTTTTCAAGGAAGAGTGTGGGTGCCTAAGATGGGGGATTATCGACAAGTGCTACTTGATGAAGCACATAAGTCAAAGTATTCCATTCATCCGGGCGCGACGAGAATGTATCTTGATTTGAGAAAAGATTATTGGTGGCCGGGCATGAAACGTGATGTTGTAAAGTATGTTGAGCAATGCGTCACGTGTTTGCAAGTTAAGGTCGAGCACCAAAAGCCGTATGGTAAGTTACAACCGTTAGAAATCCCGAAATGGAAATGGGAGCACATTACCATGGATTTCATCACAAAGTTACCTAAAACGGCGAGAACCCAATTTGATTCGTTTTGGGTGATAGTTGATTGATTGACGAAAACTGCCTTGTTTCTTCCCATTTGGGAAGCAATATCATCAGAGACTTTGGCTAAATTGTTTATCAAAGAGGTAGTCGCCCGACATGGGGTTCCTATATCTATTATTTCAGATCGAGATACTCGTTTTACATCTCGATTTTGGGAAAAGTTTCATGAGGATATGGGTACACAATTGAAATTGAGCACGGTGTATCATCCTCAAACGAACGGTCAAACCGAACGTACGAATCAAACATTGGAGGACATGTTACGGGCATGTATTATTGATTTCGATGGTAGTTGGGATGAGCACTTACCTTTGGTGGAATTCTCGTACAATAATAGTTATCATACTAGTATCGGGATGCCACCTTACGAGATGCTTTATGGGCGGAGGTGTCGAACTCCGATTTGTTGGGGTGAAATTGGCCAAAAGGAAATCAGGAGTACCGATTTGGTCTTAGAAACGAATAGCAAGATTGATATGATTCAAGATCATTTGAAAAAGGCTCAAGATAGACAAAAGTCGTATGCCGACAAACGTAGGAGAATGATCGAATTTCAAGAAGGTGACATGGTGATGCTTAAGGTTTCGCCATGGAAAGGTGTTATTCGGTTTCGAAAACGGGGAAAGTTAGCTCCTCGGTTTATTGGGCCATTTAAGGTTTTAGCTCGTGTTGGTGAAGTCGCGTATCGTTTGGAATTACCCGAAGAGCTTGCGGGGATTCATAATACATTTCATGTTTCCCATCTTCGTAAGTGTCTTGCGGATGATTCATCATGGGTGTCGTTAGACGAAATTGAGCTAAACAATAAGTTAGAGTATATTGAGGAGCCGATTGCCATACTCGATGAGAAGGTCAAAAGATTGAGGCATAAAGAGGTTAGGACTTTTAAAGTTCAATGGCGTCGTAGTAAGTGTTCCGAGTTTACTTGGGAGCCCGAAGAATTCGTGTTGGTTTATCTTCCCTCTTGTCATGCGGCTTGGATCGCGAGGACGAGCTCCGATTCAAGTGGGGGAGAGTTGTAAGACCCTAATCTTCATTGTACAGCAGAGTATATAGAGTACATAAAGTGTGGGAATGATTGTGCAGTTAAACAGAAGTCAGAGAGCAATCTGAGCTTAGTGCGCGTCGCGCACACCAAAGGGAGCGCGCCGCGCACTCCCTACTGTAGCCGGGTTTTTGCTGTTTTAATGAGATATTTTGATGGGCAATTTGGTAATTTCACTTATGGACGAGTTAAAGGCCAGTTGGTCAGTTGTGGAGTATCATTAACTCCATTATCAACAACCTTATCCCCTTTACTTAAATTTTAGAGTGAGAGTGTGATTTCTTGAGTGAGAAAGCTTAAATCTAAGGGGAAGAAGTTGTTCTCGGACCAAAGTGCGGGTATTAAAGTTGTTCATCCCCTCTCTAGCTCCGTTGTGGTTGTAGTGGTATGTTCTAACTTTAATTTCCTTACTTTGATTTTGTGTAAGGGTTAGGGTTTGGGTAAATGAAGAACATAAAACCCATATTTGGTGATTTTGGGTGTTCTTGGGTAAGATAGAGTCACGAAGACTCATTGGTAACTAACCTAGGGTTTCAAAGTGGTAATTGATGTTTATGAGTCCTAATTGGTTAGTTAATTACTAGCACACCTAGTTAATTAGTAAATGGGTGTTAGATGGGTTATTAGATAACCCGAAATGGGTATGTTGACTTTAAATTAGTCAAAGGGCTAATGATTGACCTAATTGGGAAATATGGGTATGAAATACCCTAATTGTGTAATGGTTAGTGTTGTTGGACCTTAATCACTAGATTTTAAGTGATTAATGATGGTCTTGACCCTTAAAGGGCAGTTTTGGTGAAAATGGGGCATTTAATGCATTTAAGTCATTAAATGCACATGAGTGAAGTGTTGGTATTTAGCCCAACAAGTTTGTTTGTTGATCGAGTACTTATATTATTAGGTACCTTGCTTTGAAGCTTGTGGAGGTATAAATCGTCACCAAATCGTTAAGGTGAGTGGAATGATTATATGCATATGTATGTAATGTATTTATTTGTATGCTATGGTATGAACCACAGAGCCGGTAGTGCCATAGTATGTGCGAGCGTGCTATGATGTGAACCAAAGAGCCGGTAGCGTCATAGTACGTGTGTTATAGTGTGAACCAAAGAGTCAGTAGCGCTATAGCATGATTTTTTAGGGTGTGAACCAAAGAACCGGTAGCACCTTAGCGTTGTTAGAGTGTGAACCAAAGAGCCGGTAGCACTCTAGAGTGAGTATGACTAGAGTTGTGATGTGAACCAAAGAGCCGGTAGCATCATGACAAATGCGTATGGTGTGAACCAAAGAGCCGACAGCACCATGACGCGAGAATGGTTAACCATGGTTGTGTATTTTGTTTTGTAGCATATTATATTATGTCGATTATATGTTATTGATTACGCTGGTAGCGATTTGTTGGAGATTATTAGCTTTGTACTTGAGATGGTATGCTAATTGTATTGCTAGCGTGTATGCGGTATATGTGTAAGTGATTGCAAGTAGGTATGTTATATATATATGGGTATAATTATTGCATTCATTAAGCTTTGCTTACCCTCTCGTTGTTTATCTTTTTATAGGCTCCGGCGTCGACAAAGGTAAGGGCCTTCGATTGGATTAGAGATCCCGCTTGTTATTTAGGAGACGCTTTTGGGATGTGATAGCTTTTGGAGTATGACCAAGATATAGGTAGTTTAACCCCAAACACCATGCTCATAGTGTCGTTTGGAATTTAAACTAGTGTGGTCGAAACTCGGACTTTCGTATGAAACTCGTAAAACGGCCGATGTGGGCCCCGTTTTGTAAAACTCATTTTATGTTTGAATCGTATGAGTTTTTCATATTAGAACATGTTGTGAAAAGCGTTTCGTCTAAATATGTCGGGAAGTGGGAGATCTTTATTCGAAAAATTGAAAATTCGGACAGAACTGAAAATAGGCCTGTGCGCGCCGCGCACCCTGAGGTGGTGCGTGTGGCGCACTCCCCTGTAAAAAAAAAATTTATTTTATGCGTGTTCGATTGTATATTGGATTGGGTTGTTACAATTTTCACCTTTGACGACCCGGGAATTTCCGACCAAATTTAAACTTAATCTTTGTATGTTTTCGACACGATAAGCAAAGTCTGTAATGTTGAATCTCAAATATTTTGAAGTGTTTTCATTTATGCAATTACCCTTTGACTGTGCTCAACGATTCACGAACCTTTAATTATAGATAGATATGTGTGTGTGTGTGTGTGTGTGTGTGTATATATATATATATATATATATATATATATATATATATATATATATTAATTTGAAACATTATATGTTGCTCTTATTAAAAGTTAATTATGTAAAATAAAATAAAATAAAAATAAGATATTATAATAATAATTATTTAAAACATACCTTTATATAAATAAAGTATATTAAAAATAAATATTAAATGAATGTAATACTTGTTTGATGTTCCGATAGATTTTAAGCAAGTTAGGTTCAAACTTATATGATTTTAAAATAAATGGTGATACGAAAATAAGTTATATAAGTTATAGGCTTATTAAAAGTATATTTAGGATCTAAATATTTAATTTTAACACTTTTTATATTTTACCCAAATATGAGAGGGACAGTGGATATAATTTTTTTATTTATTAATTTAATTGAATTTTATACCATAATGTCCAAATTAAATAAATGGACTTAATTTAAAAATCGGGGATTTTTAAGAACACTTTGATAGGTTAACTGTTTAGCAATGAACCACGATATAAGACCGTAAAATGTTGTCGGTAGAGTAAGCCAAATGAGAGACGGCTAACATTTTATTTGTTTATTTAATGATTGCACATTTATTCTACTCCTTTAATTAATGTATATATATATATATATATATATTACTATTCAACTTGTGTATGAGCTTTTAAAACAAGTCGCTGTGTTTTTTAAACATCTATATACCTATGACATCCACACATTCTTACACATTTCATGTATCTGGTTAGTCACCATTATTCATATTCATATTCTATCTATTGCTTTCTTTGGTACAATCGTAAACCGAAAACCACCACACAAGGTTGCTGAAATTCATTAACCATAATACCCACATGCTATTTAAAATTCTGTTTCATGAACAACACAAGGACACAAACTTAAACTAAAACCCAGAACTGTACTTATACACTACTATTTTCTTTTTCTTATTAATCCATACAAATTTCATCACTTTCATTGATCACATAAAACCATCATTTAAGTGCTGTTTTAATGATCACCAACTATTTCCATTTTTCTCGATTGTCTTCTATTTTGTTCGAAGGGAAAACCACAACACCACCTTTGTCTCCTTCATCAAACCAAACACAACCTTCACCCTCTTCATCAACCACCTCCTTACACCACCTCATCTCCACCACCACATTCGTAGAACCATCGCCACCACCGTGACCATCTCACCACAAACCATCGCCAACCTCCACCACAAACCACACAAACTGACACACTCTCTCTCTACTCTCTCTCTCTCTTCTTCTTCTTCTTCTTCTTCGTAAAATGACCAAAACACCAAAACAATTATTGCTACACATATTTTTCTGTTTCTGCCATAAAAGGATCGCGTTTAACCATCATCAAACCACCATTACAACTATTGTTGCTACTACGCTATACTTGTGATTTTTTTTTTGCCGGAACCCTCAAAACCCGTCACCACCACAGTCACGTCCACACTGCCAACACCACCATATTATCCACTGACATATTTAAATGTAGGAGCTGAAGAAGGGATGAGTTTATGAAGAGCGAAGATATCGGGTGTGATAGTGATGTTTAGAAAAAGAAGAAACAAATTAAATATATATGTTATATTTTATTTCAGAGTATTTAAAACAGATATGATAGGGTAGAGGGATGGTTGGGTGATTTGGTTGTTGAACTGATATGATAGGGTAGAGGGATGGTTGGGTGATTTGGTTGTTGAACTGAGAGGTCCTGGGTTCAATTCCAGGCGACTGCAAACAAAATTTTTTTTACTAAAAGAAGCTGTCTTGGGCCATGATATTATAAGAGTGTGACTGTGAACTTGTTTGAATGATGGGCCGTAAATTTACTTGTTACTTGGGCTGTTATGTTCGATCTTCAAGTTGGGCCAAAACCCAATTGTATTTGATTGATGAGGGTAATGTTTATTCCAGTCGATTGATTTGTTGAGTAAAAGAAGAAAAAGGAAAACTGTTACGTATAGTTTAAGTAAATATGAAACTGGGTTTAAATCAGATTACAAGCAACAGCTCAATGGTATGGGGGCGTTGGTGAGTAAGCGAGAGGTTGGGAGTTCGAGCCTGGGCATGGGTTGTTTTTTTTAGAATTCATTCCCATGAGGTAGTCTTTATTATTATTATTATTATTATTATTATTATTATTATTATTATTATTATTATTATTATTATTATTATTATTATTATTATTATTATTATTATTATTATTATTATTATTTTTGAACATGTTAAATACTATAAACATATTTATATTAAGAAATTAATAAAAGATGATATAGTATAGATTATGTAAAAAGATTACAATTATATTAGTACGTGTACGATTATGTATATGATTATGAATTATGATTTTTTTTTTAAAGTTATAACTATAGGTAGGAACTAATCACGAAGATTTTTATGACTATTAATAATATTATTATTACTATTATTATTATTAGTTTTATCATTACTATTAATTTTTTTTTATCATTACCAATATTATATTTTTTTAGTATTATTATAATTAGAATTTTTATAAACGAATGATATTTATATAAAAATATATTATTACATATATCCTAACTATACTAATAGTACATATTGATTTTAATAAAAAGTTATTTTTATAACATATCAACTAAATTGTATATAACAGATAAGCATATTTAATATAATCATATATATATATATATATATATATATATATATATATATATATATATATATATATAAGAATATTAATTATTTAACAAAAATATATAAATAGTTATAACTAAACCATTTATTAATATAACATACAAATTATTAAGTATATTAATATTATTATATAAAACTTGTTTAATTGTTATTATTTGTGTTAATATATATATTATTGATATAGGTTCGTGAATCCGAGGTCAACCCTACACTTGTTAAATGACGTCATATGTATTTTTACTACAAAATACATTAGGTGAGTTTCATTTGCCTTTTTACCCTTTATATTTTTGGGCTGAAAATACATGCGCAACTTTTATAACTGTTTTAAGAAATAGACACAAGTAATCGAAATTACGTTCTATGGTTGAATGATCGAAACTGAATATGCCCCTTTTTATTAAGTCTGGTAATCTAAGAATTAGGAAACAGATACCCTAATTGTCGCGAATCCTAAAGATAGATCTATCGGGCCCAACAAGCCCCATCCAAAGTACCGGATGCTTTAGTACTTCAAAACTTATATCATGTCCGTAGGAGGATCCCGGAATGATGGGGATATTCTTATATGCATATTGTGAATGTCGGTTACCAGGTGTTCAATCCATATGAATGATATTTTTATCTCTATGCATGGGACATATGTTTATGAGAAATAAAAATATGAAATTCTTGTGGTCTATTAAAATGATGGAAATAATTATTTATGTTAAACTAATGAACTCACCAACCTTTTGGTTGACACTTTAAAGCATGTTTATTCTCAGGTACGAAAGAAATCTTCTGTTGTGCAATTGCTCATTTTAGAGATATTACTTGGAGTCATTCATGACATATTTCAAAAGACGTTGCATTCGAGTCGTTGAGTTCATCAAGATTATTATTAAGTCAAATTTAGTTGGATGTATTATGAAATAGTATGCATAATGTCAACTTTCAATGAAAAGAAAGTTTGTCTTTTAAAAACGAATGCAATGTTTGTAAAATGTATCATATAGAGGTCAAATACCTCGCGATGTAATCAACTATTGTGAATCATTTATAATCGATATGGACTTCGTCCGGATGGATTAGGACGGCTCGCTTCAGTTAGTATCAGAGCGGTGGTCTTAGCGATCCAGGTCTTGCATTAGTATGTCTAACTGATAGTTGTTAGGATGCAGTAGTGAGTCTGGACTTCGACCGTGTCTGCATGTTAAAAGTTTTGCTTATCATTTCTAGTCGAAAATCATCTGCTTATCATCCTTAGGAAATTACCTGCTTATCATTCCTAGTCTAGACACATCTTACTGCAATGATTGCATGAATAGTGTATATACAAAATTCGTATCTTAGCGTATCTGCTAATTCATATCTTAGCATATCTGTTACTGTAGACTTTGCCTGACAGCTTTCGTAGATTCCTCCATAACTTATGGGATTTTAGTATTATATATGCATATGTAAATTATGTATTGCAGGGTACTAATCTACATCCTATAATCTATTTCTTATCGAAAATCCTTCATCTGATCGTACGAGATGAATCCCTCAACCAGTTCGAATTCCTCGGATTCCGATAGCTGTTTCGATAGTTATTCCGACAGGTATCCCGACATGGATATTCACCTAAGCTCCGAAAGCAGTGTCACCAGAATGAATCAGCCAATCATCCACCCTCAATTCATCTGATAGGTTCGTAGTCAACTTAATCAATAGAGACGCGAAGAAGGCGATCCATTCCACCAACCGAATTCACCTCTTGGTGAAGAACCCGAAGCACTTATCGACGAACCTATCCGAAACACCATTTTCAGCCTCATTTCCAGAGTAGCTCGACACGATTATATTCTATCCACAATTCTAAACCTTATTCATCTGCTCGTTCCGACCGACAAAATCATCTAGGAGTAATACAAGAAGTCAGCGAACTTCGTGCTCGAGTAATAGTTTTAGAAAATATGGTGCAAACTTACCAGCTTCAGCAACATCACCGACATCAACAGTACCATCAGTAACAGCACCAGTACCATCAACAATCCATACCTCAACATCTCATTCTGTACCTCGAGTATAATCTTCGTTCTACGTATCGTTCTACATCATTCTAAATGGTAATTATGTAATCTCTAATGTTTTAGAGATTATGTATTCTAGTTCTAACGATAAATTAAATGAGTTTAATATCATTTTTACTCATTAAATCAATAATTATATCTGAAGAAAATATATTTGTATAAATGTTTTCATAAAGATTGTAATTAAAAATTCTTTTGTACAAACCGTTAATGGTGAAAATATTTTAACGGGTAGGTAATACCCGAGGAAATATTTAGCTTTCATATTAACATGTTATACTGTACAATCTTTCAACCTGATTCAACAGTCATTTACTATCCTATTTACATCCACAGAGATACGAATCCGTTCATCGCAGAATAACTATTTTTATTCAATTTCATATTTGGATTTTGATTTATCATAATCCAACAAGTGGCATAATGAAGAAAACATTGGACAAAATAAAATTTGTTAGAAACAAACGAATTAACTAATTGAAATTTTGTTAAGATCCACGCTAACAAAATCCTAGCTAACTTTTCCTAGCTAACTGATTACATTTTATTTATCGCAGTTTATTTATCGCAATTTAATTATCGCCATTTTATTTATCGTCATTTAAATTCTATTATTTACTTTACGCACTTTATCTATCGTCATTTAATTTCTATTAATTATTTTACGCACTTTAAATATTGGGACATGTATACAAGGTTTTGACATATCATATCGACCCATCTATATATATTATTTGGAATAACCATAGACACTCTATATGCAGTAATGTGGGAGTTAGCTATACAGGGTTGAGGTTGATTCTATAATAATATATATAGTTTGAGTTGTGATCAAGTCTGAGATGTATACGGGTCACGATACGTATTAATTAATTCGAATATTATATATTAAACTATATATGAATTATTGGACTGTCAACTGTGGACTATCGACTGTGGACTAATAACTTTGGACAATTAAAATGAATTAAAATATTGATTAAAACATATGAAACTAAATAATTCTTCAAGTTTGCCACTTGATTACATCTTAAACCTCATTTGTATCTTGACGATTACAATCTGCGTTCAAACATTTCATAATTCTTGAAAACACTTCAATCGAGAGGATGAACCAACCGCACTTCATCTATGGAAGAAAAGATTGATACATATAGTTATGCACTTGATAATACTCAAAACCTGAGTAAACGTTTAACACGTATATGTGCTAGCTCCTCTGGCGTTGTTATTACTGAAAATAACTTCGCAACTCCTTTTCCAAATTAACCAATTTTGTCACAGCTCCAGCCAGTCAACTTCGACTTTTCGTTCGAAAACAACCTTATTATCACCTTAATTTATATGCATGCTCTTTTATTGTTACCAGAGAACCTTTTATATTCCACCATATTACCAGCAGATGTACCAGCAACCTCGTCGCTCCTTGGTTTAAATCCCTCTGGCAAATCACTATATTTATCTATTGAAGTCTCATCATATACTCATCCGCATCTTGTAACAAGAATTGCCATACCAATTATCGGGAATCAGCAAATCTGTATTTTGAGTCTCGCAACGTTTCCACATCAACAGTTATATGTATCCATATAACATTTATCTCTTAGAACTATGACCTTCCATTCTGAAATTCTGAAAAGTACACACTCTGCGAATTAATACTCTGAATTTTGAAAAAGCTTAATGAAGCAGCAGAAACTGTAGATAACCGTAAATGACCTTAACCGTCGGAAGTTTGATGATAGAGAATAGTATGTTGGAAAAGCTCAGAAAAATTGGAACTGGAAAACGAATTGAGCTAACCACGAAGGAGACCAAGGACAAATACAAGGACTAAACCCTATATTCAAAGAATCCAGGTAATTCTGGATCCGATGAAATCGTTAGAGAATATCTTGCTCCAAAGTCATGTTAAAATCTTGCGGAAAATTTTTCTTCATCAACCATCGAACTTAGAAATTCCAAAATATCATCATAAATATCTTCGATATTTCTGAAGATATTTTCATAAATATTCTCGTCAGAAATTATTTATCTCTTAGTACTATCTATATTACATCATAAAGAAAACTACTTTAGTTTCTAAACTTCTTTAAAAATTCGAGTTTGAATTATGAATGATTTTGAAGTAGTGTTGGAAACTGAAGCATGAGTTAGTATAATATAATGACACTTGATCAACGTGATTATATTACAGTAAGTCATGCTGAGTTTCTAATGGAACGTGATGATTCACAGATCATAATGTCATCATGTGCCATGTTACATAACTCTTTCATTCTGCTTAATTTCTGAACATATCAAGAAAGTATATTCATGATAGTTCTATTCTCAGTGATTCTAGTAATTTGACAAATCAAATCGTGCTAATACGTTTTTTTCCTGTTTAGAACATTAAGATCATTCGAAACTCCATACTTACGAATTCTGGACCATTACTCGCTTTATAGAGGTCGAGAGGAGAATAAAAAGGCAGAGAGCTCCAAAATGTAAGAGAAGATATAAAGCTCAATCACAACCCAGAGGTTACAAACCGTGAATATTAATACGAACAGCAATATAAAGACACTGTATAATTAATAATAGTATCACCCCAAGGTAATAGTAGAAGTAAACAGATTTTTCTGGGGGAAGATTGAAAAGAAGGATGACAGAAATGATAATTAGGAAAACATTAAGGATTAGAACTGGATGAAGCATTTTCACAATTTTTTTTGAAGTAAGAATTAAGAAAGAAAGTATAGGAGTGATGAAATTAATGGAACGAAAAAAAAAAAGTTGAATTTTTAATGGAAATATCCGACAGAGCAATCGTGACAGATCACCGTATTTATTAAAAGAGATCTTAATTTTCCTTATTTACCAAAGAGTCAAATCTTTTAGGTTTCGAAGATTTTCTTTTAAATCCCTTGAATTCCGGAATTCAACCAAGACAATGTTAAAAGTTAAGATGCACCTTATTTTCTAAATTCAACCCTGGTTCTGTCAAAAGTTAAGATGAATCTTTACTTTCCTATTTCACTCTTTGGTGATAGCTTCATTCGTACGCTTCGAATAATCGAATTATTTTATCCAGGTTACACCTAGTGATAAAATTCTATTTATTAACTCATATTCCTCATGAAAACATTTTTATTGTTAGCCATGACCACCTCACTCAAATTTCGGGATGAAATTTCTTTAACGGGTAGGTACTGTGACGACCTGGGAATTTCTAACCAAATTTAAACTTAATCTTTGTATGTTTTCGACACGATAAGCAAAGTCTGTAATGTTGAATCTCAAATATTTTGAAGTGTTTTCATTTATGCAATTACCCTTTGACTGTGCTCAACGATTCACGAATCTTTAATTATAAATAGATACGTGTGTGTGTGTGTGTGTGTATATATATATATATATATATATATATATATATATATATATATATATATATATATATATATATATATATATATATTAATTTGAAACATTATATGTTGCTCTTATTAAAAGTTAATTATGTAAAATAAAATAAAATAAAAATAAGATATTATAATAATTATTATTTAAAACATACCTTTATATAAATAAAGTATATTAAAAATAAATATTAAATGAATGTAATACTTGTTTGATGTTCTGATAGATTTTAAGCAAGTTAGGTTCAAACTTATATGATTTTAAAATAAATGGTGATACGAAAATGAGTTATATAAGTTATAGGCTTATTAAAAGTATATTTAAGATCTAAATATTTAATTTTAACACTTTTTATATTTTACCCAAATATGAGAGGGACAGTGGATATAATTTTTTTTATTTATTAAATTAATTGAATTTTATACCATAATGACCAAATTAAATAAATGGACTTAATTTAAAAATCGGGGATTTTTAAGAACACTTTGATAGGTTAACTGTTTAGCAATGAACCATGATATAAGACCGTAAAATGTTGTCGGTAGAGTAAGCCAAATGAGAGACGGCTAACATTTTATTTATTTATTTAATGATTGCACATTTATTCTACTCCTTTAATTAATGTATACATATATATATTACTATTCAACTTGTGTTTGAGCTTTTAAAACAAGTGGTTGTGTTTTTTAAACATCTATATACCTATGACATCCACACATTCTTACACATTTCATGTATCTGGTTAGTCACCATTATTCATATTCATATTCTATCTATTGCTTTCTTTGGTTCAATCGTAAACCGAAAACCACCACACAAGGTTGCTGAAATTCATTAACCACAATACCCACATGCTATTTAAAATTCTGTTTCTTGAACAACACAAGGACACAAACTTAAATTAAAACCCAGAACTGTACTTATACACTACTATTTTCTTTTTCTTATTAATCCATACAAATTTCATCACTTTCATTGATCACATAAAACCATCATTTAAGTGCTGTTTTAATGATCACCAACTATTTCCATTTTTCTCGATTGTCTTCTATTTTGTTCGAAGGGAAAACCACAACACGACCTTTGTCTCCTTCATCAAACCAAACACAACCTTCACCCTCTTCATCAACCACCTCCTTACATTACCTCATCTCCACCACCACATTCGTACAACCATCGCCACCACCGTGACCATCTCACCACAAACCATCGCCAACCTCCACCACAAACCACACAAACCGACACACACTCTCTCTACTCTCTCTCTTCTTCTTATTCTTCTTCGTAAAATGACCAAAACACCAAAACAATTATTGCTACACATATTTTTCTGTTTCTGCCATAAAAGGATCGCGTTTAACCACCATTACAACTATTGTTGCTACTACGCTATACTTGTGATTTTTTTTTGCCGGAACCCTCAAAACCCGTCACCACCACAGTCACGTCCACACTGCCATCACCACCATATTATTCACTGACATATTTAAACGAAAGAGCTGAAGAAGGGATGAGTTTATGAAGAGGGAAGATATCAGGTGTGATAGTGATGTTTAGAAAAAGAAGAAACAAATTAAATATATATGTTATATTTTATTTCGGAGTATTTAAAACAGATATGATAGGGTAGAGGGATGGTTGGGTGATTTTGTTGTTTAACTGAGAGGTCCTGGGTTCAATTCCAGGCGACTGCACACAAAAAAATTTTTACTAAAAGAAGCTGTCTTGGGCCATGATATTATAAGAGTGTGACTGTGAACTTGTTTGAATGATGGGCCGTAAATTTACTTGTTACTTGGGCCGTTATGTTCGATCTTCAAGTTGGGCCAAAACCCAATTGTATTTGATTGATGAGGGTAATGTTTATTCCAGTCAATTGATTTGTTGAGTAAAAGAAGAAAAAGGAAAACTGTTATGTATAGTTTAAGTAAATATGAAACTGGGTTTAAATCAGATTACAAGCAACAGCTCATTGGAATGGGGGTGTTGGTGAGTAAGCGAGAGGTTGGGAGTTCGAGCCTGGGCATGGGTTGTTTTTTTTGGAATTCATTCCCATGAGGTAGTCTTTATTATTATTATTATTATTATTATTATTATTATTATTATTATTATTATTATTATTATTATTATTATTATTATTATTATTATTATTATTATTATTATTATTATTATTTTTGAACATGTTAAATACTATAAACATATTTATATTAAGAAATTAATGAAAGATGATATAGTAAAGATTATGTAAAAAGATTACAATTATATTAGTACGTGTACGATTATGTATATGATTATGAATTATGATTTTTTTTAAAAGTTATAACTATAGTTAGGAACTAATCACGAAGATGTTTATGACTATTAATAATATTATTATTACTATTATTATTATTAGTTTTATCATTAGTATTAATTTTTTTTATCATTACCAATATTATATTTTTTATTATTATTATAATTAGAATTTTTATAAACGAATGATATTTATATTAAAATATATTTTTACATATATCCTAACTATACTAATAGTACATATTGATTTTAATAAAAAGTTATTTTTATAACATATCAACTAAATTGTATATAACAGATAAGCATATTTAATATAATCATATATATATATATATATATATATATATATATATATATATATATATATATATATATATATATATATATAAGAATATTAATTATTTAACTAAAATATATAAATAGTTATAACTAAACCATTTATTAATATAACATACAAATTATTAAGTATATTTATATTATTATATAAAACTTGTTTAATTGTTATTATTTGTGTTAATATATATATAATTGATATAGGTTCGTGAATCCGAGGTCAACCCTACACTTGTTAAATGACGTCATATGTATTTTTACTACAAAATACATTAGGTGAGTTTCATTTGCCTTTTTACCCTTTATATTTTTGGGCTGAGAATACATGCACAACTTTTATAACTGTTTTACGAAATAGACACAAGTAATCGAAATTACGTTCTATGGTTGAATGATCGAAACTGAATATGCCCCTTTTTATTAAGTCTGGTAATCTAAGAATTAGGGAACAGACACCCTAATTGACGTGAATCCTAAAGATAGATCTATCAGGCCCAACAAGCCCCATCCAAAGTACCGGATGCTTTAGTACTTCGAAACTTATATCATGTCCGAAGGAGGATCCCGGAATGATGGGGATATTCTAATATGCATATTGTGAATGTCGGTTACCAGGTGTTCAATCCATATGAATGATATTTTTGTCTCTATGCATGGGACGTATGTTTATGAGAAATGAAAATATGAAATTCTTGTGGTCTATTAAAATGATGGAAATGATTATTTATGTTAAACTAATGAACTCACCAACCTTTTGGTTGACACTTTAAAGCATGTTTATTCTCAGGTACGAAAGAAATCTTCTACTGTGCAATTTCTCATTTTAGAGATATTACTTGGAGTCATTCATGACATATTTCAAAAGACGTTGCATTCGAGTCATTGAGTTCATCAAGATTATTATTAAGTCAAATTTAGTTGGATGTATTATGAAATAGTATGCATAATGTCAACTTTCAATGAAAAGAAAGTTTGTCTTTTAAAAACGAATGCAATGTTTGTAAAATGTATCATATAGAGGTCAAATACCTCGCGATGTAATCAACTATTGTGAATCGTTTATAATCGATATGGACTTCGTCCGGATGGATTAGGACGAGTCGCTTCATCACCACTCCAATACTTTCTTCCTTAATTCATATTTCCAAAGATTGTGAAAATGCTCCATCCAGTTCTTATCCTGGATATTTTTCTGATTATCGCTTCTGTCTTTCTTCTTTTTCATCTACCACTGGAGGAATATGTTTACTTCTACTATTACCTTGGGGTTATAGTGTTTTTAATTCTCCCGTGTCTTTATGTTGCTATACGCATTGATATACACGATTTGTAATTTCGGGGTTGTTATCGGGCTTTGTATTTTCCCTTATATGTTGGAGCTCTTTGCCTTTTTATTCTCCTCTCGACTCTAAGTAAAGCGAGTAATGGTCCAGAATTTGTAGGTATGAAGTTTCGAATGATCATAATATATAAAGTAGAAAGGAAAGGTAATAGCACGATTTGATTTGTCAAATTACCAGAATATCCGGAAAAGACCGAATCATCAAGAAAAATATTTTCTTGATATGTTAGGTTAAATAGAATGTAAGAGTCATGTGACATGGCAAATGATGATTATAAAGTCTATGAATCATCATCTTTCATTAAACATTTAGCATGACTTACTGTAATATAATCACGTTGGCCTGACGTCCTTATATTATACTAACTCATGCTTCAATTCCCAACACTTCTTCAAAATCCATTCATAATTTATATTTAGGTTTTACAGAAGTTTCCAATATAATGTAATACAGATAGCACGAAGAGGTATATAATTTCGGACGAGAATATTTATGAAAATGTCTTCAGAAATATCGAAGATATTTATGATGATATTTTGGGATTTCTAAGTTCGAAAGTTGATGAAGAAAAGTTTTCCTCAAGCTTTTAACATGACTTCGGAGCAAGATATTCTCTAAAATTTCATCGGATCCAGAATTACCTGGATTCTTTGAATATAGGGTTTGATCCTTGTATTTGTCCTTGATCTCCTTCATGGTTAGTTCAATCGTTTTTCAGTTCCAAATCTGAGCTTTTTCCAATACGTCATTCTTTATCATCAAACTTCTGGCCATTAAGACCATCTATAGCTTTTGCTGCTTTGTCAGCATTCTCAAGGTTAACGAATCTGAATCATTGTTTATTAATCCGAGGTGGTTTCAAGAAATTTTATTTTTAGATGATTAAACACTGATTGTAATCGTCAACGGATCTAATGGTTGATGAATAGGCGTTGTTGATTTCAAAAGTAATAAATGATAATTTCGGTGGTTTGATGTGATAATTCATCATAGAATACGAATGAATATAATTCATGAATGTAGTGATCTTTAGGAAGATAACATCTGCTAAAATTTTACTTGGATTTTGATATGTCAAAATCAGAATATGTAATTGAAAATGGTTGTTCTTTTGTGAACGGATACATATATCTTGTGATTGTAAGTAGTATATTTACTGACGACTGAATCAGAATTGAAGAATGTACAATGTAACATATTAATGTGAGATATAAATATTTCTCGGGTATTACCTACCCGTTAAAAGATTTTCACAATTAATAGTTTATACAAAAGAGAAGATATACGTTCATATATGTATTCTTCAGATATAATATAGATTTATTGAGTTAATATAATATTAAACTCATTTGATTTGCGAGAATAAATAATCTTCAAAACTTTAGAGATTTCATAATTATCGCGAAATATTTCGCTAATGAAGTTATGAATCAATGCTTCATTGTTCATTGTTATTGATATACCTCGGTATATGATGTTGATGCTCATGAAATTCTTGTGAAATTCACAAGGCATGAATGATGTTTTCTAGAAAGTTTCGAGTATATCGAAAATGGAAGTATACAATCAATCATGTATTTGAGTAATACACTTGGTTTATTATGAAATGGAGTTTATTGTGCTGAAGCAGTGATTAACGATTGTTAAGTCATTAACGAAGGATGTACATTATAGCATATTAGTGATATGAATTAACCAAGTAGTACATACTAGTTAAGATTCACACGTAATAGCTTAGTACGAAAAGATTTATTATTGTTCCAAACCCTATATATATAAAGTATACATATATAATTCTTCGGGAAAAATGAGTCAATACATCTTAACTCGTTATTACTAATATTCCTTGGTATCTACGGGCATATGATGTTGATATCCGAGGTACCGAGTGTGATGTTGAGGCATGGAATGCAGTTGTTGTTGTTGGTGAAGCTGATGCTATTGGTGGTGATGCTGATGGTGCTTACAGTGCTGCTGCTGGTGCTGCTACTGGTGCTCGAAGGTTTTGCACCATATTTTCTAAAGCCATTATTCGAGCGCGAAGCTCGTTGACTTCTTCTATTATTCCAGGATGATTGGCGGTTGGGACAAGTGGATGAATAAGATCTGAAATTCTAGATATTATATATTCGTGATGGGATATCCTGGAAATGAGGGTGAAAATAGTGTTCCGGACGGGTTCGCCGGTAAGAGCTTCAGGTTCTTCGCCAATAGGACAATGTGGTGGGTGAAAAGGATCACCTTCTTCACTTCTCCATTGATTAAGTAGACTACGAACCCACCCCCAATTCATCTAAAATAGATGATGGCTAATTGGTTGGTTCATTCCGGTTACGCTGCCATTGGAGCTCGAGGATTTTGAAGAATCAAGTGAGAAATCCATATTATGTGTTTGGAATAGGGTTTGATATGAAATGGGTGTTGAATATTAAATGATATATTCGTCTCCTTGAATACGTATTTGTAGCAACAAGATTTCCGTAATTTACGGAGGAAATTTAGGAAAAGTGTTAGACAAAGTCTATTGGGATAGATATGATAAGATATGATGTGTTTATACTCCAATAATGGCAGTATGACGTGTCTAGATGATAAGTATGTAATCTGATAATCTTTTGATTAAATATTTTCAATTCGTATACGGTGATAACCCAATGACATTTTCCAGTTCTCAAACCATTGCATAAAGGCATAAGGCATATAGGTACGTGATATAACAGGGAGTTATATACGTTTGAGTATGAATAGTAACAATTATAGGAGTTTCAAAAATCATGGATAATATTTCATGTAATATATATGTAATACACAAAACCATGATAAATGATATAGGAATGTCGAGAATTTCTGAAATCATGGCGTTGCATTTAAATGCGGTGGCGGAATTGGATAGTACTTAGGACAGTGAGTAGAGTTCTTAGATTGGCTTGGCATTCTAAGATAAGTAAAGTTTCTAAAGTATAGTGTAGCATTTAACAGTTAAAGGCAACAAGTAAAGGCACTATGGTAAAGAAAAGTTGTAGTCCTACATTGCTAAGGTACCTAATTGTATAAAGCACACGTAAAATGCAATCCTAGTTCTCTACAATAAACTGCTCTGATACCAATCTGTGATGTCCTCCAGATAGGGCCTGGAAGAATAACGTTACTAAATATATCAAATCACAGTTGTATAAACAAGAACAACTCTATATGAGACGTTATATTGAGTTTTGCAGCGGAAGATAAATAAGTTACATTGTATATAATGAACAACGCATTAAATGTCTTTAATTGATATGATATGAAATGAACACTCCAAGCATGGCAAGCAATCATCATCAAAGCAGCAGATATACAGCGGAAGCAATATTTAAGTATCTAAGAATAAACATGCTTAAAAAGTCAACACTAGGTTGAGTGAGTTCATATGTTTATCACAAGATTTTTTGTTCATAAGCTTGTCCTCGCAGGGACTAATTAGTAGATCTCGCAGATCCAAAAGTTGTTCATAAAGTGGGTCTCGCAGGGACCAAAAAGTAGATCACGCAGATCCAAAAGTTATTCATAAGCTTGGTCTCACATGGACCAATTAGTAGATCACGCAGATCCAAAAGTTGTTCATAAGCTTGGTCTCACAAGGACCAATTAGTAGATCACGCAGATCCAAAAGTTGTTCATAAGCTTGGTCTCACAAGGACCAATTAGTAGATCACATAGATCCAAAAGTTGTTCATAAGCTTGGTCTCACAAGGACCAATTAGTAGATCTCGCAGATCCAAAAGTTGTTCATAAATTTGGTCTCGCAGGGACCAAAAAGTATCCAAAAGTTATTCAAAGTTTGCCCCAAAGACAAGTTGTGTTTATACTTGTCGGTTAGGAACTTAGTCGGACATAGCCGGGTATAGCATAGTTTAAAGTTGGTACTTGTGTCTAGCGTGTAAAACTGTTATAAAAGTTGTGCATGTATTCTCAGCCCAAAAATATATATAAAGTTTAAAAGGGAACTATAAACTCACGAAAAATCAGTTTAAGTATTTCATTTCATAAAAATAGTTATAAAAGTAGCGCATGTATTCTCAGCCCAAAAATGTAAAGAGTAAAAGGGATCTATAAACTCACGAAAATCAGTTTTAGTATTTGTATTCATTTCATAAAAAACAGTTATAAAAGTAGCGCATGTATTCTCACCCCAAAAATATAGATAAAAAGGGAACTATGAAAACTCACCTTAAATAGCAGTTGAAGTATTCCTTGAAAGGAATGAAATGAATGGAAATAAGTGATCGGGATCTCAACGTATCAATATTGTGGCTCAATATTGCAGGAAAAAGTACGCAGATGTAACGGACATTACAAATGCTAGGTTGACCTCACGAACAATACCCATAACCTCCAAAGCTATAACCCATACTTTCCTTAGCTCTATCCCGCTCATAAAACCCGTTTTGAAATGACCCGCTCATGACTTCGTCGTAGTATTTTATGTATAAATAATAATATGTTATAATTCAGTAGGCTTATAACTACCTTTAGTGGTTTGATTCTTGATTAAGAATACTAATAATGAAGTGTAAGAACAAAGATGATAATGGAGAGAAAGAAAGAAACACTTTGTAAGCGTGAGAAATGGTGCAAGTTTAATGCTTGCATTCATGAGTATTTATAGCCTAAAATTTCAATATAAAAATACATACTTTATGTACCAAAATTGACTATATGTATACTAGTTTATAATTTTATTTTTAGTCAACATAAGGATGTTCTAGTTTATACTCTTTTATTTATTTTTAGTCAACATAAGGATGTATTTGTTTAGGATTCTTTTTAGTCTCATTATCATTATTATTATTATTATCATTATTATTATTATTATTATTATTATTATTATTATTATTATTATTATTATTATTATTATTATTATTATTACATTTACTACATGATAAGTATTATTTTCTTTTTACTAATTCATTACATTGAAATATATATATATATATATATATATATATATATATATATATATATATATATATATATATATATTAATATCGAAATATATATTTGAAATATTTATTTAATATTTAGTTTTTCAAAATCAATTATATTTTAAAGTTTATTTTAAAATCGTTTAAATAATAGAAATTATTATACCACGTAATGTTTTTAATTAATATATATATATATATATATATATATATATATATATATATATATACACACATAAAATTGTTCGTGAATTGTCGAAATCATATAAAAGTTAGGTTTAAATTTAGTCGGAAATTTCCGGGTTGTCATAGATAGCAAGTGGGTACACAAAACCAAAATTTTTTAGCTTAAAATCAAAAGAAAATACGAAACCCACAACCTACAAAAATGTTTATGAAAACTTACACCGGTGATGGGTTAATCCGGAAAACGTGTCTAGTATAAAAACTAGCATGCATTTTCAAAAACACAAAACGTTTTCATCATGTTCCTATTTTCCCTAAGGATCCAAATTTTTTCTAAGTCACGTAGGACTTTAACTACGACTCTTAAGTTTCATTAACTTGGAACCTGTTCGTTGTTATGAATTGAATTGACGGAATTTGTATCGTGACTTGAAAAAGAAACCATCATCATTGTATATAGTGTGAAATAGAGTGAAAAATAAAATTGTGTGAAGTGTGATTTCCTATTATTTCGGAGTATTATTAGTTCAGTAATTGCTTGAGGGCAAGCAATGTTCAAGTGTGGGGATTTTGATATTGCGCAAAATGAACACATATTTAAACGCAATATCTCTCCTAAATAATAAATTTTCATATGTAATTGTATTATATTTCCATTGTAATTGTATAAATAAATAAAAGTGAAGACGGAATTCGAAAATGAAGATTAAAGGCGAAAATAGTCAAAAAAGCTTAACGTACAAGTGATACTCTAAGAGGTACAAGACCTTAATGCTTAAGTGAAAACGTACAAGCTAAGAAGTGAAGAGGACAAGGATTTACAGATCTAAAACAAGACCCAGCAAGCCATCGAATTAGTGAACGAATAAATTAATAATAATACAACAAATAATTCAAGGAAAGTGGCAAACAAGTGGAAAATGATGTCTACTTTTGAGAGGATATATATCATTCATAATGGATTAAAATAAGGGAAAGTTTGGTCATGATATGGAGCATATACAGAGTATTATTTAAGAATCATATGAAGATAGCTTTTGACTACTACTTTTAATTAAACAATGAGAAAGTTGAAATCAAGTCGGCAGATATTGAGGAAGTGTGGGTCTAGTTGAACAAATTTACAGAGTATTAATATGGGAGACAAAAGAGTCGAGAGGGGAGCTGAGAGAGAGGAGACGGGGAATTTACGGAGTACTTTAAGTTTTCAGTTTCAAATTCTATTTTCACTTTGTATTAAATTAGTAGTTTGGGTACTGTAATATCAATTTGTATGGGTGTTGAATTTGAAGTTTTCTACCGCGTTGAATTAATGGAAGCTAAGAACTTTTCTGTAAGTGTTATTTATTTTTCTACCATGTTTAGTAGCTAATTTGTTATTATGCTTATTTAACCCAAGTAGTTATGATGTTTGACTAAAAATAGAAAATGGGTTGATTTAATTTGTACAACGATTAATATTTAGATAAAGAACGACCTTAAGGGAGATTGGAGTTTTAACTATTAATGGGTATGGTAAAATAATTAAGTGACAACTTGTTAAATTACCACTATTTATAATTTACCATATGTATAAATAATCACATACGTTGACCGGACACGGAAGACGGGTTATTTACATATATGGTAAATTATTCATTGAAACAGACACGTGAATGGATTAATGGTTAAAAGACTAGTTAAAATTAAGGTGGGTTACATTCAGTGACAACTGGTGTAATTATTGACATACGTGACAACCGCGTCAAACCATCTAAATAGTAATTAGTTAGAATATTTAACTGTGGTTACAAGATAGAATGAAGAGGACACTCGCATTTGATGCTTGTAATTATAGGACTGTGCTGGACAACTCAAGGTGGACATATTAAATATTCTACGGGTGCAAGGAAAATTAACCCATGGTAAAAAGTAAAATGTAAAAGTCAAACATCGTAACTACGAAAGTTAAATAAGCATAATACTCTTTTTATTGTATTTTCATCTCGTTTAGTTAAAGTACTTTATTTTTACCGCAGTAATTTTTATTTACTTTGTTGCTTTATTCTAGTTTAAATTTACTATATTGTTGTTTGAATTAAAAAGAAAAGCCAAAAAGACAAACCGATCGTTAAACGGTAAATCCCCCAAAGTTACTAAAATTAATATAAATTACTAACTCTAACTTAATTACTTAATTTACCTAGTTAGCTCTAGTAGAGCACCCAATAAAAGTGTCCACGGATCGACCTCCCGGACTTTACCTTAGCTATATTACTATACGATAGGTATACCTGCCTATTGTGTTTTAGTTTAATTTAGGTGATTTCCTGTAGTAAGAAATATTAAACTGATAACAGTTTCGTAGACCACTAAAACGTACATCATTGACCTTTATTATTATTATTATTATTAGCATAACCCTAGGTACAATTATGATTATGATTATGATTATGATTATTATTATTATTATTATTATTATTATTATTATTATTATTATTATTATTATTATTATTATTATTATTATTATTATTATTGTTATTATTATTACTACTACTAATATTAATATCATTATAAGTATTATTATTAAGTAGTATGATCAATATCATTATTATTAAAAGTATTATGATTATGACAATAAAAGTTTTAAAGATATTATCATTAAGATTATAAGAATATATATAAATGTATGGATTTAAAAACTATGTATAAAATTATAATTTAAGTAAATTACTAATTATTAGTATTATTATTAATAAAGTTATTATTATTATTATTAGTACATCATTATTATTATTATCAAAAACTACCTTTTTAAACAGATACATATTTTGTACATAAAAGATACTTATTACATATACTATAATTATATTAATATTTCATATAACTATATAAATCAAACTTACTAATATTATCTATTTAAATACGTACATATAACAGACTATTGATTTTAAATATAACACTAAATAATAATGTATATAAATAAATACACAAATTATATATATAATATATAAATTAAGATATAATAAATAAATTTGTTCGATTACGATCATGTGTATTAATAAATATACAAATGATATAGGTTCGTGAATCCAAGGCCAACCCTGCATTATTCAATGTCGTCATATGTATTTTTACTACAAAATACAGTATTGTGAGTTCATTTGATCCCTTTTTAAAAGCTTTTGCAATATATATTTTTGGGACTGAGAATACATGGGCTATTTTTATAAATGTTTGATGAAATAGACACAAGTACTTAAAAACATTCTACGATTGAGTTACATGTACACCGGATATCACCCTTTTATAGTTTGGTAATCTAAGAATTGGGGAACAGAGCCCCTAATTGACGCGAATCCTAAAGATAGATCAATGGGCACTAACAAGCCTCAGTCAGAGAATTTGAACTGCTTTAGTACTTTGATATAGGTATACAACCGCCAGCTTTAAAAGATATGATCTGTTTGTGAGGTGTACACAACCATCATATTTAAAAGAGTGGCCTGTTTGTATGCTTTTTGCATGACCGTACGGAATGCCGGTATGCGGGGGATATTCTATATGCATCTTGTTAAGGTTGATTACCAGGTGTTAATATATCGTATGAAGGATTTTACAGCAGTGAGCAAACCTGCACAGATTGTTTTCGAAATATAAGTAACTTGTGGTCTATTATATTATTGGAAATGATTGTTTATGATAAACTAATGAACTCACCAACCTTTTGATTGACACTTTAAAGCATGTTTATTCTCAGGTATGAAAAAAATCTTTCGCTGTGCATTTGCTCATATTAGAGATATTACTTGGAGTCATTCATGACATATTTCAAAAGACGTTGCATTCGAGTCGTAGAGTTCATCAAGATTAATACTAAGTTAATTATAGTTGGATATATTATGAAATGGTATGCATGCTGTCAACTTTCGATGTAATGAAAGTTTGTCTTTTAAAAACGAATGCAATGTTTGTAAAATGTATCATATAGAGGTCAAGTACCTCGCGATGTAACCAAATGTAATGTATTCGTCCAGATGGATTAGGATGGGTCATTAAAACGGGTCGTTATAATAATGTGACCAGCTTCCAGACCCCATGCGATCGCTTGGGGTTTATGTGTCAAAACCATGCGATCGCATGGCCACATTTGACAGTTCATGTTCCATTATTTTGGGCTGCTGACACTCGCTTTAATATATATTAATATATATTTATTTAACTATATATATTATATTATATTTACGAGCATAGATGACTTGTAAAATTAGTTCCGATAAATTGTACGTTGAAGCTCGACTTTTGTTACGGTTCTGGTTCCTCGGACGCCTTTTTGTACGTTTAGAAAACTTGCACTTTACGTTATGCGACGTGTACCTCTATCAATAATTAGACTTAATCATCGATAGACTATATTACCTAAAGTATAACCTTTACATTTGAGTGTTGTGGTTATTTGCTTCTATAATTCAACGTCTGATTGGTTATCAAAATATATTATTTTAAATCAAACGTTTTATATATATTTTATCACTTGTAAAATATATATATATCTTCATTTAAAAAATAATAATTTGTTCATATTATATATAATTGAAATATTTATTTAATAATACAATATTTAGTTTTTCAAAACTAATCATATTTTAAAGTTCATTTTGGAATCGTTTAGATAGTAGAAAAATATTATGTCGTATCACGTTTACGTTTTTGAAACACTATTTATATATTTGTAATTTATAATATAAGCTTTAATTAAATTCTTCAAAAGTCATAAACAAATTATCTTATAAAACGTCTTGATTAATAAAGTTCTTTTTAAACTGAAACGTTTTTATACATTTAAATCAAATATGATAACTTTGTTTTCTAAAACTAAATATATATTAGAATCATTTTATTAAAAGGTTAAAATGGAAATCGTTATATTATAAAACATTTTAGAAAAGTAAAGTTATTTATACTCATAATAGGTTTCAAGCTTTTAAATTACAGTTTGCTGGTGAAGCATAAGATAAAGTCCAAAGGTGAATTAAATGTATGAAATCATTTTAATGTAAAATTGATTTACTTAACTTGCCGATATCCAACATCTAATTTATTTACACTCCATGTTCTTACCTTCACATTAACTAACATGAAAGTTAAAATAGTTATCTTATCAAAGTCACGAGGAAAATATCGTAAAGTAAGAATTGGAAATTAAACAGAAATCTCCACTAATCCTTGTCTAGTTCTCATTAATTGACACATTTTTTCTTACTTATAATTCACTTTACCATTTTCCGAATGTTGCCAAAAAAGAACAGATTTTTTAAGTCATAGTGGACCTCATAACAGAGACCCGTAATTACAATCACAATGTATCTGCTAATTCAATCATTTGATATTATCTTTTAATTTCCGTCGATAAACATATATTGAAACTAATACGTTTATGTAAAGTATTATTCATCAAGTACTTTGTTAACGTTTTCAAGTCATATAATAATTTCATAACTTATTTTCATATCAACCAAACCGTTAAATGTTTTATTAATATTTCTTAATTTAATAATCACACATATGTATATATTCATACATATCTATTTACACATAATTGTTCGTGAATCATCGAGAGTAGTCGAAGGGTAAATGAATACATGAACATAGTTTAAAGTTTTTGAGATTTCAACATTACAGACTTTGCTTATCGTGTCGGAACATATAAAGATTAAGTTTAAATTTGGTTAGAAATTTTCGGGTTGTCACAGTACCTACCCGTTAAAGAAATTTCTTCCCGAAATTTGATTGGGGTTGTCATATTTGACAATAAGTATGTTTTCATGACACATACGAGTTGATAAATGGAGTTTTATCCTCATTGAGTAACATGGATAAAACAATTTGATCATGTGAAGAGTTCGAGTGAAGCTATCGTAAAAGAGTGAAATGAGTAAATGCAGGTTCGTTTTAACCGGTGACGTAGTCACGGTTGATTTTTCGGAATTCAAGGGATTTAGAGAAAATCTTCGTAATAAGATTTGATTCTTCTGTAATTAAGGAATTTAGGATCCAGTTTGATTAAATGCGATAACCTGTTTTGATTGCTCTGTCGGGTATCTTACTATATATCCAACCCCTTCATTTCCTTAATTCCACATCTCACACTTTCTATTCTTTCTCCCTCAATTCATATTTTAAAGCATTCGTCAATATGCTTCATCCAGTTCTGATTCTTGATATACTCCTAACTTTCATATCTATTGTTCTTCTTTTTCATCTGCCACCGGATGAATCTATTCACTTCTACTATACTCTTGGTTTTATAGTGTTTTTAGTTCTCCCGTATCTTTACGTTGCAATACTTATTGATATACACGATTTGTAATTTACGTGTTCTCGTCGGGCTTTATATCTTTCCTTATTTTTCAGAGTCCCTGCTTCTGTCTTTCTATAATCATTGACATCCACAGTTAATGCTCTCTCTTATTTGCTGCAATTTATACTCCCAATTCTATTTCGGAGCTTCATGCTCTATTTTCTCTTCTATCCATTAAGCACAGCAAGTAATGGGCCAGAATTCGTAGGTATGGATTTTTGAATGAACATAATTAATGTTCTAAGAAGGAAATTGTAATAACACGATCTTGATTTGTCAAATTACCAGAATATCCGGAAAAATAGAATTATCAAGAAGATATGTTCTTAATGTGTTTGGAGATGAGGTAGAATGAAAGAGTCGTGTAACATGGCACATGATGACGATATGGTCTGTGAATCATCACGTTCCATTTAGAAACTCAGCATGACTTACTGTAATCTAATCACGTTGTTTTAGTGTCATTATATTATACTAACCCATGCTTTAGTTCCCAACACTTCTTCAAAAACATTCATATTTTAAATTCGAATTTTTCAGAATTTAGAAACTAAAACAATTTCCTTCTGATGTCACACTGATATCTCAAAGAGATAAAAGATTTCAGATACGAATAGTTATGAAAATATCTACAGAAATATCGAGGATATTTATAATAAAAGATATGATGATATCTTAGAATTTCTAATATCGATGGATGATGTTGAAGATTGTCCGTAAAAGTATTGAGTCAGGAGCAAGGTATTCGTTAATGACTTTAGCAGATACTGAATCATTTGGATTCTTTGAAGGTAGATTTAGTCTTTGTGATTTGTCTACAGCCTCCTTCATGGTTTGCTCAATCCGTTTTTTAGTACCAAATCTTCTCTTTTTCTGAGCTTTACCAACACACTATTCTTTATCATCAAACTTTTGGCTGTTAAGGTCATTTACAGTTTTTGCTGCTTCATCAGCATTTTTCAAAATTTCGAGAACTAGTTCGCAGTTTAGGGTGTTTTTCAGAAACTTCACATTCGAAGTATGTAAGTCTTGGAGGTAGACGTTATATGTATATATATAACCGTTGGCGTAGAATTGCTGTGAAATTCAAGAATAATGATTCAAGCTTTTTGGTATGGTAACTACCATTACAAAATGGAGATGAGTACATGATAGAGTTTCAATGAATAAGTATAATGATTTTTCGGAGAGGCTTAAAGATCGATAAAATTGTTGGTAAGTTTACTGCTACTATGACGAGATATAAAGGGTTCTCCGGTAACAATGATGAAGGGAAAATCGTTTAATAAGGCTTATTCAAATGAACCATTGAAGTTGATTTGCTGGAGCTGTGACAAAACTGTCTACTATGAAAAGAATTGCAAAGTTATTTTTGGTAATAAATGCCAAAGGATCTGACATAGATATGTGTTAATCTATGACTTTGGTTTCGAGAGTTTTCTAGGTGTATCGCTATACGCGTACATCCTTCTTTCTGTTGATAACGTGAGGTTGATTCATCCTCTTGATTGTTCATTGATTGATATGTCTCCAAAAATTTTGAAGGGTTTAAATGCATATTGTCTTCGTTAATATATGTATGATGAAATCATCGGGCATCTTGAATGATACAAATATCTATCTAGATTTTATGAATAAAAGTGATGTTCTAGCACAGTTTTGAATTCAAAGTATGTCTTTGGAAGATGTAGAAATCTAAGAGTGATGTCTTCTGTTAAATCTTGACTTGGATTTTGATTTTTCAAAATCAGAATATGTAATCAAATTTGGATGAGAATGGTTGTTTTGTATATCGTTGTGAAAGTAGTGAGTATAGTTGATGAATTGTTGAATCATAATCAATGAATGTAACATATTAATTGTAAATTTATATATATTTTCCAGGTATTACCTACCCTTTGAAAAATTTCACAAATAATATTTTGTACAAGAGAATTTTATCACAGTCTTTATGGAAATATATGTATGTATATTTTCTTCGGATGTAATATAGGCTTAATGAGTTAATATCATATTAAGCTCATTTGATTTTAGGCTGGAATTAGAAATGAATAATCTCTAACATTAGAGATTACATAATTTTCACAGAGTATATCACTACTGTGATTAATACTTCATTATTTATTCTTTTTGAATATTTTCTCAGTGAATCATGTTGATGATCATAAAACTCTTGCTAACTTCGCAAGGTACGAATGATGTTTCTTTAAAAGTTTCGGGTATATCGTAAGTGTAAAATCAACATGTAATTGAATAATACACTTAGTTTATTATGAAACGGAATTCATTGAGTTGAAACAGAGATGGTAGTTAATGATGGTAAGTTGTTAACGAAAGATGTACATCATAGCATATTAGTAACATGAATTAACCGAGTAGTTTTTACCAGTTAAAATTCACATATAGTAGCTTAGTACGACAAGATATATTATGGTTTCTAAAATTTATATACATATATATATTATATAAATTCTTGAAAATAATGAGTTAATACTTCATAACTCGTTATTATATCCATAGGTGATTGTGGTGTTGATATCTTTGGTGGTTATGTAACTAATGAAGCTTGTAGTGTTACAGGTGTTGCAGGTGTTGGTAATACTGACAGTGATGCTGGCGGTACTGGCGGTGCTAGTGATGCTGACGGTACTATTGATGCTGCTAGTAAATAAGTCTAGCTTGTAATTCGTGCACCATCCTTGTTAGGGTTTCTATTCTTTACTGTATCGTCTCTATCCATCCATTCATCTTGGTTTACGGTTATGATTAGAATAAACAATCTCTAATACTTTAGAGATTACATAATCACCGTAGAATATTTCTCCGATGAAATTATGAATCAATATTTCATCGTTTGTTGTTGCTGGTACTCCTTGGTATCTATGGTGTGTGTGACATTGATGCTCGAGGTACCGCTTGCGATATTGAGGTGTGGGATGCGGATGTTGCTGTTGGCGGTGGTGATGGTACTGTTGGTGTTGCTGATGGTGGTACTATTGCTGGTGGTGATGCTGCTGGTGCTTGTAACTTTTGCACCATGTTCTCCAAAGCCAATACTTGAGCGCTAAGCTCGTTGATTTCTTCTATTACACCGGGATGATCGGTGGTTCGGCCGAGTGGATGAATAAGATCTAAAATTTGAGATAGTATATAGTCATGACGAGATACCCTGGAAATGAGGGAGAAAATAGTATCACGAACAGGTTCTCCGGTAAGTGCTTCAGGTTCTTCGCCAAGAGGAGAATATGCGGGATGGAAGGGATTACCTTCTTCTTGTCTCCAATGATTAAGTAGGCTTTGAACCCATCCCCAATTCATTCAGAATAGATGATGGCTAATTGGGTGATCCATTCCAATCACACTGCTTTTGGAGCTAAAGTGAAACTCCATATCGGAATCCGAGGGACTTAAACTAGTGACGAATTCCATTTTGTACAATTGAATAAAGGATTTTTTTTCGATGTGAAATGATTTCCGACTATCGGATGGTATTCTAATTACATAGAATATCTATATCTATATATATATATATATATATATATATATATATATATATATATATATATATATATATATATATATATATATATATATATATATATATATATATATATATATATATATATATATATATATATAACAAAAGATTTCGTAGATTACAGAGGAATTTACGAAATATGTCATGCAAAGATTACAGTAACAGATACGCTAAGATGTGAATTTTGTCTATAATCTATTCATGTAATCAATGAAGTAAGATGTGTCTAGACTAAGAATGATAAGTATGTAATTTTCGACAAGAAATGATAAGCAAAAATTTTTGACATGCAGCTAAGGTCGAAGTCCAGACTCACTAATGCATCTTAATAACTATCCGTTAGACACACTAATGCAAGACCTGGTTCACTAAGACCACCGTTCTGATACAACATGAGACGACCCGTCCTAATCCATAAGGACGAATACAATAACATATGATTACATTGCGAGGTATTTGACCTCTACATGAAACATTTTACAAACATTGCATTCGTTTTAAAAGACAAACTTTCATTTCATCAAAAGTTGACAGGCATGCATACCATTTCATAATATCTAACTATAAATGACCTAATATGTCATTTAAATAATCATAATCTTTATTGAACTCAACGAATTGAATGCAACGTCTTTTAAAATATGCCATGAATGACTCCAAGTAATATCTTTAAAATGAGCAAATGCACAGCGGAAGATTTCTTTCAATCTTGAGAATAAACATGCTTTAAAGTGTCAACCAAAAGGTTGGTGAGTTCATTAGATTATCATCAATATTCATTTCCATCATTTTTATTAGACCACAAGATTTTCATTTCCATTTATCATAAATATACATTCCATACATAGAGATAAAAATCATTCATATGGTGAATAACTGGTAATCGACCTTAACAAGATGCATATAGAATATCTCCATCATTCCGGGACTCCCTTCGGACATGATAAATTCGAAGTACTAAAGCATCCGGTACTTTGGATGGGGTCGTTGGGCCCGATAGATCTATCTTTAGGATTCACATCAATTAGGGTGTCTGTTCCCTAATTCTTAGATTACCAGACTCTAAAGGGGCATATTCGATTTCGATCATTCAACTATAGAATGTAGTTTCGATTACTTGTGTCTATTTCGTCAAACATTTATAAAAGCGCATGTATTCTCAGTCCCAAAAATATATATTGCAAAAGCATTTATAAAGGGAGCAAATGAAACTCACAATACTGTATTTCGTAGTAAAAATACATATGTCGTCATTGAACAAGTGTAGGGTTGGCCTCGGATTCACGAACCTATATATATATATATATATATATATATATATATATATATATATATATATATATATATATATATATATATATATATATATATATATATATATATATATATATGTTGGTCAATATCTGTCTAACAATTTAGGTCAGGTCATAGTGTATCACAATCCTAATGCTCGAGATTATCATGCAAAGGTTAACAAAAATCAATTTGACCCTAAATGACTTCAAAAGTATATTCATGTTTATTATATGACTTAAATATAGTCGTTTTATATATTTAAATATGTTTATCAGATTATTTGAGTAAATAATACAAAGTCCTTTATTAATAAACAAAAATTTATATTAAAATTTATATATGATAAAAATATACTTTTATATCTTAAGTAATAAAATTTATAAAGTTCACTTAATATTATAAAAATATAGTGATATGTGTAATTAATATAATTATATTACGTGTGGTAGAAATATCTTTATATCACATATTTATTTGATAAAATAATATTCATAATAATATTAATAAGTAAAAATTTTATTATTTTGTAATAATAATAATTATTTTTATTCTACTAATAATAATACTAATATTTATATTTACTAATAATGATATTAAATTATATTAGAGTAATAATTCTAATCATGATAGTTTTAATAATAACGATACTTTTTAATATTAACTGTAAAAAATTATAATTCCATTCATAATGATAATTTTTAATAATAATAATACTACAATGATAATAATAATGATATTTTATAATAATAATAATATTTCTATTAAAAATGATAATTTTAATAAAAATGATAGTTTTAATATTAATGATACTTTTTATAATAATAATGATAAAAATAATGGAAAATGATATTTTATCTAAATCATAATCTTAACAATATTTTAGCTGAATCATGATACTCATACTCATTATTTTCTAATTGATTTGTTTAATAGCCTTTAGTTCTCTTTTATATCGCATTCATAATAATGATAATAATAACGGTAATCATAATAATTAGACGATACTAATATTAGTTTTAATGATAATAATAATAATAAATAATATTAATGTTAATACTAATAATATTAATAATAATAATAATTATTATAACAATAATAATATTAATATTGGTAATAACCTTAACGATAATAACGATAATAATAATAATAATAATAATGACAATTTTTAATGATAATACATTTATTAATATCGATAATGATGATAATAATAATAATAATAGTAATAATAATTATTAGATAATAATAATAAAGACGATAGTAATAATAATAATCATTTTAATAACAATACTAAAATTCGGTTGGCCATATCTTTTAATCCGTTCATCAAAACGATACGTTTCCTAAATGAAAAGTTATTAATTTTTCGCCAGCTTTCCAATGACATGCATATCATATACCTTATCTCAGTGGCATATGTATCACATTCATGATTTATCATAAACTATTTAACGACAAAAATAAACATACAAGCATGCATAATCATATCTACTCGAGCACTAGTCATGGTACACTATTAATATACAAAAGATAAGATATGAATGCTCACGTATCAATATTGTGATTCAATATTGCAGGAAAGTACGTAGACGCAACGCAGATGATAAACACTAGTTTGACTCACGAGCTATACCCCTCGAATTATACCCATAACCTCCTTAGCTATAACACACAATTTCTTTAACTCTATCTCGCTCGAAAACCAGTTTTGAAATCATGCGAGCAGAACCTCGTCGTAGTATTTTATGTATAATACTACTAATAATAATAATACTAATACTGCTAATAATAATAAGATTAATAACATTATTAATCTTAATAATAATAATAATAATAATAATAATAATATAAATATAAATAATAGAGAGAGATCAATGTATATGTGTGTGTGATTATAAGTGAATTTGAGCGAGATTTATAATGTGACCAGCTTCCAGACCACATGCGATCGCATGGGGTTTATGTGTCAAAACCATGCGATCGCATGGCCATATTTGACAGCTCAAGTTCCATTATTTTGGGCTGCCGACACTCGCTTTAATATATATTAATATATATTTATTTAATTAATATAATTATATATATTATATTATATTTACGAGCATAGATGACTTGTAAAATTAGTTCTGATAAATTGTACGTTGAAGCTCAACTTATGTCCTGGTTCTGGTTCCTCGGACGCCTTTTTGTACGTTTAGAAAACTTGCACTTTACGTTACGCGACGTGTACCTCTATCAATAATTTGACTTAATCATCGATAGACTATATTACCCAAAGTATAACCTTTACATTTGAGTGTTGTGGTTATTTGCTTCTATAATTCAACGTCTCGTTGGTTATCAAAATATATTATTTTAAATCAAACATTTTATATATATTTTATCACTTGTAAAATATATATATATATCTTCATTTAAAAAAAAATAATTTGTTCATATTATATATAATTGAAATATTTATTTAATAATACAATATTTAGTTTTTCAAAACTAATCATATTTTAAAGTTCATTTTGGAATCGTTTAGATAGTAGAAAAATATTATGTCGTATCACGTTTACGTTTTTGAAACACTATTTATATATTTGTAATTTATAATATAGGTTTTAATTAAATTCTTCAAAAGTCATATACAAATTATCTTATAAAACGTCTTGATTAATAAAGTTCTTTTTAAACTGAAACGTTTTTGTATATTTAAATCAAATATGATAACTTTGTTTTCTAAAACTAAATATATATATATATTAGAATCATTTTATTAAAAGGTTAAAATGGAAATCGTTATATTATAAAATATTTTAGAAAAGTAAAGTTATTTATACTCATAATAGGTTTCAAGCTTTTAAATTGCAGTTTGCTGATGAAGCATAAGATGAAGTCCAAAGGTGAATTAAATGTATGAAATCATTTTAATGTAAAATTGATTTACTTAACTTGCTGATATCCAACATCTAAATTATTTACACTCCATGTTCTTACCTTCACATTAACTAACATGAAAGTTAAAATAGTTATCTTATCTAAGTCACGAGGAAAATATTGTAAAGTAAGAATTGGAAATTAAACAGAAATCTCCACTAATCCTTTTCTAGTTCTCGTTAATTGACACATTTGTTCTTACTTGTAATTCACTTTACCATTTTCCGAATGTGGCCAAAAAAGAACAGATTTCTTAAATCATAGTGGACCTCATAACAGACACCCGTAATTATAATCACAATGTATCTGCTAATTTAATCATTTGATATTATCTTTTAATTTCCGTCGATAAACATATATTGAAACTAATATGTTTATGTAAAGTATTATTCATGAAGTACTTTGTTAACGTTTTCAAGTCATATAATAATTTCATAACTTATTTTCATATCAACCAAACCGTTAAATGTTTTATTAATATTTCTTAATTTAATAATCACACATATGTATATATTCATACATATCTATTTACACATAATTGTTCGTGAATCATCGAGAGCAGTCGAAGGATAAATGAATACATGAACATAGTTCAAAGTTTTTGAGATTTCAATATTACAGACTTTGCTTATCGTGTCGGAACATATAAAGATTAAGTTTAAATTTGGTCGAAAATTTCCGGGTTGTCACATATCGCATGGCTTTCCTAGCCATATCCCATGCGATCGCATGAGATGGTTTGACATCACACATTCGTTTAACTTATTCTGCCAACACACATTTTTAATTATATAATATATTTAATCTTTATAATTAATTAAATATTATATTTAATTCTCGTGCATAGTTGACTTGTAATTTTAGTTCCAATGATAGAGATGTATATTGACGGTTTATCAATCGATATCAAAGGAAATGTTACATCGTCCAAACCCAATACGATTCAGGAAGCCATGACAATGGCACACCAACTCATGGACCAGATTACAGAGAGTTTGATTAAGGCACCAATTACCGAAGTCAAGACAACTGAAGGAAAGAGGAAATAGGAAGACTATAAGGGCAAAAGTACTCACCTGAAGAGGCGAGAAACTTTTAAAGGTAAACAAGATGGGGCAACTGCTAGTCCAAACTATAAGGGACCCCATCCATTCTGCAAAAGATGTTACACACATCATGCAGGTTATTGCCAAGTGGTCTGTGATAAGTGCAACAAGAAAGGACATGTGGCAAAAGATTGTTATGCCACCGTTTCTGAAGTAAAGACAAAACCGACCGATGTCAAGAAATGTTTTGGATGCGGGAAGTCTGGTCACTTTATAAATCAATGTCTTGATAAGGAGAAGAACAAAGAACCCGCACGTGGGAGGGCATTTAACATTAATGTCAGCGAAGCAGGTGAGGACCCTGCTCTTGTTACAGGTACGTTTATCGTTAATAATCAACTAGCTTCTATTATGTTTGATACGGGTGCTGATAGAAGTTATATGTGTAAAGACTTTAGTTCTAAACTAAAATGTGCATCATTGCATTTAGACAATAAATATACTATTGAATTAGCTAATAGTAAACTGATAAAAGCCGATAAAATTTGTCATGGTTGCGAAATAAATCTCGCTGGTGAAACCTTCAAAATCGATTTGATACCCGTAGAATTAGGAAGTTTTGACATAATCATTAGCAAGGACTGGATGTCTAAAACAAGAGCAGAAGTTGTTTGCACTGAGAAAGCGATCCGCATCCCTCAAAAGGATGAAACGTCATTAATGATTTATGGGGAGAAGAGCAACTCGAAGCTGAACCTTATCAGCTGTATGAAGACCCATAAACTTATAAGAAAAGGTTGTTATGCTATTCTAGCACACGTGAAGAAGATCAATACCGAAGAAAGAAGCATTGATGACGTACCGGTTGTAAGAGAATATCCCGAAGTATTTCCAGAAGAATTACCAGGGCAACCTCCACACAGATGTGTAGAATTCCAGATTGATCTCGTACCAGGAGCTGCACCTGTAGCCCGATCCCCATATAGACTTGCACCTTTAGAAATGCAAGAATTACAAAACCAGTTGCAAGAATTATCGGACCGTGGATTTATTCATCCCAGTTTTTCACCTTGGGGTGCTCCTATTCTGTTTGTCAAGAAGAAGGATGGATCTATGAGAATGTGCATAGATTACCGAGAATTAAACAAATTAACGATCATGAATCGGTACCCATTACCGAGGATTGATGATTTGTTTGATCAATTGCAAGGATCAAGTGTTTATTCTAAGATTGATCTACGCTCCGGATATCATCAGCTGAGAGTGAAGGAAGAAGATGTTCCTAAAACCGCATTCAGAACCCGTTACGGTCACTACGACTTTTTAGTCATGCCTTTTGGATTGACTAATGCTCCAGCAGTATTCATGGATCTAATGAATCGCATCTGTAGACCGTATTTAGACAAATTTGTCATTGTTTTTATCGACGACATATTGATTTACTCGAAGAATAAGGAAGAACATGAGCAACACTTAAGAATGGTACTAGAGGTACTCAAGAAAGAAGAACTGTATGCAAAATTTTTGAAGTGTGATTTCTGGTTACAAGAAGTACAATTTTTGGGCCATGTTTTCAGTAAACATGGAATTAAAGTTGACCCTGCCAAGATCGAAGCCATTAGTAAATGGGAAACACCGAAGACTCCAACACAAATCCGCCAATTCTTAGGTCTTGCTGGTTACTACCGAAGATTCATTCAAGGTTTCTCTAAAATCGCCAAACCCTTAACTGTATTGACTCAAAAGGGAAAGAAGTATGATTGGTTCACGGAACAAGAATCCGCATTCCAGTTATTAAAAAAGAAGTTAATGTCTGCACCCATTTTGTCATTACAAGAAGGAAATGATGATTTCGTGATCTATTGTGACGCTTCAAGCCAAGGTTTAGGATGTGGATTAATGCAACGCACAAAAGTTATCGCATACGCCTCACGACAACTAAAAGTTCACGAAAGGAACTACAAGACACACGATTTGGAACTTGGAGCAGTAGTTTTTGCACTCAAAATATGGAGACACTATCTATATGGAACCAAGTGTACAGTGTACCCTGACCATAAGAGTCTTCAGCATATTTTTGATCAAAAACAACTCAATATAAGGCAATGTCGTTGGGTAGAGTTATTGAACGATTACGATTGTGAAATCTGTTACCACCCCAGAAAGGCTAATGTAGTAGCTGATGCCCTAAGTCGGAAAGAAAGAGTAAAACCTCTTAGGGTCCGAGCTTTGAACATTACAATTCGTACTGATCTCACAAAGAAAATTCAAGCAGCACAGTTAAAGGCTTTAAAAGCAGAAAACGAAAAAGGCAAAATGAGCAAAGGGTTAGAAAAACAGCTTGAAGTAAAAGCCGATAGAACCCTGTATTTTGCTGGTAGGATATGGGTACCAATACATGGTAACCTAAGGCAACTAGTATTGGACAAAGCACACAAAACGAGGTACTCAATTCACCCAGGGAACGGGAAAATGTACCACGATCTTAAGAAGTTCTATTGGTGGCTTAATATGAAGACGGGAATTGCTACTTATGTAAGCAAATGTTTGACATGTGCGAACGTCAAAGCTGAGCATCAAAAGCCGTCAGGGTTACTGCAACAACCGGAAATTCCTCAATGAAAATGGGAAAGAATAACCATGGATTTCATTACGAAACTGCCAAGGACAGTAAGTAGTCACGATACTATTTGGGTGATAGTTGATCGCCTCACTAAATCAGCTCACTTTCTACCAATAAAGGAGACAGATAGTATGGAGAAATTAGCACGCCTATATTTGAAGGAAGTAGTTTCCAGGCATGGTGTACCTATCTCCATCATATCTGATCGCGACACCCAATTCATATCACATTTTTGGCAGTCATTACAAAAAGCATTGGAAACTCGATTAGATATGAGCACCGCTTATCACCCACAGACAGATGGTCAAAGTGAAAGAACAATACAAACATTAGAAGACATGTTACGGGCATGCGTCATTGACTTTGGAACCAGTTGGGATCGACACTTACCCTTGGCAGAATTCTCATACAATAACAGCTATCATACGAGCATCAACGCAGCACCATTCGAAGCACTTTATGGTAGAAAGTGCAGATCTCCTATTTATTGGAGAGAAGTAGGAGAAAGACAACTTGCTGGACCAGAAATTATTCATGAAACCACCGAAAAGATCGTTCAAATACAATAACGATTGAAAACGGCCATGAGTCGCCAAAACAGTTATGCGGATGTAAGAAGAAAACCACTAGAATTTCAAGTGGGCGACAAAGTCATGTTGAAAGTGTCACCCTGGAAAGGCGTTGTACGATTCGGTAAACATAGAAAGCTAAGTCCTAGGTACGTAGGACCCTTTGAAATCACCGAAAGAATTGGAATAGTTGCTTATTGATTAAAGCTACCGCAACAACTTAGTAGTGTTCATGACACATTTCACGTGTCAAATTTGAAGAAATGTTTAGCTAAAAATGACGTCGTAATTCCCCTTGACGAAATACGAATCAATGATAAACTCCATTTTATCGAAGAACCTGTTGAAATCATGGACCGTGAGGTCAAACAATTAAAACAAAGCAAAATACCGATAGTTAGTGTCATGACCCGAATTTTTCCATGATTATATATTGAACAATATTAATATTTACATGATTAAATGTTTCCAACATATTAAGTAATCAAAATTTTTAAGACTTGATTAATTGAAACGAATTTTATGTAAACGTGTGACCACCCAACTTGTCCGATGATTCACGAACGTTATAACTTGTAAATAACATGATAATATATATATGAACTTATATATATATTTAACATGATGAAATGATAATTAAGTATCTCATTAAGTATATTAAAAATGAACTATAAACATAAAATGAGACTACTAACTTAAGGATTTCGAAACGATATATATACGTAACGATTATCGTTGTAATAACGTCTTAATATTTATATATCGTATTAAGATATATTAACACACTATGTTATCATGATAATATAACAATTTAACATCCCATTAGATATAATAACAATGGGATTAATTACATTTAACAAGGTCGTTAACTTAAAGGTTTCGAAACAACACTTACATGTAACGACTAACGATGATTTAACGACTCAGTTAAAATGTATATATATATATAGTGTATTAAGATGTATTAATACACATTTAAAGGACATCAATACATATATCAAAACATCTTACTTAACAAAAATAATCACAATTGTATTCCCATTTGTTTTCATCAAGAATTCTACTCGTATTCGCTCGGTATTTGCACTCGTATTATACCCAGCTTCTAGATGTATTTACTATTGGTATATACCAATAAAAATCTGCTCCTTAGCAGCATTAAATGATTAAGGAACATGTGGAACCAACCATTTGTCAAGTAGCATGAATTATTTAGCAAGAAAACAAAATTAGGAATCTTTTCTTTCTTTATAAACTAAAAACGTTTTCATGCATACACACCATTTCTTCATTCCATTTTCTCATACTTACACTCCCAATTTTCTCTCAAAATACTCCTAACTTCATACTTGATCATCTCCAAGTATTTTTCCCATCATTTAGCTTCAATTACAAGCTTTAATCATCATAAAAACAACCTAGAATCAAGAAGTTGCAAGATTACTTCCAATCTTTTTAATCCAATCCAACAACTCATTAAAGATCAAGAACTTCCATCTAATCTCAGTAACTTTTCATTCTTAATCAAGGTAATAATCATATCCAAGCTTTGGTTTAATTCCTATAAACATAACTACCTTAAATCAAGTAGTAATCTTACTTGAATTTGTTTTCGTGTCATGATTCTGCTTCAAGAACTTCCAAGCCATCAAAGATCCTTTGAAGCTCAATTTATTTTCTCATCATTTCCAGTAGGTTTACCTACTATACTTGAGGTAGTAATGATGTTCATAACATCATTCGATTCATATATATATATATATATATATATATATATATATATATATATATATATATATATATATATATAACTATCTTATTCGAAGATTTAAACTTGTAATCACTAGAACATAGTTTAGTTAATTCTAAACTTGTTCGCAAACAAAGTTAATCCTTCTAACATAACTTTTAAAATCCAATAAACACATGTCTTGTATCTATGTGATATGCTAACTTAATGATTTAAAACCTGTAAACACGAAGAACACCGTAAAACCGGACATACGCCGTCGTAGTAAAACCGGGGGCTGTTTTGGGTTGGATAATTAAAAACTATGATAAACTTTGATTTAAAAGTTGTTCTTATGAGAAAATTATATTTCTTATGAACATGAAACTATACCCAAAAATCATGGTTAAACTCAAAGTGGAAGTATGTTTTTCAAAATGGTCAATAAGATGTCGTTTTTCGACGGAATTGACTACCTCTTTCAAATATGACTTGTAACCTGTAACTCCGACTATAAACCACTAATTTTTCAGTTTAATTCTAAATACTACAGTTCATTATGAAACCATAGCAATTTGATTCACTTTAAACGGAGTTGTAATGAATATTTGGCGAGCAAAACAAAATCTGCTAAAATTAACGTTGTATGGACGAAATTTATATTGTAAAAACTATATTAACCATATCCTTGCTAACTTTTCCTATATATATTTGGATATGTTATCATTAGTATAACAAAATATTATAATCTTAGTTAATACCGAGATTGTATATATATATATATATAATAATGTACATTCCATGACAATAAGTATACAATACGTTTTGATAAATCATAAGACAATAAGTATACAATACGTTTTGATAAATTCTAAGACAATATGTATACAATACGTCTCTGGATTGATGCAAAGACAATACGTATACAATACGTCGTGGGGTAATTCTAAGATTATATATATACCGATTATTGGACTGTTGGACATTTCGGACTATTTTGGACTACTAACAAAGGACTACTAACATAAAAATGTTAAAAATTAATATATAAATATTCTATGAACTTGTTTTATTTTATTCACATGTCGTATTATTATCTGAATCATTATTATTGTTATAGGTTCGTGAATCCAAGGACGACGGCCATATTTTTAATAAGCTGAAAACTTATTATTAATATACTTTTACTATCGTGAGTATATAGTCCCATTTTTAAACTCTAAAAATATTTTGGGATGATAATACATGCATTTTATGTTTTACACCACGGACACAAGTACTTAAAATATATTCTACGTTGAGTTGTACCACCTTGCATATCTTCCCTAATAGCTTGGTAACTAATATTTACATTTTGTAAGAACATGTAAGCGCGAATCCTATTGATAGATCTATCGGGTTTGACAACCTCAACCGGGCTAGTCGCTCTAGTATCGTAAACGGTTGCATAGTACTTCATTTTTACTACACTTGGTACAGTGTAGGGAGATTTCATAATAAAGGGAATATGCTACATTTATGGTTAAGTATGGTTACCAAAACGCTCAACAACTTATAGAATATATTTATTGAAATATTTATAACTATGAAATCTTGTGGTCTATATTTATATCGATTCTAGCTTTAAACCTATATATCTCACCAACCTTTGTGTTGACTGTTTAAGCATGTTTATTCTCAGGTCCTTAAGAAAGTCTTCCGCTGTTGCATTATCTGAGCAAGCTGTGCATGGAGTCTCATGCTTTTGTTTAAATGAAGTGTTGCATTCAATAAAACCTTTATCATGTATTATATTCGACTGTTATGTCACGTGTGTAGTATTTAGAAATCGATGTATTATGGAAATTATTTCTTAAATAATCGCCCACTTGTTTAAAACATGCATTATGTATAATAAGGGTGTGTCTCTTTATGAAACGAATGCAATATTTTCTAAAATGTATCATATAGAGGTCAAATACCTCGCTATGGGACGTACCGCGTTTATAGTAATATGGACGAGTCATTTCAGTTGGTATCAGAGCAGAGGTCTTAGCGAACCAGAAATTGCATTAGTGTGTCTGACCGGTATTTGTTAGGATGCATTAGTGAGTCTGGACTTTGACCGAACTTGTTTTTGAAAACCATTACTAATCATTTTAGGTCGGAAATTAAATATTATAACATGTAAATATTATGTGGTATATTACTAATGTGGTAGTTAATGTGTGATAGATGTCTACTTCTAGCACCAATCTCATTATCACATTCAGCAACTCCGAAGTTGAATCTCCAGCAAAAGTATCAATCATCGACTTATCTGATAACGACGATGACCCGAAGGAAGGTGTATCAATCATCTATATAACTGATGACGATGATGACCTGGAGTCGGATGCATTTTTGGAAGACTCACAATTCCCAGAGGAACCAGAAGAGGAACCTATAATCGACAACCCAAAAATTCCAAAAGCAGAAACTAATAAAACAATTATTGTACCAAGTGCTCCCGATACTACCACACCTAGTCAACCATGTCTTACCAATACTACAGAAATGTCATCTACTGAACCCCAACCAAAACCTAGACTTACCGCTGAAATACGCACTCTGACAGTAGGGAAGCGAAAATTCTATGATTTTCCAGATTTCTTTGAATTCCCAAGGAAGCCTCGTCATTTCTAATCTGTTTTGCAGCTATTCGACTTCACGCCTTATATAATAATATATCATGTGCTATATTTCATCTTACATATGTTTTATGTAAATAGTGGTATTGAATTATTGTAAAATATTGTACCAAAAGAATAAGCGTGAAGGATTAATGCATTAAGTTTTTCATGATAGAATATTATCATGATTGTAGTAGTTAATTTGTGTACTAGCTATTAAGTATGAACTTTAACGGGTAGGTACTACCCGAGCTACAATTATAAAACGCTAATAAGAAGAAAATGCTTTTATAATAATTGGTTTATATATTTATTATGCCACGATGTACCATTAATTACTTGCTACATCTATAATATTCTATGTGATTAATTATCTTATATGTTTATTGAAGAAACATGGCTTGATTAAATCGAATGACGGAACAAGAAATTGAGGAGCTTATCAACCAACGCGTAAACGACCGAATGCTTTGGGTCGAAGCGGCAAGAGCAGCAGCAAACAACACAAACCCTCGTGTTGGATGCTCATATAAAGCATTTCAAGGTTGCAAAACTTCATCATTCAGTGAAACAGAAGGACCAGTCAGTTTAACCCGATGGTTCGAAAAACTGGAGTCCGTATTTAAAATCAGTGGTTGTGCGGAAGGGGATCGAACAAAGTATGCTTCATGCACATTACAGGATGGTGCACTTACATGGTGGAAAAACTATGTAAAAGCTGTAGGGGGCTATGAAGCATATGATTATCCTTGGGAGGAATTGAAAAATATGCTAATCAACGAATACTGCCCAAGGAACGAGGTTAGGAAGATGGAAGTCGTGTTATGAAATCTGAAAGTTCTCGAAACGGAACTTACCAACTATAACAGGTGATTCATGGAATTAGCCTTGTTATGTCCTGAATTGGTACCAACGGAAGAGCGAAAGATTGAATTGTACAAAGATGGTCTGCCAAAGAACATCAAGGCCAATGTTACAGCATCCAAACCCAAGACAATTCATGAAGCTATCACCATGGCAAACGAGCTAATGGATCATCCTGGATAAGAACAAATCAAATACCGATGCCAAGGTATCGGATAACAAAAGAAAGTCGGATGCAAACCGTGATCGAGGTCACCAGCAACAATCTCTCAAGAAACAGAAAACCACGCAAGGTGCGGGTAGTGGTTCAAGCTCAGGTTACAAAGGGCGTAATCCTTTATGTAACAGATGCCACAAATATCACACTGGTTTTTGCAATGTGGTGTGCAACAAATGTAATCGAATGGGTCATCTTTCTGAAGATTGTTGGGTTCCTGTTACAAATACAAATGGCACCAAGACTCCTGCCACCAATGCAAATAGAACTGCCCTGGCTACTGTTACTTGTTACGGGTGTGGGAAACAGGGTCATATTAAGAGCCAGTTCCTGAATCCAGGGAAGAATAACGGACCTGCACGGGGAAGAGCATTTGTTATTAATGCTAGAGAGGCATGTGAAGACCCAGAGCTTGTTACGGGTACGTTTACCATTAATGACTTATTAGCATCTATTATATTTGATACTGGTGCCGATAGAAGTTACATGTGTAGAGACTTTTACGCTAAATTGAATTGTTCATCATTACCTCTAGATGCTAAGTACATGATTGAGTTAGCTAATGGTAAACTAATTAAAGCCGATAAAATTTGCGTGATTGTAAAATAAAGTTAGCCGGAGAAACATTTAAAATTGATTTGATACCCATAGAATTAGGAAGTTTTGATATAATAGTCGGCATGGACTGGATGTCCAAAATAGGAGCTGAAGTTGTGTGAGCCAAGAAGGAAATTCGCATTCCTCGTAAGGATAAAACGGCAGTAATGATATATGGAGAGAAGGGTAACTCAAAGCTAAAACTCATTAGCTGTCCAAAAGTGCTTGAAGAAAGGGTGTTATGCTATCCTAGCACATGTTAATAAAGTCGAAACGAAGGAAAAAGAGAAGAGCATCAACGACGTGCCTGTGGCAAGAGATTTTCCTGAAGTCTTTCCGGAAGAGTTGCCGGGATTACCTCCATTTAGATCTGTAGAATTTCAAATAGATCTAGTACCAGGAGCTGCACCAGTGGCTCGTGCTCCATACAGACTTGCACCGTCTGAGATGAAAGAGTTAGAAAGCCAGTTACAAGAATTACTGGATCGTGGATTCATTCGACCGAGTACTTCACCGTGGGGAGCTCCAATTTTATTCGTCAAAAAGAAAGATGGATCCTTCCGAATGTGTATAGATTACAGCGAATTAAACAAGTTAACTATCAAGAATCGGTACCCATTACCGAGAATTGATGACTTGTTTGATCAGCTGCAAGGATCACGTGTTTACTCCAAAATCGATCTAAGGTCGGGATATCATCAGTTGCGTGTCAAAGAAGAAGATATTCCGAAAACTGCATTTCGGACACGCTACGGTCATTATGAATTTTTAGTCATGCCGTTCGGGCTGACAAACGCACCAGCTGTATTCATGGACCTCATGAATCGGGTATGCAGTCCATATTTGGATAAGTTTGTTATCGTCTTTATTGATGATATTTTTATTTATTCCAAAAATGAACAAGAACATGATCAACATTTAAGGTTGGTGCTGGAACTGTTGAAGAAAGAACAGTTATACGCAAAGTTTTCTAAGTGCGCCTTTTGGTTAAAGGAAGTACAATTCCTTGGTCACATCGTGAGCAGTCAAGGAATTCAGGTCGATCCTGCGAAGGTTGAAGCCATTGAAAAATGGGAAACCCCAAAAACTCCGACCCAAATACGCCAATTTTTGGGTCTTGCTGGCTATTACAGAAGGTTTATTCAAGATTTTTCCCGGAAAGCCAAACCATTGACAGCATTAACACATAAAGGGAAGAAGTCCGAATGGACTTCTGAGCAGGAAGCCGCATTTCAATTATTGAAGAAGAAGTTGACTACATCGCCTATTCTATCGTTACCTGAAGGAAACGATGATTTTGTAATTTATTGTGACGCTTCGCGACAAGGTTTTGGTTATGTTCTCATGCAACGAAAGAAGGTTATTGCATATGCATCCCGACAACTGAAGATTCATGAACAAAATTATACGACTCATGATCTAGAATTGGGAGCAGTGGTGTTTGCATTAAAGATTTGGAGACACTACTTGTACGGGGCTAAATGTACTGTGTATACCGACCATAAAAGCCTTCAACATATCTTCAACCAAAAACAACTGAACATGAGGCAACGTAGGTGGGTCGAGCTGATAAATGACTATGATTGTGAAATTCGCTATCATCCCGGGAAAGCAAATGTAGTATCATATGCTTTAAGCAAGAAGGAAAGAGAGCCGATTCGAGTACGAGAAATGAATATGAAGATTCGTACAAACCTCACTACACAAATAAAGGAGGCTCAACAAGGAGCTCTTTCTGAAGAAAACTTTGGAAATGAGATGCTTAAAGGGTTAGATAAACAGCTTGTTACACGGGAAGACGGAACCCGATACTTCGCTGGATGCATTTGGGTACCGAAGTTTAAAGGGTTAAGAAATCTGGTTTTGGATGAGGCACATAAGACAAGATACTCGATACATCCAGGAGCTGGAAAGATGTATCAAGATCTAAAAGCACACTTTTGGTGGCCGAATTTGAAGGCTGGCATTGCAACATACATTGGAGAATGTTTGACTTGCTCCAAAGTCAAGGCAGAACATCAGAAACCATCAGGTTTGCTTCAACAACCAGAAATCCCGGAATGGAAATGGGAATGTATTACTATGGATTTCATCACGAAGCTACCAAAGACTGCATGGGGTTATGACACCATTTGGGTAATTGTCGATCGTCCAACAAATCTGCACATTTCCTACCTATGAAAGAAATGGATAAGATGGAGAAATTGGTACGATTATACATGAAGGAAGTTATTTCAAGACATGGAGTACCTATTTCCATTATATCTGATCGCGACAGTAGGTTTACGTCAAGGTTTTGGCAATCACTACATGAAGCTCTAGGGACTCGTCTGGATATGAGCACTGCATATCATCCTCAGACCGATGGGCAAAGTGAAAGGACCATTCAGACTCTTGAAGACATGCTTAGAGCATGTGTGATCGATTTCGGAAACAGATGGGATAAATATTTACCATTGGAAGAATTCTCGTATAACAACAGTTATCATACAAGTATTAATGCTGCACCATTCGAAGCAATTTATGGAAGAAAGTGTAGATCCCCTATCTGTTGGAACGAAGTAGGTGATAGGTAACTGACTGGTCCCGAGATCATACAAGAGACTACTGAAAAGATTGTGCAAATCAAGAAGAGATTGAAGACCGCCCAAAGTCGTCAAAAGAGCTATGCTGATGTTCGAAGGAAGCCGTTAGAATTTCAGGTTGTTGACATGGTTATGTTAAAGGTGTCACCTTGGAAAGGTGTGATACGCTTTGGTAAGAGGGGTAAATTGAACCCAAGATACGTAGGACCATTCAAGATCATTGAACGTATTGGACCGGTGGCTTATCGACTTAAGCTACCACAACAACTTGCTGGAGTACACAATACCTTCCACGTCTCGAACCTAAGGAAATGCCTTGCAAAAGAAGACCTCACTGTTCCTCTTGAAGAAATCCAAATTGACGAGAAACTGCATTTTATAGAAGAGCCCGTTGAAATCATGGATCGTGAAGTCAAACGGCTCAAGCAAAGCAACATACCTATAGTTAGGGTTCGTTGGAACGCTCGAAGAGGTCCTGAGTTCACTTGGGAAAGGGAGGACCAGATGAAACAGAAATATCCACAGCTGTTTACAAACACCGCCCATTGAATAGGTATTACTTCAAATTTCGGGACGAAATTTCTTTAACGGGTAGGTACTGTCATGACCCGAATTTTTCCATGATTATATATTGAACAATATTAATATTTACAGGATTAAATCTTTCCAACATATTAAGCAATCAAACTTTTTAAGACTTGATTAATTGAAACGAATTTTATGTAAACGTGTGACCACCCAACTTGTCCGATGATTCACGAACGTTATAACTTGTAAATAACATGATAATATATATATGAACTTATATATATATTTAACATGATGAAATGATAATTAAGTATCTCATTAAGTATATTAACAATGAACTATATACATAAAATGACTACTAACTTAAGGATTTCGAAACGATATATATACGTAACGATTATCGTTGTAATAACGTCTTAATATTTATATATCGTATTAAGATATATTAACACACTATGTTATCATGATAATATAACAATTTGACATCCCATTAGATATAATAACAATGAGATTAATTACATTTAACAAGGTCGTTAACTTAAAGGTTTCGAAACAACACTTACATGTAACGACTAACGATGATTTAACGACTCAGTTAAAATGTATATATATATATATATATATATATATATATATATAGTGTATTAAGATGTATTAATACACATTTGAAGGACTTCAATACATATATCAAAACATCTTACTTAACAAAAATAATCATAATTGTATTCCCATTTGTTTTCATCAAGAATTCTACTCGTATTCGCTCGGTATTTGCACTCGTATTATACTCAGCTTCTAGATGTATTTACTATTGGTATATACCAATAAAAATCTGCTCCTTAGCAGCATTAAATGATTAAGGAACATGTAGAACCAACTATTTGTCAAGTAGCATGAATTATTTAGCAAGAAAACAAAATTAGGAATCTTTTCTTTCTTTATAAACTAAAAACGTTTTTATGCATACACACCATTTCTTCATTCCATTTCTTCATTCCATTTTATCATACTTACATTCCCAATTCTCTCTCAAAATACTCCTAACTTCATACTTGATCATCTTCAAGTATTTTTCTCATCATTTAGATTTAATTACAAGCTTTAATCATCATAAAAACAACCTAGAATCAAGAAGTTGCAAGATTACTTCCAATCTTTTTAATCCAATCCAACAACTCATCAAAGATCAAGAACTTCCATCTAATCTCATTAACTTTTCATTCTTAATCAAGGTAATAATCATATCCAAGCTTTGGTTTAATTCCTATAAACATAACTACCTTAAATCAAGTAGTAATCTTACTTGAACTTGTTTTCGTGTCATGATTCTGCTTCAAGAACTTTCAAGCCATCAAAGATCCTTTGAAGCTCAAGTTATATTCTCATCATTTCCAGTAGGTTTACCTACTATACTTGAGGTAGTAATGATGTTCATAACATCATTCGATTCATGATGGGTGTCGAATCCAACAAAAATAATCCTACTTCAAAAATGTGTAGTTAGCACAAGTAGTAGGTTCGTTTTCACAGAGATTAGTCAAGATTAATTCTCTAATTAACGAAAAAGGGGGGTTTTGATTTTTTAGAAGCTAAAAACTAATAACTAAAGTAAACAAGTAAAAGCAGATATATCAAAGTAGTTGTAAAGATTAAGACGAATATAAATATAAAAGAATACGATCTAGTTAAAGGGTGTAACTTAGTTATGAATCCTGGTCAATCATTGACATCAAAACGTCTTGAATACTTTTGAATAAATTGGTTATAGTTGTTAACAAGCTCTAACAACTAGTTTCTTCTTACGGTGTCGAATAACAAAACAAGCTCTTTGTATATTACTCTTACCAAATAATTAGTCCTAAACAAGCTCTTGGGACTTAATTTTCAGTAGCATTGTATCCTAAAGAAACCCAATTATGATTGACAAATAGGCAAGCTCGATTCATCTAAATCATATCACATGTTCCCTTAACAATAATCAAAAACTTGACCATAATTGATATTGCTAATTGCTACTAATATTAGAACAAAGAAACAATTACGTATTTCAACTTCTAAATGGCAGATAATAAACTGATTTTGATAATCTAATAACAAGAACAAGATTAAGTAATCAAATCAGCAAACATTAAACAATCAGAGAACATGTAAATATTCATAAGCATTCAAAATAAGATTCAATTATCTCATAACCCAATTGGATTCAACCCTAAATTGACCTTTAACTAGAAAGTAAATAAATTAGCCACACATGGCTTTAAAGGTAGAAGTTACAACTAACGAATTTAAGGTTGCAATGGCGTGGAACAGCAGCTCCGAACCAGAAAAACGCAGCAGCAGCAATAAAAAGAAATCGCAGCCTTCGCCTTCGCCTTCGCCTTCGCCTTTGAGTTTTCGTGATGTGTATCGTGTTATCAATTCGGCCAGCAAATGGGTCTTTTTATAGCCCACGATCCTTGGCCAGTAAGACTTTGATATCCATTCTAATTCCATCTCTTGATTTGAGCTTATCTTGAGTATCAATCGGTTGTTTTTTTGTTCCTCCAAATACGTATATAGAGCATTTGCTATCTTTATCTCCCAATTGTGTTATGACAAAACACATATAAAGCCCTCCAAGTTCTAAGCCTTTGTCGTTTTTAACCTTCATCTTCTATTTCTACAAAATAACAAAACATGTGTGAGGCATTCTAATCCTTTAAAAGAGATATTTTAACATAGTATAACGATTAATTGCTAGCCCATCTTTTGTAAACGAAAATAAGATTAAAACTCACAAGTTAAACCCATATTAGGAGATAACGTTAGGGGAATATATATAAAAAGTATGTATTTTAAGACCGTATCAAATTCCCCCACACTTAGCTTTTGCTCGTCCTCGAGTAAAACATTTCAACTCTTCCATGTACATCAAGATCATCATGCTACTAAAAAAAAAATAAGACCAATTTTTTGAAATTGGGTAAAAGTGATCAGGGTTGGTAAATGGGTCGGTGTAGGCTCAGATCGCTTCACTAGTCGAAACCTTTATTAACAGTTTAGGTAGTTCGGGGATATGGATATAGTAACAGCGGGTTAAACCTAAATGCCATCATCATCTTTCATGTATATGTAATCAATATAATCTCAAAGAGAATCAACGCAAGTTCTAGAGAAACAAATCAATGGAAGAATATCAATATCGCTCATGAAAAGCATGTGTGACTGATATAGATAATCAGTTTATCGCTAACAAGGGTTATACTATGCCCACTAAAGGGGTGTTTGGATTTGCGTTTTGAAATTTGATTATTTGTTTTGAATAATCATAATCAAATAATCAGCTGTTGCAAAACGTGGTTTTGATAAATGATGTTTGGGATTTGATTATGCAGGTTGAAATCGTAATAATTAAATAATCATTTTCTGAGTGTTTGGAAAAATTAGATTATTTAGTAATTTAACATGTAAATTTACCAAAAAAGACATCCTATAAAACTATAAAAGTATTAAAATACATAAGTTCAATATCTAATGCTACGTATATATTTCTTTACTAACATAAAATTATCGACTGATTTTACCAACTAATATGTAAAATATAAATTGACATATTTTTTTATTATTTTAACATAAGCATCTGTTTAATACATGTAAAGTTAATGTTTTAAAAATTTAGAATATATGCTCGTAAGAATATGTTAACGTTATAATGCATGAGATGGAAGGACACGTATGTAATTTTGGCATTAAGACCTATAATTAAAAAATCACGTTTTCACAACAGTAGAGGCTCCCTTACTTCTTCAAAACTGTGTTTTTATACCCTCAAAACGCAAATAAGTGATTATTAGGATTTCATCCCCAAACACTATAAATAAATTATTAGCGACATCAAAACGCAATAATCAAAAAATCAATGTCAAAACGTGATCCCAAACACCCCCTAAATTCGGTCACTTATCATCTTTAATAAAATTATTAACTAATAAATTGCACTTTGAAAAGCTCTATAGTTCAATTATGTTATGAACCTTTCAAACTTGATTCGACTTCTCATAGTATCAGGTCAATCAAGAGTACCAGAATCATTAAAACATAAACTCGATGAGCAATTGCTATTTAACAAAAAAAATCATTAAAAGATGAAAATATTAACTTTAACTCCCCCACCCTTAAACCATACATCATCCCTGATGTATTAGATCGATATTTAAGCATTTATAAACAATAAAGAATGTAAGGAGATAAGTTTAAGAGAAACAAAAGACAAAATTTCATTTCTCGTCCCTGAACTTTACATCGATTTTGACTCTCTGTCCTTTTTCTTTTTTTTGTGCATTCCTCGTCCCTAAACTATCAAAATAGTACATCCCTCGTCCACCGTCTACTTTCTGTCAATTTTGCCGTTACCCTCCTATCTCGTGCAGAGCATGTGTGGGTAAAATGGTCATTAAACTACATGGACGAGGAGCGTAATTATGTCTTTTTCTTCTATATTCAATTTAGTCCCAAAATTATAAATCGTAATCTCTAATAAAATCAAATTCATTCCTCTTCTTCCATAAATTACCCTAGTTCACGAATATCAATCACAGATTATTATTTTAGAATTACAAATACGAATATAAAAATCAAAAATTAAAAATCAAGTTCAAGATATTTTTTTTCAACTTTTACTGTACGAGCTTCTTCATCTTCATACTGTATTTCAAATTCTCAAATCTATTTATGATGTTTCATTCAGTAAATTGAAGATAGCATAGTGTTCCTTGAACAAAATCGAAGTCTCGTGCATCAACTATTCAGATTTACATTCACAAATTCGTAGCGAATCACATCGTGTTCTTCTTATAACCGAAAACATCAACATCGATGTCTCTGGATCAGTTTTGTGCATAAATTGGAGAGATTGAGTTAATCTCGTGTTCTGAAACTGCAAGTCGAGCATTCTCGAGATGATTTGCTGCGTATTTCGATGGGAACATCAGATCTGGTGAGAACATCAGCTGTCAATTGTCGCTGTGTTGGTGACGAGGAACAAAAAATCCAGATCGTTGTAGGTGGTGGCGAGACACAAAACCCCAAAACTGAGACGAGTTGATGATGATGAATATCAAATCCAGATTTTAGATGAGACGAGTTGATTAGGTGTTCATGGTGACGAGTTGATGATGATGAAGGTGACTTACAAAATCGATTAGGTGTTCAGGATTTATAATTTTGATTTCTTGATTTTATAGAAGTATAAAATTAGGGTTTTTAATTTGGGGATAATTAATTTGATTTTGATTTTGATTTGATGATGAAGACAAGTGAACATCAGCTAGGGTTTTTTTTATAAGGGAGGAGAATGACTGCAGCCATGGTGGTTGGTGAGTTTGGAGTGATGGGTATTGATAAAACACAGTTATAATGTTAATGTTAATTACAGTATATAATTTATTTACTTCTTTGATTTCTATTTTTGATTTGATGTTGAAAAGAAAAAAAAAAGAAATGAGAAAAGAGGTGAAAACACAGCCATGGTTTTAATTCTACGGGGAGAAGTCAAGATGGATGTAGATGGGGTAAAGGGAAGAACATGTCGAAAAGACTAAAATACCCTCACATGCTTCGCACATGACTATACTTAACGCTTGAAATTGACAGAAAGTAGACGGTAGACGAGGGATGTACTCTTTTGATAGTTTAGGGACGAGGAATGCACAAAAAAAAGAAAAAGGACAGGGAGTCAAAATCGATGTAAAGTTCAGGGACGAGGAATGAAATTTTGTCGAAACAAAACTTCCTGGGTTTGTGAGCTAGAGAATAGAAGCTGCTGCGTTTTTATTCTTGAAGGGCTGTTGTGATTCGTTGCTGCTACTATCTTCCTTTTGAGATGCTAATATCTATGTTTTTGCAGCTGCAATATTTTTTTTTTTTTTTTTTTTTTTTTTTTTTTTTTTTTTTTTTTGGGTTCCTGCTGCTGCAAATCCATAGACTACTTAGGCTCCATAAATTGTATGCACCCTTGTTCCATAGTTGTGTGTTTCAGCTCCAAATAATGGGTTGATCCTAAAAATAACAAAACAAAGAAAAAAATAGTATAAAATGAATTGGGTTGCCTCCCAAGTAGCGCCTTTCTTTTACGTCTTTGGCTAGACATCAAGCTGCCTCAGTTTGCATTGATTGGAATTTCCAAAGACATTTCTCGTAGTTGTGGGCTCAGCTCAAATTCTCGATTTCCACTTCCTGTAACATTATTATCATTTTCTAACTTCAATGGCTCACTAACATTTGGATCAAAAACCTTATGTGCCGAACAATCAACCTGATCAATACTAAAGACAGAATGCTCAACACTTGGATATTTCATGGAATCATAAATACAAAATTTAATAACTTCACCATCAAATTCCATAGTGAGTGTCCCGTCATAAACACTAATATTAGTTCTCGCTGTTTTTAGAAATGGCCTCCCAAGCAAAACAGAGGCTGAATAAGAAGGTATATCTTCTCCCATGTCAACCACGTAAAAGTCAGCTGGAAAAACAAGTCCTTTAACCTGAACTAATAAGTCTTCTATAACACCATCGGGATATACATTCGAACGATCAGCAAGTTGAATAATTACGCCCGTTTCTTTTAGTTTTCCACCATTCAGAGAGTTATAAACCGAACGACACATAACATTAATAGAAGCTCCTAAATCTAGCATTGCCTTTTCGATCTTAACATTGCCAATTGTACAAGGAATAGTAAACATTCCTGGATCCTGGCATTTTGGTGGTAGTTTCCTTTGAAACATAGCAGACACATTCTCGCCCATTTGAACTTTTTCATTCCCTTGAAGCTTTCTTTTAGAAGTACAAAGTTCTTTAAGGAACTTTGCATATCGAGGAATCTGCTTGATAGCATCAAGAAGGGGAATATTTATCTCAACCTTACGAAAGGTTTCAAGAAGTTCTCTTGCCTCTTGTTCTTTTTTGGACTTTGCAAATCGAGCAGGGAATGGAGGAGGTATCACAATTTCGTCTTGAACATGTTTGGAGGCTGTTTCGGTTGGCACTTTTTGAGACATCAGCCCTTCACTTATCAGCTCCTTCTTTAACTCACGATCAGAAGGTTCATTCAGCCTCTTCCCACTTCTCAAAGTGATTGCACTTACATTCTGATTAGGGTTAGTGACTGTTTGTGAAGGCAGTTTACTTGAAGCTTGAGATTCTAATCGATTCACAGAAGTTGCTAACTGACCAATTTGGTTTTCAAGGTTCTGAATACTGGTCCTGGTTTCCTGTTGAAATTATTGTGTGTTAAGAGCAAGTGATTTAACAATTTCTTCGAGAGACATACTTGATTGTGAAGATGATGGTTGAAATTGAGTTTGTTGAGGTTGGTATTGTTGTTGATAAGTAGTTTGACGATTCCCATAACTAAGGTTAGGATGATCCCTCCACCCTGGATTGTAAGTATTCGAATATGGATCGTACTTCCTTTGTGGTGCACCTGGAAACCCTCCTACAACGTTTAGCTGTTCGGTTGACCCATCTTGAAGTGTAGGGCACATATCAGTTGCGTGACCAACATTTGAACAAATACCGCATGCTTTGACCTGTTGCAAATTACCTGCCACCAATTTTTCCACAAGAAACGTAAGATTATCTAAACGTTGATTATAAGATGAATTCACCTGACTAACGGTTTTGGTTGCGCAATCTTGTCTCATTCCAAACTGTTGTGAATTAGCAGCCATGTTTGAGATCAAAGTTCTTGCTTGAGTAGGAGTTTTATGCACCAACGCTCCTCCACTTGCAGCATCAATTATACTCCTATCAGAAGGTAGTAAACCTTCATAAAAATATTGAATGAGAAGTTGCTCACTGATTTGGTGTTGAGGGCAACTAGCAACAAGCTGTTTAAATCTCTCCCAATACTCATACAAGGTTTCACCACTAATCTGTCGTATACCACAGATGTCTTTCCTAAGAGTTGCAACTCGCGAGGCAGGGAAAAACTTTTCAAAAAACTGTTTCTTCATCTCATCCCACGTGGTTATAGTTCCAGAAGGTAAATAGTACAACCAGTCCTTAGCTTTACCCGCCAAATAAAATGGAAAAGCAAGTAACTTGATTTGCTCTTCAGTAACATCTCTCGGCTTCTGAGTTGAACAGACCACATGAAATTCTTTAAGGTGTTTGTGAGGATCTTCACCAACGAGACCATTAAAAGAAGGCAGTAAATGAATGAGGCTAGATTTCAATTTATACAGAACAGTGAGTTGTGGACATTGAATGAAAAGTGGTTGTTGGTTAACGTTCTCGGTAGCTAATTCCCATAAAGTTCTTTCAGCCGCCATGTTTTCTTTTTCCGAATCACTACTCTCACTAAAAAGGTTGTAGAAGAAACTTGGGTCTGATAATTCAAGCAAAGATGGTGAATCGATTTGAGCGCGTTGCTTCTTAGCTGTAACTTCTTTTCGGCGCTTTTTAGCAGTTTATTCAATCTCAGGATCGTATTAAAGCTCACTTTTGCTCGAACGTGTCGAATGGTGCATAAAAGAAACAAAGGATTAGCTTCAAAAGAAACAAGAAAAAAATAAAATTATTAGACGAGAAGAAATTAAATAAATAAATAAATAAATAAACAAATAAATAAACAAAACAGAGAAATAAATCTATGACACCAATCCCCGGCAGCGGCGCCAAAATTTGATGGGTGTCGAATCCAACAAAAATAATCCTACTTCAATAATTTGTAGTTAGCACAAGTAGTAGGTTCGTTTCCACATAGATTAGTCAAGATTAATTCTCTAATTAACGAAAAAGGGGGGTTTTGATTTTTTAGAAGCTAAAAACTAATAACTAAAGTAAACAAGTAAAAGCAGATATATCAAAGTAGTTGTAAAGATTAAGACGAATATAAATATAAAAGAATACGATCTAGTTAAAGGGTGTAACTTAGTTATGAATCCTGGTCAATCATTGACATCAAAACGTCTTGAATACTTTTGAATAAATTGGTTATAGTTGTTAACAAGCTCTAAAAACGAGTTTCTTCTTACGGTGTCGAATAACAAAACAAGCTCTTTGTATATTACTCTTACCAAATAATTAGTCCTAAACAAGCTCTTGGGACTTAATTTTCAGTAGCATTGTATCCTAAAGAAACCCAATTATGATTGACAAATACGCAAGCTCGATTCATCTAAATCATATCACATGTTCCCTTAACAATAATCAAAAACTTGACCATAATTGATATTGCTAATTGCTACTAATATTAGAACAAAGAAACAATTACGTATTTCAACTTCTAAATGGCAGATAATAAACTGATTTTGATAATCTAATAACAAGAACAAGATTAAGTAATCAAATCAGCAAACATTAAACAATCAGAGAACATGTAAATATTCATAAGCATTCAAAATAAGATTCAATTATCTCATAACCCAATTGGATTCAACCCTAAATTGACCTTTAACTAGAAAGTAAATAAATTAGCCACACATGGCTTTAAAGGTAGAAGTTACAACTAACGAATTCAAGGTTGCAATGGTGTGGAACAGCAGCTCCGAACCAGAAAAACGCCGCAGCAGCAACAAAAAGAAATCGCAGCCTTCGCCTTCGCCTTTGAGTTTTCGTGATGTGTATCGTGTTATCAATTCGGCCAGCAGATGGGTCTTTTTATAGCCCACGATCCTTGGCCAGTAAGACTTTGATATATCCATTCTAATTCCATCTCCTGATTTGAGCTTATCTTGAGCATCAATCGGTTGTTTTTTTGTTCCTCCAAGTTCTAAGCATTTGTCGTTTTTAACCTTCATCTTCTATTTCTACAAAATAACAAAACATGTGTGAGGCATTCTAATCCTTTAAAAGAGATATTTTAACATAGTATAACGATAACGATTAATTGCTAGCCCATCTTTTGTAAACGAAAATAAGATTAAAACTCACAAGTTAAACACATATTAGGAGATAACGTTAGGGGAATATATATAAAAAGTATGTATTTTAAGACCGTATCAATTCATATATATATATAACTATCTTATTCGAAGATTTAAACTTATAATCACTATAACATAGTTTAGTTAATTCTAAAGTTGTTCGCAAACAAAGTTAATCCTTTTAACATAACTTTTAAAATCCACTAAACACATGTTCTATATCTATGTGATATGCTAACTTAATGATTTAAAACCTATAAACACGAAGAACACCGTAAAACCGGACATACGCCGTCGTAGTAAAACCGGGGGCTGTTTTGGGTTGGATAATTAAAAACTATGATAAACTTTGATTTAAAAGTTGTTCTTCTGAGAAAATGATATTTCTTATGAACATGAAACTATACCCAAAAATCATGGTTAAACTTAAAGTGGAAATATGTTTTTCAAAATGGTCAACAAGATGTCGTTTTTCGACGGAAATGACTACCTCTTTCAAATATGACTTGTAACCTGTAACTCTGACTATAAACCACTACTTTTTCAGTTTAATTCTAAATACTACAGTTCATTATGAAACCATAGCAATTTGATTCACTTTAAACGGAGTTTTAATGAATATTTGACGAGCAAAACAAAATCTGCTGAAATTAACGTTGTATGGACGAAATTTATATTGTAAAAACTATATTAACCATATCCTTGCTAACTTTTCCTATATATATTTGAACATGTTATCATTAGTATAACAAAATATTATAATCTTAGTTAATTCCGAGATTGTATATATATATAATAATCTTGGTACATTCCATGACAATAAATATAGAATACGTTTTGATAAATCCTAAGACAATAAGTATACAATACGTTTTGATAAATTCTAAGACAATACGTATACAATACGTCGTGGGGTAATTCTAAGATTATATATATACCGATTATTGGACTGTTGGACATTTCAGACTATTTTGGACTACTAACAAAGGACTACTAACATAAAAATGTTAAAAATTAAAATATAAGTATTCTATGAACTTGTTTTATTTTATTCACATGTCGTATTATTATCTGAATCATTATTATTGTTATAGGTTCGTGAATCCAAGGACGACGGCCATATTTTTAATAAGCTGAAAACTTATTATTAATATACTTTTACTATCGTGAGTATATAGTCCCATTTTTAAACTCTAAAAATATTTTGGGATGAGAATACATGCATTTTATGTTTTACGCCATGGACACAAGTACTTAAAATATATTTTACGTTGAGTTGTACCACCTTGCATATCTTCCCTAATAGCTTAGTGACTAATATTTACATGTTGTAAGAACATGTAAGCGCGAATCCTATTGATAGATCTTTCGGGTTTGACAACCTCAACCGGGCTAGTCGCTCTAGTATCGTAAACGGTTGCATAGTACTTCGTTTTTACTACACTTGGTACAGTGTAGGGAGATTTCATAATAAAGGGAATATGCTACATTTATGGTTAAGTATGGTTACCGAAGCGCTCAACAACTTATAGAATATCTTTATTGAAATATTTATAACTATAAAATCTTGTGGTCTATATTTATATCGATGCTAGCTTTAAACCTATATATCTCACCAACCTTTGTATTGACTGTTTAAGCATGTTTATTCTCAGGTCCTTAAGAAAGTCTTCCGCTGTTGCATTATCTGAGCAAGTTGTGCATGGAGTCTCATGCTTTTGTTTAAATGAAGTGTTGCATTCAATAAAACCTTTGTCATGTATTATATTTGACTGTTATGTCACGTGTGTAGTATTTGGAAACCGATGTATTATGGGAATTATTTCTTAAATAATCGCCCACTTGTTTAAAACATGCATTATGTATAATAGGGGTGTGTCTTTTTATGAAACGAATGCAATATTTTCTAAAATGTATCATATAGAGGTCAAATACCTCGCTATGGGACCAATGAATAACGTACCGTGTTTATAGTAATATGGACGAGTCGTTTCAGTTAGAGTTCGTTGGAACGCAAGACGAGGACCCGAGTTTACTTAGGAGCGTGAAGATCAAATGAAGCAAAAGTATCCACATTTGTTCACTGATATTGCTCATAAAACAGGTACTACTCAAAATTTCGGGACGAAATTTTCTTTAATGGGGAGATACTGTGATGACCCGGAAAATTTTGACTTATTTAAATCAATTCTCTATACGATTTATTATTTTTTTCACGTTAAGCAAAGTCTGTTAGATTGAGTCTCAAAATTTTAGAACTGTTTCATATATTCAATTACCTTTGACTGCTCTCGACGATTCATGAACAATTATATGTGTGTATATATATATATATATATATATATATATATATATATATATATATATATATATATATATATATAATATGTACAAGTAAAACACTATTTGTTACAGTAAAAATCATTTAGCTACAGTAAAACACTGTTTGCTACAGTAAAAATCATTTTGCTATAGTAAACACTATTTATTACAGTAAAACACTATTTGCTACAGTAATATTATGTCGACGAACTAGCAAACAAAAGGCCAGACTAGCCATGCGATCGCATGACATATACACCAAAAGCCCATGCGATCACATGGGGACCAAAAACACTATTTGCTACAGTAAATATTATGTCGATGAACTAGCAAACAAAGCAGAAATGAGCTGTCCAGCCTAGCCATGCGATCGCATGGCAAAAGAACTGAAAACCCATGCGATCGCATGGGCTACAGGAAATGAAAATGTAGTATAAATACGCCAGTTTGCTCGACGAAGTAACACACAATCTCTCTGCTTCTTTCTCTCTATATTTATATTTATATTATAATTATAATTTTAAATTTAAGTTTAATAATAATAAGGTATATACGAGGGTGTTTTAATTCGGGTTTCAAACCGTTTTAAACTAAGGAAATATTGGGTATTGTTCGGGGTATTGTTCTTGAATCCAAAGCCAACCATACAGTCGTCTACCATCATTACGTCTACGCAATTTGCCTACAATATTGAATCTCAATATTGAACCGTGAGTTTATAGTCTCCCTTTTTAAATACTTTAAATATTTTTGGGCTGAGAATACAAGCAATTTATTTTAAACGCAATGGACACAAGTACATACTAAATTCTACACTGAGTTAAACCGAAAATCCCTTAGCTTTGATAACTAGTAGCTGCCAGTACATAGGATATGGACTGGTGGGCGCGAATAATTGTATATGGATCCATAGGGCTTGACATCCCCATCCGAGCTAGAGCGCTAGCCTTTTAACGGACGTATGTTATTTGAGTTTATGACATGTTGGTTTGCGTGTATTAAAACGAATAGGGTAATTATCATTATAACGGTAAGTTTAGTTACCAGGGTGCTCTGTTACGTAGAATCTATTGATAAACTTTTGATGAAAACTTGTGGTCTATCTTTATATACTTATGACTCGAGCAATTAAAACTATAACTCACCAACATTCGTGTTGACCTTTTTAGCATGTTTTATTCTCAGGTTCTTAGACTGCTTCCGCTGTGATGTGCTTGTTGCCTGCATGGAGTCTCTCATGCTTTGTATAAAGTTTATTGCGTTCGAAATAAAACTGCGTTGTGTAATAAATAATTTGACTGTGATGTCAAACTGTATGATAAAAACTTATGTATTTTGGGGATTTGCTTATACTTAAGCACTCACCCACATATTTATAACTTTCTATGTTTAGAAAGTCACTTACTTTAATGAATGCAATATTTTATCAAAACGTATCATATAGAGGTCAAAATCTCACTGTGAAATCAATGATTAACGTGCCGCGTCAATAGGGATTTTGATGGGTCGTTACAGGTGGTATCAGAGCTTGAGGTCATAGGGAACCAGAATTTGCATTAGTGTGTTTAACTGGTAATTGTTAGGATGCATTAGTGAGTCTGGACTATGAATATATTTGTTTTTATCGATTTTTTTTACTTATCATTTTGTCAAAAACATTATATGTGATATATTTATATGCTAACGTAATTGTTTTTTCAATTATGTGATAGATGACTTCTTCTAATCCTATCATTTTGTACGACTCGGAATCAGACACTGAATCTATTCTCGCCACAACTGAAAAGGGCGTTCCAATACCTATTAAAGAAGAAATTGTGGTAGCCAGGGAATCTCAACTCCCGGTAAACCCAGAGGAGGTCCCAGGCATAGCACAGTTGTAAAAGCAATTAAAAATATCACAGTGGGGACTTGCAGGACATAGCCAGGTATATCACAGTTTAACAGTTGGTACTTGTGTCTAAATTGTAAATATTAAAAGAAGCATGTGTCTCACCCCAGTAAGTTTAAATAAATTGCGCAATAGTAAGTGGGGCTATGAAGTCCACCTTAGTAAGTAGGAGAAGAGTTTGTTATTCCTAGAAAAAGAAGAGTTGGATGAATTGAGTTTGTTGAGGTTGGTATTGTTGTTGATAAGTAGTTTGACGATTCCCATAACTAAGGTTAGGATGATCCCTCCACCCTGGATTGTAAGTATTCGAATATGGATCGTACTTCCTTTGTGGTGCACCTGGAAACCCTCCTACAACGTTTAGCTGTTCGGTTGACCCATCTTGAAGTGTAGGGCACATATCAGTTGCGTGACCAACATTTGAACAAATACCGCATGCTTTGACCTGTTGCAAATTACCTGCCACCAATTTTTCCACAAGAAACGTAAGATTATCTAAACGTTGATTATAAGATGAATTCACCTGACTAACGGTTTTGGTTGCACAATCTTGTCTCATTCCAAACTGTTGTGAATTAGCAGCCATGTTTGAGATCAAAGTTCTTGCTTGAGTAGGAGTTTTATGCACCAACGCTCCTCCACTTGCAGCATCAATTATACTCCTATCAGAAGGTAGTAAACCTTCATAAAAATATTGAATGAGAAGTTGCTCGCTGATTTGGTGTTGAGGGCAACTAGCAACAAGCTGTTTAAATCTCTCCCAATACTCATACAAGGTTTCACCACTAATCTGTCGTATACCACAGATGTCTTTCCTAAGAGTTGCAACTCGCGAGGCAGGGAAAAACTTTTCAAAAAACTGTTTCTTCATCTCATCCCACGTGGTTATAGTTCCAGAAGGTAAATAGTACAACCAGTCCTTAGCTTTACCCGCCAAAGAAAATGGAAAAGCAAGTAACTTGATTTGCTCTTCAGTAACATCTCTCGGCTTCTGAGTTGAACAGACCACATGAAATTCTTTAAGGTGTTTGTGAGGATCTTAACCAACGAGACCATTAAAAGAAGGCAGTAAATGAATGAGGCTAGATTTCAATTCATACAGAACAGTGAGTTGTGGACATTGAATGAAAAGTGGTTGTTGGTTAACGTTCTCGGTAGCTAATTCCCATAAAGTTCTTTCAGCCACCATGTTTTCTTTTTCCGAATCACTACTCTCACAAAAAAGGTTGTAGAAGAAACTTGGGTCTGATAATTCAAGCAAAGATGGTGAATCGATTTGAGCGCGTTGCTTCTTAGCTGTAACTTCTTTTCGGCGCTTTTTAGCAGTTTATTCAATCTCAGGATCGTATTAAAGCTCACTTTTGCTCGAACGTGTCGAATGGTGCATAAAAGAAACAAAGGATTAGCTTCAAAAGAAACAAGAAAAAAATAAAATTATTAGACGAGAAGAAATTAAATAAATAAATAAATAAACAAAACAGAGAAATAAATCTATGACACCAATCCCCGGCAGCGGCGCCAAAATTTGATGGGTGTCGAATCCAACAAAAATAATCCTACTTCAATAATTTGTAGTTAGCACAAGTAGTAGGTTCGTTTCCACAGAGATTAGTCAAGATTAATTCTCTAATTAACGAAAAAGGGGGGTTTTGATTTTTTAGAAGCTAAAAACTAATAACTAAAGTAAACAAGTAAAAGCAGATATATCAAAGTAGTTGTAAAGATTAAGACGAATATAAATATAAAAGAATACGATCTAGTTAAAGGGTGTAACTTAGTTATGAATCCTGGTCAATCATTGACATCAAAACGTCTTGAATACTTTTGAATAAATTGGTTATAGTTGTTAACAAGCTCTAACAACTAGTTTCTTCTTACGGTGTCGAATAACAAAACAAGCTCTTTGTATATTACTCTTACCAAATAATTAGTCCTAAACAAGCTCTTGGGACTTAATTTTCAGTAGCATTGTATCCTAAAGAAACCCAATTATGATTGACAAATACGCAAGCTCGATTCATCTAAATCATATCACATGTTCCCTTAACAATAATCAAAAACTTGACCATAATTGATATTGCTAATTGCTACTAATATTAGAACAAAGAAACAATTACGTATTTCAACTTCTAAATGGCAGATAATAAACTGATTTTGATAATCTAATAACAAGAACAAGATTAAGTAATCAAATCAGCAAACATTAAACAATCAGAGAACATGTAAATATTCATAAGCATTCAAAATAAGATTCAATTATCTCATAACCCAATTGGATTCAACCCTAAATTGACCTTTAACTAGAAAGTAAATAAATTAGCCACACATGGCTTTAAAGGTAGAAGTTACAACTAACGAATTTAAGGTTGCAATGGTGTGGAACAGCAGCTCCGAACCAGAAAAACGCAGCAGCAGCAATAAAAAGAAATCGCAGCCTTCGCCTTCGCCTTTGAGTTTTCGTGATGTGTATCGTGTTATCAATTCGGCCAGCAAATGGGTCTTTTTATAGCCCACGATCCTTGGCCAGTAAGACTTTGATATCCATTCTAATTCCATCTCTTGATTTGAGCTTATCTTGAGTATCAATCGGTTGTTTTTTTGTTCCTCCAAATACGTATATAGAGCATTTGCTATCTTTATCTCCCAATTGTGTTATGACAAAACACATATAAAGCCCTCCAAGTTCTAAGCCTTTGTCGTTTTTAACCTTCATCTTCTATTTCTACAAAATAACAAAACATGTGTGAGGCATTCTAATCCTTTAAAAGAGATATTTTAACATAGTATAACGATTAATTGCTAGCCCATCTTGTTAAGGATCGTATATCCCAAACACAATGTCCTGCAATATAAGCCCAAAAGTCCATCATTTTCTAAAACCAATTGGTGATAGAGAGACTTCCCCTTAGACTTATATACATACATTTGTTTTGTCCCATGACCGATGTGGGACTTTGGTTTGCACCCTTACAAACCTCCCCTCAAACCTAAGTCCATCTAGGCCTCCCCTGCAACGATAGTCCGGATCCAACCTTTACCGCCGCCAACTCGGAACTCTCAATCTGGTGGGAGGGCAGGGAGATTTCGATACAACGCTTCTAGGATCAACTCATCGTGCCAGGGTCGCGCCACGTCGCTGCGTGCGCTCAGGGGTGCGCTCATTGCGCCGTCCACCACATCGGGGCTATAGTCTAGCTCTGATACCATTTGTTAACATATCCGCAGGATTCTCCTTTGTATGGATCTTCACTAGTCTCAACAGTTGTCGATCAATTACCTCGCGTATCCAATGATAGCGAATATCAATATGTTTTGTACGGGAATGGTACATGGAGTTCTTGCTCAAATCTAGAGCACTCTGACTGTCACAATGTACCTTGTACTCCTTTTGCTTGATTTCAAATTCTTGGAGATAACGCTTTAACCACAACATTTCTTTTCCAGCTTCTGCGGCAGCAATATACTCTGCTTCAGTTGTGGATAATGCAACACACTTTTGTAGTCTTGACTGCCATGAAACAGCTCCTCCTGCAAAAGTGTAAATGAATCCTGAAGTAGATTTCCTACTATCAGGATCTCCGGCCATATCCGCATCTGTATAGCCTTCCAAGATTGGATCAGCTCTCCCGTAACAAAGACATAGATTCGTTGTACCTTTAAGATATCTGAGAATCCATTTTACCGCCTCCCAATGCTCTTTCCCGGGGTTCGAGAGAAAACGACTCACCGTTCCCACTGCATGAGCAAGATCGGGCCTTGTACACACCATCGCATACATCAAACTTCCAACTGCTGAAGAATATGGTACTGAAGACATCTCCCCGATCTCTTCCTTGGATGAGGGACAAGAACTCTTGCTTAACTTGAAATGGTTGGCTAATGGAATGCTAACAGGTTTGGCATTGTTCATATTGAAACGTGAAAGCACTCGTTCAATATACTTCTCTTGAGATAGCCATAACCTTTTATTCTTCCTGTCTCGGGTTATTTGCATTCCCAAAATCTGTTGAGCCTGTCCTAAGTCTTTCATGTCAAAAGACTTAGAGAGTTCCTTCTTCAGCTGGTTGATCTTCGTTGCGTCTTTCCCTACGATCAAAATATCGTCTACATATAGTAGAAGAGCAACGAAATCTCCTTCAGAAAACTTCTGAATGTAGACACACTCATCTGCTGCAGTTTTCTTGTACCCGTGACTCACCATGCACGAATCAAACTTCTTGAACCACTGCCTAGGTGCCTGCTTCAAACCATACAAACTTTTCTTCAGCTTGCATACGAGGTTATCTCCTGAAACCTCAAAACCTTCCGGCTGCTCCATGTAAATTTCTTCATGTAAATCTCCATGAAGAAAAGCTGTCTTTACATCCATCTGTTCAAGCTCCAAGTTCATACTTGCGACCAATCCAAGTATGACTCTAATTGAAGTCATCTTGACTACTGGTGAAAATATCTCGTCAAAATCAATCCCTTTCTTCTGTTGGAATCCTTTGACTACAAGTCGTGCTTTGTATTTCACCACTTTTTCACTACCATCCTTTTTCAGCTTGAACACCCATTTATTTTTCAGTGCGTTCTTCCCGCGTGGAAGTTCTACAATCTCATAAGTTTGATTTTTCTGCAGAGAATCCATCTCATCCTGCATTGCGAGCAACCATTTTTCTTTATCCTTATAAGTTACTGCTTCATGAAAACTCTCCGGTTCTCCATCTTCAGTAAGTAGAAGGTACTCGGATTCTGGATATCTACTCGATGGAATCCGACCTCGTTCAGATCTACGAACTTCTGGAACATTCTGAGGAGATCCACCATCATCTTGACCTTGTGATGGTGCTGGAACGTCTGGCAGATGGGGTTGTGGCTCCCCCTGCTCAGCACCGTCATTTTCCTCATTATCTTCTACTTCTGGCATTTCTTCTTGCACTGAAAATTCATTTCTCATGAATGATTCCGTTGTTGCCTCTGGCACCTGAGCAGCAACATTTGACTTCTGAGATATTGTGGGTTTTTCAATATCTTCTATTGTCTGGCTTTCATGGAACACCACGTCCCTACTTCTGATCACCTTTTTCTCCTTTGGATCCCATAATCTGTATCCAAATTCTTCATCTCCATAGCCTATGAATATGCATGGAGTGGTCCTTGCATCCAGCTTCTGCCTGAGCTCCTTGGATACATGTGCGTACGCCAAACATCCAAATACTCTTAAGTGAGAGTATGATGGATCCTTTCCAGACCAAAGTTTCTCCGGAACTTCAAAATTCAGTGGTACTGATGGAGATCGGTTGATCAAATAACAAGCGGCTCTGACTGCTTCTCCCCAGAATGGATTTGGCAGCTTAGCCATACTGAGCATGCTCCGAACACGTTCCATGATTGTTCGGTTCATTCTTTCTGCTATACCATTATGTTGAGGGGTACGTGGGACCGTCTTCTCATGTCGGATGCCATATGATCTGCAATAGGCATCGAACTGTCTGGAAGAGTATTCACCGCCGTTGTCGGATCGAAGACACTTTAACTTCTTTCCTGTCTCACGTTCTACCATGACATGGAACTGTTTGAAGTAATCGAACACCTGGTCCTTCGTCCGTAAGAAATATACCCACACCTTTCGAGAATTATCATCGATAAACGTCAGAAAGTATCGATTGCCGCCAATTGATTCAACCTCCAAGGGACCGCAAACATCAGAGTGTACCAGACTGAGTAACTCTGATTTTTTCGTTGAAGAGGAATTAAACGAGACTCTATGCTGCTTACCAAACAGACAATGATTGCAAGAATCTAGTGCAGCATCCTTGTCTACATTGATAAGCTCCTTCTTTATTAGGGTAGACAACCCTTTCTCACTCATGTGACCGAGTCTCTGGTGCCATAAATTTTGTGAAGCCTCCTTTTCTGCAACATTAATGCTGTCTGTGCAGATCTTCACATGAGTCTTGTACAGTGTGCCACAAATGTGTCCTCGAGCGACTATCATAGCGCCTCTTGACAATTTCCATGTGCCTTTACTGAAATGACTATCATAGCCCTGTTTGTCGAGAGCTATCCCAGAAAGTAAATTCAGCCGAAGATCTGGCACATGGCGGACATCCTTCAGAGTGATTGTGCTCCCAGAACTTGTCTTCATCCTGACATCTCCAATTCCGACAATCTCAGCGGAACTGGAATTTCCCATCTTCACAACTCCAAAGTCACCAGCTTTGTATGTTGTGAAGTATTCCTTGTATGGAGTCACGTGGTAGGAAGCTGCAGTATCTACCACCCATTCTGTTTCTTCTCGTGAGACGTGAAGGCATGTCTCATCATGGGTTGAACAATAAGCTACATCACCAGAGATAGTCACTAATGTTTCTCCACCCTTATTCTTCGGCTGTGAACTGCTTTGACCTTGTTCCTCTTTTAATCTATAGCAGTTCTTCTTCATATGTCCCTCTAATCCACAATGATGGCATTTATATGTTGGTTTTCTGCCATCAGCTGACCTGCCCCTGCTCTTGCTTCTGCCTCTCCATTTATTTTTGCTACTCATTCGCTGTCTCCCCCGATTCTCTGTGACAAAGGCATGGGTCTGATCTGTGCCCATGTCTTTTCTCCTTGCCTCTTCACTGAATAGGGCATCCTTGACCATTGACATGGTAAGTTTGCCATTCGGGGCTGAGTTGCTGAGTGTTACTACCAGCGTTTCCCAACTATCGGGAAGGGAACTAAGTAGCAGTAGCGCCTGAACTTCATCGCCAAGCGGCATCTCTACAGACGATAACTGGTTGACCAAGCTCTGGAACTCACTGGTATGCTCGGCAACTGAAGTTCCACTTTTGAGCTTCATGTTGACTAAACGCCTCATCAGCAGGGCTTTATTCCGAGCAGTCTTGGCCTGGTACATGTCCTCCAACTTTTTCCAGAGGACATATGCATCTGTCTCTTGTGCAACATGGTGGAAGACACTATGATCAATCCATTGACGGATCTGACCAATAGTTTTTCGGTTTGATTTCTTCCACTCTTTCTCTTTGGCAGAATCAGGGTTTATACCCTTCAATTCAATAGGATCGAACAAATCCTTACAGCTGAGGAGATCTTCCATTCGAGGTTTCAACAGCGTGTAGTTTGTGGCTGTGAGCATAATCATAGCTCCGAAAGATGATGTTGACTCTTCTGTGGACATTATCACCTTACAAATAATTTTTCAACACAAACGGGGTTGAATTGTAGAAAACAGAGATCACCGTTACGTCCGGAACGGTTGAAAATGGTGGAATAGACACTTCGCGGCTTAAATTCCACTTACGAGGCAAAATTATAATTTTTATAAACTTCAGGGACCAAAAATGAAATTCTGAAAATTTCAGGGACCAAATTGTAAAATTTCAGAATTGCTACAGTACCGCTACAGTACCGCTACAGTGACTTGCTACAGTGATCGTCTTCTCCGGCGAAAATTCCGGCACCGGTCGTCTTCTCCGGCGAGATTCCGGCGAGTTGACCAAACTTTGACCGCGTTTTCTGGGCTCGTTATAACTCCGTTTAAGTCACCGTTTTTTGCGTTGGACTCGGTTCGACGAGACGAATCCAATGGTACACTCAAAATTGGATTTTAAGAAAACTTCAGAAAACCCAAAACTCGACCAACGTCTCTAACCTGGCTCTTGATACCATTTGTTAAGGATCGTATAGCCCAAACACAATGTCCTGCAATATAAGCCCAAAAGTCCATCCTTTTCTAAAACCAATTGGTGATAGAGAGACTTCCCCTTAGACTTATATACATACATTTGTTTTGTCCCATGACCGATGTGGGACTTTGGTTTGCACCCTTACACATCTTTTGTAAACGAAAATAAGATTAAAACTCACAAGTTAAACCCATATTAGGAGATAACGTTAGGGGAATATATATAAAAAGTATGTATTTTAAGACCGTATCTAATTCCCCCACACTTAGCTTTTGCTCGTCCTCGAGTAAAACATTTCAACTCTTCCAAGTACATCAAGATCATCATGCTACTAAAAAAAAAATAAGACCAATTTTTTGAAGCTCATAATACGTCATGAATTATTATTCTTTAACAAATCACAACCACCAGAAAATAATTTTACCCGAAGATGAAGTATGATAAAATTAGAGGCCCTCACAGGAAATTTTTAAGTCACTCATCTCTCATATATATTTAGTAGGTATGTGTTTCTCTCAAATTCGTTCCATAGAAATGATCTACCATAAGCTTTCATATCTTCTCATTCTCCACTACTTAGAATTACAATTTACATGATCAAATCTGATGGGCATCTAGGGGTGTAATAGGTGTAATTTGGGTATGTGTGTGGTCAGGTGGTACGAGTAGACAAAAGGTGTAAGTGTAGGTTTGATAAAATAATAGAACACCTATATAATATGATTGACTAGAGAGCAGCACTAACACACTTTTACTACCAAAACCAGTACTACAACTTCAACTCAAAGTTCCATCATAAAAGTCACACATGAGGTTTCCAGAAAAAAACAAAAACATAACTTGAACAGTTTATATTCGTCCCATATACAGCAGCACAACAGCAAAAGCATATTTCATTGTTCTATTTTTTTTTTTTTCTCTTCTAATGCTAGCTGTGATTGAACAACCTTGAGTCTAACTGTGTAAAGCTAACAGCAACACCAAATAAGGCACTAATGAACTAAGATCTCTTATATTTCACTTCTAATAACAATCAACATGTAAAGCTTAAACATCAGTTTTCCACAAATATAATCCAAGTGACAAGTACATTATATTAAAAACTCTCATCAGTAGCTACCTCTTATGACAATTTTTTTTCTCTCTTTTTCATGTTTTTTTTTTTTTTTTTTTTTTTTTTTGGTTTGGCGTAAGAGGAGCTTCACACACACAAAAAAAAAAAAACAATACCTCGACAACGCCATACAACATCGTCCACCCCCACACTTATTTCTCTACAAATCATCTTACCCACATTTATGCTCCACTACTCAGTTTGGGAAGTATGAAATTGGGTAAAAGTGATCAGGGTTGGTAAATGGGTCGGTGTAGGCTTAGATCGCTTCACTAGTCGAAACCTTTATTAACAGTTTAGGTAGTTCGGGGATATGGATATAGTAACAGTGGGTTAAACCTAAATGCCATCATCATCTTTCATGTATATGTAATCAATATAATCTCAAAGAGAATCAACGCAAGTTCTAGAGAAACAAATCAATGGAAGAATATCAATATCGCTCATGAAAAGCATGTGTGACTGATATAGATGATCAGTTTATCGCTCACAAGGGTTATACTATGCCACTAAATTCGGTCACTTATCATCTTTAATAAAATTATTAACTAATAAATTGCACTTTGAAAAGCTCTATAGTTCAATTATGTTATGAACCTTTCAAACTTGATTCGACTTCTCATAGTATCAGGTCAATCAAGAGTACCAGAATCATTAAAACATAAACTCGATGAGCAATTGCTATTTAACAAAAAAATTCATTAAAAGATGAAAATATTAACTTTAACTCCCCCACCCTTAAACCATACATCATCCCTGATGTATTAGATCGATATTTAAGCATTTATAAACAATAAAGAATGTAAGGAGATAAGTTTAAGAGAAACAAAACTTCCTGGGTTTGTGAGCTCGAGAACAGAAGCTGCTGCGTTTTTATTCTTGAAGGGCTGTTGTGATTCGTTGCTGCTACTATCTTCCTTTTGAGATGCTAATATCTATGTTTTTGCAGCTGCAATTTTTTTTTTTTTTTTTTTTTTTTTTTTTTTGGGTTCCTGCTGCTGCAAATCCATAGACTACTTAGGCTCCATAAATTGTATGCACCCTTGTTCCATAGTTGTGTGTTTCAGCTCCAAATAATGGGTTGATCCTAAAAATAACAAAACAAAGAAAAAAATAGTATAAAATGAATTGGGTTGCCTCCCAAGTAGCGCCTTTCTTTTACGTCTTTGGCTAGACATCAAGCTGCCTCAGTTTGCATTGATTGGAATTTCCAAAGACATTTCTCGTAGTTGTGGGCTCAGCTCAAATTCTCGATTTCCACTTCCTGTAACATTATTATCATTTTCTAACTTCAATGGCTCACTAACATTTGGATCAAAAACCTTATGTGCCGAACAATCAACCTGATCAATACTAAAGACAGAATGCTCAACACTTGGATATTTCATGGAATCATAAATACAAAATTTAATAACTTCACCATCAAATTCCATAGTGAGTGTCCCGTCATAAACACTAATATTAGTTCTCGCTGTTTTTAGAAATGGCCTCCCAAGCAAAACAGAGGCTGAATAAGAAGGTATATCTTCTCCCATGTCAACCACGTAAAAGTCAGCTGGAAAAACAAGTCCTTTAACCTGAACTAATAAGTCTTCTATAACACCATCGGGATATACATTCGAACGATCAGCAAGTTGAATAATTACGCCCGTTTCTTTTAGTTTTCCACCATTCAGAGAGTTATAAACCGAACGACACATAACATTAATAGAAGCTCCTAAATCTAGCATTGCCTTTTCGATCTTAACATTGCCAATTGTACAAGGAATAGTAAACATTCCTGGATCCTGGCATTTTGGTGGTAGTTTCCTTTGAAACATAGCAGACACATTCTCGCCCATTTGAACTTTTTCATTCCCTTGAAGCTTTCTTTTAGAAGTACAAAGTTCTTTAAGGAACTTTGCATATCGAGGAATCTGCTTGATAGCATCAAGAAGGGGAATATTTATCTCAACCTTACGAAAGGTTTCAAGAAGTTCTCTTGCCTCTTGTTCTTTTTTGGACTTTGCAAATCGAGCAGGGAATGGAGGAGGTATCACAATTTCGTCTTGAACATGTTTGGAGGCTGTTTCGGTTGGCACTTTTTGAGACATCAGCCCTTCACTTATCAGCTCCTTCTTTAACTCACGATCAGAAGGTTCATTCAGCCTCTTCCCACTTCTCAAAGTGATTGCACTTACATTCTGATTAGGGTTAGTGACTGTTTGTGAAGGCAGTTTACTTGAAGCTTGAGATTCTAATCGATTCACAGAAGTTGCTAACTGACCAATTTGGTTTTCAAGGTTCTGAATACTGGTCCTGGTTTCCTGTTGAAATTATTGTGTGTTAAGAGCAAGTGATTTAACAATTTCTTCGAGAGACATACTTGATTGTGAAGATGATGGTTGAAATTGAGTTTGTTGAGGTTGGTATTGTTGTTGATAAGTAGTTTGACGATTCCCATAACTAAGGTTAGGATGATCCCTCCACCCTGGATTGTAAGTATTCGAATATGGATCGTACTTCCTTTGTGGTGCACCTGGAAACCCTCCTACAACGTTTAGCTGTTCGGTTGACCCATCTTGAAGTGTAGGGCACATATCAGTTGCGTGACCAACATTTGAACAAATACCGCATGCTTTGACCTGTTGCAAATTACCTGCCACCAATTTTTCCACAAGAAACGTAAGATTATCTAAACGTTGATTATAAGATGAATTCACCTGACTAACGGTTTTGGTTGCGCAATCTTGTCTCATTCCAAACTGTTGTGAATTAGCAGCCATGTTTGAGATCAAAGTTCTTGCTTGAGTAGGAGTTTTATGCACCAACGCTCCTCCACTTGCAGCATCAATTATACTCCTATCAGAAGGTAGTAAACCTTCATAAAAATATTGAATGAGAAGTTGCTCACTGATTTGGTGTTGAGGGCAACTAGCAACAAGCTGTTTAAATCTCTCCCAATACTCATACAAGGTTTCACCACTAATCTGTCGTATACCACAGATGTCTTTCCTAAGAGTTGCAACTCGCGAGGCAGGGAAAAACTTTTCAAAAAACTGTTTCTTCATCTCATCCCACGTGGTTATAGTTCCAGAAGGTAAATAGTACAACCAGTCCTTAGCTTTACCCGCCAAATAAAATGGAAAAGCAAGTAACTTGATTTGCTCTTCAGTAACATCTCTCGGCTTCTGAGTTGAACAGACCACATGAAATTCTTTAAGGTGTTTGTGAGGATCTTCACCAACGAGACCATTAAAAGAAGGCAGTAAATGAATGAGGCTAGATTTCAATTTATACAGAACAGTGAGTTGTGGACATTGAATGAAAAGTGGTTGTTGGTTAACGTTCTCGGTAGCTAATTCCCATAAAGTTCTTTCAGCCGCCATGTTTTCTTTTTCCGAATCACTACTCTCACTAAAAAGGTTGTAGAAGAAACTTGGGTCTGATAATTCAAGCAAAGATGGTGAATCGATTTGAGCGCGTTGCTTCTTAGCTGTAACTTCTTTTCGGCGCTTTTTAGCAGTTTATTCAATCTCAGGATCGTATTAAAGCTCACTTTTGCTCGAACGTGTCGAATGGTGCATAAAAGAAACAAAGGATTAGCTTCAAAAGAAACAAGAAAAAAATAAAATTATTAGACGAGAAGAAATTAAATAAATAAATAAATAAATAAACAAATAAATAAACAAAACAGAGAAATAAATCTATGACACCAATCCCCGGCAGCGGCGCCAAAATTTGATGGGTGTCGAATCCAACAAAAATAATCCTACTTCAATAATTTGTAGTTAGCACAAGTAGTAGGTTCGTTTCCACATAGATTAGTCAAGATTAATTCTCTAATTAACGAAAAAGGGGGGTTTTGATTTTTTAGAAGCTAAAAACTAATAACTAAAGTAAACAAGTAAAAGCAGATATATCAAAGTAGTTGTAAAGATTAAGACGAATATAAATATAAAAGAATACGATCTAGTTAAAGGGTGTAACTTAGTTATGAATCCTGGTCAATCATTGACATCAAAACGTCTTGAATACTTTTGAATAAATTGGTTATAGTTGTTAACAAGCTCTAAAAACGAGTTTCTTCTTACGGTGTCGAATAACAAAACAAGCTCTTTGTATATTACTCTTACCAAATAATTAGTCCTAAACAAGCTCTTGGGACTTAATTTTCAGTAGCATTGTATCCTAAAGAAACCCAATTATGATTGACAAATACGCAAGCTCGATTCATCTAAATCATATCACATGTTCCCTTAACAATAATCAAAAACTTGACCATAATTGATATTGCTAATTGCTACTAATATTAGAACAAAGAAACAATTACGTATTTCAACTTCTAAATGGCAGATAATAAACTGATTTTGATAATCTAATAACAAGAACAAGATTAAGTAATCAAATCAGCAAACATTAAACAATCAGAGAACATGTAAATATTCATAAGCATTCAAAATAAGATTCAATTATCTCATAACCCAATTGGATTCAACCCTAAATTGACCTTTAACTAGAAAGTAAATAAATTAGCCACACATGGCTTTAAAGGTAGAAGTTACAACTAACGAATTCAAGGTTGCAATGGTGTGGAACAGCAGCTCCGAACCAGAAAAACGCCGCAGCAGCAACAAAAAGAAATCGCAGCCTTCGCCTTCGCCTTTGAGTTTTCGTGATGTGTATCGTGTTATCAATTCGGCCAGCAGATGGGTCTTTTTATAGCCCACGATCCTTGGCCAGTAAGACTTTGATATATCCATTCTAATTCCATCTCCTGATTTGAGCTTATCTTGAGCATCAATCGGTTGTTTTTTTGTTCCTCCAAGTTCTAAGCATTTGTCGTTTTTAACCTTCATCTTCTATTTCTACAAAATAACAAAACATGTGTGAGGCATTCTAATCCTTTAAAAGAGATATTTTAACATAGTATAACGATAACGATTAATTGCTAGCCCATCTTTTGTAAACGAAAATAAGATTAAAACTCACAAGTTAAACACATATTAGGAGATAACGTTAGGGGAATATATATAAAAAGTATGTATTTTAAGACCGTATCAATTCATATATATATATAACTATCTTATTCGAAGATTTAAACTTATAATCACTATAACATAGTTTAGTTAATTCTAAAGTTGTTCGCAAACAAAGTTAATCCTTTTAACATAACTTTTAAAATCCACTAAACACATGTTCTATATCTATGTGATATGCTAACTTAATGATTTAAAACCTATAAACACGAAGAACACCGTAAAACCGGACATACGCCGTCGTAGTAAAACCGGGGGCTGTTTTGGGTTGGATAATTAAAAACTATGATAAACTTTGATTTAAAAGTTGTTCTTCTGAGAAAATGATATTTCTTATGAACATGAAACTATACCCAAAAATCATGGTTAAACTTAAAGTGGAAATATGTTTTTCAAAATGGTCAACAAGATGTCGTTTTTCGACGGAAATGACTACCTCTTTCAAATATGACTTGTAACCTGTAACTCTGACTATAAACCACTACTTTTTCAGTTTAATTCTAAATACTACAGTTCATTATGAAACCATAGCAATTTGATTCACTTTAAACGGAGTTTTAATGAATATTTGACGAGCAAAACAAAATCTGCTGAAATTAACGTTGTATGGACGAAATTTATATTGTAAAAACTATATTAACCATATCCTTGCTAACTTTTCCTATATATATTTGAACATGTTATCATTAGTATAACAAAATATTATAATCTTAGTTAATTCCGAGATTGTATATATATATAATAATCTTGGTACATTCCATGACAATAAATATAGAATACGTTTTGATAAATCCTAAGACAATAAGTATACAATACGTTTTGATAAATTCTAAGACAATACGTATACAATACGTCGTGGGGTAATTCTAAGATTATATATATACCGATTATTGGACTGTTGGACATTTCAGACTATTTTGGACTACTAACAAAGGACTACTAACATAAAAATGTTAAAAATTAAAATATAAGTATTCTATGAACTTGTTTTATTTTATTCACATGTCGTATTATTATCTGAATCATTATTATTGTTATAGGTTCGTGAATCCAAGGACGACGGCCATATTTTTAATAAGCTGAAAACTTATTATTAATATACTTTTACTATCGTGAGTATATAGTCCCATTTTTAAACTCTAAAAATATTTTGGGATGAGAATACATGCATTTTATGTTTTACGCCATGGACACAAGTACTTAAAATATATTTTACGTTGAGTTGTACCACCTTGCATATCTTCCCTAATAGCTTAGTGACTAATATTTACATGTTGTAAGAACATGTAAGCGCGAATCCTATTGATAGATCTTTCGGGTTTGACAACCTCAACCGGGCTAGTCGCTCTAGTATCGTAAACGGTTGCATAGTACTTCGTTTTTACTACACTTGGTACAGTGTAGGGAGATTTCATAATAAAGGGAATATGCTACATTTATGGTTAAGTATGGTTACCGAAGCGCTCAACAACTTATAGAATATCTTTATTGAAATATTTATAACTATAAAATCTTGTGGTCTATATTTATATCGATGCTAGCTTTAAACCTATATATCTCACCAACCTTTGTATTGACTGTTTAAGCATGTTTATTCTCAGGTCCTTAAGAAAGTCTTCCGCTGTTGCATTATCTGAGCAAGTTGTGCATGGAGTCTCATGCTTTTGTTTAAATGAAGTGTTGCATTCAATAAAACCTTTGTCATGTATTATATTCGACTGTTATGTCACGTGTGTAGTATTTGGAAACCGATGTATTATGGGAATTATTTCTTAAATAATCGCCCACTTGTTTAAAACATGCATTATGTATAATAGGGGTGTGTCTTTTTATGAAACGAATGCAATATTTTCTAAAATGTATCATATAGAGGTCAAATACCTCGCTATGGGACCAATGAATAACGTACCGTGTTTATAGTAATATGGACGAGTCGTTTCAGTTAGAGTTCGTTGGAACGCAAGACGAGGACCCGAGTTTACTTAGGAGCGTGAAGATCAAATGAAGCAAAAGTATCCACATTTGTTCACTGATATTGCTCATAAAACAGGTACTACTCAAAATTTCGGGACGAAATTTTCTTTAATGGGGAGATACTGTGATGACCCGGAAAATTTTGACTTATTTAAATCAATTCTCTATACGATTTATTATTTTTTTCACGTTAAGCAAAGTCTGTTAGATTGAGTCTCAAAATTTTAGAACTGTTTCATATATTCAATTACCTTTGACTGCTCTCGACGATTCATGAACAATTATATGTGTGTGTGTGTATATATATATATATATATATATATATATATATATATATATATATATATATATATATATATATATATATATATATATATATAATATGTACAAGTAAAACACTATTTGTTACAGTAAAAATCATTTAGCTACAGTAAAACACTGTTTGCTACAGTAAAAATCATTTTGCTATAGTAAACACTATTTGTTACAGTAAAACACTATTTGCTACAGTAATATTATGTCGACGAACTAGCAAACAAAAGGCCAGACTAGCCATGCGATCGCATGACATATACACCAAAAGCCCATGCGATCACATGGGGACCAAAAACACTATTTGCTACAGTAAATATTATGTCGATGAACTAGCAAACAAAGCAGAAATGAGCTGTCCAGCCTAGCCATGCGATCGCATGGCAAAAGAACTGAAAACCCATGCGATCGCATGGGCTACAGGAAATGAAAATGTAGTATAAATACGCCAGTTTGCTCGACGAAGTAACACACAATCTCTCTGCTTCTTTCTCTCTATATTTATATTTATATTATAATTATAATTTTAAATTTAAGTTTAATAATAATAAGGTATATACGAGGGTGTTTTAATTCGGGTTTCAAACCGTTTTAAACTAAGGAAATATTGGGTATTGTTCGGGGTATTGTTCTTGAATCCAAAGCCAACCATACGGTCGTCTACCATCATTACGTCTACGCAATTTGCCTACAATATTGAATCTCAATATTGAACCGTGAGTTTATAGTCTCCCTTTTTAAATACTTTAAATATTTTTGGGCTGAGAATACAAGCAATTTATTTTAAACGCAATGGACACAAGTACATACTAAATTCTACACTGAGTTAAACCGAAAATCCCTTAGCTTTGATAACTAGTAGCTGCCAGTACATAGGATATGGACTGGTGGGCGCGAATAATTGTATATGGATCCATAGGGCTTGACATCCCCATCCGAGCTAGAGCGCTAGCCTTTTAACGGACGTATGTTATTTGAGTTTATGACATGTTGGTTTGCGTGTATTAAAACGAATAGGGTAATTATCATTATAACGGTAAGTTTAGTTACCAGGGTGCTCTGTTACGTAGAATCTATTGATAAACTTTTGATGAAATCTTGTGGTCTATCTTTATATACTTATGACTCGAGCAATTAAAACTATAACTCACCAACATTCGTGTTGACCTTTTTAGCATGTTTTATTCTCAGGTTCTTAGACTGCTTCCGCTGTGATGTGCTTGTTGCCTGCATGGAGTCTCTCATGCTTTGTATAAAGTTTATTGCGTTCGAAATAAAACTGCGTTGTGTAATAAATAATTTGACTGTGATGTCAAACTGTATGATAAAAACTTATGTATTTTGGGGATTTGCTTATACTTAAGCACTCACCCACATATTTATAACTTTCTATGTTTAGAAAGTCACTTACTTTAATGAATGCAATATTTTATCAAAACGTATCATATAGAGGTCAAAATCTCACTGTGAAATCAATGATTAACGTGCCGCGTCAATAGGGATTTTGATGGGTCGTTACAGGTGGTATCAGAGCTTGAGGTCATAGGGAACCAGAATTTGCATTAGTGTGTTTAACTGGTAATTGTTAGGATGCATTAGTGAGTCTGGACTATGAATATATTTGTTTTTATCGATTTTTTTTACTTATCATTTTGTCAAAAACATTATATGTGATATATTTATATGCTAACGTAATTGTTTTTTCAATTATGTGATAGATGACTTCTTCTAATCCTATCATTTTGTACGACTCGGAATCAGACACTGAATCTATTCTCGCCACAACTGAAAAGGGCGTTCCAATACCTATTAAAGAAGAAATTGTGGTAGCCAGGGAATCTCAACTCCCGGTAAACCCAGAGGAGGTCCCAGGCATAGCACAGTTGTAAAAGCAATTAAAAATATCACAGTGGGGACTTGCAGGACATAGCCAGGTATATCACAGTTTAACAGTTGGTACTTGTGTCTAAATTGTAAATATTAAAAGAAGCATGTGTCTCACCCCAGTAAGTTTAAATAAATTGCGCAATAGTAAGTGGGGCTATGAAGTCCACCTTAGTAAGTAGGAGAAGAGTTTGTTATTCCTAGGAAAAGAAGAGTTGGATGAATGTGAGCAGAAAGTCAACCTATTGACATTTAAGAGTAGTTAAATGTTTGCCCAAGTTTAAGTTAAGTATGCAAGTGTTTAAGTGTAGTTCATTTTACTAAGTTCCCATTCTTAGTAAGTTTTCCATTTTTAGTAAGTTAGTGTTGAACACTAGTGAGTTGTCCTTAATAAGTCCACCACTTATTAAGTGTGCAAGTGATCAAGTGTTGTTCACCTAGTGAGTGTAGGATCACTATAGTCGGGTTTGATATTGTGCACCATACCCAAACATCTATGCCACCGCCGAGTCACTTGAATGACCTATTGTTACCGGTTGGCCCAAGATCTCTTGATCAGAATCTAAGTCTTGGCATTCGAGATCCACAAGCGTCCCATAATGGTACCAAGGATCACCCTAGGCATTAAGTAGCGTTGACGTTCGAGTAATTTCACGTTATCGTGAATGACTATTGTAATCGTATGTCATAATTTTATAATATAAGTATTATAATATAAGTAGTATATTATAAGTGTTAGTAGTAGTATAAGTGTTAGGTAGTAGTATTAGGGTTTAGTAGTAAGTAGTATTAATTAGGTAGGTTTAAATTAGGGTTTAAATTAATTAGAGTAGTTAGGTTTTAATAATTAATTAATGATTAGGAAATGATTATTATATAATTAGGGTTATATAATTAATGTTTATGGTTTAGTAAAGTAATGATTTGATTTAATGATTAAATGATTAGGTTCAGTAATTATTATTATTATATGATTAGGGTTTAAGTAATTAATGTTTGATAATTAAAAATGATTAGGTTTTATGAATTAGGGTTTAGGTAGTTTAGGGTTTTATATATTTTTTTAGCCGTGTATATATATGTATGTATATATAATTTTTTTATAAATATATATGTATGTGCCGTATGTATATGCATATATACATATATATATTTTTTTTACAATTAATAAACATGTGTGATAACATAAATATGATTAGGTTTTAGGGTTTTGAAGATCTAGACATTTTTTTTCTAGCCGTATATGTATGTATATGTATATGTTTATTATTATTATTTTTATATGTATATGTATACGTGGTATATGTATATGTAAAGATGTTTGTATAATTTAACAAGATCATGAGTATGAACGAACAAGATCAAGAACATGAATGAATTAAATTATAAATTGAAAGAAAGATTTAAAAGTTTAAGATCTTGGATCATACCTTGTTAATGATGATGAAGATTAACAAGAAAACAAGAAAAAAACTTGAAGATGAAGATCAAAGCACTTGAAAATCGAGAACACGTTTGAAGATCACGAAGAACACGATGAACACACTTGAAGATCACCCGGAAAGTAGAAGCAATTAACCAAAATATCAAAGTGGTGTTGGTGGTGTTCGGTTTTGTTAAAAACCGTGAGTGGTGGTGGCGGTTTGGCCGTGAGCCAAGAGAGGGAGAGGAGGAGATTGTGAGGTGATTAGTGAGAATGTGAATGAATGATGAAAATGAGCTAGCATGCCTCTCCTTTTTATACTTGAGGTAGGAAGGATCTAGAATTAGGGTTTAGTTAGGAGTGCTTATGGAACAAGTTAAGGTTTAAGGGGGTGATTATGGCCGTGCATTTTGGGGGGTAAATGGATCTTTTTGCCTTGCCCAAAATCGGCTAGGGTTAGTGGTGTGGAGATGGAACTTTTTCATTTTAGACCCTGTAGTTTGGTTTGGTTAAAATGGTTCTTTATGTTCTCAAGTTTAATTGTTTAAACACCTTAAGTTTTGAGTTATTACTTTTTGATTCACGAAAGTTAATTAGCTTATTATTTTAATATTTTAATAACTTGTCAATTATTGTACTAAGTTAATTAGTATGCTTTATAGCTTTTAAGACTTGACAGTTATTGATCAGAGTTATTCATTTCGTTTTAAATTCTTTGTTTGGGCAATTAATAAGGAAGAAAATATAGGATGAAAAAATGAGGGTCGTTATACCATTGTGGGGCACATCAAAGCTAACTCCAAATACCTTCGATTATAGCCATCAAGGTCAGTTCCTACAACTTTCAGTTCCCAAAATTCCGCTTCCATTTTCTGAATTTCGGTTCTGGGGCAGTATTCCTCAATCATAGACCTCTTAAACTCCTTCCATGGTGTAGCGTAAGCTTCGTCAATTCCTTGCGCCTGGGCGAGCGTGTTCCACCAAGTCAAATTGCAGGATGCGAACTTAGTCTTATTCCCTTCGGAGCAGTTACACACACGGAACATAGATTCCAACTTCTTAAACCATCTCGTCAGCCCAACTGGCCCTTCTGTGAAACGACCTGTCCATATTACTATAAATGCAGTACGTTCTCATTGGTCCCATAGCGAGGTATTTGACCTCTATATGATACGTTTTAGAAAATATTGCATTCGTTTCATAAAAAGCACATCATTATTATACATAATGCATGTTTTAAACAAGTGGGCGATTATTTAAGAAATAATCCCCAAAATACATTGGTTTCCAAATACTACACACGTGACGTAACAGTCGAATATAATACATGACAAATGTTTTATTGAAAGCAACACTTTATTTAAATAAAAGTATGAGACTCCATGCACAGCTTGCTCAGATAATGCAACAGCGGAAGACTTTCTTAAGGACCTGAGAATAAACATGCGTAAACAGACAACACAAAGGTTGGTGAGATTAATAGGTTTATCATTGATATAAATATAGACCACAAAGTTTCATAGTTATAAATATATGTACACTAGCAAGTGTATAAAAGTATTCTATAAGTTGTTGAGTGCTTCGGTAACCATACTTAACCAGTAATGTGGCATATTCCCTTTATTATGAAATCTCCCTACACTGTACCAAGTGTAGTAAAAACGAAGTACTATGCAACCGTTTATGATACTAGAGCAACTAGCCCGGTTGGGGTTGTAAAACTCGATAGATCTATCAATAGGATTCACGCTTACATGTTCTTACAACATGTAAATATTAGTTACCAAGCTATTAGGGAAGATATGCAAGGTGGTACAACTCAACGTAGAATATATTTTAAGTATTTGTGTCCATGGCATAAAACATAAAATGCATGTATTCTCATCCCAAAATATTTTTAGAGTTTAAAAATGGGACTATATACTCACATTAGTAAAAGTATATTAATAATAAGTTTTCAACTTATTAAAAATATGACCGTCGTCCTTGGATTCACGAACCTATAACAATAATAACGATTCAGATAATAATACGACATATGAATAAAATAAAGCAAGTTCATAGAATATTTATATAATAATTTTTAACATTTTATGTTAGTAGTCCATTGTTAGTAGTCCTTTGTTAGTAGTCCAAAATAGTCCAAAAAGTCCAACAGTTCAATAATCGGTATATATATATATATATATATATATATATATATATATATATATATATATATATATATATATAATCTTAGAATTACCCCATGACGTATTGTATACGTATTGTCTTTGCATCAACCCAGAGACATATTGTATACGTATTGTCTTAGAATTAACTAAGACGTATTGTGTACGTATTGTCTTAGGATCTATCAAAACGTATTGTATACTTATTGTGTTAGGACGTACCAAGAATATTATTATACATATATGCAATCATAGAATTAACCAAGATTATAATATTTTGTTATACTACTGATAACATATCCAAATATATATAGGATATAGGAAAAGTTAACAAGGATATGGTTAATATAGTTTTTATAATATAAATATCGTCCATACAACGTTAATTTTAGCAGATTTTGTTTTGCTCGCCAAATATTCATTACAACTCCGTTTAAAGTGAATCAAATTGCTATGGATTCATTAAGAATTAAATTTTACAAAACCAATTCGAAAAGTTCATCCAAGTAGTAATTTTTAGAGCTTTACCCACTTTTTGTGTCGGTGGACAGATTTGGAAAAATCCCGGCATCCACCCAATATATGATTTTTTATAAAATACTTCCACTTTTTCTAAAATCATGAAAAAAATAATGGAAGTCTTATTTACATATATTAACATATTTCTAAAGTCTTAGCCTTGAACTCAAAGTCTAAGATAGGTTTTTAATTCCAAACCCAAAACAGCCCGCTTTTTACCGAATGGAGATTAAAGGATATATGTTAAGTTTCAAGGTGTTCTTCATATGTACAAGTTATAAGTTCTTATATTAACTTAATATAACATAATAATACATATAAATAAGTGTTATTAGAGTTAAGTTAGAAAGATTATATTAGTTTTTCAAACAAGCTTGGTGTTCACCAAAACAAGTTCTAGTTTTTACAAGTTTTATAAGTATAATAAGATAGCAACTATACAAGGAATTGAACAAGGATTTTGAGAAGTATTTTACCTTGATTATAAAGAGAAAAGTTGCTAAGATTAAAGTATGATATGAGAGCATTCAAATGTATATTTTTAGTTTAAGAAAATGTGGAGTAAAAATGAGTTAAAATGGTCCTTATTTATAAGCTTATAATTTTGGCTTTTAGTGAAAATATCTAAGATAAGTTAAATTGTATTAAGTCATGCATGACATATTAAATTGATTAGGTCATGGATGACATATTACACAAATAATTGCAGATTTCTATTGGTATATACCAATAGTAAATACTTCTAGAAGCTGTGTATAATACGGGTAAAAGTACCGTATGAATGCGAGTAGAATTCTTTGAGGAAATTGAACGGAAATACGAGTATAGCTATCCTTTATATGTATTGGTATATTATAAATTGTATTCAATACTTGTAAGGATGTATTTACGCTCGTAATACATTATATGTAAATACATTTTAACATAAGTTAATTACGTCGTTTAAATAGTAATATATATGTTGTTTGAAAACTCTTTAAATTAGTAGTATGAAAATATATATATAATACTTTGTTAATATACTTAATGAGATATTTAATTATCATATTTTCAAGTTAAATATATATAAATCCATATATATACACAATAATTAAACAATTAAATCAAGTTATGACGTTCGTGAATCGTCGAAATAAAAGGGTGACCAAAAGCTTGTGTAAAACTATTTTTGGAGGTTCAAGATTTATTAAAATTCATTGCTTTTCAAGTCAGAATTATATAAAGATTAAGTTTAAATTTGGTCAGAAATTTCTGGGTCGTCACAGTACCTACCCGTTAAAGAAATTTCGTCCTGAAATTTGATCGAGGTCGTCATGGCTAACAATAAGAATGTTATTATGATGAATATAGTTTGATTCATAGGGTTTTATCATGATTAAGAAATATGGATAAAATAATTCGATTACTCGAAACGTATGAGTGAAGCTATCGTAAAAGAGTGAAATGAGAAAATAGGGATTCGTCTTATCTTTTGATGTCATCACGGTTGATCTCCGGATTAAAGAAAATCTTTGTAATCTATATAAGATTTGATTCTTCGGCGATTAAGGAAATTATGATCCTCTTCGATTTAATGCAATAATCTGTCTCGATTTCTCTGTCGGATATTTTACTATAAATCAACCTCCTACGTTTTCTTATTTCCACATCTCCCTTCTTTTATACTTTCTTCCTTTCTTCGTACTTCCAAAACATTCGTCAATATGCTCCATCCAGTTTTAATTCTTGATATATTCTTGACTATCACATCTGTCATTCTTCTTTTTCATCTTCCACCGGAGGAATCCGTTAATTTCTACTATGCTCTTGAGTTTATAGTGTTCTTACTTTTCCCGTATCTTTATATTGCTATACGCATCGATATACATGGTTTGTAATTTCTGCGTTGTCTTCGTGCTTATATTTTTCCTTATATTTTGGAGTTTCATGCTTCCGTCTTCTTTTCCCGACTTCAAGTCAAGCGAATAATGGTCTAGAATTCATAGATATGAAATTCGGAATGAACATAGCTAATGCTCTAAGAGAGAAATTGTAATAGCACAATTTGACTTGTGAAATTACCAGAATCCAAAGGAAAAGATAGAAATATCAATAGAATATGTTCTTGATATGTTTAGAGATTAGATTGAATGTAAGAGTCATGTAACATGGCTCATGATGACGTTATGGTCTGTGAATCATTACGTTCCATTTAGAAACTCAACATGACTTACTGTAATATAATCACGTTGATCAAGTGCCATTATATTATACTAACTCATGCTTCAGTTCCCAACATTACTTCAAAAACATTCATACTTTACACTCAGAGGTTTCATATATTTAGAAACTAAAACAGTTTTCTTTATGATGTGATACATATAACGCGAAGGAATAAATGATTTCAGATAAGAATGGTTATGAAAATATCTTCAGAAATATGAAGGATATTTATAATGGAAGATACGATGATATCTTAGAATATTTAAGATAAGAGGATGATGAAGAATATTGTTCGCAAGGGTTTTAGAGTAAGGAGCAAGGTATTTGCTAAGGATTTTAGCAGACACCGAATCATTTGGATTCTTTGAAGGTAGATTTCGTCCTTGTGATTTGTCCACAACCTCCTTCAGGGTTTGCTCAATCCATTTTCTAGTTCCAAACCTTCTCTTTTTCTGTGCTTTGCTAACACAATATTCTTTATCATCAACTTTTGACTGTTACAGTTGTCTACAGTTTCTGTTGCTTCATTCAGCTTTTTCAAAACTTCATAGTACTGATTCGTAGGCTGAAGTGCTATTATGGATTTCAGAATTATAATTTCAGGAAATAACGTTATATGTATATGCAGAAATGATGTGAGATTCAAGAATAATTATTGATGCTTCCTGGGGTTTGGTATGACAATTATTGTTACAAGATGTAGATGGGTACATGACAAGGTTTTATAGTGATCTTTCAGAGAGATTTAAGTCAAAGAGCAATAAAGTTGCTGGTAAGCTTACTACTAATGTGGTGGAATATAAAAGGTTCCCCAGTAACGATGGCGAAAAGTCAACATATATTTCAAGGTTATAATAAGGCTACTTTGGATGAAAAGTCGAAGTTGTCTTTTTGGAGCTGTGATAAAATTCGCTATTTTGAAAAGGGATTGTAAAGTTATTTTGGGTAATAATAATGCTAAAGGATCTAACATGGATACGTGTTGAACCTTTGTTTAGGTTCAAGTGTCCTCCGAATGCATATCTATATGCATATATTCTTCGTATGTATCGTGTGATTGGTTCATTCTCTCGATTGTTCCTTAGTTGAGATGTTTTCAAGAATTTTGAAGGGTTTAGACGCAGGTTGTCATCATCAATATCCGTATAATGAATTCGTCGTGAATCTTGAATGATACGAATACCTTTATGAGTTCTGTGAATGAAAGTGATGTTCTAGTATAGTTTGAATTTAAAGTATGATTTTGAAGGATGTAGGAATTTAAGATTGATGGCACTTCTTAAGTCTTGACTTGGATTTTGATCTGACAAAATCAGAATATGTAATTGAATTGGTATGGAAAATAGTTGTCTTGAATTTTGTGAAATGATGTATATTGCTATGAAAGGAGAGAGTATAATTAACGATTGTCGAAACATCATTGAAAATGTACAGTGTAACATATTAATGTGAACTTAAGTATTTCTCGGGTATTACCTACCCGTTAAAATAAAATTTCACAAGTAATATTTTGTACAAAATAATTTTTATTACAGTCTTTATGAAAATATATGTATGTATATTTTCTTCAGATGTAATATGGATTTAATGAGTTAATATTATATTAATCTCATTTGGTTTACGGTTGGAACTAGAAATGAATAATCCCTAAAACTTTAGAGATTACATAATCGCCGCGGAATATTTCTTTAACGTAAATGAAATAATGAATTAATACTTCATCACTCATTATTGTTGGTATCCCTCAGTGCCTGCGGTGCGTATGATGTTGATGCTCGTAATGCGGCTTGCGATGTTGAGGCTTGTGATGTTGTTGGTAATGCTGCTGCTGGTGCTGGTAGTGGTTTGATGTGAGTATAGATGATAAGAATTTATTTTGTTTTGTATTGTGAAAGAAGATGTTTAAAGTTTCTTGAATAAAAAGAGAGGTCAAGAGCTTTATAAAGGGAATGAAATGATGTAGGATGCACTTGCTAATGAAGTTTTGCTTTTCATGACAGTAATTTTTTTTTTTTACTAAATAATTCACCATGCAAGATACGGAGTAAAGGTTGGATAGCCTCAATAATATTAGTAATATTATACTCATTGCGGCATATTCTGGAAAGGAGAGACAAAATGGTGTTACGAACGGGTTCGCCGGTAAGTGCCTCATGTTCTTCACCAAAAGGGCAATGTGGTGGATGGAAGGGATCACCTTCTTCTTTTATCCAATGATTAAGTAGACTACGAACCCGTTCCTAATTCATCCAAAATAGATGATGGCTAATTGGTTGATCCATTCCGGTCACACTGCTTTTGGAGCTCGAGTGAAATTCCATATCTGAATTCGAGGGACTTGAACTAGTGGAGAGTTCCATTTCGTACGATTGAATAAAGGATTTTTCGATATGAAATGATTTCCGGCTATCGGATGGTATTCTAATTACATAGAATATCTATATATATAGAGCAAAAGATTTCGTAGATTACGGAGGAATTTACGGAATATGTTAGGCAAAGTTTACAGTAACAGATACGCTAAGATATGAATTAGCATATACGCTAAAATATGAACTTTGTCTATATACTATTTATGCAATCAATGCAGTAAGATGTGTTTAGACTAAGAATGATAAGCATGTAATTTTCTAAGGGTGATAAGCAGATGATTTCTAACTAGAAATGATAAGCAAAACTTTTGACATGCAGTTAAGGTCGAAGTCCAGACTCACTAATGCATCTTAATAACTATCTGTTAGACACACTAATGCAAGACATGGTTCGCTAAGACCACCGCTCTGATACCAACTGAAATGACCCGTCCATATTACTATAAACGCAGTACGTTCTCATTGGTCCCATAGCGAGGTATTTGACCTCTATATGATACGTTTTAGAAAATATTGCATTCGTTTCATAAAAAGCACATCATTATTATACATAATGCATGTTTTAAACAAGTGGGCGATTATTTAAGAAATAATCCCCAAAATACATCGGTTTCCAAATACTACACACGTGACGTAACAGTCGAATATAATACATGACAAAGGTTTTATTGAATGCAACACTTTATTTAAATAAAAGTATGAGACTCCATGCACAGCTTGCTCAGATAATGCAACAGCGGAAGACTTTCTTAAGGACCTGAGAATAAACATGCGTAAACAGTCAACACAAAGGTTGGTGAGATATATAGGTTTATCATCGATATACATATAGACCACAAGATTTCATAGTTATAAATATATGTACACTCGCAAGTGTATAAAAGTATTCTATAAGTTGTTGAGCGCTTCGGTAACCATACTTAACCATTAATGTGGCATATTCCCTTTATTATGAAATCTCCCTACACTGTACCAAGTGTAGTAAAAATGAAGTACCATGCAACCGTTTACGATACTAGAGTGACTAGCCCGGTTGGGGTTGTCAAACCCGATAGATCTATCAATAGGATTTGCGCTTACATGTTCTTACAACATGTAAATATTAGTTACCAAGCTATTAGGGAAGATATGCAAGGTGGTACAACTCAACGTAGAATATATTTTAAGTACTTGTGTCCATGGCGTAAAACATAAAATGCATGTATTCTCATCCCAAAATATTTTTAGAGTTTAAAAATGGGACTATACTCACATTAGTAAAAGTATATTAATAATAAGTTTTCAACTTATTAAAAATATGACCGTCGTCCTTGGATTCACGAACCTATAACAATAATAACGATTCAGATAATAATACGACATATGAATAAAATAAAGCAAGTTCATAGAATACTTATATAATAATTTTTAACATTTTATGTTAGTAGTCCATTGTTAGTAGTCCTTTGTTAGTAGTCCAAAATAGTCCGAAAAGTCCAACAGTCCAATAATCGGTATATATATATATATATATATATATATATATTTCTAAGATTATACATATATATATATATATATATATATATATAATCTTAGAATTACCCCACGACGTATTGTATACGTATTGTCTTAGAATTAACTAAGACGTATTGTGTACATATTGTCTTAGGATTTATCAAAACGTATTGTATACTTATTGTGTTAGGACGTACCAAGAATATTATTATACATATATACAATCACAGAATTAACCAAGATTATAATATTTTGTTATACTACTGATAACATGTACAAATATATATAGGATATAGGAAAAGTTAACAAGGATATGGTTAATATAGTTTTTATAATATAAATTTCGTCCATACAACGTTAATTTTAGCAGATTTTGTTTTGCTCGCCAAATATTCATTACAACTCCGTTTAAAGTGAATCAAATTGCTATGGATTCATTAAGAAGTACATTTTACAAAACCAATTCGAAAAGTTCATCCCAAGTAGTAATTTTCAGAGCTTTATCCACTTTTTGTGTCGGTGGACAGATTTGGAAAAATCCCGGCATCCACCCAATATATGATTTTTGATAAAATACTTCCACTTTGTCTAAAATCATGAAAAAAATACTGGAAGTCTTATTTACATATATTAACGTATTCCCAAAGTCTTAGCCTTGAAATCAAAGTCTAAGATAGGTTTTTTAATTCACAACCCAAAACAGCCCGCTTTTTACCGAATGGAGATTAAAGGATATATGTTAAGTTTCAAGGTGTTCTTCATATGTACAAGTTATAAGTTCTTATATTAACTTAATATAACATCATAATACATATAAATAAGTGTTATTAGAGTTAAGTTATAAAGATTAGATTAGTTTTTCAAACAAGCTTGGTGTTCACCAAAACAAGTTCTAGTTTTTACAAGTTTTATAAGTATAATAAGATAGCAACTATACAAGGAATTGAACAAGGATTTTGAGAAGTATTTTACCTTGATTATGAAGAGGAAAGTTTCTGAGATTAAAGTATGATATGAAAGCATTCAAATGTGTGTTTTTAGTTTAAGAAAATGTGGAGTAAAAATGAGTTAAAATGGTCCTTATTTATAAGCTTATAATTTTGGCTTTTAGTGAAAATATCTAAGATAAGTTAAATTGTATTAAGTCATGCATGACATATTAAATTGATTAGGTCATGGATGACATATTACACAAATAACTGCAGATTTCTATTGGTATATACTAATAGTAAATACTTCTAGAAGCTGTGTATAATACGGGTAAAAATACCGTATGAATGCGAGTAGAATTCTTTGAGGAAATTGAACGAAAATACGAGTATAGCTATCCTTTATATGTATTGGTATATTATAAAGTGTATTCAATACTTGTAAAGATGTATTTACGCTCGTAATACATTATATGTAAATACATTTTAACATAAGTTAATTACGTCGTTTAAATAGTAATATATATATTGTTTGAAAACTCTTTAAATTAGTAGTATGAAAATATATATATAATACTTTGTTAATATACTTAATGAGATATTTAATTATCATATTTTCAAGTTAAATATATATAAATCCATATATATACACAATAATTAAACAATTAAACAATTAAATCAAGTTATGACGTTTGTGAATCGTCGGAATAAAAGGGTGACCAAAAGCTTGTGTAAAACTATTTTTGGAGGTTCAAGATTTATTAAAATTCATTGCTTATCAAGTCAGAATTATATAAAGATTAAGTTTAAATTTGGTCGGAAATTTCTGGGTTGTCACATTCTGTTCCACTGAAATTGTGGGGCTTACAACTCTGAAATTCCTTGAAAGTGAACCCATTCTGGAAGTTCGGGTTAACTGGTGGAGCTTGGGGGTTGGCATTCACCATAAATGCGACTACTCAAGCGACTATCATCTCCTCGATCTGTGCTGCTGTGGGCATTTCCCTTGGACCTCTTCCGTTAGCCATCGATCATCCAAACAAAATTTTTGACTTAAGTCAAAATCCATTGACCAACAACGTCACGGCATACGGTAAACAACATGGAAACAACACAGTACACGTTAACTAAGCATGGCAAACAATTCAGCAGCAGGTAACACAAAAGCCAACATGTAATAAAACGCCGTACAATAAATCAACAACAGTAGTTCCATTCATAAAAGGAAAATTTCATACAACAGCATAAGGTTCGTACAATACATGAATGAAATACAGGAAACTACAAACGAAATACATAAAGAAATCTAATACAAAAGTCCTAGGGCGAGGGTGGGTAAATGATGTCCATCATATGGGACACCTGATCCTCGAGCTCAGTTACCCGAGCACGGAGGGCATGCACTTCTCTCGTCAGTTCCTCGACGGTAGGAGATGCTGGTGGAGCAGGTGATGAAGATGGTGCAGGTGGTGCAGATGATGCGGATGTAGTACTAGAAGTAGACGATACTGAGCGGGCGACCTTATGCACAAATGGATCGGGAGGATAATGTACAACCCTCTTACGGGCGGTGACCCTAACCAACTGTCCATGTACTTTCACGAACGGCTTACCTCCATTAACCCCTGGAATAACAGTACCATTGAAACAATACTGCTTCTTCGACAGGGTAAAGGGTGGCTGCACGGGCTCCTCCTCGGGGTCCTCCTCAGAATCCTCCTCAGGTTCCTCCTAGCTGGTGTCATCGGATGATGATCCATCTGAATTGTTGAAAGGTAGTGTAGGTACTTCACGGGCGGGAAAAAGTGTCCGGCCGGTGGTCATAAGTCGATATCTGCCAGGTGTAATCGGTAAGACACGTCCAGCAGTGGTGCGTCTAGCCCAATGTCCATGCTCGTTACGGAAGGGACCGTCTCTGTCTCCCCCAGGAATTACAGTACCACCGGAATGGTGTTGTGGCCCCGGGAGTCTAGGGCTGGGTGGTGCTGGAATCTCCTAGGGATCCTCGTCTCTGTCTGAGATGTCCATTAGGTCAAGCACGTGTCTACTATCTCCAAAAGATGAATCGTCAGAGTCGCTGGAGGGTAGCGGTGAGTCAGCAACAATAGTGGGTAAGGTAGCAGACGTATCTGAGTCGCTCTCGAAGTCAAAGGTCATGGGCGGCATGTCTGACATCTGAACAAGGAAAAAAATAACTTTTTCCATGTCAGTAAGATATATAGCAAGCACATAATCAGGTACTACAACATCCTAGCAGTACATAGCATGGCAATCGTAACAGTATCAAACAAAAGTAACATGCAATCAAAGGCAGATAGTAGCATACAGTAGCGAGAAAATTGCAGTAGCATACAGCAAGTTCACATAGCAGTAAAGGTAAGAAGTAGCATGCAGTAGTGGTAAGCAGTAACAAGTAAACGAGCAAGTTGTAGATTAGTCCTATTAGCGAATCCTACTCAGCTCGGTCAAGACTCACTAATGCAACCTAATTCCCTACAACCTATGCTCTGATACCAAATGTGACGCCCCGTACAAAACCATCATGTATGAATCATCAACAACAGGTCCATTACACGGTATAATACTACATGCTGTTTTTAAACAAGTTTTGCATTCATAAAAAGGTAACGTTTTACAAAAGATAACGTGACACAAAGGTCGTTACAAAGCCATTATTAAAAATAACATAAGTTGCGAATGCAAAATAAAAGTTCCATGATTGAGACATCTCTAAGTAATGCAGCGGAAGTCTAACACAGCGAGTTTGTAACAGCAAGTCTAAAACACCATGACAGCAAGTCTAACAGCGGAAGCAACAACGTCTAAGCACCTGAGAAATACACGCTTAAAAGTCAACACGGATGTTGGTGAGCTATAGTTTGTATTCAGTAATATAATGTAGACCACGAGATTTCATATTCAAAACAGTATGAAAAGTATATGCTTATCCGTGGGCACCCGGTAACTAACTTAACGTACTAATAATATCACCCCCTAAAAGTATACTTGGCGAGTGCGTATGTTCTTGAAGTATCAAACACTCATTAAATGCTAGCGCAACTTGCCCGAGTGGGGATGTCAAACCCTATGGATCCATATCTAATATTCGCGTTCATCGGTTCAAAAATCAATGATTAAACGTTACCGTGCTAAGGGGAATCTTTGTGCCGTTATATCACCCATACATATATAAAGTTTAAGTACTCGTGTATAGTATGTAAAACATAAAAGCGCATGTATTCTCAGTCCCAAAAATAGTTAAAGTAAAAAGGGAAGCTATAACTCACAGTGAAAAAGCAGTAAAAGTCGATATGAAAAGTATGCAGGTAGTAAGTCAGTCCGAAAGGTCGTCAACCTAAGTCAAAGGTCACTAATCAATATATTTTCCCCAAAAGTTTACAAGTGAATAAATTAAGTCTTAATTATCATCATCATCATCATCATCATCATCATACGTCATTATCATCATACGTAAAAGATAAAGTAAGTTTTCAACAAGAATAGAGATCGAAACAAAAGGCTGACTTCGGACAGCTGCCACGACGACCTCTATACAAAACGAAAAGACGCGTGGTCGGTGGCCAAGGCTCCGTATGTGAGTCCTCTAACTGCTATCCAATTTTCAGATCCTAACTCGATGTCGTTTGACCGTGGCGACAGTTCAAGCGCGAGTAGGTCAGAATTTTCAGCACGTCATTATAAGGGCATAATGACTTTCGGAAGGCTATAAATCCTAAACCGTATATCGGATTTAGGCGAGTCCTAAACGAAAAGTCATCTACTCGAAACGAACTATCTGAAAATCAATTTTACAGAAGTCCTAGGAATTTGGTCAGACCCCAAAAACAGCAAACAAGTGCTCTGGTGGATTTCTTGGTGCTTGATGCTCATCACGGTTCTCATCCTTGATGCGTGTAAGCTTCAAGTGTAAAACTCTTTGATGTTTTAGCATCACTTTGACCAAGTTTCAACCATCAACACACAACTAAGAGTAAAAGCTAACATTCTACAAGTTTTGAACATCAAGGTTGCCTCTTTATTGCATAGACACAATAAAGCTTCAATCTTTGTCCTTTTTACACAAGTTTTATGCATCTTCATTATATGAGATGATGAAGACATGATCGTTATCATCACAACAATCACAAAAAGTTCCAAGTAAGTGAGATCTACAATGATAACTTAGATCTCAAGTATTAAGAAAACCCTAAGCTAGAAAGCTTGGATCTTTACAAGATTAATTAGACAATAAGCTAAAAAGCTAAGATCTAATGAAAGAAATGAGACCATAAGCTAAAAAGCTAAGATCTTTAACAAAATAATAAAACCCTGAGCTAAAAAGCTTGGATCTTTAATGTTCTTGAAGATCCTTAAAGCAAAAGACTAGATCTTCAAGTTACATGAAGATCATAAACACGAGTTTTGATCTTTTTAATAAAATAAAGGAATCATAAGCTAGAAAACTTAGATCCAACAAAGTAATAAAGATTCAAAGCTAGAAAGCTTGAATCTTTCATGTTCTTGAAGGATTCAAACCAAAGTTTGAATCTACAAGATATAACAAGATCAAGAAGCTAAAAAGCTTGATCCTTGCATGATGATGATGATGTCGAAAATGAGAAGAGAAGAAGAAGAAAAATTTAAAACTTACACTTTTTAGAGTGAGAAAGGCTAAAGAGAGAATTAGAGAGTAAGTGTATGTAAAATGTGAATGAGATTAAGTGTTAAATGGGTGAGATTTGCTTGGTATTTATAGAGAGATGGGGGTGGTGGGGAGGCCCTTTGGCCGTGGGTTTATGGGGGGACAAGGGGGTCAACTTTTGCTTTTTGGTTAATGGTGGTCTAAAGTTGGTGCTTATGTTGGGATCCCATGCAACAATTGTGATTATGGTTAACAAAAATGCTAGTATGTTTCCTCTAATAAATGGGTTTTTGTCTTGCATTTATATGGATCATAAACTTATTAAAATTGGGCCAATTAAATAGAGTAGGGTGGGCTAAAGTCCAACAAGGTAGAAAGTCCAATAAGACTAACTAGTGAGCATAAGTAAATTACTAAGCGTAATTAAGCAACCAAAAGCCCAAGTAATTGTTATTAGAATATAACAATTAGTATTTCGTAGTCGTAATATTCCAATTACGACAAAAGTTAAACGTGTACCAAAACATATAGCTCGTTCTCAACGTCAAGTGACACTAACGGTCGTAAAAGCATTCGGGGATCAAGTTAAGTAACTAAGTACTTAATGGCACGTTGTATGGTATGAATGAAAGTAATTAATCATGAAATAAGATCCCAGAATATAAACCAACACAGTACGCACAAATACGCAGTTTCGCAGAAAGTAACAAGCACAAAAGTAAGTCGAAAAAGTCGGGTCGTTACAACATGTAAGGATTTGTGGCTAGTGGGGATATATTAACCCTAAAAATATTCTCAATGTACCCAAATACAGTGTTATATAAAACAAGAATCAAAATGGTATTTAAATAAGCACAAGAATTCAAATGCAAAGTTAATTATTTTCATAATATTTGAAAGTTCAAAATTCACCTTTAGAAATTTCAAAACGACTTTTTCGGCGTCAAAAATATTTTGAATGGAAGCAAGCCTTCGGAAAGTCTTGCTCATACCATTGTTATCTATTCATCGTGCGAAAATGGGTCCAATTTTCAACCGAAGTTTTTTTTAACACGCTTGCCACATAATTCAGCCCTATTATGTGGCAAACGTAATGTGCTCAAAAATGTGTTTTACGGCTATGAATTATTATCGAAACGAAACTATAGTCAAATATATTTTCATTATATATGAAATTTTAAAATAGAAACAATTATAGAGTAAGGAATTAGAGATATAAAAAAGTATATCAAAATAATCGAATCATTAAACCAAGATGTCACAAAACGTATAACGATTTGTGGCTAGTGGAGATATATTAACCCAAAAAATATTCTCAATGTACCAAAATACAGTGTTACATAAAAAAACAAGTATCAAAAGGGTATTTAAATAATCACGAGAATTTAAATGCAAAGGTAATTAATATCGTAAAATCTGAAAGTAAAAAATTCACCTTTAGAAATTTCAAAACGACTTTTTCGACGTCAAAAATATTTTGAGTGAAAGCAAGCCTTCAGGAAGTCTTTCTCATAGCATCGTTATATATTCATCATATGAAAACGGGTCCATATTTCAACAGAATATTTCTTAACACGCTTGCCGCATAGTTCAGCCTTACTATGTGGCAAACTTAATGTGCTCGAAAATGTGGTTTTCGGCTATGAATTATTATCGAAACGATACTATAGTCAAATATATTTTCATTATATATGAAATTTTAAAATAGAAACAATTATAGAGTAAGGAATTAGAGATATAAAAAAGTATATCAAAATAATCGAATCGTTAAACCAAGATGTCACAAAACGTATAACGATTTGTGGCTAGTGGAGATATATTAACCCAAAAAATATTCTCAATGTACCAAAATACAGTGTTACATAAAAAACAAGTATCAAAAGGGTATTTAAATAATCACGAGAATTCAAATGCAAAGGTAATTAATATCGTAAAATCTGAAAGTAAAAAATTCACCTTTAGAAATTTCAAAACGACTTTTTCGACATCAAAAATATTTTGAATGGAAGCAAGCCTTCAGGAAGTCTTTCTCATAGCATCGTTATATATTCATCATATGAAAACGGGTCCATATTTCAACAGAAGATTTCTTAACACGCTTGCCGCATAGTTCAGCCTTACTATGTGGCAAACTTAATGTGCTCGAAAATGTGGTTTTCGGCTATGAATTATTATCGAAACGATACTATAGTCAAATATATTTGCATTCAATATGAAATTTTAAAATAGAAACTATTATAGAGTTAGGAATTAGAGATATAAAAAACTGTAACAAAATAATCGAACAATTGACTAAGATGTCACTAAACGTGTAAGGAATTGTGGCTAGTGGGGATATATTAACCCCACAAATATTCTCAATGTACCTAAATACAGTGTTACATAAAAAAATAAGTATCAAAATGGTATTTAAATAAGCACAAGAATTCAAATGAAAAGGTAATTATTATCGTAAAATCTAAAAGTTCAAAACTCACCTTTAGAAATTTTAAAACAACTTTTTCGGGGTTAAAAATATTTTGAATGGAAGCAAGCCTTCAGGAAGTTTTGCTCATAACATCGTTATCGATTCATCGTACGAAAATGGGTCCATATTTCAACAGAAGTTTTTTTAACACGCTTGCCACATAGTTGATCACTACTATGTAGCAAACGTAATGTGCTCGAAAATGTGGTTTGCCGCTATGAATTATTATCGAACGAAACTATAGTCACATATATTTTCATTCAATATTATATTTTAAAATAGAAACAATTATAGAGTTAGGAATTAGAGATATAAAAAACTGTAACAAAATAATCGAATCATTAAACAAGATGTCACTAAAATTGTAAAGAATTGTGGCTGGTGGGGATATATTAACCCAAAAAATATTCTCAATGTACCAAAATAGAGTGTTATATAAAAAACAAGTATCAAAATGGTATTTAAATAAGCATAAGAATTCAAATGAAAAGCTAATTGTAATTGTAATATCTGAAAGTTCCAAATCACCTTTAGAAATTCAAAAGGACTTTTTCGGCTTCAAAACTATTTTGAATGTAAGCAAGCCTTCAGGAAGTCTTGCTCATAGCGTCGTTATCTATTCATCATGCAAAAATGGGTCCAATTTTCAACCGAATTTGTTTAACACGCTTGCCACATAATTCAGTCCTATTATGTGGCAAACGTAATGTGCTCGAAAATGTATTTTGTGGCTATGAATTATCATCGAAATGAAACTATAGTCAAATATATTTTCATTCAATATGAAATTTTAAAATAGAACTAATTATAGAGTAAGGATTTAGAGATATAAAAAAGTGTATCAAAATAATCGAATCATTAAACCAAGATGTCACAAATATATAACGATTTGTGGCCAGTGGGGATATATTAACCCAAACAATATTCTCAATGTACCTAAATACAGTGTTACATAAAAAACAAGTATCAAAATGGTATTCAAATAATCACGAGAATTCAAATGCAAAGGTAATTATTATCGTTAAATCTGAAAGTACAAAATTCACCTTTAGAAATTTCAAAACGACTTTTTTGGCGTTAAAAATATTTTGAATCGAAGCAAGCCTTCGGGAAGTCTTGCTCATAGCATCGTTATCTATTTATCGTGCGAAAATGGGTCCATATTTCAACAGAAGTTTTTTTAACACGCTTGCCACATAGTTCAGCCGTATTATGTGGCAAACGTAATGTGCTCGAAAATGAGGTTTGCGGCTATTAATTATTATCGAAACGAAACTATAGTCAAACATATTTGTATTCAATATGGAATTTTAAAATAGAAAAAATTATAGAGTTAGGTTAAAGATATAAAAAACTGTAACATTATAATCGAACAATTAAACCAAGATTTCACTAAACGTGTAAGGAATTATGGCTAGTGGGGATATATTAACCCCAAAAATATTCTCAATGTACATAAATACAATATTATATAAAAAAAGTATCAAAATGGTATGTATATATATATATATATATATAAGCGCAATAATTCAAATGCAAAGGTAATTACTATCGTAATATCTGAAAGTTCAAAATTCAACTTTAGAAATTTCAAAACGATTTTTTCAGCGTCAAAAATATTTTTAATGGAAGCAAGCCTTCAGGAAGTCGTGCTCATAGCGTCGTTATCTATTTATCGTGCGAAAATGGGTCCAATTTTCAACAGAAGTTTTTTTAACACGCTTGCACATAATTCAGTCCTATTATGTGGCAAACGTAATGTGCTCGAAAATGTGGTTTGCGGCTATGAATTATTATCAAAACGAAACAATAATCAAATATATTTGCATTCAATTTAAATTTTAAAATAAAAATAATTATAGAGTTAGGAATTAGAGATATAAAAAACTGTAACAAAATAATCGAACCATTAAACCATGATGTCACTAAACGTGTAACGAATTGTGGCTAGTGGGGATATATTAACCCCAAAAATATTCTCAATGTACCTAAATACAGTGTTACATAAAACAAGTATCAAAATGGTAATTATATAAGCGTAAGAATTCAAATGCAAAGGTAATTATTATCATAATATCTGAAAGTTCAAAATTCAACTTTAGTAATTTCAAAACTATTTTTTCGACGTCAAAACTATTTTGAATGGAAGCAAGCCATCAGGAAGTCTTGCTCATAGCGTTGTTATCTATTCATCTTGCGAAAATGAGTATAATTTTCAACCGAAGATTTTTTAACACGCTTGCCAAATAATTCAGCCATATTATGTGGCAAACGTAATGTGCTCGAAAATGTATTTTGCGACTATGAATTATTATCGAAATGAAACTATAGTCAAATATATTTGCATCCAATATGAAAATTTTAAAAAGAAACAATTATAGAGCTAGTAATTAGAGATATTAAAAACTGTAACAAAATAATCGAACCATTAAACCAAGATGTCAATAAACATGTAAGGATTTGTGGCTAGTGGGGATGTATTAACACAAAAATATTCTCAATGTACCTAAATACAGTGTTACATAAAACAAGTATCAAAATGGTATTTAAAAAAGCACAAGAATTCAAATGTAAAGGTAATTATTATCGTAATATTTGAAAGTTCAAAATTCACCTTTAGAAATTACAAAACGACTTTTTCGGCGTCAAAAGTATTTTGAATGGAAGCAAGCATTCAGGAAGTCATGCTCATAGTATCGTTAGCTATTCATCGTGCAAAAATGGGTCCAAATTTCAACCGAAGTTTTTTTAACACGCTTGCCACATAAATCAGCCTTATTATGTGATAAATGTAATGTGCTCGAAAATGTGTTTTGCAGCTATGAATTATTATCGAAACGAAACTATAGTCAAATATATTTTCATTCAATATGAAATTTTAAAATTGAAACAATTATAGAGTAAGGAATTAGAGATATAAAAAAGTGTATCAAAATAATCGAATCATTAAACCAAGATGTCACAAAATGTATAACAATTTGTGGCTAGTGGGGATATATTAACCCAAAAAATATTCTCAATGTACCTAAATACAGTGTTACATAAAAACACAAGTATCAAAATGGTATTTAAATAATCACGAGAATTCAAATGCAAAGGCAATTATTATTGTAAAATCTGAAGGTACAAAATTTACCTTTACAATTTTCAAAACGACTTTTTCGGCGTCAAAAATATTTTGAATGGAAGCAAGCCTTCAGGATATCTTTCTCATAGCATCGTTATCTATTCATCATATGAAAACGGGTCCATATTTCAACAGAAATTTTCTTAGCACGCTTGCCACATAGTTCAACCCTACTATGTGGCAAACGTAATGTGCTCAAAAATGTAGTTTGCGGCTATGAATTATTATCGAAACGATACAATAGTCAAATATATTTATATTCAATATGAAATTTTAAAATAGAAATAATTATAGAGGTAGGAATTAGAGATATAAAAAACTGTAACAAAATAATCGAACCATTACACCAAGATGTCACTAAAAGTGTAAGGAATTGTGGCTAGTGGGGATATATTAACGCCAACAATATTCTCAATGTACCAAAATACAGTGTTACATAAAAAAGTATCAAAATGGTATTTAAATAATCATGAGAATTCAAATGCAGTGGTAATTATTATCGTAAAATTTGAAAGTACAAAATTCACCTTTATGAATTTCATAACGACTTTTTCGACGTCAAAAATATTTTGAATGGAAGCAAGCCTTCAGGAAGTCTTGCTCATAGCATCGTTATCTATTCATCGTGCAAAAATGTGTCCATATTTCAACATAAGTTTTTTTAACACGCTTGCCACATAGTTCAGCCCTACTATGTGGCAAACGTAATGTGCTTGAAAATATGGTTTGCGGCTATGAATTACTATCGAAATGAAACTATAGTTAAATATATTTTCATTCAATATGAAATTTTAAAATAGATACAATTATTGAGTTACGAAGAGATATGAAAAACTGTAACAAAATAATCGAACCATTAAACATGATGTCACTAAACGTTTAAGGAATTGTGGCTAGTGAGGATATATTAACCTCAAAAATATTCTCAATGTACCTAAATACAGTGTTACATAAAAAAGAAGTATCAAAATAGTATTTTAATAAGCACAATAATTCAAATACAAAGGTAATTATCATCGCAGTATCTGAAAATTCAAAATCACCTTTAGAAATTTCAAAATGACTTTTTCTATGTCAAAACTATTTTGAATGGAAGCAAGCCTTCAGGAAGTCTTGCTCAAAGCGTCGTTATCTATTCATCGTGCGAAAATGGGTCCAATTTTCAACCGAAGTTTTTTTAACACGCTTGCCACATAATTCAGCCCTATTATGTGGCAAACGTAATGTACTCGAAAATGAGGTTTACGGCTATTAATTATTATCGAACCGAAATTATTGTCAAATATATTTGCATTCAATATGAAATTTTAAAATAGAAACAATTATAGAGTTAGGAATTAGAGATATAAAAAACTTTAACAAAATAATCGAACAATTAAACCAAGATGTCACTAAACGTGTAAGGAATTGTGGCTAGTGGTGATATATTAACCCCAAAAATATTCACAATGTACCTAAATACAGTGTTACATAAAAAAAAGTATCAAAATGGTATTTAATTAAGCATAAGAATTCAAATGCAAAGGTAATTATTATCGTAAAATCTGAAAGTTCAAAACTCACCTTTAGAAATTTCAAAGTGACTTTTTCGGGGTCAAAAATATTTTGAATGGAAGCAAGCCTTCAGGAAGTCAAGCTCATAGCATCGTTATCTATTCATCGTGCGAAAATGGGTCGATATTTCAACAGAAGTTTTTTAACACGCTTGCCACATAGTTCAGGCCTACTATGTGGCAAACGTAATGTGCTCGAAAATGTGTTTGTCTGCTATGAATTACTATCAAAACGAAACTATTGTCTAATATATTTGCATTCAATATGAAAGTTTAAAATAGAAACAATTATAGAGTTATGTATTGAGAGATATAAAAGTGTAACAAAATAATCGAACCATTAAACCAATATGTCACTAAACGTGTGTAACAACCCGACTTTTTTCGTTTACTTTCGTTACTTGTCCGTTAAGTATTTAACGGTGTTTACTTAGACTTGTGTGTTTAATAGAATTAAATACATGCTTATTAGAGAGATTTTTGAATTAATATGTTATATTAATTTATGAACTTATTTCGGATAGCGAAATAACTAGGAAACGTTACGATTAAGAATGTCGCCTAGAAAGCTTTACGGTTTACGGAACTCAGAAAAATGACGAAATAATTATTTTTAATAATTATTGACTTTGAGAAAAAATTATTCAATTTATTATTTATTTAATGAATTAAATCCGGTGATTTTGTTTCAACGACTAGTTAATGTTCCAGAGTCCCGGTACGGTTAACGGCATTCGAAACGGACCACGTGCGTACGAGTAATTAAGCAAAACAAGCCCAATGACCCCCTAGAAGGGCCATTCGGCCGAACCCTCCCCAACACCCCCATATGTGTAGTGGATCATTAGTTTAGTGTAGTTAGGCCCTAAACTAATTAAATATAAATAGCACTAACTTAACCTAAACCTAATTAGAAACCTAAAAAAATTATGCAGCTTCTCCCTCCCTTGCTCTCACCATCGACGACCACCATCACCACCATAACACCACTCACAACTCAAAATTAGATCAAACCTTCAACACGAACGTTGTTCTATGCATCGTTCTCTACGCGATAGTATAAGCAATTTGATCATTAGAGGTATAATTGCTAACCCTAGTATTTTGTTCAATTTCATAGTGTATTAGAGTCTAGTGCTCAATTAATGGTGTATTGTGTTGTTAATTATAGTTTGATTGCTTGATTAACATTGTTTGCATGAAAAACGAATTTGTATTTTAATGATATGATTAAATTAACATGAGAACTGATCTTGTAATATGTTTTAATGGAAAGATATCGAAAAGTTATTAATTTTAGACTCCGATTTTGTGTGATTTCGTTATTGTATGCTTAAGATATGCTTAATCGAAGATTTGACTAGGTTTTGTTCGTAATCCGAATTTTCTGTAGAAACCCATCCTAATCCATCTGGAAGAAGTCCATATCGATTATAACCGTTTCACAACAGTTGATTACATCTCGAGGTACTTGACCTCTATATGATACCTTTTACAAACATTGCATTCGTTTTTGAAAAGACAATCTTTCAATTCATCGAAAGTTGACAACATGCATACCAATTCGTAATATATCTTACTATAATTTACTTAATAATAATCTTGATGAACTCAACGACTCGAATGCAACGTCTTTCGAAATATGTCATGAATGACTCCAAGTAATATCTCTAAAATAAGCAAATGCACAGCGGAAGATTTCTTTCATACCTGAGAATAAACATGCTTTAAAGTGTCAACCAAAAGGTTGGTGAGTTCATTAGTTTAACATAAATAATCATTTCATAATTTTTAATAGACCACAAGATTTCATATTTCCATTTCTCACAAACATACGTCCCATACATAGAGACAAAATAATCATTCATATGGATTGAACACCTGGTAACCGACATTCACAAAATGCATATAAGAATATCCCCATCATTCAGGGATCCTCCATCAAACATGATATAAATTTCGAAGTACTAAAGCATCCGGTACTTTGGATGGGGCTTGTTGAGCCCGATAGATCTATCTTTAGGATTCGCGTCAATTAGGGTGTCTGTTCCCTAATTCTTAGATTACCAGACTAAAAAGGGGCATATTCGATTTCGATCATTCAACCATATAATGTAGTTTCAATTACTTGTGTCTATTTCGTAAAACAATTATAAAAGCGCATGTATTCTCAGTCCCAAAAATATATATTGCAAAAGCATTTAAAAAGGGAGTAATGAAACTCACATATTGTATTTTGTAGTAAAAATACATATGGCGTCAATGAACAAGTGTAGGGTTAGCCTCGGATTCACGAACCTATATCATTTATATATATATATATATTAAAACCTATAATAACAATTAAGCAGGTATATATATTAATATTAATATACTTAATAATTTGTATGTGATATTAATGAATACATTAGTTATAGCAATTTTATATTCTTTAGATAAATAATTAGTATTTATATTTATGATTATATTAAAATTTATATCTATTTTTCTTTATGTTTGTAATCATAATAATAATACTAATAATAATAATAATAATAATGTTAACAATTTTAATAATGATAATAATGTGTTAATGATAATAATAAAAATAATAATAATAACAATAATAATAGTAATAATAATATAATAATAATAATAATAATAATAGTAATAATAATATTAATAATAATAATAATAACAATAATAGTTTTTGAAGGTATTTCGTATGCCCGAGAGACATATTAAATTAATGTGGCTAATGTGTTATGATCCAAGTCGGGTCATACCCAATAACAAGCTTACTGACACCTTATACGTATTTAATCTTAACGATTGGATCATTAGTTAAATACGCGACACTTGAATTTTAGAAAATGGTTCCTAAAATAAAATTACTTGACGAATATATAAATTATGGAATAATTTATATATAAATGATTTAATTATTTATAGGTTAAATAATTAATTATTTTATGTTATATTTTATAAATTGGTTTTATAAAATAAATAAAATAAAAGTGCAAGTATTATATAAATGTATTTTATAAAAGTTTATTTTATAAAATTTGAATTTATATAAAATAAATGGGCATGGGAGGTTGTAGCATGCATGTAAGGTGATTGGCTCTTTTAAATATGCCTTTTACTTCTACAAATGCAAGCAACCTACCCCATTGAATGTTACTTGCACATTTTCTCTTCCATCAAGTTACTAGCAATTTTCTCTCTTCCTCCCATCCATTTTTGGCCGAATTTTGTGAGCCTTTTGGAGGTGTTCTTGAGTTGATTTTTGCTTATTTTAAGTGTCATTAAATCCTAACCAAAAGCCAAGGTGTTGGTGCACAATTTTGGGGTATAACAACTTGAGGTTTCATTCTTTTGGAGCTCCATTCATCATCATCTTCTTCATCATCTTTGAAGTAACCCTCAACTAGCTTGAGGAGGTAAAATTACTAAACCCACTTGTTGTATGTAAGCATATTTTTTCAAGACTTGATATATTTATGGAATTTGTCTTTTAAAATGGTTGATATATAACATGATACTTGCATGCTTCCGCTCACTTTATCTTCATAAAATGGGTTTATGAACTTGTTAAAATGTAGAACATGTTTCTCAAAAGTATGTCAAATTCCATCAATGGTATCTAGAGCCAAAGTCTTTGAAATATGCTTCTTGTTTATGACTTTTAAATCCACTAATCTTACAATCTAGTAACATGCATGAAACTAGAATGTAAAAACTTTTGGATTTTGGGTGGGTTCTTATTTTGGCCGAATTTTAGGGAGTTCCAAAGTGGGTTTGGAACTTATTTTTTGGTCAAATTTTGTTGTTTAATGTGGTTCACAATCATGCCTAGACCTTGTGTTTGGTGGTATGTTTGTGTGTGATTTGGTTGATTATTCATTCTTATGGTTTGTAATAATTATTTATTTGGTTTGTAATTAATCTTGTAATTTCTTGATGTAATTTATTCTATTTGGTTTGTAAAATAGAATAGGTTGTTATTTCATTTTCTAGAAAAGAATTGTATTAGGATATAATTTTGTAAAGAGAAAATGAAGATTCATGAAGAAGATTACAAGATGGAACTTTGAAGATTACAAGATTAAGTGGGAGATTTTGTTTAAAATCTCTTACTTGTTTAACCCTTTAGGTAACACTTGTTTTGGCTAAACAAGTGCTTACCACTTTGGCATGATTGTGGACTTTTATTTTGCATGCTTGTATGGTTTTGTGTATGTGTTTGGTTGCTACAACAATTTCACATGTTTACAACTTGCAAAATACATTATAAATGGTTATAATAAAAATAACAAAATGACACTAATAATTGGTTATTAGACCTAAATAAATGGTTTATTTAAAAGGTAATGAAATGGTTTATAACTAGTAATTGGTTTACTAAAAGGACATGAAAATAAGTTTTTCATAAAACACTACACACCAAATGCATGTTGGTGTATAGCACTTTGTTTTCTAAAACTAGAATGTAGAAAACATAAAATCCCTTTAACTAAAACAAGGTAAACAAGTTAAACGCCATCCTTTTGTATGAACACTTAGACATATTAGGAAACTCTTGATGGGATAAAGGTCACCTAACCGTCATGAGCGAACTAATATGAATAAGGTACACTTCGCATACATGTGGGATAAAGTTCACCTAACCACTTGTATGTTAAGTCTACATGTTCACGCAAGTAGGACGACTTGATTTGGGAATCATGAACTTAGGGTCACCGAAGCATGAGGAACAAATAGGCGTTGATGGGATTAATATGCCATGCAAAAGGATTGCATGATCCCATAACTTAGAAGTTGCAAAAGAATTGCAATTGTCATTATGACTACCTAGCTAAATCAAATGACGGGATAAAGGTCACCTAACCGAAATTTGATTTACCGTTGGATTCTAATATTTAATAAAACAAATTAAAAGGGTATTGTTTATTAAATTTAAAATCGATACTTAAAAGGACTTTGTTGAATTTTGTAGATGGCCGCTAATAACAACAACAACATCCAAAACGCACCACTTAACATGAACAACCTATCGTTAAGGTCTCTCTTAGAGAAAGACAAACTCAACCATACCAACTTTATGGATTGGTTCCGCAATCTTCGAATTGTCCTCAAACAAGAGGATAAAGCGTATGTACTTGAGGACCCCATTCCCGATCAACCGGATGAGAATGATATGGAGGCAATGGCCTCTTACGATAAGTATTGCCACGACTCCCTTCAAGTCTCATGCTTAATGCTTGGGACTATGATACCCGAACTCCAAAAGGATTTCGAGCATCATAGTGCATACGACATGATAACGCAATTGAAGGAGATGTTCCTCCATCAAGCGCGTGTCGAGCGTTTCGAAACGGTTCGGGCGCTACATGCTTGTCATATGGACGATACCCAATCGGTTTCATCTTATGTACTTAAGATGAAAAGCCTTATCGATCGTGCTAACCGCCTTAACCTAAACATATCTAATGAGTTAGCCACCGATCTTATCCTTAACTCCCTATCAAAAAGGTTTGATCAATTTGTAATTAATTACAATATGAATGGGATGGATAAGAGCATAGGTGAGCTTCACGGTATGCTTAGAACGGCGGAAACTAGCATGGGTAAAAGGGCTTTACCCGTGTTAGCAATCGATCAAGGTGGGTCAAAAGGTAACACCTCTAAGCCAAAGGTGGCCAAGAGAAAAGGACCCGCCCATCAAGGCAAAGGGAAAGGGAAGATGGTTACCCCAACCATCAACAAGACTAAGAAGCAAAAGGTAGCCGAGAAGGCAAACCCCAAAGAAGACCCATGTTTCGGTTGCGGTGAGACGGGTCATTGGAAACGAAACTGTCCGGTCTATCTTAAGGAGTTGAAGGACAAGAGGGATGCAGGGCAAACCTCAGGTAATATATATATGGTATATATAGAGCTTAGTATTACTTCTTCTAATACATGGGTATTAGACACGGGATGTGGAACTCATATTTGCAATTCTTTGCAGGGGTTCAAAACAAGTGATCATAAGGCGGGAACATCAAGTCTCTATATGGGCAATGGTGCAAAGGTGCATGTTAAAGCTCAAGGAGATTTTATTTTGAAGCTTCCAAGCGGATTGGAACTTATTTTAAAAAATGTTTTGTATGCTCCGGATTTGTGTAGAAACATTATTTCTATTTCTCGCTTAAAACAATGTGGTTACGTTGTTAATTTTATTGATGATGATATTCATGTTTCTAAAGACAATGTATTCTATTTCAAGGCTTCGCCTTCAAATGGAATTTATGAATTGGTTCATGATGACGCATCATCGAGCTCTATATACCATACAAGCACCAAGAAACTCAAAAGGGATTTGAGTGATTCCAATTTATGGCATTGTCGCCTTGGCCATATAAACAAGAACCGAATGCATACACTTCAAAAGAATGGACTTTTGAAATCAAATGAACTAGACTCATTTGATGTATGTGAATCTTGTTTACAAGGCAAAATGACAAAAGCACCTGTCCAAGGGACCTATGAAAGGGCTAAAGACTTATTGGGATTAATACATTCGGATGTATGTGGACCCTTTAAGCCCATAACTAGGAATGGTGAAAGATACTTCGTTACTTTCATTGATGACTTCAGTCGTTTCGGATATGTCTACTTGTTAAGACACAAGGACGAAACGTTTGAAGCATTCAAAGAATATCAAAACGAAGTACAAAATCAACTCAATAGGACAATTAAGGTACTTCGTACCGATAGAGGAGGTGAATACCTAAGCGATGCCTTCCAAGATCATCTTAGGAGTTGTGGGATTATCTCACAACTTACTCCACCCGGAACACCCCAACTTAATGGAGTTTCCGAAAGGAGGAACCGAACCCTAATGGATATGGTTCGATCTATAATGGCAAGAAGCTCGTTACCTCTATCATTTTGGGGTTATTGTCTATGCTCAGCGGCTCGTATTTTAAATATGGCCCCAACCAAGAAAGTGGAACGAACTCCTCATGAGATGTGGTTTGGAAAACCACCTTCTCTTTCATACTTAAAAGTATGGGGATGTGAAGCTTATCCTAAGCGTTATGTAGCTAATAAGCTACATGCTCGATCCACAAAGTGTATCTTCATAGGATATCCCAAAGATGACATGGGATATTACTTCTATGATCCATCCGAGCAAACGGTATTTGTTGCTCGAAAAGCGGAATTCCTTGAAACCAAATTCCTTATGGAAGGTAATGGTGAAAGGAAGATAGATCTTGTAGAGGTACAAGATCAAGCCGATGATACACAATTGGTTGGCACTAGTACTCAACATGAGGATGTTGAAAATGATCAAGTGGATGATCAAGGTACACAAGACGTTCGAAGATCTAGTAGGATTAGTAATCCTCCCGAGAGATATGGGTTTCTCGTGGATGGTTGCTATACGGTTGATTTGGATGAACCGACAAACTACAAAGATGCTTTATCAAGGATTGAGAAAGATAAATGGTAGGAAGCCATGAACGCCGAGATGCAATCCATGTATGAAAACCAAGTTTGGGAACTTGTTGTGCAACCTCCTAGCTCTAAGCTAGTTGATTGCAAATGGCTTTTCAAGAAGAAAACCGACATACATGGAAACTTGGATACATACAAAGCTAGACTTGTAGCAAAAGGTTTCACTCAAACTCAAGGGGTTGACTATGATGAAACTTTCTCGCCAGTGGCAATGCTAAAGTCTATTAGGATATTATTTGCCATTGCTGCTCACTATGACTATGAAATATGGCAAATGGATGTCAAAACCGCTTTCCTAAATGGATATCTTGAGGAAGATGTCTATATGGTACAGCCCGAAGGTTTTGTTGATCCGAAAAATCCTAAAAAGGTATGCAAGTTAAAGAAATCAATCTACGGATTGAAACAAGCATCTAGAATGTGGAATCATCGTTTTAATGAAGAGGCAAAGAAATTTGGCTTCATTAAAAATGGTGATGAAGCTTGTGTATACAAGAAGGCTAGTGGGAGCTCTATAATGTTCCTTGTGCTATATGTGGATGATATATTATTGTTTGGGAATGATATTACCACAATGCAAGAAGTCAAAACTTGGCTAAAGAGTTGCTTTTCCATTAAGGATCTTGGAGAAGCACAATACATATTGGGGATTAGGATCTATAGGAATAGATCTAAGAGATTGATAGGTTTAAGTCAAAGTACATACATTGATAAAATCTTGAAAAGGTTCAAGATGGAAAACTCTAAGAAAGGTTTGGTACCTATTCAAAAGGGAACCGTTCTCAGTTCATCTCAGTGTCCTACCACGAAAGATGAACAAGAGAGAATGAAGAAAGTCCCATACGCATCTGCTATTGGGTCTATCATGTATGCAATGATATGTACTAGACCGGATGTGTCATGCGCTTTAAGCTTGACAAGTAGATACCAGAATAACCCAGGAAATAGTCATTGGACTGCGGTTAAATGTATATTGAAATACCTTAGAAGGACTAAGGATATGTTTCTAATATATGGGTCTGGTGAGGAGGAACTCGCTGTAAAAGGTTACGTGGACGCGAGTTTCCAAACTGATCGAGATGACTCTCGATCACAATCCGGGTATGTCTTCATGTTGAATGGTGGTGCGGTCTCTTGGAAGAGCTCAAAACAGGAAGTTGTTGCGTTATCCACTACAGAGTCGGAGTACATTGCCGCCTCATTGGCAGCCCAGGAAGCTGCATGGATGAAGAAATTCATCGACGACTTAGGAGTGGTCCCTTCCATTCAGGACCCTCTTGAGATCTTTTGTGACAACGAGGGTGCGATTGCTCAAATCAAGGAACCTCGTGCTCATCAAAAGACTCGTCACATTGAGCGGAGATTCAACTACATCAGGGATGAAGTTGAAAAGGGAAAGATATGTATTCACAAGGTTCATACAGATCAAAATGTTGCGGATCCACTCACGAAGCTTTTACATGGGCCAAAACATGAGGGACATGTTTGTGCATTAGGGCTTCGATATTCTAGTGATTGGAATTGATCTATTTAAGTATTGTAACGGAACGAATTAATTCAAACTCATTAATATAATTATGGTATTAATTTAATTATGAGTCATGTTCCAATTTTGCATATTTTATCCATGAATAAACTATTATTCTAAATTTCGTAGTTGATCACATTTGTGGGAACAAGTGTGAGGTCTAGACTATTATGAACTTGGATTGGTTAACATTCAAATGGTGAATGTGGGGCAAGGTTGCAACCAAGGTTCATAGATATTTGTGAGACACAAATATTGGAAGACCCGCTCTCAAGATTTACTATATGGAGCCTTTGTGGTTGATCACATATAATCTTGAGTAAAGGAGAATATCATTATATCCTCTGACCTGAGACACATATTGGGTTTGGATATTCACCGAATATTGTGCCTTGATTCTTTCCTTCGCTATTCTGGAACATGGTAGTACATAAGGGAGGCTTCAGGTATGGTACAAGGTGTAGTATCTAGGACGTATGTAGTCAAGATGGAATTTTTCCCTCTTATTCGTTGAGAGTCAGATGTCTAAGGCCTGATAAAGTTAAATCTATAAGAGAGTGATCATTCTATGTCTCTTGGATTTAACATGACATCTAGGACGAAAGGATATATTGAAAATTCACCTATTCATTTTTGAGAGGGAAACTCGAAAGGGATGATGTTATTGAATGGCACTAAGTCATAACATATTGGGGGTGATGGACGGTCGTTAGGTGGTATCCATCACTTGCATTAATTTCTTGTGTTTCTCGTGCAAGTGGGAGATTGAAGGTATTTCGTATGCCCGAGAGACATATTAAATTAATGTGGCTAATGTGTTATGATCCAAGTCGGGTCATACCCAATAACAAGCTTACTGACACCTTATACGTATTTAATCTTAACGATTGGATCATTAGTTAAATACGCGACACTTGAATTTTAGAAAATGGTTCCTAAAATAAAATTACTTGACGAATATATAAATTATGGAATAATTTATATATAAATGATTTAATTATTTATAGGTTAAATAATTAATTATTTTATGTTAAATTTTATAAATTGGTTTTATAAAATAAATAAAATAAAAGTGAAAGTATTATATAAATGTATTTTATAAAAGTTTATTTTATAAAATTTGAATTTATATAAAATAAATGGGCATGGGAGGTTGTAGCATGCATGAAAGGTGATTGGCTCTTTTAAATATGCCTTTTACTTCTACAAATGCAAGCAACCTACCCCATTGAATGTTACTTGCACATTTTCTCTTCCATCAAGTTACTAGCAATTTTCTCTCTTCCTCCCATCCATTTTTGGCCGAATTTTGTGAGCCTTTTGGAGGTGTTCTTGAGTTGACTTTTGCTTATTTTAAGTGTCATTAAATCCTAACCAAAAGCCAAGGTGTTGGTGCACAAGTTTGGGGTATAACAACTTGAGGTTTCATTCTTTTGGAGCTCCATTCATCATCATCTTCTTCATCATCTTTGAAGTAACCCTCAACTAGCTTGAGGAGGTAAAATTACTAAACCCACTTGTTGTATGTAAGCATATTTTTTCAAGACTTGATATATTTATGGAATTTGTCTTTTAAAATGGTTGATATATAACATGATACTTGCATGCTTCCGCTCACTTTATCTTCATAAAATGGGTTTATGAACTTGTTAAAATGTAGAACATGTTTCTCAAAAGTATGTCAAATTCCATCAGTTTTATCATAAAATTTGTAATAATAATGAAATTTATAATAATAATAATTATAATTAATATACCTAATATAAAGGGGATCAAGGGTTTTGTTGTGTCCACAAACCGATCGAATGGCAGAGCACAAAAGCAGAAACCACGATACATAGGATCTTCGATTCAATACCCAAAAAAAATCAATTCACAGCAATTCGAGATATATCCGGTCTTCAGTTCATCATCATCATCGTTTCACTCATCATCATCTGTCTTTATCTTCGAATCATCATCATTAGTCTTCATCATCGAAATAATTTTGATCTTGAGGTTTCCGGTTATCGATCTTATCAATAGCAGGTAATTGATTCCTTATATTTCCTTTAATCTATTCATCCCTCTATAAATCTTCTGTGTTTTAATTGGATTGACACGATTAGCATCAGTAGGTAGGGTTAACTTTGATAGTTCGTAATTCTTTTTGTCAAAATCCCTAATTGTATTTTTATGAATTGCTGTTTGACTAACAGATTTGGAGGATTTGGGTGGTTACTGCTATTACATCTAGATAATGTCGACAGTTTGATGATGGATTCTTGAAGGTGTACTTCGATCAGTGGTTAAGTAAAGGTAAGTTGCATTTCAAATTTATTTCGGATTCAATTCAGGGTCTTGTTGTCACTATAACGGAAACCAATAGATTTAAGAGGTGTTCTTGAATGGTTTTGCTTGTCAACAGCAGTGAATAACAATAACAAGGTGTAGTTGAAGGTTTGGTAATGTTTTGATTGAACAGTAGCGTTTTCAATCTGTGAGGTATGTATGTAATCGTATATGTGTTGATCTAATGATAATTTAAGATGGTGTTTGTGCATATAATGGTTTAAGGTGATAAGGTTATTCTAGGCTGTCAATACAGCAGCAAACAGCAGTAACAATTTCTTTTAATACGTGCAGGTAGTTGAAATAATATAGAAAACAATATCGTGTAGCAGCAGTTGATTGTAGTGATAAATTGGTGATGATGGTTCAAAGTGGAGTGTTCAGTGGTGGGCGGAGATGATGGGAAGTGTTATCCAGGATAGTAGCAGGAGTTCCATGGTGTAGTTAATTGGTGGTTCGTTTGATGGTAAGAGATGGAAAAATGGTTGAACTGTGGTGATCCATAAGGTAGTGCAGGTCGGGTGGGGTGATGTGCTAGGTCGATGGAGACTGTTTTGGCAATATTAGCAATAAGCATCAAGCAATAAGGGTTCGATGGGTTGGTTTAAGGTTCAGCTATTCAAGTAGAAGAAAGGTGAGGTGTGATTCTTAGATATAAAATTAATCAACGAATGTTTTGTGGATGTTGGGTTTTATTTATTTTACTTATATGTATAAGTTGACAAATGTATCACAAGTCCAACAGGAGATCAAGGAAAAAAGAATAAAGTTGAGGTGTATGTCTAACAGACTTTGTAAATTTATGTTTGTCCTAGAGTAGGTAAGAATTTGATTCCAGATAAGAAAGCAAAATGGATACAGTGTGGTAGTGATCATAAACGGATCAATAATATTAAATAAATTCATATTTTATATATAATATTAATATAAATCTTTAATAAATATAAATACTAATATAATAATTAAATACTAATAATGATAATAATAATAATAATATCAAAATATTATTAATAATAAAATAAGAATAATAATAACAATATTGTTAATTTTGTTTATGTTTCATATTCAATAATAATGGTAATTATAATTATAAAAGTAGTAATACTAATAATATTAATAGTATTATTCATATTATCTAATAATATCTAAATTACAACTAAATAATAATTTTTTAATGATTCTTATAGTAATATTTATATTTTGATAATCATATCATTAAATTTATTAATATTTTTAATATTTATTAATATTACTATTATTGATATTATTGAAAGTAGTAATTATAATATTTTTCATAACAATTATATTTTTAACTTGTAGTTTCATTTAATATTTCCATTTTTCAATTTATTACATATGTAATATTTACTAATTATATTTATATATATAAAAACATATATTTAATATTTAATATTTATATACATATAATAATAATTATTCCTAAAAAAAATCATTCATATTTATATATAGATTCACTTTAAATTACTCTTATTAATTTTGTATCCTATTTTACATATTTAATTCTAATGTTTAAATTATATTTAATAATTTCAAATTATTTTATATACATACACAATATATATATATATATATATATATATATATATATATATATATATATATATATATATATATACATACATATTTACTTACAAGCAATTGTTCGTGAAACGTCAGGATTAGTCAAAGGTTAAATGAATTCATGAAAACAGTTCGAACATTATAGAGACTCAACATTACAGATTCTTCTTATCGTGTCGAAATCGTATTAAGATCAAGTTTAAATTTGGTCGGAAATTCCCGGGCCATCACAGTACCTACCCGTTAAAGAAATTTTGTCTTGAAATTTGAATGAGATCGTCATGGCTAACAATAAATATGTTTTCCTGACGAATATGAGTTGATATAATAAAGTTTTATCATTATTGAATAATATGGATAAAACAATTCGATTTTTGAAGAGTACGAATGAAACTATCATGAGAAAGGTCCCAACGAGCATCGTCCACCATCTCCCAAAAATTTGCCCAAATTTTTTTTTTTAGCCGTTATTAAAATAATAAAAATAAACAAAAAAAATTTCAATGGCTATCCCAACGGTCACTTTTACACTATAAAAACACCAACCATATACTTCATTTTATACACTTAAACATATATTTCTTCTATATTTCCACCTTTCTCAAAATCAAAATCAAACACTCCCAAACTGAAAAATGTTAACACTTCCCCCAATGATTGTTTCATTCGATGTTCATTACAGAGGTGATTTCCGTAATCAAATGAAGGAATATAAGTGGGGCGACAGTATTTCGTTTGAAGATATCGACATTCGTAATGTTGGTTTACAAGACTTGCTATCCTTTTTGAAGGAAAAAGTTCCGTGTGAATTCACGTCTGTGTTCTTTTATAAAGACGATTATGATACGGATTGTAGGGCAAGTTTTCTGTGTACCGATGATCAATGGTACTTTATAAAAGATACTTTTGAAGATCGCGGTAAACGCATTTCTTTGTATGCGATTCTTGAAGATGAAGAGACGTTGAGTTATCGTTACCTCGATGAATCAGCTGAAGCAGCAGTCGAAGTGTCAAGAGAAATACCGATGTCTCCAGAGTACCTCACGGATGGTGAAATGACTGGTGAACGCTACTTTGCAGATGACAATTGACGACGACGAGTAGTTTGATAGTAATATTTTAAATTTTTAATTTTCGTGATGTTTTAATTTTTAATTATTGTAATTTCAGTGTTGTTGTCGAGTTTTATATCTTCCTTTATGTTTCGGAGCTCTTCGTCTTTTTAATCTCCTCTCGATCTCTAGTAAAACGAGTAATGGTCTAGAATTTGTAAGTATGGAGTTTCGAATGAATTTAATGTTATAATCAAGAGAGAACGTAATAGTACGATTTGATTCGTCAAATTACCAGAATCATTGAGAATAGAGCTATCAAGAATATACTTTCTTGATATGTTCAGAAGTTAATTAGAATGAAAGAGTTATGTAACATGACACATGATGGTGGTATGATCTACTGTGACCCATCATGTCCCATTAGAACTCAGCATGACTTACTGTAATATAATCACGTTGATCAAGTGCCATTATATTATACTAACTCATGCATCAGTTCTCAACATTACTTCAATAATATTCATATTTTAAGCTCGAAAGTTTACAGAATATAGAAACTAACAGTTTCTATATGATGTAACACTGATATCATGAAGAGATTAATAATTTCAGATAAGATTAGTTTTGAAAATATATTCAGAAATATCGAGGATATTTATAATGAAAGATACGATGATATCTTTGAATATCTAAGATCAGAGGATAATGGAGACTATTGTCTGCAAGGGTTTAGAGTAAGGAGCAAGATATTCACTAAAGACTTTTTAGCACACATTGAATCCTTTGGATTCTTTGAAGTCAAACTTATTCTTTGTGATTTGTCCACGGCTTTCTTCATAGTTTCGCATAATCTGCTTTTCAGTACTAAATTTTCTATTGAATGTTTCCAATATAATGATACACAGGAAGCACGAGGAGGTATATAATTTCAGACGAGAATATTTATGAAAATATCCTCAGAAATATCGAAGATATTGATGATGATATTTTGGAATTTCTAAGTTCGATGGTTGATGGAGAAAGATTTTTCGCAAGATTTTAACATGATTTCGGAGCAAGATGTTCTTTGAAGGTTTCATCGGATCCAGGATTACCTGGATTCTTTGAATATATGGTATGTTCCTTGTATTTGTCCTCGGTCTCCTTCGTGGTTAGCTCAATCCGTTTTCCAGTTCCAACTTTTCTGAGCTTTTCCAACATACTATTCTTTATCATCAAACTTTCGATGATTATGGTCGTTTACGGTTGTCTATGGTTTCTGCTGCTTCATTCAGCTTTTTCAACATTCAGAGTATTGATTTGTGACTGAGTGCTTTTCAGAATTCCAGAAGGAGAGATCACAATTTTAAGAGATAAATGTCATACATATAACTGTTGATGTAGATATACTGTGAGTTTTCAAAGTACTGATTGTTGTTTCCCGGTAATTGGTATGGCAGTTCTCGTTAAAGATGCGAATGAGTATATGATAAGGTTTCAATGAATAAATATAATGATTTGTCAGAGAGATTTAAGCCAAGAAGTAACGAGGTTGTTGATATGTCTGCTGGTAATATGGTGGAATATAAAAGAATTCTCCGGTATCAAAAGGGTAATCATATATATCAGGATTATAGTAAGGCTACTTCGAATGAAAAGTCGTTGACTTGCTGGAGCTGTGACAAAATTGGCTACTTTGAAAAGGGATCGCAAAGTTATTTTTGCTAATAAATGCCAAAAGATCTGACGCGGCTACGTGTTAAACTTTTACTCAGTTGCCGAGAGTTTCTCAGGTGCATAACTATATGCATAAATCTTTCCTTTCGTAGATGAAGTGCGGTTGATTCATCCTCTCGATTGAGGTGTTTTCAAGAATCATGAAAGGTTTGAACGTAGATTGTAATCTTCAAGATACAGATGAGGTTTAAGATGAGATCAAGTGGCAACTTGAAGAATTGTTTAGTTTTATATGTTATAATCAATATTTTAATTCATTTTAATTGTTCATTGTTGGTAGTCCTCATTTGATTAGTCTTCAGTTAGCTAGGAACAGTTAGCTAGGATTTTGTTAGCGTGAATTCTTAACAAAATTTCTCATAGTTAATTAGTTTGTTTCTAACAAGTTTTATTTCGTCAAATGTTTTCTTCATTATGCCACTTGTTGGATTCTGATCGGTAAAAATCTGAATATGAAATTGAATTTGAATGAAAACAGTTATTCTTTGGTGAACAGATACGTATATGTGCGGATTTGAGCAAAATTGCTAATGACTGCTGAATCTGAATTGAAGAATGTACAGTGTGACATATTAATGTGAAATCTAAATATTCCTCGGGTATTACCTACCCGTTAAAATATTTTCATCATTAACAGTTTGTACGAAAGAATTTTTAATTACAATCTTTACGAGAATATATATACATATATATTTTCTTTAGATGTAATTATGGATTTAATGAGTTAATATGATATTAAACTCATTTGATTTACGTTAGAACAAGAATATATAATCTCTAAAACATTAGAGATTACATATTCGCCATGTTGAACGAAGATAATGATGCAGAACGTCATGTAGAACGATGATTATGATCGGGGTACCGATTGTGATGTTGAGGCGTGTGTTGTTGTGGTTTGTGTTGTTGCTGGTGGTACAGTTAATGCAGTTGATGTTGCTGAAGCTGGTACATTTTGCACCATATTTTTCCAAGGTTACAACTCGGGCGGGAAGTTCGTTAACTTCTTCTATTATACCGGGATGATTGTCGGTTCGGACGAGCGGATGAATGAGGTTTAGAATCTGAGATAGTATATGATCGTGATGAGATACTTTGGAAATGAGAGAGAAAATGGTGTCTCAAACAGGTTCGCCAATAAACGTTTCAGGTTCATTGTCAAGAGGTGAATTCGATTGGTGGAAGGGATCGCCTTCTTCGCGTCTCCATTGATTAAGTCGACTACGAACCCATCAGATGAATTGGGGATGGCTGATTGGTTTATTCATTCTGGTTATACTGCTTTCGGAGTTCGAGTGGAAATCCATATCGGAATAGCTGTCGGAATAACTATCAGAATAGCTATCGGAATCTGAGGAACTTGAACTGTTTGAGGGATTCATCTCGTACGATCAGCTAAAGGATTTTTCGATAAGAAATAGATTATAGGATGTATATTAGTACCCTGCAATACATAATTTACATATGCATATATAATACTAAAATCCCATAAGTTACGGAGGAATCTACGGAATCTGTCAGGCAATGGTAACAATAACAAATACGCTAAGATATGAATTAGCAGATACGCTAAGATATGAATTTTTGTCTATACACTGTTCATGCAATCATTGCAGTATGATGTGTCTAGACTAAGAATGATAAGCAAGTGATTTCCTAAGATTGATAAGTAGGTAATTTTCGACATGAATTGATAAGCTAAACTTTTGACATGCAGACCAGGTTCGAGTCCAGACTTATTAATATAACCTAACAACTACTAAGTCGAAGTCCAGACTCACTAATGCATCCTAACAACTCCTAGTTAGACACACTAATGCAAGACCTGGTTCGCTACGACCACCGCTCTGATACCAACTGTAGAAACCTGTCCTAATCCATCCGGAAGAAGTCCATATCGATTATAACCGTTTCACAACAGTTGATTACATCGCGAGGTACTTGACCTCTATATGATACATTTTACAAACATTGCATTCGTTTTTGAAAAGACAATCTTTCAATTCATCGAAAGTTGACAACATGCATACCAATTCGTAATATATCTTACTATAATTGACTTAATAATAATCTTGATGAACTCAACGACTCGAATTCAACGTCTTTCGAAATATGTCATGAATGACTCCAAGTAATATCTCTAAAATAGGCAAATGCACAGCGAAAGATTTCTTTCATACCTGAGAATAAACATGCTTTAAAGTGTCAACCAAAAGGTTGGTGAGTTCATTAGTTTAACACAAATAATCATTTCATAATTTTTAATAGACCACAAGATTTCATATTTCCATTTCTCACAAACATACGTCCCATACATAGAGACAAAATAATCATTCATATGGATTGAACACCTGGTAACCGACATTCACAAAATACATATAAGAATATCCCCATCATTCCGGGATCCTCCATCGGACATGATATAAATTTCGAAGTACTAAAGCATCCGGTACTTTGGATGGGGCTCGTTGAGCCCGATAGATCTATCTTTAGGATTCGCGTCAATTAGGGTGTCTGTTCCCTAATTCTTAGATTACCAGACTAAAAAGGGGCATATTCGATTTCGATCATTCAACCATATAATGTAGTTTCAATTACTTGTGTCTATTTCGTAAAACAGTTATAAAAGCGCATGTATTCTCAGTCCCAAAAATATATATTGCAAAAGCATTTAAAAAGGGAGTAATGAAACTCACATATTGTATTTTGTAGTAAAAATACATATGGCGTCAATGAACAAGTGTAGGGTTAGCCTCGGATTCACGAACCTATATCATTTATATATATATATATATTAAAACCTATAATAACAATTAAGCAGGTATATATATTAATATTAATATACTTAATAATTTGTATGTGATATTAATGAATAAATTAGTTATAGCAATTTTATATTCTTTAGATAAATAATTAGTATTTATATTTATGATTATATTAAAATTTGTATCTATTTTTCTTTATGTTTGTAATCATAATAATAATACTAATAATAATAATAATAATGTTAACAATTTTAATAATGATAATAATGTGTTAATGATAATAATAAAAATAATAATAATAACAATAATAATAGTAATAATAATAATAATAATAATAGTAATAATAATATTAATAATAATAATAATAACATTAATAGTTTTATCATAAAATTTGTAATAATAATGAAATTTATAATAATAATAATTATAATTAATATACCTAATATAAAGGGGATCAAGGGTTTTGTTGTGTCCACAAACCGATCGAATGGCAGAGCACAAAAGCAGAAACCACGATACATAGGATCTTCGATTCAATACCCAAAAAAATCAATTCACAGCAATTCGAGATATATCCGGTCTTCAGTTCATCATCATCATCGTTTCACTCATCATCATCTGTCTTTATCTTCGAATCATCATCATTAGCCTTCATCATCGAAATAATTTTGATCTTGAGGTTTCCGGTTATCGATCTTATCAATAGCAGGTAATTGATTCCTTATATTTCCTTTAATCTATTCATCCCTCTATAAATCTTCTGTGATTTAATTGGATCGACACGATTAGCATCAGTAGGTAGGGTTAACTTTGATAGTTCGTGATTCTTTTTATCAAAATCCCTAATTGTATTTTTATGAATTGCTGTTTGACTAACAGATTTGGAGGATTTGGGTGGTTACTGCTATTACATCCAGATAATGTCGACAGTTTGATGATGGATTCTTGAAGGTGTACTTCGATTAGTGGTTAAGTAAAGGTAAGTTGCATTTCGAATTTATTTCGGATTCAATTCAGGGTCTTGTTGTCACTATAACGGAAACCAATAGATTTAAGAGGTGTTCTTGAATGGTTTTGCTTGTCAACAGTAGTGAATAACAATAACAAGGTGTAGTTGCAGGTTTGGTAATGTTTTGATTGAACAGTAGCGTTTTCAATCTGTGAGGTATGTATGTAATCGTATATGTGTTGATCTAATGATAATTTAAGATGGTAGTTTGTGCATATAATGGTTTAAGGTGATATGGTTATTCTAGGCTATCAATACAGCAGCAAACAGCAGTAACAATTTCTTTTAGTACGTGCAGGTAGTTGAAATAATATAGAAAACAATATCGTGTAGCAGCAGTTGATTGTAGTGATAAATTGGTGATGATGGATCAAAGTGGGGTGTTCAATGGTGGGCGGAGATGATGGGAAGTGTTATCCAGGATAGTAGCAGGAGTTCCATGGTGTAGTTAATTGGTGGTTCGTTTGATGGTAAGAGATGGAAAAATGGTTGAACTGTGATGATCCATAAGGTGGTGCAGGACGGGTGGGGTGATGTGCTAGGTCGATGGAGACTGTTTTGGCAATCTTAGCAATAGGCATCAAGCAATAAGGGTTCGATGGGTTGGTTTAAGGTTCAGCTATTCAAGTAGAAGAAAGGTGAGGTGTGATTCTTAGATATAAAATTAATCAACGAATGTTTTGTGGATGTTGGGTTTTATTTATTTTACTTATATGTGTAAGTTGACAAGTGTATCACAAGTCCAACAGGAGATCAAGGAAAAAAGAATAAAGTTGAGGTGTATGTCTAACAGACTTTGTAAATTTATGTTTGTCCTAGAGTAGGTAAGAATTTGATTCCAGATAAGAAAGCAAAATGGATACAGTGTGGTAGTGATCATAAACGGATCAATAATATTAAATAAATTCATATTTTATATATAATATTAATATAAATCTTTAATAAATATAAATAAAAATATAATAATTAAATACTAATAATGATAATAATAATAATAATATCAAAATATTATTAATAATAAAATAAGAATAATAATAATAATATTGTTAATTTTGTTTATGTTTCATATTCAATAATAATGGTAATTATAATTATAAAAGTAGTAATACTAATAATATTAATAATATTATTCATATTATCTAATAATATCTAAATTACAACTAAATAATAATTTTTTAATGATTCTTATAGTAATATTTATATTTTGATAATCATATCATTAAATTTATTAATATTTTTAATATTTATTAATATTACTATTATTGATATTATTGAAAGTAGTAATTATAATATTTGTCATAACAATTATATTTTTAACTTGTAGTTTCATTTAATATTTCCATTTTTCAATTTATTACATATGTAATATTTACTAATTATATTTATATATATAAAAACATATATTTAATATTTAATATTTATATACATATAATAATAATTATTCCTAAAAAAAATCATTCATATTTATATATAGATTCACTTTAAATTACTCTTATTAATTTTGTATCCTATTTTACATATTTAATTCTAATATTTAAATTATATTTAATAATTTCAAATTATTTTATATACATACACAAAATATATATACATATATATATATATATATATATATATATATATATATATATATATATATATATATATATATATATATATATATATATATATATATATATATATATATATACATATTTACTTACAAGCAATTGTTCGTGAAACGTTAGGATTAGTCAAAGGTTAAATGAATTCATGAAAACAGTTCGAACATTATAGAGACTCAACATTACAGATTCTGCTTATCGTGTCGAAATCGTATTAAGATCAAGTTTAAATTTGGTCGAAAATTCCCGGGTCATCACATTTTCTGAGTTGCATGCTTTGTGTTTTAGCTTATAAAAAGTGTACTACTATATTCCTTATGAAAATTTATGCAATTTGGACTTAAGATTTGCGTCAAAAGGTTATGTAATGCTCCCGTTATGTCAAAACGAAGATTTGGTTCTTAAAGTGAGCTGAATCAGTTTTTAAAGTTACATAAAAATTGCTAGAGTGAACTAGGAATTGAATGAGACTTTGATATTTTGGAATATGTTATTTTATATGTTACTTGACATATTTCATTTTGCGAACTTGCGAGAATGTGATTTTCCATAAGATATATGCTTTTCTAAATGATGTGTCTAGTTGATGATTAAAAACTGATAGGTCTGTAAAGGTTTGCTAAATTGTACAAATTGGCTGAAGAAATATTTCTGATTATTTTATCACTAAAACTTTGAGATGTTTTGATATTACTCCAACTGGCCATTCATTAAAATATATTTTCTATATTTTTTGAGAAATTTTTAAAAATTGACCCGCAGGCAGAAATTGCTGTAATGAACTATGACTAGACCCTTTCTGATATTGGACTTTTTTATATCGTTTGAGGCTTTAGCCAGACTTTTTGGAATCTATTTTAAGTGTAGTTATGATCTGGAGTTGTTCATAATTTAATGATTTGTGTGCTATGATCTATAGTTGAATCTTTCTACGACGTACGAATATCTAAGGCATGCTTTACGATGCAAAAGTGCAATTTGCTTAACTATGACTTGTAAAGTGATACTTGACCTAGGTTTGACTTGTTAACCATGTTTGAATGACCTACTGAGATGTTTGACTTTAGTTAACCACTTTTACCGAGTTGACTTTTGGGTTGACTTTGGTTGACTTGCTTGGATTAGTTGACTTTTACTTGTTCGTTGAGTTTGTCTGAGCACTAGGACTTTGCGTACACTATGGGTTGACATGGTTTGACCTATAAGTATATACTTAAGATGATTTACTTGTTTAGGTTGCGTTGTTCAATCGAGAGTGTTCGACAACCGTACGTTTTGCTAAGATATTTACAAGTGCCTTTGCTAAGGTGAGTCTACAGTCTCTTTTTCATTAACATTTTTGGGATGAGATACATGCTGCTTTTGAAACTATTTCTTAAACTGTTTTTACAACTATTTTACATATTAGGCACAAGTAATTTAAATATATACATATGAGTTCAGATCAAAAATCCCTTAGCTTGATTATATTAGTTACTTTGTAAGCTCGACTTATAGGGACGGTACCGTTAGGTTTGACAAACCTCACCGAAACATAAACTGGTGCTTATTTTGTTGTTACTCGTATACTTGATCGGTGTATCGCTAAGATTAGTTAAACTGAAGACGTGTGGCTCGGCTATACGCAAAGGTTAAAGCTTTATAATCAAGTGCTCATAATAATGTATACTTTTCTTACGATATTTTCCAGAAAATCTTGTGGCCTAACTTACGAAATGATTTACTAAACCTGTAGATTCACTCAAAGTTTTTTGTTGACGTTTTGCATGTTTTATCTCAGGTGCATACAGGTAGTGCTTCCGCTTAACATAAGTTATTGTGCTGTTTGCTACTAGAACTGGACGGTGTCTAGCATATTTTATCATTTTCATTTGAAGAACAAATATTCGCATTTATACTATTTTCTTTCGAGATGTTTTAGGGTTCATTTACATTAGTCATTTATGTCAAACATTTTCCAGTTGCATTTTCTTCAATAAATGACTTTGCTTTGATAATTAATGCGAATACTTTTCAAAAACGTCTCATATAGAGGGCGTGACCGCTAAACTGTGGGACCAGAATTAATATTCCGTTAGTGGATTCTGACGGGGTATTACATTTGGTATCAGAGCAGATCAGTTACCTAGGACTAGGCTGCATTAGAGAGTCGAACGTTAGGACATCTATTGAGTTTAGACTGTAACCCTAGACTTGTTAAGTTACATGAACCCTAGTTAAATTAATTGCTATGCTACTTGATTTCTATGATGACATGATTACTAGATGAACTAACTTTGTATTTTCTTTGAGTGCTAGATAACTTCTTCCAATCCTATCATTCTTACCGACTCCGACACGGAATCCGAGGAAACCATGCAAGCGCAAGGAAATACGATACTCGAATTTGTAGATGCTACTGAGTCGGAACCCGAGATGGAAATCGAGCACGAGGATGAGCCCAAAGGAAAGGAACCGGAAGAGGATCCTGAGGAAGACTCGGAACCCGAATCCGAACCTGACTTACCTGATTCACCCCAGTCACCTTTTGTTAATCCCAACTATGTTAACCCCTACGGACCGAGAGGCCACTGTAGGATACCGAAAGGACCTGCTTGAGCTAATAACCCATTTACAAGAGTTTTTGCTATGATAACAAGTCACTTGAGATGTGTCGTCGTTTCAATCCCTATGACGCTTCTACATCTACTTCTAAATCTAGTACCTCCACTGCTGCTGCCAATGACAACAACCCTAATGACCTCACGTTACGAGTCGAAAACTTGGAGAAGATGGTCGAATATTTGTTGAAGGAGCTTCAAAAATGCAAATAGAGATCGATTGTTTAGACTTGTTCCACGCTATTGAATACTATTTGAATATTATTGTTTAATATTTGATATTCGCACATACATTGCTAGATGTGGTTTTACTTATGTGGTTTTACTTATGATATGCGGGATATGTTACTTTCGTTGGTTATGGATGATTTTTGAGCGAGATTTTATTTACATCAAGTGTTGGATTTACTAATGATTGATCATGCTTAGTGTTGCTACTACTATTGTTAATTAGTGATAATGCTACTAGTGTACATTGTCCTTACTACTGCTACTACTACACGCTATGTATCGCTATTACTTATCACTAGTCCTACTAAAATCACTATGATTTAATATTATCTACTATGCATCATTCCCGTTGCTAGTATAATTTTTATATGTCGATTTCATTGACGCTAACCGAATGTATTATCTTGACCAGAAAGATAATGCCACCAAAGCCAGTTTCCCAAGCTGATGTTCGTCGGTGGATCTCCGAAGGATTAACCGAGGCCGTGGTAGAACTCCGTAATGGAACCAACAGCAACAATGTGAACGCTACAAATCAGTGAAACTAGGACACAACTAATACTCAAAACAATGGACAAGCAGGGTGTACATACAAGACTTTCTTGAGTTGTGAACCACACTTATTTAATTGCACCGAAGGTCTAGTTAGTTTGATTCGTTGGTTTGAGAAGCTTGAGTCTGTTTTCCGTATCAGCGGTTGTAGAGACGCGGATAGAACGAAGTTTGCATTTTGTAAGATATCCGATGGCGCTTTGACATGGTGGAATACTTATGTAAATTCCGTAGGTATGGATAAGGCTTTTGAGACTCCATGGGAGGATTTGAAATGACGGATGATCGAAGAGTATTGTCCCTACACTGAAACTGTTAAGATGGAGCGGGAACTCCAAAACTTGAAGCTAGTGGGTACTAATTTGGCCAGTTACAACAATAGGTTCTTCGAGCTCGCTCTCATTTGTCCACATATGGTTACTCCCGAACGCCGCAAGATCACTCTGTATGCGAGAGGTTTGACCGAGAATATTCAAAGCGGTGTGACTACTTCGAAGCCGAGAACTATACAAGAGGCTGTTGAGATGGATGGTGAGTTGATGGACCAAGTTGAACAGCGAGGAAAGACTCCTGCCTCAACTAAGACTAAAACTTAAGATAACAAAAGGAAATGGAATAATAATAACTCGGGGAAGAATTTCAATCAGCAGCCCTTTAAGAAATAAGATACTGCTAAAGGTAACACTGCAACTCTGAATGCTAATTCTGGCTATAAGGAAAAGTTCCTGTTGTGTGCTAAATGTAATAGGCATCACCCAGGAGATTGTTTGAAGAGGTGTGATAAGTGCAAGAAGAGTGGGCATGTGGCTGCCTAGTGTAAAGCTGGTACGAATATGTGTTATGGGTGCAGAAAAGAAGGTTACTTCCGGAAGGATTGCCCAACTGCTAGTAAGACTGCTGAACCTTCAAGAGGAAGGGCTTTCAACATTAACTCTAATGAAGCTCGTGATGATCCCAAGCTAGTCAAGGGTACGTTTCTTCTCGATAATCAAAATGTTTATGTACTTTTCGATTCTGGATCTGATAGAAGCTTTGTGTCTAGAGATTTTTTCCATAATCTTAAGAATCCTGTATCGTCATTAGAAAACTTATACTCTATAGAGCTAGGAAATGGTAATCTAATGAGTGCTGATAAGGTTTACCGTGATTGTAATTTGACTTTGGCTGGAATGTCATTTAAGATAGATGTGATACCGATTAAGCTAGGAAGTTTCGACCTTGTGGTTGGAATGGATTGGTTAGCCGAGAATAGAGCCGATATTGTTTGTCATTAGAAAGCAATTCGCATTCCTGTTATTGAAGGTGAACCTCTAATGGTGTATGAAGAGTGAAGCAATATGCCGTTAATTTTTATTAACTGTTTGAAGGCACAGAAACACATAAGAAAGGGTTGTCTTGCTATGCTGGTTCACGTGAGCAAAACTAAATCTGAAGGAAAGAAACTCAAAGATGTGCCCATAGTTAGAGAATTTTCCGATGTGTTTCTATATGAGTTACCCGGATTACCTCCGCATAGAGATGTAGAGTTTCAGATTGATTTAGTTCTCGGAGCAGCACCGGTAGCGCGCGCACCGTATAGAATTGCACCATCAGAATTGCAAGAGTTGTCTAGTCAACTGCAAGAGCTTTTAGACAAAGGATTCATTTGACCGAGTTCTTCGCCATGGGGAGCTCCAGTACTATTTATGAAGAAGAAGGATGGATCTATGAGACTCTTTATTGATTACAGGGAGTTAAATAAGTTAACTATCAAGAATAGATATCCATTGCCGAGGATTGGTGATTTGTTTGATTAATTGCAAGGATCAGCGTGTTACTCTAAGATCGATCCGAGATCAGGTTATCATCAGATGAGAGTGAAAGAGGCAGATATACTGAAGACAGCGTTTAGGATACGCTATGGACATCATGAATTTACTGTAATGCCATTTGGATTGACGAACACACCGGCCGTGTTCATGGATCTCATGTGAAATGCCCCGTTCATATCGATTATAAACGTTACATAATAATTGATTTCAATGCGAGGTATTTGACCTCTATATGATACATTTTACAAACATTGCATTAGTTTTTAAAAGACAAACTTCCATTACATCGAAAGTTAACGGCATGCATACCATTTCATAATATATCCAACTATGAATGACTTAATAATATCCTTGATGAACTCAACGACTCGAATGCAACGTCTTTTGAAATATGTCATGAATGACTCCAAGTAATATCTCTAAAATGAGCAAATGCACAGCGGAAGATTTCTTTCATACCTGAGAATAAACATGCTTAAAAGTGTCAACCAAAAGGTTGGTGAGTTCATTAGTTTATCATAAATAATCATTTCATAATTTTAATAGACCACAAGATTTCATATTTCCATTTCTCATAAACATCATGCATAAAAATCATTCATATGGATTGAACACCTGGTAATCGACAATTACAAGATGCATATAAAATATCCCCATCATTCCGGGACATCCTTCGGACATGATAAATTAAAAGTACTAAAGCATCCGGTACTTTGGATGAGGCTCGTTGGGCCCGATAGATCTATCTTTAGGATTCGTGTCAATTAGGGTGTCTGTTCCCTAATTCTTAGATTAGCAGACTAAAAGGGGCATATTCGATTTCGATCATTCAACCATAGAATGTAGTTTCGATTACTTGTGTCTATTTCGTCAAACATTTATAAAAGCAGCGCATGTATTCTCAGTCCCAAAAAATATATATTGCAAAAGCATTTAAAAAAGGGAGTAATGAAACTCACGATACAATATTTTGTAGTAAAAATATTCATACGACGATACTGAACAATGCAGGGTTGGCCTCAGATTCACGAACTTATATCAAGTATATATATTAACACATATAATCACATAATTACTTCTATATAATATATATATATATATATATATATATATATATATATATATATATATATATATATATACTTTATTTATTCTTTATATCTTTGGCTTTATTTTATATATAGTTATTTTGTAAAATAATCAATATTTATACATATAGTTATATTAATATATATTGGTATTATATTAAAAAATAATAATTTGTTATAAAATAATACTGTTAATAATAATAATAATAATGATTCTAGTAATAATAAAAAATGATGATGATAATAATAATAATAATAATAATAATAATAATAATAATAATAATAATAATAATAATAATAATAATAATCACACTAATTATAATAATGATAATAATAATATTCATAATAATAATATTCATAATAATAATATTCAGTGTAAGTTAAATAATAATAATAATAATAATAATAATAATAATAATAATAATAATAATAATAATAATAATAATAATAATAATAATAATAATAATAATAATAATAATAATAATAATAATAAAAGGGACTACCTTCCAACACGCCTAAGAAAATAAATGCCGTAGCCTGGGCTCGAACCCGCGACCTCCCGTTAAACACCAACACTCCAAACCATTACACTGCTTATGCTTTTTCTGTTTTTAATCATATCCTAAACTATATAACCCGTCCAAACAACCCCTTCATTGTTCAAGCCCAAACGAAATTAAGGGCCCAACATAACAAAAGTTTGCTCACGGCCCAACGGTAAAAACAGAAGCCCAAACGATAAATAAATATATGGCCCGTATGTGTGATTAAATAGGTTTAAAAAGCCCAATATATATCAAAACCTATTACGTAGGATTGAATTTTTAGAAAACAGAAGGTACGGCTGCAGTATTATGGAATTGGTTTGGTGACCTTCGACTTCAGCATTCATGGTTCATCATCGAGCAAGAAAAACAACAACAAAAAAATAACGCAGTCGTCGAATAAAAATAGTGCAAATGGGTTTCAGTTTGTTGTTGCTTCGAATAAAAAAACAGAAACAGGAAGATGGTTCTTTGGGGTTGTGATGATCGAATGGAAACCCAACATCAGTCGTATAATCATAAAGGATAGCAGCAACAATTCGCCAAGTATCATCATTATCCCCATGATTAATAACATATGTTTTACCTAATGATCATCATAATTACTTCATATAAAAAAAATAAAACGTCCCTTTATATGACCCATTTTTGGTCGGCTTGGAATCCCACTTTTTTCCACATGCCTCTTTGAAAATATTGTATAATAATATTATATTTAACCAAGTTGACAAGCTTTTAAAAAGTGCACATATGCTACTTGTTTCCCTTCGTTAAATTGCCCAACAGAAAGAGAAATATTACTTAACAGCCGCAGGTATAGAAAGTATAGAATTGGGTTATTTACAGCTATTTTTAAGTGAAAACAGAAACAATGGAGAGTAGCATCAGTTTTGAAAGAATTTCACAGCAGTAGCAGTGGGTTTTGATGGGGAAACATATACATAATAATAGCAGTTGTTGATGAATGTTTGGTGGTGTTTTTGGGTTCGAATAGTAATCAGAACATGCAGTAGCAGTCACAAGTAGTTGTTGGGTTTCAATGGAATGTTCACGATGAAAGGTGGTGGCGGTTTCTTGTTGGGTTTTGATCAAAGTAACAGTTTACTATGGTGATGGTTGTCGGTATCCTGGGTCAGAAATAGAAATGTAATAGGAAGATAGCAGTAGCAGGAAAATCGAAAAAAATAAAAATAAATTATAATAGTGTTATTTTCCGGCAAACAAACTAATATATTATTTCTTGGAAAAAAGGACCAGGACATACCCAAAGCCCAAATACAAGAGGCAAAAGCCCGAAAACAACAGAAGACCAAAACGAAAAACAACACAATTATTCAAGCCTATAACCCTGCTCTGTATAGACTAAGTTCCACAATTGCGCCACTTTTAAAACTGCAGCTGACTTCCTTATCTTCAGTGTAACCAGCTTGAATCTAACATGATCAAAGATAGCATCATACAAATCACTAGCAGCTTTCTTCTTAAGCTTAAAAATCCTGCCATTTCTTTCATTCCATATATAGTACACACATCCAGCAAATACAACTCGATTTACAACATTCCAAATATTATTAGACAATGGATATCTTGCCAAAGCATTAACAATTCCATCAAAATGATTTGGCAGGCCTCTAAACAGGATTTTGGCCTTAAATTTCTTCCAGATACCATCAGTAAAATCACATTTGAAGAACAAGTGATTGATAGAATCATGAACCTTACCACAAAAGCAACAAGTCAGAACCTGATTTGGCAACCATTTATAAATCCTATCTTGAGTGTGCAACCTGTTTAAAATAGCAAGCCATAGGATAAATGCATACTTAAGATTAAAACCCTTAAACCAAATAACATGGCTCAAGGAAACTTTACTTTTATTAACCCTCAAATCACTCCAAACCTGGGAGGTAGAATACACGACTTTCCTACCATCATTAGTAATCCAAGAGTAACTGCCATTCTCTTCAAAAGTGTGAGGATGAATTTTATCAATTAATTCCAACAGACACTTCCACCCCAACTATCATTATAATTCAATTTGATATCCCAAATACTAGCACCTTTTAATTTAATCAAATTGACCCACTTACTCCACAGTGATTCCTTTTAGGTAAAACATCTCCACAAATTCTTTATCATTAAAATATCATTCCATTCCCTCAAAGGTTTGATCCCCAAACCACCTTGATCCTTTGAAAAACAAATATCTTTCCAAGCTACTTTGGCTTTACCATTTGACTTATCTGTTTGACTCCATATAAAACCCTTTAAGATTTTATCTATCTCATCAGTTACACCACATGGAAGCTTATAAACAGAAGCCCAATATAAGTGCAAAGCAGAAAGCACAGAAGTGATTAATTGCAGTCTACCTGCATATGAGAGCTTTTTATTTCTCCAATTGTTAACCTTGTTCCTGACCTTGTCAATTAGACTCTTGCAGTCATTGAAACTAATCTTCTTTGCCAACAAAGGAACACCCAAATATTTTAAAGGAAAGCTACCTATAGGAAAGGGTAAAACCTGAAGAATTTTGCATTGATCTTCAAAAGGAACACTGCCAAAAAAACACAATACTCTTGTTTAGGTTAGGAAGAAGGCCAGAAACCTTTGCAAAATCATCTAACCCTTTCTTAATCACACCTATAGATTTTTCATCACCATGACTGAACACCAATAAATCATCTGCAAAACAAATATGGGATAGCTTCATAGGTTTGCACTTATAGTGATATTTGAACTCAGGATCTTTTTGAATGTTGTGCTTCAATATGAGAGAAAACACTTCCATAACCAAAGTGAAAAGGTATGGAGATATTGGATCTCCTTGCCGTAAACCTCTACTACCTTTAAAGTACCCCTTAATTTCACCATTGATGCAGATTGAAAAGTAAGTATTAGTGACAAAAGCCATAATCCACATAATCATCTTGTCATGGAAACCAAAACAATGCAGGATCTCTTTTAGGAACTTTCAATTGACAGTATCATATGCTTTTTGGATATCAATTTTCATAGTGCACTTCTTTGCTCCTTTAACCCTTTTATAACCTTTTAAAACTTTTTGAGCCACCAAAATGTTATCATGAATGGATCTACCAGGGATGAACGCACTCTGTCTACAATCAACAATCTTGCTTAAGCCACTTTTGATTCTGTTGGTCAACATCTTGCTGATGCACTTGTAAATTACATTGCAACAAGCTATTGGTCTATATTCTGAGACCTTCTGAGGAGAATCAACTTTAGGAATCAAAGCAATAAGAGTAGCATCGACTTCTCCCAATAATTTACCATTATGAAAGAACTCCTTTATAGCAGAACATATGTCATCACCTATGATTCCCCATGCTTTTTTGAAGAATAAAGATGAATATCCATCTGGCCCTGAAGCCTTGTTGTCATCAATATCAAACATGGCTGCTTTAATTTCATCACTAGTAACAGGATCAATCATTTTAACAGCATCTTCCCTTGATAGCTTAGTTTTAAAAATGCCACCTAGAGTAGTAACACTGTTACATGTAATATCTACCCCAAGAAAGTTTTTAAAATGATCAACAAACTGATCAGCAACTTGATCACCTTCATATCTAACACCATGGTCATCACAGATACTATCAATTCTACACCTCATCTTTCTACTTTTCAGAATGCTATGGAAGAATTTAGTATTTTTGTCTCCCTCAGTTAACCATTGAATCTTAGCTTTTTGTTGTAATAGAATTACTTCATCCTTTTTTGCTAACTCATAGTCAATAGATGCCTGTGTAGCTAGCTTCTTAATTAGAGGATCATGAGGATGTTGATCTACTGCAGCTTGACAGCTGCTCAGATTCTTCCTCATCATGTCAACCTTTTTAAACACATTGCCATTCTCCCAATTAAGCTTATTAAGATCCTTTTTAAGATGCTTTAACTTTGATACAACTTGGAACATTTTATAGCCCTCAACTTGCAACTTCCAGCCATTCTCAACAACACTTAAAAAATTATCTTTATGAGCAATATGATTCATAAACCTAAAAGCCCTTTTCTTTTTCACTAAACCATTTGGAATATGAAGGACAGCAGGACTGTGGTCTGACACCAAATAAGGAAGGAAATTACCATACGCTAGAGGGTAAGTAGCTTCAAACTCTTCATTACACATGATCCTATCTAGCTTCTTTAAAGTACCACATAAAGGATTCTTAAGGGATTTAGTCCAAGTAAAATGGAAACCACTACTCCTTATATCCTCAACCTCAATATCATTAATACAGTTACAGAATTCCTTCATATCTTCAGTCAAATGAGAACCACCTGCACTGTGCTCACTGATATTTCTAGTGGTGTTAAAGTCCCCCATTAATATCCATGGATAACCATTAACAACAGAGGCATGAGCTTTTAAATCTTTCCACAATGCTTGTCTGATTTTACCATTATTACCAGCATAGACCAAACTACAAAAATATTTTGTCTTTTTATCCAAGGATTCAACTAAACACAATATAGGTTGCCTTGCCATATGTAAAATCATGACATTAACAAGGCTACAATTCCATCCCACAGTAATTTTACAACTATTAGTACTTAAACTACTATTAGTCTGCCATAACCAATTACCATAAATCTTTGAACATACAACATCAATATTGGAGGGCTTAAGATGAGTTTCTATTATTGAACACAAACACACCTTTTCCTCTCTAATAAACTTCATAACCTCATTCTGCTTATCAATGTTACACATACCCCTAATGTTCCAAATGGCTGCTTTAAAATCCATTAGAAATCAATACTTTTCATCCAGAATGCCTGGACACATGCCATTCAATTCATTAACCCCTATTGAAGTAGTACCATCCTCAATAGGAGGAATCACATCCTCATCATCCAAACTTGCTCCTTCCTTATCAACAGTGTTAATAAAGGGATAAGTACTATAGCCAGTAAGTTAGGTAATCCAATTGTCATGGATAACATGACTGCTACTATGTCTTATGAAGGTTTTGGAAGGGTTGAATATGCAAGGGTAATGGTGGAAATGGAAGCTTCAAAGGGATACCTTGATCATATTGATATTCATTATAAGGATAAGCCGAATGTAACTAAGGGTATTAAAACAGTCAAAGTAGAATATGATTGGAAACCTGCCCTATGTTCTCATTGTGCAGTTTTTAGGCACAATCATGAGAAATGTGAGGTTAGACCTAGAACTGTGGAAGAACTAAAGGCAAAGGAGGATACTGTGGTAAAGGATCCTGAAATGTTTACTTTAGTAAAGAATAAGAAACAAGGTCATATGAATGCAGGGGGCAAACAGAAGCTTAAACAAGTGTATGTTCCCAAAAAGATCAATGTAAACCAGTATCCATCTTCTTCAAAATGGAAATTAGATGAGCATCATAGTACAGAATTGAAGAAGAGTATGAATAAATATGCTGTTTTGTCTGATCAAGAGAATGAAAATGATCCAAGTGATTGGAAATTATAATAGTGTTGTAATATGGGTTATGGTGATCTGTGCTAGCAATGGAAAAGAAATAGAAAACATAGCCGTAGTTGGTGGTGTTCGATGGTAATTGTTTGATGGTGAACGTGCAACAAGAGGAACATAAGTGATGTTGGTTTTCGTTTATCGTAGAACTGAAGTGTCGAGTAACAGGTGACTATCTTTGGCGTGAATTTGATGATGGTTAAAGGTGTTTCTCGCGTGTTGATTGTCAAACAAAAATGAAGTTAGAACAATTGGGTTTTCGAAAATCATAATAATAATAGTGAAGTGATAAAAGTGTTCGCAGGGTTTGGGGGTTTGTTGATGGACATGAAAAACAAGAAAGAAACTGAAATGGGGAATGACGGGTGTCAATGTTCTTGAAGAGGAAGAAGTAATGGGTGGTGTTTACACATAGGTATATGTATATTATATATATACATAGATAGTTCACTGAACGAAACAACACAATCATACACAGTGATTTAAATTCTTCAATCAAACACAGTAATATAAATTACTCTGAAATGGACATGAAACAGAAAGGAGGTTAGTGGGAAAATAAAACAAAGAAAAACAGTAATCGAATAATAATATATAATATAATAATAATTATAATATAATTTAAAATATAAATGTGTAAATTGTTAGCCGTCGTCTACTATTTCATTCATGGACTGAAATTCGTACTCCGTTGTTACTCAGTGGCGGATAAAGTGCACAGAAAAATCCTAAATTTTTAATTTAAATTCCTTTATTTATTTCAGTCTTTATGGTATAAAATTCAATCATTAATTTATTAAATAAAAATTACATCAATTGTCCCTCTCAATTTTGGGTAAAATATAAAAAGTGCTAAAATTTAATAACTAGATCCTAAATATGTTTTTAGTAAGCCTAAAATTTATAGAACTCATTTTCGGATCACCTTTATTTTAAAATAATATAATTTTGAATTAAACTTCTCTAAATAATAATCAAAACGTCCAACGAGTATTACAATCATTAAATAATTATTTTTAATATACTCTATACATATATTTATATTTATTTTTATATGTATACACATTTATTTACAAATAATGGTTCGTGAATCGTCGAGAACAGTCAAAGGGTAATTGATTACATGAATATAGTTCCAAAACTTTTTGAGACTCAACATTAAAGACTTTGCTTATCGTGTCGAAATCATATAAAGATTAAGTTTAAATTTGGTCAAAAATTTCTGGGTCGTCACAGTACCTACCCGTTAAAGAAATTTCGTCCCGAAATTTGATTGGGATGGTCATGGCTGACAATAAGTATGTTTTCATGACTCATATGAGTTAAAAATTAGAGTTTTATCATCTGTTAGTAATATGGATAAAACAATTTAATTTTTGTGAAGAGTACGAGTGAAGCTATCACAAAAGAGTGAAATGAGTAAATGCAGGTTCGACTTAACTGGTGACGTAGTCACGGTTGATTTCTGAAAGTCAAGGAATTTAGAAAAAATCTTCGTAATAAGATTTGGTTCTTCGGTAATTAAGGAAATTAGGATCTTCTTTTGTTAAATGCAATAATCTTTCTCGATTGCTCTGCCTAACATTTTACTATAAATCCACTCAATTTGTTTCCTTTATATTTTGGAGTTCCATCCTTTTCTTTTCTCTTCCCGACTTTAAGTCAAGCGAATAATGGTCCAGAACTCGTAGGTATGAAGTTTTGATTGAACATAACTATCGTTCTAAGAGAGAGATTTTAATAGCATGATCTTGATTGGTTAAATTACCAAAATTCAAGAGAAAAGATAGAACTATCAGGAAGATATGTTCTTGATATGTTTGGAGATTAGGTAGAATGTAAGAGTCGTGTAACATGGCACATGATGACGGTATGATCTGTGAATCATCACGTTCCATTAGAAACTCAGCATGACTTACTATAATATAATCACGTTGATCAAGTGTCATTATATTATACTAACTCATGCTTCAGTCCCCAACATTACTTCAAAAACATTCATATTTTAAATTTCGGATTTTTCAGAATTTAGAAACTAAAACAGTTTCTTTTATGATATAACACAGATAACGCGGAGAGATAATTAATAACGGACAAGGATATTTATGAAGATATCTTCAGAAATATTGAGGATATTTATAATGAAAGATATGATAATATCTTATAATTCTACAATCAAAATGTGATGAAGAAATTCATTCACAATGATTTAGAATAATTACGGAACAAGATATTCGCTAAAGATTTCATCAGAAACAGAATCATCTGGATTCTTTATGTACAAGTTTAGTCCTTGTGATTTGTTCAGAGTCTCCTTCATGGTTTGCTCAATTCATTTTTCAGTATCAAAATTTTTGAGCTTTTTCAGCATGCCATTCTTTATTATCAAACTTTTAACTGTTAAGGCAGTCTTCAGTTTTCACTGCTTCATCAGCTTTTTCAAAATTCAGAAAACTGATTCATAAACTAAAGCGCTTTTCAGAAATTCAGAATTGAAGTTCGTAAATCCCGGAGATAGAAATTATATATATATATATATATATATATATATATATATATATATATATATATATATATATATATATATATATATATATATAATCTCTGAGGAATTTGAGATTATCGATTGATGCCTCCCGGTATTTGGTATGGTAATTATCATTACAAGATGCCGATGAGTTCACGATAAGACTTCAATAGATAAATATAGTGATTTGTCGGAGAGATTTAAGCCAAAGAGAAATGACGTTGCTGGTACTTCTGCTGGTAATATGGTGGTATATAAAAGGTTCTCTGGTAACAATAAAAGAGCACGCATATATATCAAGGTTATAATAAGGTTGTTTCGAACGAAAAGTCGAAGTTTACTTGCTGAAGCTGTGATAAAATTTGCTACCTTGAAAAGGGATTGTAAAGTTATTTTGGGTCATAATAATGCTAAAGGATCTAGCACAGATACATGTTTAAACGTTTACTCGCGTTCCGAGAGTTTTTTACGTGTATAACAATATAAATAATTTTTTCCTTCCGTAGATGTAGTGCGGTTGGTTCATCCTCTCGATTGAGGTGTTTTCAAGATTCGTGAAAGGTTTGAACGCAAATTGGAATTGTCGCGATACAGATGAGGTTTAAGATGAAATCAATTGGCAAACTTGAAGAAATGTTTAGTTTCATATGTTATAATCAATATTTTAATTCATTTTAATTGTTCAATGTTAGTAGTCCACAGTTAGTAGTCCACAATTAGTAGTTCAACAATTCATATATAGTTTAATATATATAATATTCGAATTAATTAATACATGCCGTGACCCATTGTATACATGTCTCAGACTCGATCACAACTCAAAGTATATATATTATTTAGAATCAACCTCGACCCTTTATATGCTAACTCTAGTATTACCGCGATATAGAGTGACTTACTGTTATTCCAAATAATATATATAGATGACGTCAATATGATATGTCAAAACATTGTATATGTGTCCCGATTTATCCGACGATATTTAAAGTGCGTAAAATAAATAACAGAAATTAAATGACGATAAATAAATTTGCGGTAAATTGCGATAAATAAAATGTAATAAGGAATTAACAGTTAGCTAGGAACAGTTAGCTATGATTTTATTAGCGTGGATTCTTAACAAAATTTCTTATAGTTAATTTGTCTGTTTCTAACAAATTTTATTTTGTCAAATATTTTCTTCATTATGCCACTTGTTGGATTCTGATAGGTCAAAATTCAAATATGAAATTGAATGAAAATGGTTATTCTGCGGCGAACGGATACGTATATCGGTGGATGTAAGTAGGATAGTAAGTTACTGTTGAATCAGATTCGAAGAATGTACAGTGTAACTTATTAATGTGAAATCTAAATATTCCTCGGGTATTACCTACCCGTTAAAATATTTTCACCATTAACAGTTTGTACGAAAGAATTTTTAATTACAATCTTTATGAAAATATATATACATATATATTTTCTTCAGATGTAATCATGGATTTAATGAGTTAATATGATATTAAATTCATTTGATTTTCGGTTGGAACTAGAATAAATAATCTCTAAAACTTTAGAGATTACATAATCGTTGTCTAATAGTTCTCCAATGAAGTTATGAATCAATACTTCATCGTTGATTTTTATTAGTACTCTTTGGTATCTATGGTGCGTACGACGTTGATGCTCGAGGTACAGATTGTGATGTCGAGGTGTGGGATGCGGATGTTGTTGTGGGTGGTAATGGTACTATTGGTGTTGATGATGGTGGTACTGTTGATGTTGTTGATGCTGCTGGTGCTTGTAACCTTTGCACCATATTCTCCAAAGCCACTACCCGTGCGCGAAGCTCGTTGACTTCTTCTATTACACCTGGGTGGTTGTCGGTTCGGACGAGCGGATGAATGAGATCTAGAATTATAGATATTACGTAATCGTTGCGAGCTATTCTAGAAATGAGGGTGAAAATGGTGTTTCAGACTGGGTCGCCGGTAAATATTTTAGGTTCATTGCCAAGAGATGAATTCGGTTGGTAGAAAGGATCACCTTCTTCGCATCCCCATTGATTTAGTCGACTATGAACCCATCCCCAATTCAGCCAGAATTGGTGATGACTGACTGGTTGATCCATTCCTGTTACGCTGCTTTCGGAGCTAAAGTGGGTATCCATATCGGAGTTGCTGTCGGATTCCGAAGAACTTGAACTAGTGGCGAGTTCCATCTTGTACGGTTAGATAGAGGGTTTTTCGATATGAAATGATTTTCAGATATTGGATGATATTCTAATTACATAGAATACCTATATATAGTACAGGAGTTCCCGTAGATTACGGAGGAATTTTCGGAAGCTGTCAGGCAAAGTTTACAGTAACAGATACGCTAAGATACGAATTTATCTATACACTATCTATGCAATAGAGGCAGTAAGACATGTCTAGACTTTAAGGACATTAAGCAAATAATTTTCGACATGAAATGATAAGAAAAACTTTTGACATGCAGACACGGTCGAAGTCCAGACCCACTAATGCATCTAAACAACTATCAGTTAGACACACCAATGCAAGACCTGGTTCACTAAGACCACCGCTCTGATACCAACTAAAATGCCCCGTTCATATCGATTATAAACGTTACGTAATAATGATTTTATCTCGAGGTATTTGACCTCTATATGATACATTTTACAAACATTGCATTCGTTTTTAAAAGACAAACTTCCATTACATCGAAAGTTGACGGCATGCATACCATTTCATAATATATCCAACTATAAATGACTTAATAATATCCTTGATGAACTCAACAACTCGAAGGAAACATCTTTTGAAATATGTCATGAATGACTCCAAGTAATATCTCTAAAATGAGCAAATGCACAGAGGAAGATTTCTTTCATACCTGAGAATAAACATGCTTAAAAGTGTCAACCTAAAGGTTGGTGAGTTCATTAGTTTATCATAAATAATCATTTCATAATTTTAATAGACCACAAGATTTCATATTTCCATTTCTCATAAACATCATGCATAAAAATCATTCATATTGATTGAACACCTGGTAATCGACATTCACAAGATTCATATAGAATATCCTCATCATTCCGGGACATCCTTCTTCGAACATGATAAATTTGAAGTACTAAAGCATCCGGTACTTTGGATGGGTCTCTTTGGGCCCGATAGATCTATCTTTAGGATTCGCGTCAATTAGGGTGTCTGTTCCCTAATTCTTAGATTACCAGACTAAAAGGGGCATATTCGATTTCGATCATTCAACCATAGAATGTAGTTTCGATTACTTGTGTCTATTTCGTCAAACATTTATAAAAGCAGCGCATGTATTCTCAGTCCCAAAAATATATATTGCAAAAGCATTTAAAAAGGGAGTAATGAAACTCACGATACAATATTTTGTAGTAAAAATATTCATATGACGATACTGAACAATGCAGGGTTGGCCTCAGATTCACGAACCTATATCAAGTATATATATTAACACATATAATCACATAATTACTTCTATATAATATATATATATATATATATATATATATATATATATATATATATACTTTATATCTTTGGCTTTATTTTATATATAGTTATTTTGTAAAATAATCAATATTTATACATATAGTTATATTAATATATATTGGTATTATATTAAAAATTAATAATTTGTTATAAAATAATACTGTTAATAATAATAATAATAATAATGATTCTTGTAATAATAAAAAATGATGATACTAATAATAATAATAATAATGATCACACTAATTATAATTATAATAATGATAATAATAAAATTCATAATAATAATATTTAGTGTTTGTTAAATAATAATAATAATAATAATAAAAAGGGACTACCTTCCAACCCGCCTAAGAAAATAAATGCCATAGCCTGGGCTCGAACCCGCAACCTCCCGTTAAACACCAACACTCCAAACCGTTACACTGCTTATGCTTTTTCTGTTTTTAATCATATCCGAAACTATATAACCCGTCCAAACAACCCCATCATTGTTCAAGGCCAAACGAAATTAAGGGCCCAACATAACAAAAGTTTGCTCACGGCCCAACGGGAAAAACAGAAGCCCAAACGATAAATAAATATATGGCCCGTATGTGTGATTAAATAGGTTTAAAAAGACAATATATATCAAAACCTATTACGTAGGATTGAATTTGTAGAAAACAGAAGGTACAGCTGCAGTGTTATGGAATTGGTTTGGTGACCTTCGACTTCAGCATTCATGGTTCATCATCGAGCAAGAAAAACAACAACAACAAAAATAACGCAGTCGTCGAATAAAAATAGTGCAAATGGGTTTCAGTTTGTTGTTGCTTCGAATAAAAAAACAGAAACAGGAAGATGGTTCTTTGGGGTTGTGATGATCGAATGGAAACCCAGCATCAGTCGTATGATCATAAAGGATAGCAGCAACAATTCGCCAAGTATCATCATTATCCCCATGATTAATAACATATGTTTTACCTAATGATCATCATAATTACTACATATAAAAAAAATAAAACGTCCCTTTATATGACCCATTTTTGGTCTGCTAGGAATCCCACTTTATTCCACATGCCTCTTTGAAAATATTGTATAATAATATTATATGTAACCAAGTTGACAAGCTTTTAAAAAGTGCACATATTCTACGTGGATTAGAAAGTATAGAAGTGGATTATTTACAGCTATTTTTAAGTGAAAACAGAAACAATGGAGAGTACATCAGTTTTGAAAGAATTTCACAGCAGTAGTAGAGGGTTTTGATGGGGAAACAGATACATAATAATAGCAGTTGTTGACGAATGTTTGGTGGTGTTTTTGGGTTCGAATAGTAATCAGAACATGCAGTAGCAGTCACAAGTAGTTGTTGGGTTTCAATGGAATGTTCACGATGAAAGGCGGTGGCGGTTTCTTCTTGGGTTTTGATCAAAGTAACAGTTTACTATGGTGATGGTTGTCGGTATCCTGGGTCAGAAATAGAAACATAATAGGAAGATAGCAGTAGCAGGAAAATCGAAAAAAAAATAAAATAAATTATAATAGTGTTGTAATATGGGTTATGGTGATCTGTGCTTGAGGTGGAAAAGAAATAGAAAACATAGCCGTAGTTGGTGGTGTTCGATGGTAATTGTTTGATGGTGAACGTGCAACCAAAGGAAAATAAGTGATGTTGGTTTTCATTCATCGTAGAACTGAAGTGTCGAGTAACAAGTGACTATCTTTGGCGTGAATTTGATGATGGTTAAAGTGTTGGAATTCATCATATTAACAAGTTTCATAAACATGCATGTTACAAGATTAAAGCGGAAGCAATTTATCATGAAAACTTTCAATATGTTTAACCATTTAATATGAATTCCAAAATAGATCAAGTCTAGAAAATATGCTTAAATGTAAAAGAGCTAGTTTAAAGGGATGTACCTACTCCAAGTTAGGAGGTATGAAAAATGATGAAGATGATGATGAAGATGAAGATGGCTTAGTTTCTTACTTGAAACCTCAAGCTAGTAATACCCACAAGCTTAATCACCAACACCCACCTTTGCTTGGTTAGGATTTTTAGACACAAAATAGAAGCAAAATTAATCAAGAAGAACCCTCTTCTTGTCTCCAAATTTTCGGCCAAAGAGAGGAAAAATGGGAGAGAATATTCGCTAGTTTTTTTTTTTTTTGAAATGCAAGAGTTAGTTATAGCTAAGATTACATGCCCTTGATATATGTAAAATGTGAGTAACAAGGCAAGCATGTGGGCTTGTCTTGGAGCCCCCAAAACCGCCACCCCATGCCCCATTTTTTTTTTATTTACAAAATAAAATGGAAGCCTCTTGTTACTTGCACATTTTAATACTTTTATGTATCTGAATCCAATATGTATCTCAGGTCAGAGGGTACAATGATATTCTCCTTTACTCAAGATTACATGTGATCAACCACAAAGGCTCCATACAGTAAATCTTGAGAGCGGGTCTTCCAATATCTGTGTCCCACAAATATCTATGAACCTTGGTTGCAACCTTGCCCCACATTCACCATTTGAATGTTAACCAATCCAAGTTCATAATAGTCTAGACCTCACACTTGTTCCCACAAATGTGATCAACTACGAAATTTTGAATAATTATTTATTCATGGATAAAATATGCAAAATTGGAACATGACTCAAAATAAATTAATACCATAATTATATTAATGAGTTTGAACTAATTCGTTCCGTTACAATACATAAAATAGATCATTTCCAATCCCTAGAATATCGAAGCCCTAATGCACAAACATGGCCCTCATGTTTTGGCCCATGTAAAAGCTTCGTGAGTGGATCCACAACGTTATGATCTGTGTGAACTTTGTGAATACATATCTTTCCCTTTTCAACCTCATCCCTGATGTAGTTGAATCTCTGCTCAATGTGACGCGTCTTTTGATGAGCACAAGGTTCTTTGATTTGAGCAATCGCACCTTCGTTGTCACAAAAGATCTCAAGAGGGTCTTGAATGGTAGGGACCACTCCTAAGTCGTCGATGAATTTCTTCATCCATGCAGCTTCCTGAGCTGCCAATGAGGCGGCGATGTACTCCGACTCTGTAGTGGATAAAGCAACAACATCTTGCTTTGAACTCTTCCAAGAGACCACACCTCTATTTAGCATGAAGACATAACCAGATTGTGATCGAGAATCATCTCGATCAGTTTGGAAACTCGCATTCACGTAACCTTTTACCGCGAGTTCCTCCTCACCAGACCCATATATTAGAAACATATCCTTAGTTCTTCTAAGGTATTTCAATATACTTTTAACTGGAATCCAATGACTGTTTCCTATACGGTCTAGTACATATCATTGCATACATGATTGACCCAATAGCAGATGTGTATGGGACATTCTTCATTCTCTCTTGTTCATCTTTCGTGGTAGGACCCTGAGATGAACTGAGAACGGTTCCTCTTTGAATAGGTACCAAACCTTTCTTAGAGTTTTCCATCTTGAACCTTTTCAAGACTTTATCAATGTATGCACTTTGATTTAAACCTATCAATTTCTTGGATCTGTCTTTATAGATCCCAATCCCCAAAACATATTGTGCTTCTCCAAGATCCTTAATGGAGAAGCACTTACTTAGCCAAATCTTAACCCCTTGCATCGTAGGAACATCGTTCCTAAATAATAATATATCATCCACGTATAGTTCGAGGAACATGATGGTGCTCCCACTAGCCTTCTTGTATACACAAGCTTCATCACCATTTTTAATGAAGCCAAATTTCTTTGCCTCCTCATTAAAACGATGATTCCACATTCTAGATGCTTGTTTCAATCCGTAGATTGATTTCTTTAACTTGCATACCTTTTAGGATATTTCGGATCAACAAAACCTTCGGGCTGTACCATATAGACATCTTCCTCAAGATATCCATTTAGGAAAGCGGTTTTGACCTCCATTTGCCATATTTCATAGTCATAATGAGCAGCAATGGCAAATAATATCCTAATAGACTTTAGCATTGCCACAGGCGAGAAAGTTTCATCATAGTCAACCCCTTGAGTTTGAGTGAAACCTTTTGCTACAAGTCTAGCTTTGTATGTATCCAAGTTTCCATGTATGTCGGTTTTCTTCTTGAAAAGCCATTTGGAATCAACTAGTCTAGAGCTAGGAGATTGCACAACAAGTTCCCAAACTTGGTTTTCATACATGGATTGCATCTCGGCGTTCATGGCTTCCTGCCATTTGTCTTTATCAATCCTTGATAAAGCATCTTCGTAGTTTGTGGGTTCATCCAAATCAACCACATAGCAACCATCCATGAGAAACCCATATCTCTCGGGAGGATTACTAATCCTACTAGATCTTCAAACGTCTTGTATACTTTGATCAACCACTTGATCATTCTCAACATTTTCATGTTGAGTGCTAGTGTCAACCAATTGTGTATCATCTATTTGATCTTGAACCTCTTCAAAATCTATCTTCCTTTCACTATTACCTTCCATTAGGAACTTAGTTTCAAGGAATTCCGCCTTTCGAGCAACAAATACATTTTGCTCGGTCGGATCATAGAAATAGTATCCCATATCATCCTTGGGATATCCTATGAAGATACACTTCGTGGATCGAGCATGCAACTTATTAGCATCATAGCGATTAGGATAAGCTTCACATCCCTATACTTTCAAGTATGATAGAGAAGGAGGTTTTCCAAACCACATCTCGTGAGGAGTTCGTTCCACTTTCTTGGTTAGGGCCATATTTAAAATACGAGCCGCGGAGCTTAGGCAATAACCCCAAAATGATAGAGGTAATGAGCTTCTTGCCATCATAGATCGAACCATATCCATTAGGGTTCGGTTCCTCCTTTCGGAAACCCCATTAAGTTGGGGTGTTCCTGGTGGAGTAAGTTGTGAGATAATCCCACAACTCCTAAGATGATCTTGGAAATTATCGCTTAGGTATTCACCTCCTCTATCGGTACGAAGTACCTTGATTGTCTTGTTGAGTTGATTTTGTACTTCGTTTTGATATTCTGTGAATGCTTCAAAAGTTTCATCCTTATGTCTTAATAAGTAGACATATCCGAAACGACTAAAGTCATCAATGAATGTAACAAAGTATCTTTCACCATTCCTAGTCATGGGCTTAAAGGGTCCACATACATCTGAATGTATTAATCCCAATAAGTCTTTAGCCCTTTCATAGGTCCCTTTGAAAGGTGCTTTAGTCATTTTGCCTTGTAAACAAGATTCACATACATCAAACGAGTCCATCTCATTTGATTTCAAAAGTCCATTCTTTTGAAGTGTATGCATTCGGTTCTTATTTATGTGACCAAGGCAACAATGCAATAAATAGGAATCACTCAAATCCCTTTTGAGTTTCTTGGTGCTAGTATGGTATATTGAGCTATTAGATGATGTGTCATCATGAACCAATTCATAAATTCCATTTTAAGGTGAAACCTTAAAATAGAATACATTATCTAAATAAACGTGGATATCATCATTAACAAAATTAAGATAAAAACCACATTGTTTCAAACGGGAAACTGAAATAATGTTTCGACATAAATCCGGTGCATACAAAACATTGTTCAAAATAAGTTCCAAACCACTTGGAAGCTTTAATACAAAGTCTCCTTGAGCCTTCACTTGCACTTTGGCTCCATTACCCATAAAGAGACTTGATGTTCCCGCTTGCTTGCTACTTCTTTTGAACCCCTGCAAAGAATTGCAAATGTGAGTTCCACATCCAGTGTCTAATACCCATGTATTAGAAGAAGTAATACTAAGCTCTATATATACCATATATATATTACCCGAGGTTTGCCCCGCATCCCTCTTTTCCTTCAACTCCTTAAGGTAGATCGGGCAGTTGCGTTTCCAGTGACCCATTTCACTACAATCGAAGCACGGGTCTTCCTTGGGGTTTGCTTGTCCGGCAACCTTTTGCTTCTTGTTCTTGTTTTTGGTTGGGGTAACCATCTTCCCCTTTCCCTTGCCTTGATGGGCGGGTCCTTTCCTCTTAGCCGCCTTTGGCTTAGAGGTGTTATTACCTTTGGACCCACCATCATTGACCATTAACACAGGTGAAGCCCTTTTACCCATGCTAGTTTCCGCCGTCCTTAGCATGCCATGAAGTTCGTCAATGGTCTTATCCAACCCATTCATATTGTAATTAATTACAAATTGGTCAAACCTCTTTGACAAGGAGTTAAGGATAAGATCCGTGGCTAGCTCATTAGATATGTTAAGATTAAGACGGTTTGCGCGATCAATGAGGCTTTTCATCTTAAGGACATAAGATGAAACGGATTGGGAGTCGTCCATACTACATGCATGAAGTGCTCGAACGGTCTCGAAGCGCTCGACATGTGCTTGTTGAAGGAACATCTCCTTCAATTGCGTGATCATGTCGTATGCAGTATGATGCTCGAAATCCTTTTGGAGTTCGGGTATCATAGTCCCAAGCATTTGGCAAGCGACTTGCACCGAATCGGCGCAATACTTATCCCAATAAGCCATGCCTTCCGTATCATCCTCGTCAGGTTGATCGGGAATGGGGTCTTCCAACACATACGCTTTATCCTCGAGTTTGAGGACAATCCTAAGATTGCGGAACCAATCCATAAAGTTCGTACGGTTGAGTTTGTCTTTCTCGAGGAGAGACCTTAACGATAGGTTGTTCAAGTTAATAGGTGCGTTTTGCATGTTGTTATTGGCGGCCATCTACAAAATTTAACAAAGTTCATTTAAGTATCGATTTTAAATTTAATAAACAATACCCTTTAATGAATTTTAATTGACTTATTAAATATTAGAATCCAACGGTAAATCAAATTTCGGTTAGGTGACCTTTATCCCGTTATTTGATTTAGCTAGGTAGTCATTTATATGACAATTGCAATCCATTTGCAACTTCTAAATTATGGGATCATGCAATCCTTTTGCATGACATATTTATCCCATCAACGCCTATTTATTCCTCATGCTTCGGTGACCCTAAGTTCATGATTCCCAAATCAAGTCGTCCTACTTGTGTAAACATGTAAAATTAACATACAAGTGGTTAGGTGACCTTTATCCCACAAGCATGCGCATTTTACCTTAATGTAACACCCAAATATTTATGGTACATAGAGTTATAATGATGTACGTTTAGTGGGTGAAGCATAGTGTAAAAGTTAAAAGGTCAGAATCTGCCCTGACATGGGTGCGCGCCGCGCATCATAAGGTGTGCGCGCCGCGCACATGCCCCGCGACAGAATTCTGTCTTTTTCTATTTTAAGTTTAATGAGGGGCTTTTTGGTCTTTTCACTTGAGGCCGGATCTCAGGCCTTATCAGCTGGTTTGGATCCACTTTTGGATCATTTTCACATCCATTCATCACTCTCAAGTATCTTAGAGAGAGAGGGAGAATTCTAGTGAGAGAATTGGGGTTTTGGAGAGGAAGGAGCTTGAATTGATCAAAGTCTCGGGTTTTAAAGTTTTTCACCTCGCTCCTAGCTACGTTTTGGTTGTTGTGGTAAGTTCTAACTCCGAATTTCATTGTTTGATTTGATATTCAAAGTTAGGGTTTGAACTTGATTTGTAGAGAAACCCATTTAAAACTCTTGAAGTGAGTTTGTTGATGCTAGTAATCGGGTTTATTGTTATTGTTGGTGGATTTTGGGTTGGTGAACAAATTGGTCTTGTTTAGGACTTGTAATTGGGTTTAATCACTAGGTTTAGTGATTATGGAAGTATTGGAACCCTTTTGGTGTGTTTGAAAGACTAATTTTGGAATTGAGTCAAAATTAGGGTTTTTGGGTGATTTTGAGATTGATAAGTGTTAAACACTTAAGTTTGGGTTCTTTTGGCTTATTAGGACCATTTTCACTTATGATTAGTGATTAGTGGTTAGTTTGGACGCGTTTGGTGTTTGTAAGTGCAATTGGTGGAATTTGCACTAAGTGTCGAATTGAGTTGGTTTGTAAATCCACTCTAAGTGTGTTATTGTATTTGTGATAATGGATTAGGTACTTTCCATTGACGTGTTGCGGAATTACTCGGTTGCATTCATCAAGGCGAAAAGGTGAGTGTTAATATCTTATGTGCATATGTATGTGTAGGATGGGTGCGGGTCGGGTGAAGCTGTTCTCGGTTATAGAGATCACTTCACATATAGGTTCATGATGGCTCGGTTTGCACGATCATCTTATTGTTAAGTTGTGAATTTCGGTTAGAGCGGATTCATGGTGACTCGGTTTATACGGTCATCTTATTGTTAAGGTTAAGTGTTTAGCCTTGGGTTGTAGGTTCGGGGATATTATATTATCTTATGTTTTGATATTGATGTGTTGTAGCTAGCCCTTCGGGTGTAGCTTGGTAGTGTTGTTCATAATGTTGTGAGTGAACTTACATTGATGTTGTAGCTAGTGGTATCGCAATTGTACGGTAACCTTAGTTTTGCTTGCTATATGCTCGGATGATCCGGTATGTGTTATTTGATATTGTGTGGCGTGTCCATTTTATGGATATATATGTATGTAGTATATTCTCACTCATTAAGCGTTAGCTTACCCTCTCGTTGTTTACATTTTTATAGATTTGCTTGGAGACGGTGGCTCGGGTAAGCGTGGGAACTAGTGGACTCGCATAGTTGCTTTAGAAGATCTTGCTTTTGGATTGATTAGGATTGGGTAGCGTATCCCCAATCGTCATGCTCGGTCTTTATTTTGTGCTAAAAATCATGTGGTCGAAAACTTGTAGTTTGTACGAAAGTCGTAAAAGGCCGATGTGGACCCGATCTCGTAAAACTCATTTTATTATTGGAACGTATTAGTTTTAACTAATATAAATTGTTGTGAAGAGCGTTTGGTCTAAAAGTGTCGGGAAGCAAGAGATCTTTTTGCGAAAATTGGAAAAAGTGGACAGCGGGCTGTCAGGCCCTGTACGCGCCGCGCACAGGTGTGGCTGCGCGCCGCGCACCCCATCTGGACAGCTCTGTTCAGTTTTAATTTTTTTATTGCTGCGTTTTTGGTCGGTTAACGGGTTGGGTTGTTACAAGTGGTATCAGAGCATGGTCTAAGGGATTTAGGTGACTTGAGATAGGTGCCTAGACTTAGACTTTTATGTGTGCTTATTTGTTGCGGGACTTGTAGGATCACGGGTCGGAATGGGTTATAGTTAGTGCTTTGTTTGTAAGTGGACTAACGTTTATATTAGTAATGCGGATATTATTAATATATTATTGTGTTGTGATAATAATTCTCGCGTGTGTTGTTGTTGCGTGGAATTTGTTTGTGTTTGTTTATGACATCAAGCGAGGCGATAGTTGTACTAACAAGTTGATACGGCGTGTAGGCGTAATAAGGACTTACAAACCTTATTACGGGTGCAAATCATGTCTAACAAGTGATGTACGACGAGTGTTTAGCAAGATGGGACGGTGTTGTGCGTGTGGTTTATACGTTCGTGATCTAATCGTTTGCATTCCTTAGAATGAAAACGGAAGATGGATGCGGAACGAGTGAGCCTATTCATGAAGAGAAGGATGAGTTAACGTTAAAGATTGAGGCCGTGTTTGAACAATATGTCTCGGTTTTCACCGGCAAAGTTAGGGAAGTAACCAAGGAGTTGGTCGAAGGACAAATGACGGAAATGATCTGAGACCAAGTGACTAATGTTGTAAAGGAAGAGTTTGAAAAGAGGTTTCCCAAATCTCGAGGTAGTGATGATGAAGATGTACTTGCAAGGTTAGGATTACATGGTGCTCATGGTAAGAGGGTACGAAGTACTCCTGAAGGCGTCGGGAATGTGAAGAAGAAGAGTAAGAAGGGTTACAAGCTCATGTGCTTTAAGTGTGGGGAACGGGGTCATTTGGCACAAGATTGTACGGTGGTGCCTTTAGGCTCAATCAGGTGTTTCATTTGCCAGATGGAGGGACACCGGAAGTCAGAGTGTTCCGAATCGCATGACGATCGGGTTAGGAGGTTAGAGCGCGAATACATGATGGGTAGTGGTGCACGGAAGTCCAACAGCGCTACATCAGGTACCTTTAGTACGAAATTATATGTTGTTCGTTTGTAATAACATGCGGTATGTGCGTAAGTCTTAGCTAAACTTTATTCTCCGTTGGAGATAATTCGTAGCAAGCGGGCGGTTTACGTTTATGGTTCCGGTTTGCTCTCAGTAGAGTGTATAAGTGGTGTGTTGTGCCTTGATCCTATGGTGCGAATCCTTGGGTGCTTAAGCATTTTGGTTGGTATCGGGTCGTTAAGCTCGTTTGAGTGAGACCCTTAAAGTCTCAATGGTGTTGTGCATATTATTGATATGGGTGACATTCCTAATGGAAGTACCCTATGGTGACGTTTGATTGTCGGGCGAAGGGCGTAAGACTTGGTGCAACCAAGCATTCCTTAGTATTTGGAAAATGTTTCTACCAAACCATGGAAATGGGTTTTGGTGTTCGGTCGTTAAGTGCGTGTTCGCTTTCGTGTTGAAGTTGATGAACCATGAGGTTCGTCGGGTAGATTGAAACTCTTGAAATCGAGTGTTGATCTCGATGCATGTTGGTAAAGGAGTCTACGTGACGCGACATTAGGTGCCTTTTTATACCTACTAGAGTGGTGTTCGACTCCGATTGTTTTGCGGTTACATTGTACTTAGGGTACCGAAGTGAAACCCTTAGGTTCATGAGCGATCGGGTGAAATTCGACAAACTAAAGTAATTGGATGATTGCGAGCGTATAGTTCGTGTAATTTGTGGTACACTTTTTGTTCGAAGTGTTTAAGGATAGGTTAGGATCCTTGGTATGCTCAAAGTTGAAGCAAGACGCGGTGATGGGCCGTGTGAACCCAATTATTGGTAAAGTCTACCTTTGGTAGCATTGTGCGGGTGTACGAGATGCGGTTATGGAACGTAGTTCCAAGTGGGGGAGTTACACTCCCGCACGAGGAGGTTTTAGTGTGAGATTTCGGACAATGCTTTTGGTAGATCCAAAATTTGTGTCGGGACCTAGATTTGGTCGATTTGTGGTAGGGTACAATTTCGGTTAAATTGTACTTATGATTTTGGATTTGAAATATCACCAAGGTAGTAATGTGGTAAATCTCGTTGAGAGATAATGGACGGGTATGGTGAGCAAGGTGAAATCCCTCGGTTAAGGGATGTGCGTATCGGATCCTCTTTTAGAGAATTATTGTTTTGTGCCTATGTTTGATATAGGTGGTTCTTGCTCGATTTTGTGAATGGGTAGTGGTATCCGTTGGGATTCACTATGGCGTAGCAGAGCGCGATGTTACGCTACTCGTTGTTCGAGGCCAAAAGGGATCGTTGACTGGTGAAGCATGACCTTCAGGGTCCTCTGACTTCATCATGAGATCATTGATTGGTGAAGCATGACCTTCGAGGTCCGCTGACTTCATCATGGGATCGTTGATTGGTGGAGCATGACCTTCGGGGTCCTCTGACTTCATCATGAGATCATTGATTGGTGAAGCATGACCTTCGAGGTCCGCTGACTTCATCATGGGATCATTGATCGGTGGAGCATGACCTTCGGGGTCCTCTGACTTCATCATGAGATCATTGATTGGTGAAGCATGACCTTCGGGGTCCGCTGACTTCATCATGGGATCGTTGATTGGTGGAGCATGACCTTTGGGGTCCTCTGACTTCATCATGAGATCATTGATTGGTGAAGCATGACCTTCGGGGTCCGCTGACTTCATCATGGGATCGTTGATTGGTGGAGCATGACCTTCAGGGTCCTCTGAATTCATCATGAGATCATTAATTGGTGAAGCATGACCTTCGGGGTCCGCTGACTTCATCATGGGATCGTGGATTGGTGGAGCATGACCTTCGGGGTCCTCTGACTTCATCATGAGATCATTGATTGGTGAAGCATGACCTTCGGGGTCCGCTGACTTCATCATGGGATCGTTGATTGGTGGAGCATGACCTTCGGGGTCCGCTGACTTCATCATGAGATCGTTGATTCGTGAAGCATGACCTTCGGGGTCCGCTGACTTCATCATGGGTGTAGTGTTATATCGCTGAAGCATGATCGTTGACGGGGTCCGCTGACTTCATTCGGTGTTGAGATTTGGGAAGTGGGTCGCGTGTAGTTTTTTGCCAGCCTTCTTGTTGTTAGATGTGTGATCTATTGGTTGTTTTATACGCCAATGGTGGGGTCGTAAGGGCCACGTGGTGTGAACTAATTGTTTTATATGCCGATGGTGGGGTCGTGGGGACCATGTCGTGGGATTAGTGAGGCGATAGCCGTGTTTCGCTCACATGTTGTTGCGGGTGTAACACTAGTCAATTTTTGTGCACCTTGGGTTTAGCGTTGCGATAGTCGTTTTGGATGATTTCGGTCTTAGCCATTGCTTATGATGTTAGGATAGTGGCGTATTGGTTGTATTGCACGCTACAAAGGATGTTTAGTGGTAAGCGTATCCGTAAGGATTCGTTTTTGTTCGGTCTCCATCGTTTCGGGTTGTTGACCTTAGGTTGAGACTTGGCTGCTTTTAGCATTGTACTCGGTAAGGGTACGCTAAGGGATTGATACCTCGGTAAGAGATTGGTTGAGTTTTTCCCGATGTGAGGGATTGAGCAAGTTTTAGTGCTCGGATTTGAGGACTTGATAAATCGCGGATGACGATTTAGTGTTAAAGGCGGTTCATTGGGAAGGATTGCCTAGAGAGATTGGAAGGAAAATGATGTTTTCGCGAATGTTAAGCGATTGTGGTAGTTTTCGGATGTCGTGTGTATTGCATGTCTCGAAATGCGTGCACGTGTGTAATTGGTAAATGGTTTAATCTTCGAGTTTATGATAATTGTGGTAGGAGTCGGTTTGGAACGTATGTTTGAGGACCGTAGAGTGTGGGTGATGTTAAAGCTAAGTGGTATAAAATACTATTAAATTTTAGCAGGAAATACTATTAAATACGATACAATTTTACACAAGATATTTATTTATTTATTGAATGGATATACTTAAACCTTGCTACAACACTTATAGGCAGTGTACCTAATAGTACAGTAGTGTAGTTTTTAGTAAGTCCGGTTCGTTCCACAGGGAAAATCTTTTAATCAAAGCTTAACGCTATATTAGTTTACTTTTATAAAAATACAAATATATATATAAGTAATATTATTATTATAAAGGGGGGTTTTTACCGTTTAATGACCGGTTTGTCGATTTTAAAACTTTAGTCGCAGTTAAAACCAAATGTAAAATAATAAATAAATACAAGACTTAATTTAAAGCGTAAAGTAAATAACGATAATGAAATTGCGATAAATGAAAGTGCGATAAAATAAACTTGCGATAATTAAAAAGTACGATAATTAAAAGTGCAATTAAATACAATAACAATAAAAATGCGATAATTAGAAGTGCAATTAAATATAAAATAAAGGAAATTAAATATGAAATAAAAGAATTATGCTTATTTAAACTTTCGTAATCATGATGTTTGACGTGTTGATTTTAGTTTTATGCCCATGGGTTAATTGTCCTTTGTCCTGGATTATTTAATATGTCCGTCTGGTTTTTGTCCATAACAGTCCATCAGTCATAAATATAAAGTGCGAGTGTCCTCGTCAAATTATCCTTATACCCGAAGTTAAATATTCCAACTAATTGAGGACTTAAACTGTAACAAGATTTTAATACTTTGTTTAATAATTACATCAGGTTATCGACTGCGTGTAACCCAAGGTTTTAATACTCTGTTATCAATTATGACAAGTGTCCTTGTACATAATTTCACCCCTGTTTTAATAATTCTAGTGGCTATTAATCCATTCCCATGTCCGGTTAAATGAACGATTATTCATACATATAAATATCCCGCCCATCATGTCCGATCGAGTGTATATAGTTATTTATAGGGATGTCCAATTGTAAATCTTTATATTAAAATTAACAAACTATCATTTAGTTAAACAAATATAAAGCCCATTAATAGCCCATAGTCTAATTTCCACAAGTGTCGTTCTTTTGTCCAAACCTCAATTATGGTACAAAGCCCAATTACCCAATTTTAGTAATTAGCCCAACATCATGATTATTTCGTTTTAAATAAGCATAATAATAACTTAGCTACGAGACATTAAATTAAAAAGGTTGAACATAACTTACAATGATTAAAAATAGCGTAGCGTTACACGGACAGAATTTCGACATACACCCTTACAACATTCGCTAACATACCCTTATTATTAGGATTAAAATTAAAATTAAAATTAAAATATAAATTATAAATATAAATATTACGTATAGATAGATGGATGGATATATTGGATGGTTTTTGCGATCAAACTGCGTTTGCTTTTATAGGGAATTGAGTCCAGGGGAAATCCGCGACTCGCGGCATTTTTTGCCTTCAAACTCCGCGAGTCGCGGAGTTTGAAATTCCAGCTCACCAGCTTTGGCTTCTTTCTTGCCGACGATTTTAAATATTAATATAATATATATATATAATTTTTAAGAATTATTTATATATTATATTATATTCATGTGCATAGTTGACTTGTAATTTTTAGTCCGTTGCGTCGAGCGTTGAGAGTTGACTCTGGTCCCGGTTCCAGATTTTCGAACATTCTTGGGTACAATTTAATATCTTGTACTTTGCATTTTGAATCTTGTACTCTTGTAATTTCGAGACGTTTCTTATCAATAATTGGAACCTCTTTGATTGTATTTTGTACTTTTGAGCTTTTTGGTCGTTTGCATCTTCAATTCGTCGAATCTGTCTTTTGTCTTCACCTTTTAATATTTAAACGAATATCACTTGTAAATAGAACATTTGCAACTAAAAGCTTGTCTTTCTTGGGGAATAATGCTATGAAATATATGTTCGTTTTTAGCATTATCAAATATTCCCACACTTGAGCGTTGCTTGTCCTCAAGCAATATAGTCTTGTAATACTAGAATCACTTCTTTATTCTTCACACTTTGTACATCAATGATTTCTTTACGGCGGTATAAACAATGGTAGTAACGATATGGTTTACAGTCCCACATGACTATAAAAATTTAGATCCATTAAGGAAATTGGATCTTTATGAAAACATTTGATCTTTTGAAAATTAAATCTAGTTTTTACCCTAGATAAGTTTTCCGGAATAACCCTTCGCCGGTGTTTGCAAATTATTTTTGTGGGTTTGGTGGGTTTCAGATTTGAAAATTTTAGCTCAAAACTTGTGGTTTTGTGTCACCCACTTGCTAACCTTGTATTAGGAAAGCAACACGTCCAGTTTACTTGTCCCGTATATTACCTTTCGGTAAACTACCGTCCGGTTGTAAAGGAAAGCGTTGAACAAGCAACTGTTAAGGCAATGTCCCCTGACATGCTTTTAATTATGGTCTATAACGTGTCAGACGCAATTACTATCCTTTGTAGGAGCAATAGTAAAGCTCACCCTTTTAATTTGTCGGTCTGGCACAAGGTCCTGTCTTTGACCATGCTATGCAACCACCGTTCTTACGGTTGACACCCGATTTGGTTTAGGTGACCTAATGAATTCTAGGTGAATTCCTAGGATTTTACGTTCAATGGTAATGAACGCATTGAAAATGGGTTTTTAGAAAACAAATCGGTTTGTAATTTTGATCAAAATATTTTCTCGTTCAGGCTCGAGTTTAGATATCATTGAATTCCATGAGTTTGTAATTCTCAATCTTTAAGGTCAATCTCAAGGATTGAGTAATATCAGGCTTAAAAGCTGATTTTTAATCTTTAAGGAGATTATCCTTTCTGGGGATCTGATTCATTAGTCTTATCAAGCTAATTTGCACAGTGCCCCCCATTATACGAGATAAATCCTTCTCATGGTTAGGATAAATCTGACCACTTGGCGACCCTGTTTAATGCTGAGGTCCGTGGATTTCCTGCTGATTTTAGTGATGACTTTTCTAGGTTTTTCGTCAACCTACAGCTGGTCTGGACGACAACTTCCTGACCTAAATCAAGAAGCGCGTTTCTTTTTCGGAAGACTTTACTTCCTTTTAATGATGGAATTGATTCATCGTGTAGATCCATCTCTTCTTTTCTTTCATCGGGTAAAACAGTTTAGTTTAGTCCAAAGCAAAAGTATTTTCAGTTATTTGTTACAGAAATATGTGACATATGTTTAAGATAACTTGGTAATTTTTCCCACACTTGGCTTTTATTTTCCTTTTTATTGTCCTCTATTCCATTTTAAATGAATTCTAACATTTTGGTTTGTTTCTCAATTTATGTCCTTTCCAAGGTAACAATAATTTCGGTGTTAACACCTAGTTTTATCGTTCATAAATATGTATAAACATGATTTTGAGTTCATTTAATTGAAAATTTTGAAAAATTTTACTAGAATTAGATAGTCAGTATATAAGACTAGGGCTATTCTTTATTATCAGAGAGCACTAGATTCTAATACAACTAATACTTTACTAGTATTTCTAATGGTAACCAAGTGTATAAAGTAAAAATTTTAAAATCCGAAAGAATTTAACCCCTTCCCACACTTAAGATCTTGCAATGCCCTCATTTGCAAGAAATCAGTAACAATTTAAATTATTGAGGGTGATTTGTGTGAAAATGATTAAATTTTACCAAAGTTTCCAAATATATTGGCGTTTGTTTGCTGAATGATAAATGGTGCATATCATTTGTTCATTCCGTCTTGTTGTTATATCACATTTATTTTGCATCTTGTCGTCAAAATTAGTTGCTTTTGCTGAACTTAATGCCAGTCTTTGAAAATGCGTTGTTTTACCCTGTTGTGTACATAAGATAAACTGCAAACATATATATATATATATTTTTGAAGTTTGGTATATTACCCCACATTCAAAAATTATTAAAATCTAATAAAACAAAATAGAAAATTATAAAAACTATTACAATATTAACATAAGTATTAAATGTATCAACATTACAAATAATAAAATAAATAAAACTAAGTAGACTAGGGATGATACTGATACCAGTAGGGGTTCCATGCATAACCATATGTGCTATAAAATGCTTCGGCTGGGTTATACGTAGGATACGGTGGTTGGATCTCTATAGACCAGGGAGGGAATATGGGCGATGGAGTAGGAATATAGTTTTTACCTATATGTTGGCAATAAGCTATGATTTGGTTTTGATGAACTTGCCAATCTTCAAATGCTCTATGTCTAGCATTTTCATACTCTTGTGAAGCTATAAACCTTTGCATTTCTGCCATTTCATTTCCCCCTCCTACATTACCTTGCTGTTGGTTTCTCTCAACCTGTGGATGTCTACCATGGTATTGTACTGCGGCGTTATTTCGCCTCTTCAAAACCTTCGCACCATGGTATACATTTAAACCTATTGTATCGCGGGGTTCTGGTTCTTCGACTAATAATCCCCCCCGACTTATATCCACACCGAGATATTCAGCAATCAAAGTAATAAATATACCACCTCCTATTATGCTATGCGGTCTCATCCCCCTAACCATAGCTGATAAATAATAACCCACACAATAAGGTATACTTACAGCGCTTTGTGGGTCTCGAATACACATATGGTAAAACAAATCCTGTTCATTTACCTTTTCCTTATTCTTACCTCTTTGTGTAATCGAATTAGCTAAAAACCTATGAATTACTCTTAACTCTGCTCTATCTATATCCAAATAAGAGTAATTTCCCCCTTTGAATCGGTGATGGCTAGTCATTTGACTCCATACACCATGCGTATCAAAATTTTCGTCTATCTTCCTACCGTTCAATATCAACCCTCTACAATCGGCAGATGCTAACTCCTCAGGCGTATATATACGTAAAGCCTGAGCCATGTCTAGTAAAGACATGTGGCGCATCGAACCTCCTAACAAAAATCTAATAAAAGATTGATCTGTTAAACTAGCTACCCGATCATTTAATTCTATACTACACAACAATTCTTCACACCATACTTTATATACAGGTCTACGCATGTTGAATAACCGTACCCAATCGTTAAAAGTAGAATTACCATACCTCTGTGCAAGTAATTCCCTAATTGGCCCGGCCAATTCTAAAGCTTCTAATGGTCCCCATTCTATGACCCTAGGTACTTCAACAGCTTTAGAATGAAGAGTATGCAAGCCCCTTTGGTATTTTGGATAATCTATCCAAAGTCTGTCAAATCTCAGGTTCGGGTGCAAATCTTCCAAATGCATATCAGAAAATATCATGACTGGATGAGGTATATCTTGTTTGTAGTAGTTATCCACCTCCTGTTGTTCCGCTTTCTCAGCAGGAGCATTGCGAGCTTGGGATGAAGATTCACCCCTTTCAGTCTGCAAAACACATCAAACACAATTTTTGTGCATCCAAATATGCATTAGTGTCAGCAAAATCATCAATCAAAATAATTACAATGACATGATCAATTTATATCAAACTTAAGCTCATTTTCATATTTTCATCAAATCTACACTTTTTCAAATAAGCATATACGAAAATGTTCGCCAAGTTCATAAGCATTCAACTCAAATAACATGTCAAAATAATCATCAGTAGCAATTAAACAAGTTTCAAATGGCATTATCTCTCAAAAATCAAGTTCATGAATTTTAGACTTGAAAAAGTCCACTTTAATTCTCAAAATCATATTTAGGCTCAAAGTTTGGATCATTTAACTACCTAAACATGTTACACTACTTAATTTAGCAACAATTCATGACAAAAATCGGCCATAATCTGTTTATATCAAAAAGCCCCAAATTTGCTCAAGAACACGAACCCTAGATTACTCAAAATTTGAAGTTTAAGGCTTCTAATCATGTTAAATAGCATCAATCTAGGTTATACAAGCATAATACATAAACAATTTAAGCATAATTACACTAAAAAGCATCAAAATCAAATTGGGTATAAAATTGCTCAAGAACACCAATTTTCGGATTAAATGGTGTTTAGGTGTAGAAATTTACCGTTTTTCTTGAGTAATTCCTTGATAGCATCCTTCTCAACATGATTTTAGTAAAAGATTTGATGATTAACGGTCAAAAATTGCGAATTTGGTGTGTATTTTTCGGGTTTTTTCGGGTTATTTTCGCAGTTTTGTGGTGTGGGGAGTGAGGATACTGATCTGATTACGTTTTTATTTTTTTATGGGTTTTAGTCCCTCCGCGAGTCGCGGTGTTTGACCCTTCAAACTTCGCGAGTCGCGGAGTTTGTATTTTTATTTATTTTTTTAAACATCTTATACTAATTAAAACAATTAAGTAATTAATTTTAAAATTTTGTTTCCCTTGTTATTTAGGACGAGGTCATTTCGGATCGATGTCCTAGTCCGTCTTTCGACAAAATTTTAAAATTTGTCTTTTTGTAGCGATTGTTTTAAAAGCTAAGATTTTTGGGTTTTTTTTTTTTAATGTTTTTGGCATACTTTAATTCAATAAGATTAAAAATAATGATAATAAAAGTTCTCGCCCCTTCCTCTGGTAAAGCAATTTCGGTTCAACGACCTAGTCTTCAACTTACGACGAATTTTAAAAATCATATTTTTAACTTAATGAGATAAAGTAAATTTTTGTTTTTAAATTCACACCAACTTAAATTAAAAATACATAAAATTCAAAATTAATATTAAAAATTCACACTAAACTTAAAATTTAAAATGCATAAAAATAAAATTCATATTTTAAAAATTAAAAAATTCACACCAAACTTAATTTAAAAATTCATATTATAAATTCACACCAAACTTATATTAATTTTTCAAATATTTACAATTTTAAATATATTGTTTTTACAAAGTTTACAATATTAATTTAAGATTTATATATTAATTTTAAAAACATGGTAAAAATAAAATTAAAAATATTTTTGGCTTTTTATCCCACTTTAATCAATCAAATATTATCAAAAACATACGCCCCTCTTTTCGGTAAAGTAATTTCGGTTCCATGACCTAATTTAACTCATGACGAATTTTTGAAATATTTTGTGTTGATTGATTAAAGATATTTATACCTTAAGAATAAACGTTAAATTTCGCAGTGATGTAATAAATTTTTGAATGATATCAATAATTTCGGTCGCCAAACCTAATTTTATTTAATACCAATTTAATACTTTATAGCGAACAAATTAGCGTTTATTATCAAAAGGTTAAAAATAAAAAAAAAATAAAAAATTGTACAGACTTACCTGTGAGATAGTATTCTTAGTTATATGATCTATCCCATTCATAAGATAGTCGGTTTAATTGGTTTTCCATGGCTACATAGGCGTAACCTCGAGCATTCAGTGTTTTTTCTTCTAAACATATGAACGGTCCATCTCTGCATAAAGTAACAAATTCGGTGTTTGAATAGGCTTGATTATTTGAACATTTACCTCCATGTGACCATTTTCCGCATTTGTGACATCTTTCTAGGTGTCGTGCTCTTCTTTTCGCTGCGGATTTTGATTTTCCTTTACCAAATTGTAACTTATTATCTTCGCATCTGGATTCTTTTCTTAGTCCGTCCAATCTTTCTCTGATTACTGATACTATTTCACTCAAAAGTGTGTCATTATTACGTTTAGTGATCAAAGCGTGTAGCATTAGACCATGGTTTAGTTCACAGGCAGTCTTCATTTCGTAAAAACCTAAAAAAATAAAAATTCAGAATGGGGGGAGAAGACTAGTTCTTTAGGGTCTGCTAGGGAAAGACCATTCGAGTTCCATTTTCGAGAACTACACGAAAACAGACAATCTAACTCTAACAGAAATATATATTATCCTTTAAAGACTTGATTCTCCCCACACTTAGTTAGCTGTGTTATCGAAATTGTGATTAACTTCATTGTCGAATTCCATCGGACTATCTATGTAGTGTTTAACTCTGTGACCATTAACTTTAAATTCAATTCCATTTGAATTTATTAATTATACTGTTCCGTATGGGAAAACTCTTTTGACTATGAATGGTCCAGACCATCTTGATTTCAATTTTTCAGGAAATAGCTTGAATCGTGAATTGAAAAGAAGAACTCTGTCTCCTTCTTTAAATTCTTTTAAACTTCTGATTCTTTTATCATGCCATTTCTTCGTTCTTTCTTTATAGATTAATGAATTTTCGTATGCTTCATGTCTTAACTCTTCTAATTCGTTTAGTTGACTTAATCATAGACGTCCAGCTTCATGTATATCAAGATTACATGTCTTCAAAGCCCAAAATGCTTTGTGTTCAATTTCTACTGGAAGATGACATGCTTTTCCATAAACAAGTCTAAAAGGTGTGGTTCCAATTGGAGTTTTGTAGGCTGTTCTAAAAGCCCAGAGTGCATCCTCCAATTTAATGGACCATTCCTTCGGATTTGATCCTACGGTTTTCTCTAGAATACGTTTTAAAGCTCGGTTGGTATTTTCAACTTGTCCACTTGTTTGCGGATGATATGCGGTGGAGATTTTATGAGTTACTCCATATCTTTTAAGAACTTTTTCAAGTTGATTATTGCAGAAATGAGTACCCCGATCACTTATTAAAGCTTTCGATGTTCCAAACCTTGCAAAAAGACGTTTTAAAAAGTTGACTACAACTCGTGCATCGTTAGTTGGGAGAGCTTGTGCTTCCGCCCATTTAGATACATAATCAATGGCTACGAGAATATAGAGATTATTATGAGATTTTGGAAATGGACCCATAAAGTCAATACCCCAAATGTCAAATACTTCGCATACTTGAATGACATTTTGTGGCATTTCATCACGTTGACTTATTTTTCCGGCCCTTTGACATGCATCACAGGATTTGCAAAGAAAGTGTGCGTCTTTGTAAATTGTAGGCCAATAGAATCCAGCTTCATAAACTTTTCTTGCTGTTAATTGAGGCCCATAATGCCCTCCTGTTGGTCCTGTGTGACAATGGTTTAAAATTTTACTAGCTTCATCTCCGAATACACATCGGCGTATTATTCCATCGGGACAACTTTTAAACAGATGTGGATCTTCCCAAAAATAGTGTTTTATATCACTGAAGAATTTCTTTCGTTTTTGGTATGATAATCCTTTTTCAAGGAATCCACATACTAAATAATTTGCATAGTCTGCAAACCATGGAATTTCATTATAATCTATCTTTAATAAATATTCATCAGGAAAGTTGTCTTGTATGGCCGATTCATTTAGAACTTCTAATTCGGGATTTTCAAGACGAGAAAGATGATCAGCGGCGAGATTTTCTGCTCCTCTTTTATCTCGGATTTCAATATCAAACTCTTGTAAGAGTAAGATCCAACGGATTAATCTTGGTTTGGCATCTTGTTTTGAAAATAGGTATCTAAGAGCAGAATGGTCGGTATAGACCACCGTTTTAGCTAGAACGAGATATGATCGAAATTTGTCAAAAGCAAAGACAATAGCAAGGAGTTCTTTTTCAGTAGTTGTGTAATTTGTTTGTGCTCCTTGTAACGTCTTACTAGCATAATATATAGGTTGAAATCGTTTTTCAATCCTTTGTCCTAAAACGGCTCCCATTGCAAAATCACTTGCATCGCACATTAGTTCAAATGGTAGATTCCAATTTGGTGTTATCATGATTGGGGCATTAGTAAGTTTTTCTTTAAGAATATTAAAAGATTTGATACATTCATCTGAAAAGATGAATGGAGCATCCTTTTCTAGGAGTTTATTCATAGGAGTGGCAATTTTAGAAAAAATCTTTTATGAAACGTCGGTAAAAACCGGCATGCCCTAGAAAACTCCTAACTCCTCTAACATTGGTGGGATGTGAAAGTTTAGCAATTACATCTACTTTAGCTCTATCCACTTCAATTCCTTCCTTTGAGATTTTATGTCCAAGAACGATGCCTTCTTTAACCATGAAATGGCATTTCTCCCAATTAAGAACTAGATTTGATTGTTCGCATCTAATAAGCATTCGTTCCAGATTAACTAGACATGATTCAAATGTATCACCGAAGACTGAAAAATCATCCATGAAAACTTCCATGTATTCTTCTATCATGTCGTGAAAAATCGCCATCATACACCTTTGAAAGGTTGCAGGGGCGTTGCAAAGTCCAAATGGCATACGTTTATAAGCAAAAGTACCATAAGGGCACGTGAATGTGGTTTTCTCTTGATCTTCGGGTGCTATTGGAATTTGAAAATATCCGGAAAATCCATCTAGAAAACAATAGTAACTATTTCCGGCTAATCTTTCCAACATTTGATCAATGAAAGGTAAGGGAAAGTGATCTTTTCTGGTGGCGTCATTTAATTTTCTATAATCAATACACACATGCCATCCTGTTACAGTCCTAGTAGGAATAAGCTCATTTTTCTCATTTGTAATGACAGTCATGCCACCCTTCTTAGGCACGCATTGAACTGGGCTTACCCATGGACTATCAGAAATTGGATAAATTAGACCTGCGTCTAGCAGTTTAATAATCTCTTTCTTAACTACATCTTGCATATTAGGATTTAGTCTTCGTTGGCGTTGCACATACGTTTTATGACCTTCTTCCATAAGGATTTTATGTGTGCAATACGAAGGACTTATTCCTTTAATATCATGAATTTTCCATGCAATGGCTGGTTTATGAGCTTTCAACACAGAAATGAGTTGTGATTTCTCATTTTCAGTAAGAGAAGACGATATTATTACAGGTAATTCAGATTCACCATGTAAATAAGCGTATTCTAAATGGTTTGGAAGTGGCTTTAGCTTTACTTTCGAAGGTTCTTCTATCGTTGATTTGTATCGATATCTGTCTTCTTCTTTTAGCATTTGAATTTCTTCTGTTGTTGGTTCATATCCATTAGCTATAAGTGTAGCTAATATTTCAGCTTCATCAATTTGTTCTGTTCCTTCTCCTAAAGAACATTCTCCTGTTCCTTGTAATTCTGAAAATTCTTCTAATAATTCTGCATGTGAATCTATAGTTTGAATATAATAACATGTATCATCTGCAGATTGAGGTTGTTGCATTGCTCTATCAACTGAAAAGGTAACACTCTCATCCTCTATACTTAGGGTCAATTTCTTACCGAACACGTCTATCATTGCTTTAGCCGTGTTTAAGAATGGTCTTCCTAATATTAAAGGAACTTGAGAATCTTCTTCCATGTCCAGAACAACAAAATCTACTGGAAATACTAAAGTACCAACTTTAACTAGCATGTTCTCCATTATCCCTCTAGGATATTTTATTGATCGATCGGCTAGTTGTATACTTATTCTAGTAGGTTTCAATTCTTCAAGGTCTAGTTTAGCGTATTGTGAATACGGCATTAGATTTATACTAGCACCTAAGTCTGCCAATGCTTCTATTGAACTAAGACTACCCAGAAAACATGGAATTGTGAAACTTCCTGGATCAGATAGTTTTTCTGGTATCTTATTCAACAGCACTGCTGAACAATTAGCATTCATAGTAACAGCCGAGAGTTCTTCCATTTTCTTTCTATTTGAGATTAGATCTTTCAAGAATTTAGCATATCTAGGCATTCCTGAAATCACATCAATGAAAGGAAGATTTACATTTATCTGTTTAAACATATCCAAGAATTTGGATTGCTCGGCTTCAAGTTTCTCTTTCTTCATTTTAATCGGGTAAGGAAGTGGTGGTTGGTATGGTTTAACATAAGGTTTAGCCTTAACTGTGTTATCTTCATTAACCTTTTCAACTACCGGTTCTTTTTCCTTATCTTGATCAAGTTGTGGTTCTTGTGGAGTAGGAATAGCTTCATCAGAAGTTACAGGTATTTCAGGTGGTTTAAGTGTTGTACCACTTCTTGTGGTAATAGCTTTAGCTGTTTCATTCCGGGGGTTAGCATTTGTATCACTAGGTAAACTTCCCGGTTTTCTTTCACCGATTAATCTTGCTAGGTTACTTACTTCTTGTTCTAAGTTTTGAATAGAAGCTTGTTGATTTCTAAATGCTTGAGCATTTTGTTCATTAGTTTGTTTCTGAGATGTGAAAAACTGCGTTTGAGTTTCAACTAGCTTCGTCATCATATCTTCTAAATTCGGCTTTTTATCATCGGGTTGTGGTGGTTTGTTTTGAAAATTAGGTCTTTGCTGATTGTAAGTATTGTTGGATACTTGTTGATTGCTAGGACCTTGTTGGTTGTTGTATGGAACATTTCTGTTATAATTCTAGTTTTGATTGTAGATCGGTCTTGGCGGTTGATAATTATTCTGATAATTATTTCCAGGCCTTTGGTTTATGTATGAAATATTCTCTCTTTGTTCCATTGTTAATTCAATACTGAGACAATCTTTTGTCAAATGTGGTCCTCCACACTGCTCACAACTAATTCGTATTGAGTGAATATCCTTAGTCATCTTTTCCATTCGTCTCTCCACAACATCTATCTTTGCGGAAATGGAATCTAAGTCATGGTTAGAATCGGCTCTAGCTGCTTTAGATGATCTAACGATATATTTTTCTTGGTGCCACTCATGTGAGTGGGAAGCGGTGTTATCAATAATTTTATAAGCATCAGTTTCGGTTTTCTTCATAATGGAACCACCAGCTGCTATATCTATGTCCTTCCTTGTAGTGATGTCGCATCCTTGGTAGAATATTTGTACTATTTGACAGGTATCTAAACCATGTTGCGGACATCCTCTTAATAACTTTCCAAATCTTGTCCACGCCTCATATAGAGTTTCATTTGGCTTCTGTGTGAACGTAACAATTTCTCCTTGAAGTCTTACGGCTTTAGATGCCGAAAAGAATTGTTTAAGAAAATTTTCAACTAAAACGTCCCATGTATCAATCGCCCCTTCAGGTAACGATTCCAACCAATCTTTGGCTTCTCCCTTTAAAGTTCAGGGAAATAACATGAGATATATCTGTTCATCCTCCACTTCTCGGATTTTAAATAGAGTGCAGATCCTATTAAAGGTACGAAGATATTCATTTGGATCTTCCTTCGGCGCACCACTAAATTGGCATTGATTAGTCACCATATGTAGAATTTGTCCTTTGATTTTATAATCTGGCGCATTAATGTCTGGATGAGTAATTGCGTGACCTTGGCCAGTGCGTTTAGCTCTCATTCGGTCTTCCATACTTAAAGGTTCCAGATTCTCCATAATTGAATTTTTTGAATCGGAATCACTAGAGGATTCTGATTTAATGGTTCGTTCCTCAACAATCTCTGTTTGAATGATTTGTGGTTCCGGAGGAAAGTTTAGTGGTTCAGGATCTATGAATCGTCCCTGAATATTCTCCAGATTCTCAATTGTGAGGTCGGGTTCAAAAAATGGATTATCGGAAACTTGAACTGGAGTACTTGGTCGACTGGATGACGATTCTAAAGAAAAATCAACGGCGGTAATATTTTCTAAATGTCTTGATCTAGTTACAGGTGGTGAACGTACAAAAGGTGGTGAACGTCTTGCTCGGTGCATTCACTGAATATCCTATTAGTTTTTAAAAAGGAAAGAAAAATTATATAAGTTATCCAATCAATAGACTTTTCTGATTTTGCCCACGTTTCGAATAGCCAAAAGATGCAGCAGAGGGGCAGGATTCGTTTGGTCTCAATATAATTGAGGACTGTTTGGCTCCAATAACCCGGTCCACGTACAAATCCAACTATTACTACGAACCAGAAAATTTTGATGTCTATCAATTTAACCACTTAAAATAAATTTTCGTAATTTTAAGAAATTTAGAGAAGAAGTAGAATAAAAATCTATGTCCTAAAACTAGAATAGAAAGAAATAAGAAAGAAAAAGAGTGTGTCGGAAAAAGATCGAAAAATAAAAATAAGAAAGAAAAAGAGTGACTTATAGAACTTAAAAACACTTGACTAACCCAACCTTATTACTATCACTAACTTAAAATTATAATCGCAAATTGAGATTACTAATTGGAATGATAATTGATACATAGGTAAAAGGCGTCTAAAAATATTAAAGCTTACAAGAAAAACTATATCCCAAATTGCAATAACTTAAAAAGAAACTAAAACTTAAAAAGGCGTCGCAAAATTCTAAAGTACCTAAATTTTAGTCTAAAGAAAAAGCACTTAAGGAATTTTACGGCAAAGCCTAAAAATCTAGAAGTAAAAAATAACTATGGCAAAAACTAAGTTTAAAACTAAAAACTAGCGAAAAATACAAATATTACGCTAAAACAATTAAAAAGGGCAAAATATAAAAATATACTAAAAGTTGTAAAAAGTACAATTTTTATAAAAATATTATTTTTATATTATTTATTTTATAAAACTATTACTTTTATATATATAAATAAAACTAATTAAAAATAATTATTACAAATTAATTAAATCTTAAACTAAATAATAAATTAATTAACCCTAAATACTAATTAATTAATAATAATAATTAAAACTCCGTAATAAATGCCAAATTAGGGTTGCTGTGTGCCCGTGTCAGACAGCTCCGCGAGTCGCGGTATTTTCTTCTTCAAACTCAGCGAGTCGCGGGATATGAAAATTCAGATGACAGGCTGGTTTCGACAGGTTTCGTTTTACTTTTTTTTTATATTTTCTGTTTAAATATTTAAATAAAATATTTATAAAAACTAAATAAAAACTTATGTTTTAAAAACTAAAATAAAAATAGAAATACTTTATAATAAAAATCTTAAAACTAGATTTATATATATATTAATTTTTTTTTCGGTTTTTTTATATGTTTTAAATAAAAATATTTAAATAAAACTTATATTTTTATAAAATAAAAATAAAGAAACTTTATAAAACTTAAATATTTAACAAAATCTTAAAAAAATATATAAATTTTTGTTTTCTTTTTATATTTTCGAATAATTAAAAAACGTATTTTTTACAAAAGTGAATTTTAATAAAAGTAAACTAAAAATAAAAATCCTTTTTTTTATTTAGCGTTGCGCTTCCGGCTTTTAAGTTTGATCCTCCCCGGCAGCGGCGCTAAAAATAACTTGATGTTAAAGCTAAGGGGTATAAAATACTATTAAATTTTAGCAGGAAATACTATTAAATACGATACAATTTTACACAAGATATTTATTTATTTATTGAATGGATATACTTAAACCTTGCTACAACACTTATAGGCAGTGTACCTAATCGTATAGTAGTGTAGTTTTTAGTAAGTCCGGTTCGTTCCACAGGGAAAATCTTTTAATCAAAGCTTAACGCTATATTAGTTTACTTTTATAAAAATACAAATATATATATAAGTAATATTATTATTATAAAGGGGGATTTTTACCGTTTAATGACCGGTTTGTCGATTTTAAAACTTTAGTCGCAGTTAAAACCAAATGTAAAATAATAAATAAATACAAGACTTAATTTAAAGCGTAAAGTAAATAACGATAATGAAATTGCGATAAATGAAAGTGCGATAAAATAAACTTGCGATAATTAAAAAGTACGATAATTAAAAGTGCAATTAAATACAATAACAATAAAAATGCGATAATTAGAAGTGCAATTAAATATAAAATAAAGGAAATTAAATATGAAATAAAAGAATTATGCTTATTTAAACTTCCGTAATCATGATGTTTGACGTGTTGATTTTAGTTTTATGCCCATGGGTTAATTGTCCTGGATTATTTAATATGTCCGTCTGGTTTTTGTCCATAACAGTCCATCAGTCATAAATATAAAGTGCGAGTGTCCTCGTCAAATTATCCTTATACCCGAAGTAAAATATTCCAACTAATTGGGGACTTAAACTGTAACAAGATTTTAATACTTTGTTTAATAATTACGCCAGGTTATCGCCTGCGTGTAACCCAAGGTTTTAATACTCTGTTATCAATTATGCCAAGTGTCCTTGTACATAATTTCACCCCTGTTTTAATAATTCTAGTGGCTATTAATCCATTCCCGTGTCCGGTTAAATGAACGATTATTCGTACATATAAATATCCCGCCCATCGTGTCCGATCGAGTGTATATAGTTATTTATAGGGACGTCCAATTGTAAATCTTTATATTAAAATTAACAAACTATCATTTAATTAAACAAATATAAAGCCCATTAATAGTCCATAGTCTAATTTCCACAAGTGTCGTTCTTTTGTCCAAACCCCAATTATGGTACAAAACCCAATTACCCAATTTTAGTAATTAGCCCAACATTATGATTACTTCGTTTTATATAAGCTTAATAATAACTTAGCTACGAGACATTAAATTAAAAAGGTTGAACATAACTTACAATGATTAAACATAGCGTAGCGTTACACGGACAGAATTTCGACTTACACCCTTACAACATTCGCTAACATACCCTTATTATTAGGATTAAAATTAAAATTAAAATTAAAATATAAATTATAAATATAAATATTACGTATAGATAGATGGATGGATATATTTGATGGTTTTTGCGATCAAACTGCGTTTGCTTTTATAGGGAATTGAGTCCAGGGGAACTCCGCGACTCGCGGCATTTTTTGCCTTCAAACTCCGCGAGTTGCGGAGTTTGAAATTCCAGCTCACCAGCTTTGGCTTCTTTCTTGCCGACGATTTTAAATATTAATATAATATATATATAATTTTTAAGAATTATTTATATATTATATTATATTCATGTGCATAGTTGACTTGTAATTTTTAGTCCGTTGCGTCGAGCGTTGAGAGTTGACTCTGGTCCCGGTTCCGGATTTTCGAACGTTCTTGCGTACAATTTAATATCTTGTACTTTGCGTTTTGAATCTTGTACTCTTGTAATTTCGAGACGTTTCTTATCAATAATTGGAACCTCTTTGATTGTATTTTGTACTTTTGAGCTTTTTGGTCGTTTGCATCTTCAATTCGTCGAATCTGTCTTTTGTCTTCACCTTTTATTATTTAAACGAATATCACTTATAAATAGAACATTTGCAACTAAAAGCTTGTCTTTCTTGGGGAATAATGATATGAAATATATGTTCGTTTTTAGCATTATCAGTGGGTCCGTTTGGTTTCGTGACGAGGATCACGAGGAAGTGATCGATTCTAAGTGGGGGAGAGTTGTAACACCCAAATATTTATGGTACATAGAGTTATAATGATGTACGTTTAGTGGGTGAAGCATAGTGTAAAAGTTAAAAGGTCAGAATCTGCCCAGACATGGGTGCGCGTCGCGCACCATAAGGTGTGCGCGCCGCGCACATGCCCAACGACAGAATTCTATCTTTTTCTATTTTAACTTTAATGAGGGGCTTTTTGGTCTTTTCACTTGAGGCTGGATCTCAGGCCTTATCAGCTGGTTTGGATCCACTTCTGGATCATTTTCACATCCATTCATCTCTCTCAAGTATCTTAGAGAGAGGGAGAATTCTAGTGAGAGAATTGGGGTTTTGGAGAGGAAGGAGCTTGAATTGATCAAAGTCTCGGGTTTTAAAGTTGTTCACCTCATTCCTAGCTACGTTTTGGTTGTTGTGGTAAGTTCTAACTCCGAATTTCATTGTTTGATTTGATATTCAAAGTTAGGGTTTGAACTTGATTTGTAGAGAAACCCATTTAAAACTCTTGAAGTGAGTTTGTTGATGCTAGTAATCGGGTTTATTGTTATTGTTGGTGGATTTTGGGTTGGCGAACAAATTGGTCTTGTTTAGGACTTGTAATTGGGTTTAATCACTAGGTTTAGTGATTATGGAAGTATTGGAACCCTTTTGGTGTGTTTTGAAAGACTAATTTTGGAATTGAGTCAAAATTAGGGTTTTTGGGTGATTTTGAGATTGATAAGTGTTAAACACTTAAGTTTGGGTTCTTTTGGCTTATTAGGACCATTTTCACTTATGATTAGTGATTAGTGGTTAGTTTGGACGCGTTTGGTGTTTTTAAGTGCAATTGGTCGAATTTGCACTAAGTGTCGAATTGAGTTGGCTTGTAAATCCACTCTAAGTATGTTATTGTATTTGTGATAATGGATTAGGTACTTTCCATTGACGTGTTGCGGAATTACTCGGTTGCATTCATCAAGGCGAAAAGGTGAGTGTTAATATCCTATGTGCATATGTATGTGTAGGATGGGTGCGGGTCGGGTGAAGCGGTTCTCGGTTATAGAGATCACTTCACATATAGGTTCATGATGGCTCGGTTTGCACGATCATCTTATTGTTAAGTTGTGAATTTCGGTTAGAGCGGATTCATGGTGACTCGGTTTATACGGTCATCTTATTGTTAAGGTTAAGTGTTTAGCCTTGGGTTGTAGGTTCGGGGATATTATATTATCTTATGTTTTGATATTGATGTGTTGTAGCTAGCCCTTCGGGTGTAGCTTGGTAGTGTTGTTCATAACGTTGTGAGTGAACTTACATTGATGTTGTAGCTAGTGGTATCGCAATTGTACGGTAAGCTTAGTTTTGCTTGCTATATGCTCGGATGATCCGGTATGTGTTATTTGATATTGTGTGGCGTGTCCATTTTATGCATATATATGTATGTAGTATATTCTCACTCACTAAGCGTTAGCTTACCCTCTCGTTGTTTACATTTTTATAGATTTGCTTGGAGACGGTGGCTCGGGTAAGCGTGGGAACTAGTGGACTCGCATAGCTGCTTTAGAAGATCTTGCTTTTGGATTAATTAGGATTGGGTAGCGTATCCCCAATCGCCATGCTCGGTCTTTATTTTGTGCTAAAAATCATGTGGTCGAAAACTTGTAGTTTGTACGAAAGTCGTAAAACGGCCGATGTGGGCCCGATCTCGTAAAACTCATTTTATTATTGGAACGTATTAGTTTTAACTAATATAAATTGTTGTGAAGAGCGTTTGGTTTAAAAGTGTCGGGAAGCAAGAGATCTTTTTGCGAAAATTGGAAAAAGTGGACAGCGGGCTGTCAGGCCCTGTGCGCGCCGCGCACAGGTGTGGGTGCGCGGCGCGCACCCCATCTGGACAGCTCTGTTCAGTTTTAATTTTTTTTTATTGCTGCGTTTTTGGTCGGTTAACGGGTTGGGTTGTTACACTTAACCATATTAGTTAGCTCATAACGGTTAGGTGACCTTTATCCCATTATGAGTTCCCTACTATGTTCAAGTGTCCCACAAAAGGATGGCATTAAACTTGTTTTCCTTGTTTTAGTTTAAAGGGATTTTAGGCTTTCTTTATTCTAGTTAAAGAAAACAAATTTCCATACACTAACATGCATTTAGTGTGTGGTCCATTTGAAAATCCATTTTTCATGTCAAGTTTTATATCCAATAAACTTGTATAAACCATTTTATATGTTATCCTTTTGTTGTTCTTAATAACCATTTATTAAGTCCTTATGTTGTTTCTAATATAACCAATTATAATGTCATTTTGCAAGTTGTTAACATGTGATTTTACTTGTATCATCCAAACATACAAACACAATAATCATACAAGCATGCATAACAACAATGTTCACAATCAAGCCAAGGTGGTGGACACTTGTTTAGCCGAACACAAGTGTCACCTAAAGGGTTAGATCACAAAGTAAGAGATTTTTCAAAATTTCCCACTTAATCTTGCATCCATATGCTCCATCTTGTGTTCTTCCTTCATCATCTTGAATCTTCATTTCTTTTTACAAAAAATATATAACCTAATACATTTTTTTTTCTAGGAAAAAGAAATTACAACCTAATATATTTTTACATACCAAAATAGAATAAATTACATCACCAAAATAATAAAATTATTACAAACTTTACAAACCAAATGAATGAATAATTATTACAAACCATAAGAATGAATAATACAACCACAACATACAACCATTCAAACACAAGGTCTAGGCTTGATTGTGAACAACAACAAACAACAAAACATGACCAAATTTGAAGTTCCAAACCCCTTTTGGAACCCCAAAATTTCGGCCAAAAAATACCCCCATCCAAAACCCAAAATTTTTACATTCTAATTTCATGCATGTTACTAGAATGTAATCAAATGGGTTTTAAAGCCAAATATAAGAAGCATATTTCTATGACCTCGGCTCTAGATACCATTGTTGGAATTCATCATATTAACAAGTTTTATAAACATGCATGTTACAAGATTAAAGCGGAAGCAATTTATCATGAAAACTTTCAATATGTTTAACCATTTAATATGAATTCCAAAATAGATCAAGTCTAGAAAATATGCTTAAATGTAAAAGATCTAGTTTAAAGGGATGTACCTACTCCAAGTTAGGAGGTAAGAAAAATGATGAAGATGATGATGAAGATGAAGATGGCTTAGTTTCTTACTTGAAACCTCAAGCTAGTAATACCCACAAGCTTAATCACCAACACCCACCTTTGCTTGGTTAGGATTTTTAGACACAAAATAGAAGCAAAATTAATCAAGAAGAACCCTCTTCTTGTCTCCAAATTTTTGGCCAAAGAGAGGAAAAATGGGAGAGAATATTTGCTAGTTTTTTTTTTTTTTGAAATGCAAAAGTTAGTTATAGCTAAGATTGCATGCCCTTGATATATGTAAAATGTGAGTAACAAGGCAAGCATGTGGGCTTGTCTTGGAGCCCCCAAAACTGCCACCCCATGCCCCATTTTTTTTTTTATTTACAAAATAAAATGGAAGCCTCTTGTTACTTGCACATTTTAATACCTTTATAACCCTTTTATAAAAGTCACATGTAATAGTTTAATAACAATTAAACTTATACATATAATTATCCAAATAATTAAACTCAAGCATTTTTATTTTAGAAAACCTATTTTCTAAAGTTCATGTGTCGAGTATTAATTTTAAAGATCCAATCGTTAAAATAAATACTTGTAAGGTGTTGATAGCTTGTTATTGGGTATGACCCGACTTGGATCATAACATATTAGCCACATTAGTTTAATATGTCTCTCGGGCATACGAAATACCTTCATAAAGGTGTTTCTCGGGTGTTGATTGTCGAACAAAAATGAAGTTAGAACAATTGGGTTTTAGAAAATCATAATAATATTAGTGAAGTGATAAAAGTGTTCGCAGGGTTTGGGGGTTTGTTGATGGACAGGAAAAACAAGAAAGAAACTGAAATGGGGAATGACGGGTGTCAATGTTCTTGAAGAGGAAGAAGTAATGGGTGGTGTTTACACATAGGTATATGTATATTATATATATACATAGATAGTTCACGGAACAAAACAACACAATCATACACAGTGATTTAAATTCTTCAATCAAACACAGTAATATAAATTACTCTGAAATGGACATGAAACAAAAAGGAGGTTAGTGGGAAAATAAAACAAAGAAAAACAGTAATCGAAAAATAATATATAATATAATAATAATTATAATATAATTTAAAATATAAACGTGTAAATTGTTAGCTGTCGTCTACTATTTCATTCATGGACTGAAATTTGTACTCCGTTGTTACTTAGTGGCAGATAAAGTGCACAGAAAAATCCCAAATTTTTAAATTAAATTCCTTTATTTATTTCAGTCATTATGGTATAAAATTTGATCATTAATTTATTAAATAAAAATTACATCAACTGTCCCTCTCGATTTTGGGTAAAATATAAAAAGTGCTAAAATTTAATAACTAGATCCTAAATACGTTTTTAGTAATCCTAAAATTTATAGAACTCATTTCCGGATCACCGTTTATTTTAAAATCATATAAGTTCAAATTAAACTTCTCTAAATAATAATCGAAACGTCCAACGAGTATTACAATCATTAAATAATTATTTTTAACATACTCTATACATATATTTATATTTATTTTTATATGTATACACATTTATTTACAAATAATGGTTCGTGAATCGTCGAGAACAGTCAAAGGGTAATTGATTACATGAATATAGTTCCAAAACTTTTTGAGACTCAACATTAAAGACTTTTCTTATCGTGTCAAAATCATATAAATATTAAGTTTAAATTTGGTCAGAAATTTTCGGGTCGTCACATCATGAACCGTGTGTGTAAGCCATATCTAGACAAGTTTGTTATTGTGTTAATCGATGATATTCTGGTATACTCTAAGAATGAGAAGGAACATGAACAACATCTCCGTTTGTTACTAGAGATGCTCAAGAAGGAGCAGTTGTACGCGAAATTTTCGAAATGTGACTTTTGGCTGCAAGAAGTGCAATTTTTGGGTCATATCGTAGGTGTCAATGGTATCCAAGTTGATCCTGCGAAGATAGAGACGATTAAGAAATGGGAGACTCCTAAGTCGCCAACGCAGATATGACAATTTTTAGGTCTCGCCGGTTATTATAGAAGATTCATCGAGGGATTTTCTACTATTTCCCGACCGTTAACAGCATTGACTCACAAGGGTAAGAAGTATGAAAGGACAGAGTTGCATGAAGCTGCATTTTAGTTGTTAAAAGATAAATTAATGACTGCACCGATCTTGAAGTTACATGAGTTGAATTACACGACTCACGATTTAGAACTTGGTGTTGTAGTCTTTGCACTGAAGATGTGGAGACACTATCTCTATGGTACTAAGTTTACTGTTTTCACGGATCACAAGAGTTTGCAGCATATTTTCGATCAGAAACAGCTTAATATGAGACAAATACGTTAGATCAAACTATTGAATGACTACGACTGCGACATTAGCTATCATCCTGGTAAGGCTAATGTAGTGGCAGATGCTTTGAATAGGAAGGAGAGAGTTAAGCCTATTCGAGTTAGAGCATTGAACTTGACTATTCGAAGGAACCTTACTTCTCAGGTACATGACGCACAGTTAGAGGCGTTGAAAGAAGAGAACGTTGCTACCGAATCACTTCGAGGAATCGATAAGAAGTTCATTACTCAAAATGATGGAACCCAATATTTTATCGACGGAATTTGGGTAGCGAAGTTTGGCAGATTAAGGGAACTAGTGCTAGAAGAGGCACACAAGACAAGGTATTCTATTCACCCTGGATCTGACAAGATGTACCAAGATCTTAAGGCACTGTATTGGTGGCCTAATATGAAAGATGATATCGCTACTTATGTTGGTAAGTGTTTGACTTGTGCTAAAGTTAAGGCAGAGCATCAGAAACTATCAGGATTGTTGACACAGCCAGAGATTCGCCAATGGAAGTGGGAGAATATTACAATGGATTTTATCACTTAGTTGCCTAAAACTGTAGGAGGTTATGATACGATTTGGGTTATCGTTGATCGTCTTACAAAGTCTGCACATTTTCTACCGATTAAGGAAACGGATAAGATGGAGAGGTTGGCACAGATCTACATAAAGGAAGTAGTTTCTCGACATGGAGTGCCGTTATCCATTATTTCTGACAGAGATAGTAGATTTACATCTAGATTCTGGAAAGCTCTGCAAGATGCCATGGGAACTCGTTTGGACATGAGTACAGCATACCATCCACAGACTGATGGTCAAAGTGAGAGAACCATTCAGACATTAGAAGACATGTTAATAGCGTGTGTTATTGACTTTTGAATTGGATGGGATAGACATCTACCGTTAGTAGAGTTTTCTTACAACAATAGTTATCACGCAAGTATAAAGGCAGCGCCTTTTGAAGCACTGTATGGCAGAAAGTGGATATCACTGAGAATGCTAAAAACGAACATATATTTCATAGCATTATTCCTCAAGAAAGACAAGCTTTTAGTTGCAATTGTTCTATTTACAAGTGATATTCGTTTAAATAATAAAAGGTGAAGACAAAAGACAGATTCGACGAATTGAAGACGCAAACGACCAAAAAGCTCAAAAGTACAAAAGACAATCAAAGAGGTTCCAATTATTGATAAGAAACGTCTCTTTATTACAAGAGTACAAGATTAAAAATGCAAAGTACAAGATATTAAATTGTACGCAAGGACGTTCGAAAATCCGGAACCGGGACATGAGTCAACTCTCAACGCTCGACGCAACGGACTAAAAATTACAAGTCAACTATGCACATAAATATAATATAATATTTAAATAATTCTTATAATTATTTATATATTATATAAATAATAAAAAAACCGTCGGCAAGAAAGACTCCAAAGTTTGTGAGCTGTATTTACAAACTCCGCGACTCGCGGAGTTTGAAGGCAAAAAGGGCCGCGAGTCGCGGAGTATCCCTGAACTCAAATCCCTATAAAGCCAACCGAATTCTGATCATTTTTCATAACATATATCCATCCATCTCTCTATCTATATCGTAATATTTATATTTATAATTTATATTTTAATTTTAATTTTAATTTTAATCCTAATAATAAGGGTATGTTAGCGAATATTGTAAGGGTGTAAGTCAAAATTCTGTCCGTGTAACGCTACGCTATTTTTAATCATTGTAAGTTATGTTCAACCTTTTTAATTTAATGTCTCGTAGCTAAGTTATTATTATGCTTATTTAATCCGAAGTAATCATGATGTTGGGCTAATTACTAAAATTGGATAATTGGGCTTTGTACCATAATTGGGGTTTGGACAAAAGAACGACACTTGTGGAAATTAGACTATGGGCTATTAATGGGCTTTATATTTGTTTAACTAAATGATAGTTTGTTAATGTTAATATAAAGATTTACAATTGGGAGTCCCTATAAATTACCATATACACTCGATCGGACACGATGGGCGGGGAATTTATATGTACGAATAATCGTTCATTTAACCGGACACGGGAATGGATTAATAGCCACTAGAATAATTAAAACAGGGGTGAAATTATGTACAAGGACACTTGGTATAATTGATAACAAAATACTAAAACCTTGGGTTACACTCAGTCGACATCTTGGTGTAATTATTAAACAAAGTATTAAAATCTTGTTACAGTTTAAGTCCCCAATTAGTTGAAATATTTAACTTCGGGTATAAGGATAATTTAACGAGGATACTCGCACTTTATATTTATGACTGATGGACTGTTATGGACCAAACCAGACGGACATATTAAATAATCCAGGACAAAGGACAATTAACCCATGGGCATAAAACTAAAATCAACACGTCAAACATCATGATTACGGAAGTTTAAATAAGCATAATTCTTTTATTTCATATTTAATTTCCTTTATTTTATATTTAATTGCACTTCTAATTATCGTATTTTTATTGTTATTGTATTTAATTGCACTTTTAATTATCGTACTTTTTAATTATCGCAAGTTTATTTTATCGCACTTTTATTATTCGCAATTTCATTATTGTTATTTACGTTACGCTTTAATTTAAGTCTTGTATTTATTTTTAATATTTTACATTTGGTTTTAACTGTGACTAAAGTTTTAAAATCGACAAACCGGTCATTAAACGGTAAAAACCCCCCTTTATAATAATAATATTACTTATATATATATTTGTATTTTTATAAAAGTAAACTAATATAGCGTTAAGCTTTGTTTAAAAAGATTCCCTGTGGAACGAACCAGACTTACTAAAAAACTACACTACTCTACGATTAGGTACACTGCCTATAAGTGTTGTAGCAAGGTTTAAGTATATCCATTCAATAAATAAATAAATATCTTGTGTAAAATTGTATCGTATTTAATAGTATTTCCTGCTAAAATTAATAGCTATTTTATATACACTCCGCTACCACATCAAGTATTTTTGGCGCCGCTGTCGGGGAACTCTTAAACGCCGGAAGCGCAACGCTAATATAAAGAAAAAAAAAATTTTTAGTTTACTTTTATTAAAATTCGTTTTTATAAAAATACGTTTTAAATATTCAAAAATATAAAAAGAAAAACAAAAATATAAGTATTTTTAAGATTTTGTTAAATATTTAAGTTTTATAAAGTTTCTTTATTTTTATATAAGTTTTATTTAAGTATTTTGTTTTTATTTAAAACATAAAAAAAAACCGAAAATAAAAAAAAAATAATTTAATATATATAAATCTATTTTTAAGATATTTTTAAAATTATAAAGAAGTTCTATTTTTATTTAAGTTTTTAAATATAAGTTTTTATTATACAAATATTTTGATATAAACAGAAAATATAAAAACAGAAAATAAAAAAGAAAAAAAAACGCGTCAATTTAAACTGTACCAGAGTTGAATTTTGAAACCCCGCGACTCGCGGGGTTTGCTGCTTGAAATTCCGCGACTCGCGGAGCCACTCTGACACGGGTACACAGAACCCTAATCAGGCATTAATTACGGGTAATTATTATAATTATTATTATAAAACCCTAATTAGGTTTTAATTAATTATTTATTTTAGTTTTAATTATTATTTTGTTTAATTAGTTTAATTAAATTGTAAAATTAATAGTTTTAATAAATAAATAATATAAAAATAATATTTTTATAAAAATTGTACTTTTTACAACTTTTTGTATATTTTTATATTTTGTCCCTTTTCAATCGTTTTAGCATAATATTTGTATTTTTAGCTCATATTTAGTTTTAAACTTAGTTTTTGCCATAGTTATTTTTACTTCTAGATTTTTAGGCTTTGCCGTAGAATTCCTTAAGTGCTTTTTCTTTAGACTAAGATTTGGGTACTTTAGAATTTTGCGACACCTTTTTAAGTTTTAGTTTCTTTTTAAGTTATTTCCATTTGGGATATAGTTTTTCCTGTAAGCTTTAATATTTGTAGACGACTTTTACCTATGTATCAATTATCATTCCAATTAGTAATCTCAATTTGCGATTATAATTTTAAGTTAGTTGTAGTGATAAGGTTGGGTTAGTCAAGTGTTTTTAAGTTTTATAAGTTTCTTTTATTTTTCCGTCGCCTTTTATCTTTCTTTCTTATTTTTCTTTTTCGATCTTTTTCCGACGAACTCTTTTTCTTTCTTATTTCTCGCTATTCTAGTTTTAGGACATAGATTTTTATTCTACTTCTTATCTAAATTTCTTAAAATTACGAAAATTTATTTTAAGTGGTTAAATTGATAGACATCAAAATTTTCTGGTTCGTAGTAATAGTTGGATTTGTATGTGGACCGGGCTATTGGAGCCAAACAGTCCTCAATTATATTGAGACCAAACAAATCCTGCCCCTCTGCTGCATCTTTTGGCTATTCGAAACGTGGGCAAAATCAGAAAAGTCTATTGATTGGATAACTTATTATAATTTTTCTTTCCTTTTAAAAACTAATAGGATATTCAGTGAATGCACCGAGCAAGACGTTCACCACCTTTTGTACGTTCACCACCTGTAACTAGATCAAGACATTTAGCAAATATTACTGCCGTTGATTTTTCTTTAGAATCGTCATCCAGTCGACCAAGTACTCCAGTTCAAATTTCCGATAATCCATTTTTTGAACCCGACCTCACAATTGAGAATCCGGAGAATATTCAGGAACGATTCGTAGATCCTGAACCACTAAACTTTCCTCCGGAACCACCAATCATTCAAACAGAGATTGTTGAGGAACGAACCATTAAATCAGAATCCTCTAGTGATTCCGATTCAACAAATTCAATTATGGAGAATCTGGAACCTTTAAGTATGGAAGACCGAATGAGAGCTAAACGCACTGGCCAAGGTCACGCAATTACTCATCCAGACATTAATGCGCCAGATTATGAAATCAAAGGACAAATTCTACACATGGTGACTAATCAATGCCAATTTAGTGGTGCGCCGAAGGAAGATCCAAATGAACATCTACGTACCTTTAATAGGATCTGCACACTATTTAAAATCCGAGAAGTGGAGGATGAACAGATATATCTCATGTTATTTCCCTGGACTTTAAAGTGAGAAGCCAAAGATTGGTTGGAATCGTTACCGGAAGGGGCTATTGATACATGGGACGTTTTAGTTGAAAAATTTCTTAAACAATTCTTTCCTGCATCTAAAGCCGTAAGACTTCAAGCAGAAATTGTTACATTTACACAGAAGCCAAATGAAACTCTATATGAGGCGTGGACTAGATTTGGAAAGTTGTTAAGAGGATGTCCGCAACATGGTTTAGATACCTGTCAAATAGTACAAATATTCTACCAAGGATGCGACATCACTACAAGGAAAGACAGAGATATAGCAGCTGGTGGTTCTATTATGAAGAAAACCGAAACTGATGCTTACAAAATTATTGATAACACTGCTTCCCACTCACATGAGTGGCACCAAGAAAACGATATCGTTAGATCATCTAAAGCAGCTAGAGCCGATTCTAGCCATGACTTAGATTCCATTTCCGCAAAGATAGATGCTGTGGAGAGACCAATGGAAAAGATGACTAAAGATATTCACTCAATACGAATTAGTTGTGAGCAGTGTGGAGGACTACATTTGACAAAAGATTGTCTCAGTATTGAATTAACAATGGAACAAAGAGAGAATATTTCATACATAAACCAAAGGCCTGGAAATAATTATCATAATAATTATCAACCGCCAAGACCGATTTATAATCAAAACCAGAATTATAACAGAACCAACAAGGTCCTAGCAATCAACAAGTATCCAATAATAATTACAATCAGCAAAGACCTAATTTTCAAAACAAACCACCACAACAAACCGATGATAAAAAGCCGAATTTAGAAGATATGATGACAAAGCTAGTTGAAACCCAAACGCAGTTTTTAACATCTCAAAAACAAACTAATGAACAAAATGCTCAAGCATTTAGAAATCAACAAGTTTCTATTCAAAATCTGGAACAAGAAGTAAGTAACCTAGCAAGGTTAATAGGTGAAAGAAAACCGGGAAGTCTACCTAGTGATACAAATACTAACCCCCGGAATGAAACAGCTAAAGCCATTACCACAAGAAGTGGTACAACACTTAAACCACCTGAAATACCTGTGTAACTTCTGATGAAGCTATTCCTACTCCACAAGAACCACAACCTGATCAAGATAAGGAAAAAGAACCGGTAGTTGAAAAGGTTAATGAAGATAACACAGTTAAGGCTAAACCTTATGTTAAACCATACCAACCACCACTTCCTTACCCGAGTAAAATGAAGAAAGAAAAACTTGAAGCCGAGCAATCCAAATTCTTGGATATGTTTAAACAGATAAATGTAAATCTTCCTTTCATTGATGTGATTTCAGGAATGCCTAGATATGCTAAATTCTTGAAAGATCTAATCTCAAATAGAAAGAAAATGGAAGAACTCTCGTCTGTTACTATGAACAATAATTGTTCAGCAGTACTGTTGAATAAGATACCAGAAAAACTATCTGATCCAGGAAGTTTCACAATTCCATGTTTTCTGGGTAGTCTTAGTTCAATAGAAGCATTAGCAGATTTAGGTGCTAGTATAAATCTAATGCCGTATTCACTGTACGCTAAACTAGACCTTGGAGAATTGAAACCAACCAGAATAAGCATACAACTAGCCGATAGATCAATAAAATATCCTAGAGGGATAATGGAGAACATGCTAGTTAAAGTTGGTACTTTAGTATTTCCAGTAGATTTTGTTGTTATGGACATGGAAGAAGATTCTCAAGTTCCTCTCATATTAGGAAGACCATTCTTAAACACGGCTAAAGCAATGATAGACGTGTTCGGTAAGAAATTGACCCTAAGTATAGAGGATGAGAGTGTTACCTTTTCAGTTGATAGAGCAATGCAACAACCACAATCTGCAGATGATACATGTTATTATATTCAAACTATAGATGCACATGCAGAATTATTAGAAGAATTTCCAGAATTACTAGGAACAG